>NC_090448.1:982980690-983625774 GCF_031143425.1 Pleurodeles waltl
AACTGTAATGTCATTGTCTTGGGAAACCATGATAAGGAAGGCTTAGTTAGTGAGAGATTCAGATTCCTTTCTTACCCTTGGAGCTGAACAGGCCCTTCTGAGTTACAGACCTCATATTTTCAATGTGGCTTCACGCCACCCCGCCTCTCTTAACCAAATTTTCTGCTGAATTTCTGTTTGCAGACCTTACGCAAATATTCTTTAGGATTAGAATAGTCAGGGTTTAGTTTAAATGGTTAGGCAGGGGAACTTGGTTTTGGTGACTAAGAACCACATGCTTTTTCTGATTTTCTGCATTGTGGCAATCACAGTTTTAGTCTTGTATATGCTAACTAAGTTTAACACTATATGACGTTTTAATTCTTCTTTGGTGATTTTATATATTTATACTGTGGTTCTGAGACTCATTTATGTAACGTTGACTTTGAGTCTGTAATAAAGCCCTCTTAACCCTATGAATTGACTCCGGATGGTATTGAGTTGTACAGGAATTGTTCAAGAGATTTGATAACTGTTCCTCTTCATCCCTCTGAACTGAAAAGCAAATATTCATCGGACCCCAGAATTAATTAAAGGGCTCCAGGCTCCATCAGGGCTGTTGACTTCTAAGCCTGCATTTAATTTAATCTTTAAAAATGCATAATTTAACTGGTCTATGTTGGATTTTTATTAATTTGTTCTTGTTTTACTCAAATAAATATTGGCTATTTGTCTAAAATGGTGTGGAGTATATTTGTAGTGTTTTCAGTGTATTACTGTGTGTGTGCACAAATATTTTATACATTGCCTCTTTAGGTCCGCCTGACGAGAGGATGAGCATCTTACTTATCCTGACTAGAATTGTGGTCCCTACTTGGACAGGGTGCAAACCTCTGCCAACTAGAGACCCAATTTCTAACAGTCCTGTTTGGGAATTTATTTCTTAATGTGCCTTTTTGGTCACCCCGTCTCAGGGGATTATGGAACTGTCTGCTAACTGTCTTGGCTTCTAAAGGGTGTACTATTTCTTTCTCTTGCAGTTCCTGAGTTCGTTTCCTTGGACTAATTTATTGCTCAAATATTGACATCCATTGATTTCATGGCTATGTTCATGCTACTGGAAGGTATTTGGAATTGGTCTTGGTGGCGTTTCTGTTGACGCACACTTAAGTCCTGAAGTTTTAATGCAGTCATATTTTATTGTGCATTTCCTGTTTTGTTGTGCTTCCGAAGTACAGTTTCGGGCTTTGATATTCCTCTCAAGTAATGAATAGGGCAAAGATGACGGTTTTAGAGATAGATAGATAGATATATGTATTGTTTAGTTAATTAAAACTATAACAGTCTCTACCTCCTTCAGGCGCTGCCACTGGACCCTCCTCTGGGGTGATCCGGTCCCTCCAACTTCAAATTGACAGTTTCATATGGGACAGTAAGAAACCCCACTTGCATCGACTTCAGCTAGCGTGCCCCAAGACGTCGGGTGGACTTGTGGTCCCACAGCTGCTCCGCTACTTCTATGCGGCCCAACTGCGATACATGATAGAATGGAACCGATCCCTGATGGAGAAACATTGGACCTTTTTGGACCAAGCTGTCGCGGGAACTCATACCTGGAAAGAAATGTGGCTTCCCCGCAAACATAGAGCACGGGGACTATATTCCTCACCTGTCACACGGACGACGCTCGCAGTATGGGACTCGGTCGCAACTAAGGTGGGCCTCACCACATATCCCTCCCCCATGACTCCCATTTTGGCCAATCCTGAATTTATCCCCAGGATGCAACCTGAACAATTAATTTGCTGGCGGGAAGGCGGATGTAAGCGGATAGGTAGTCTCTTTGACTCCCAAGGGCCCATTCCCTTTGCCCAATTGAAGACAGACTATTCTCTCACAGACGCTAATTATGTACAGTACCTCCAGGTCTGCCACTGGGTGACATCGCCGGGGATCTGGCCTGGAGTAAGCAGACCACTGTCCCCTTTCGAAAAGTGGTTCCTGCTTAAACAAGACAATAAACGCCTCATTTCCAAACTCTTTGCATTTCTAACACAGTGGGACTACCCACCCAAGTCCAAGGGACAGCTCCGATAGAACTGGGTAAGACACCGACGACCCATGAGTATAGGGTTGATCATACCACATACAATATTGCCAGTACCGAGCCCGCCTTCAAAATTGCTACTTATTGGTATCTGACCCCACCTCGCATCCACAAGTGGAATGCATCACACTCATTAGTTTGCTGGTGGGGCTGTGGCGCCAAGGGAACTGTAGTAGACCTCCTATGGTATTGTACAAAACTGACATGGTACTGGGAGCAGATCTTGGATGATATTGGTAAGGCCTTTCTAACACCTCCATGCCTTGACTCCCTGCATACACACTCCTGGGTCTGCCCAGCCCTTTGACATATCCATTACGCCCTGTACGAGGGCGACAAATGTCCATGGCCTTAGCAGCCGCCCAGCAGGTCATACTCTCCCTTTGAGGCACCAACAAGGCACCAACCCACATCTCCTGGCTACACAAACTCTGGTTTATCTTGGGGATGGGGAAGTTAGCTATGTGTCCTGAAACAAGCACTGTCCCCTGTGCTGAATTGTGGTCCCCTTTCATAAACCTCCTCTCATTTGAATTCCGCGAACTAACCTGTCCTAATTACTTGAAACTTTTGCGGATGATTCCTGACTAGGCCCCTGACAGCAATGCCACCTCACTGACACTCCCCACAGAACAGACCTCCTACCTCCCCTCATTTGTTTTCTTTTTCCACTACAGCAAGGTGATATATTCCTAGTTCGGCGCACTGACACCAGCATTTGGGGGTGGGCGTTAATGCGTTTACTGAGTTTTTCATTCTCCCTCTTCCCCTGTTACGCATCCTCCTACACATAAGGATGGCCCCTACCGCCATTGGGCCTATGCAATGCCCTTGATTTCTTGATATGTAAGGTTTGTTATTCCGCGGCTTGCCCAGGGGGTTGTTGGCTAATCGCTCTGTAACTGTGACCTATGCAAAATAAAAAGAGAATTGTTCCATAAAACCATAACAACATTAAGTAATAAAGAAAATAAAACAGATATTAGCCAGATACATTAATCAACCAACCTTCCAACATGCCTAGCTTTCTTGTACAGACCACTGCTGACATAATATACAAAATAATATAGACTTCATTAGTATCCTTTAAAGTATCAGAAACACCTCAGTTATATATATAAGTTGATTTTACCTCAATGGAGTGATACATAATGTAAAACTTCATTCTTGACCGTAAATTATTTGAGCACAGCCTGTAAAGGCTTAAAAAACCCACTTTATTAGAAATTTAATTGCCCGGATTACTTAATAATACTTTTCAGGTAGTCACTCTTACATAAAACATAATAAAAATTATCAAATTTCTTAAATTCCATAGGAAGAAAAAATAACTTATCACACATCACTATTAAACGGGGCACAATACCAATAGTGCAAATTGGTAATACTTGGTGTAAGCATCAATCTGACCTTAAATTAATGTGCACAGCTTATCAAGGCTCATTTCACCACTCTATTAGGCGGTCCTATTCCCAAGATTATTTTATGACAGACTACTTAAAAACTCTAAAAACACATCTGCAGATCCTAGCCTTGCATGCTTCATTAACACCCTGGCACGTAGTCTTGATGGGAGGTTCAAACTTAGGATTTCTTCAACACCCACATCCTGGCTGGATTTATTTACATACTCCATCCATGCCACCTTACTCTTCTGCATACTCAACCAAATCAGACCCCTTAATGAACTCAGGGAAGCGGCCTTCAACTTGATATAATAGTTTCCCCCATAATTGCTTGCTTAGATTAAAATCTAAGCGAATTTTAGATGGCGGCGATGCATCCGGGAGCTGCAATAATCTTCTGTAGCAGAGGCACTGGGCCTTATCTAGCCAAGGGCCAAGACTACCTTTAAAAATCAGCAAACCATATGCCAAAGTTGGAATAAACTTAGAATCAATTACTCAGCAAATTACTGTTTAGTCTGGCCATGACATTTGTTTCAGCAATTTCTGAAAACGAATTGTCATTGCGACCCGCATTCCGTTGATGGCCTCAAGATGCACAAGGTGTGTGCCAAGTTGATTAAAATGAACACTCATATATTTAAAGATAGAAACCTGCTCAATGTTGACCTGATCCACTACAAATTTGCATTTTCTCATTTTCTTTTGCCCAAAGACCATCATTTTTGTCTTTGAGACGTTAATGGAAATCTTATTTTCATTACAATAGTTGGACAGGGAGTTCAAAAGCCTTTGCATGCCTACTGCAGTAAGGTTGAAAAAGAAAGTAACATCTGCATCAAGAATCAATCCCTTTTTTAGGGTCCTGCATATACTTGGGAAAGAAAGTACAACGTTTTGGGTCGATAGAGGGAGTAGCTGCCACTGTGCCCTCCAGGGCTGGTCTAGGGCACTCTGTGCATAAATGGGCTCTCACCTCCTTATCCAAAGGTGAGGGATTTTACTTGCCACATACTTGGCCACCTTTTGATCTGGGACCCACTCCGAAGACCTAGGGTGGTATATGTCTTCTAGGTCCAACATATCACTTTCCTCTTGATCCCCTTCACCATAGCCTGAGGTGGTTGTACCCCACATCCGATGAGCCCTCATACGGTATCACCATCCCGCCCCCCCTCCCCAAATTGGGGAGACCCAGTTCGGGGTCAAATTCCAGGGTGACCTTGTCACCAGGCTCTCCGGACAAAACATCCTCCTGGAAGGGTAAATTCTTTAGCATGCGGGCGCTCTTGTGGAAGGCTTTCCCGTGATCAGTCGAAGTCCTTCAAGTGTCCCCTGCCTCGAAGAGGTAGTAGCATCTGAGGCACTAGTGCTTGCCCCTGTGACCCTCAAGATTCCTGCGGAGTTCGAGACCTGGTCCATAAGTTGGTCCACCCTGTCCTGCAGGGGTGTCAGCGTTTTGGAAATCACCGGTGAGAGGAGCTTGTCCACCCCTGCAGGAAGGTGGTGCTGAGAGGGCCCTTTCTCCTCTGATACTAAGTTAGGGGAATACATGTGGCCCTTAAAGGAGTCTATTTTTATTGGGGTGAGAGCACTCATGTTCAAAATGCCCTGCATTGAGTACACTAGGGCAGCCCTCTTGCAGGTGCTCCTTATACTGTCAATATTTTAATGCAGTCAAGTATTTTATTGATATGCCCCTAGAGGGTGCTCTAGTAACACGCCGTTGCCTGAACCTTACCACTAGCGCAGTGTCAGCAAGGGATGGGAGGGAGGTAAAAACGATCCATAGAGACCCAAACAAGGGCTAAGGGTGTGGATCGTTACTCCAAAGCGCATGCTGTGAGTCCGTGCCGTGCTGTGTGAAGTGCGCTAGAAAAGGATCACAGCTTGCCTAACGGTTCCCGGGTGCAGCACGAAAGTGCGCCACCTAAGGACCCGCGAGGTACTCAGGTGAGCGCTCAGGCCATAGCCTGCTGCGCACCGCTTCAGAAGAAAAATAGTAATGAACAGTCAGTGAGTATAGAAGCATATTGGACAATACTACAAGGTAAACCCCTGGCAACACCTAGCAGAAAAAATGTTAAAAAAGCAGGAGACTTGACTGACAGGTCAACAGTGAAGAAAGAGGAAGGACTAGACCAGACAAGCATTTATATGGACATTTGGACAGTACTTCTGTTGGTTTATGCTTACCATGGATACGTTGTTGGACTAATTGGAGTTTTTTTACTTGAACTTAAAAGGGAAGAAAGGACTGCATAATCCTCACCTATGGTTCTGACAGAATTTTAAATGTTGTTCCTTTATTTACATACATTTCATTAAGCAGGTAATATTATTTCATTTTCTGGACAGTCATGGACCCCCTAAGTAGGCACTGCAGACCACTCCTGGTCCCCTCATAGGTTAAGAACCACTGTAGTAGAACATTGATTGGCACAGAAAGCGGCAGCAATAAGGTTAGGGTGA
Organism: Pleurodeles waltl; assembly: GCF_031143425.1. Lineage (NCBI taxonomy): Eukaryota > Metazoa > Chordata > Amphibia > Caudata > Salamandridae > Pleurodeles > Pleurodeles waltl. The sequence goes on from NC_090448.1 coordinate 982,986,655, forward strand.
CCAGATTTTCATAACCAAAAACCAGGACGGGCACAAACACAGAAATAGGACTAAATGTTGACGTCATTCAGTGATATATATATCTGTAGATATACATCTATATAAGAATATATATAACAAGAGTGATATGTGTGTGTGTGTGTGTGTATATATATATATATATATATATATATATATATATATTGCTGAATGACATGTCGTTTAGTGATATATGATACCCCCCCCATCCATTGCTGTCAGAAGCTCCAGGGTCTGACTGATGATGAGCAGAGTCCTGGCTTAGAGGAGACATTATTCGTCCCTCATTAAATCCTGCTGTGCTGATTGAATGGTGCGAGGCAGCACAACAGGTGAATCTCCAAATGTTAAGTTATGTCTCTGGTGTGATAAGAGGGCCGGATCAAACGTGAGCCTGCACAACTCTGTGATTGACATGCACGTTCATCCGACCCTCTGGCAAAAACCAGGACATGCCTTTGTTTTAACAAAAAGTGTCGGGGACAGTCCTCAACCCCTTTGACGCCACGGACGTAATGGCGCCATGGATGTAACCATTAGCGCTCCCCCGAGGGCCACCCCCCACTCCCCAAGGTCAGGGCTGGAAGGGGAATCGCTTCCCCTTCCCCTTCCATCTCCAACCCCCCAACCCCACCAGTGACATCTGATGACGTCAGCACGCGAAAGCATGCTGACCCCATCAGAGGTCACCTCCCATCGCGCTGGAAGCATGCTTCCAGTGAGATTGCGGAAGAGAAATGCTCAGCTCAGCAGGAGGAGGGGGCCAGCAGAGACATGAAAGGAAAGGAAAGGCCTTTCCTTTCCTTTCATGTCTCTGCAAGCATTTCTGCTGCCCGATCGCGATGCGATCCGGCAGCAGAAATGCCCACTAGACACCAGGGATTTTTTTTAATGAAATGAACATAAAGGGAGCGGCCCCTTGGGCAAGGGCTGCTCCCCAGGGGGGGCAAATCATTTTTAGGCCAAAACCTTTGGACACAGGGATTTTTTTTTTTTTATGTTTAGGGAGCGACCCCTTCAGCAAGGGTCGCTCCCTGGGGGGCCAAATTGTTTCTAGGCCATTTCTGCCCCGCTTGGGGGCAGGAACCACTAGACACCAGGGATTATTTTTTTCAAATGAACATAAGGGGAGCGGGCCCCTTGGGCAAGGGCCGCTCCCCAGGGGGGCAAATAATTTTTAGCCCATTTCTGACCCCGGGGGCAAATTGGCCTAATATAATTAGGCCGATCTGCCCCCGGGGGGCAGAAAACCCCCTAGACACCAGGGATTATATATTTTTTTTTATATTTTTAGGGAGCAACCCTTTTTCATTTTCATCATATACTTACATATAAGGAGAACGGCCCCTTGGGTAAGGGCCGCTCACCAGGGGGGCAAATCATTTTTAGGCCATTTCTGCCTCCTCGGGGGCAGATCAGCCTAATATAATTAGGCCGGTCTGCCCCCGGGGGTGGGCAGAAAACCCCTAGACACCAGGGATTTTTTTTTCTTTTATGTTTAGGGAGCGACCCCTTCAGCAAGGGTCGCTCCCTGGGGGGGCCTAATTGTTTCTAGGCCATTTCTGCCCCCCAGTGGGGCAGAAACCACTAGACACCAGGGAATTTTTTTTATCTTATACTTATGTAAAAGGGGAGCGGCCCCTTGAGTAAGGGCCGCTCCCCAGGGGGGCAAATAATTTTTAGGCCATTTCTGGCCCCTCCGGGGACAGAAAGCACTAGACCCCAGGGACGTTTTTTTTTAATTATCCTTACGCATAAGGGGAGCGGCCCCTTGGGCAAGGGCCACTCCCTGGGTGGGCAAAATATTTGTAGGCCTTTTCTGCCCCCCCTTGGTAATATAATTAGGCCGATCTGCCTCCGGGGGGGCAGAAACCTCTAGACACCAGAGATATAAATATATTTTTATTTACTTTATGTTTTTATGTATGGGGAGCGAACCCCTAGGCAAGGGTCGCTCCCCTGGGGGAGCAAATTATATTTAGGCCATTTCTGCCCCCCTGGGGGGCAAATCAGCCTATTTTTGTTAGGCCAATCTGCCTCCAAGGGGTGCAGAAATCACTAGACACCAGGGATTGGTGTGTGTGTGTTTTGTTTGGGGGGGCAGGCCCTTGGGCAAGGCTCGCTCCCCATGGGGGCACATTATTGATGGCCATATCTCCCCCCTTTGGGGCAGATCGGCCTATTTTTGGAAGACCCATCTGCCCCCAAGGGGGGCAGAAAGCCCGTCAGAGACCAGGGAAGATTTTTTTTCAAAATAAGAGGGTGGGGGTATGGCCATACCCCCGCCCCAAATAAATAGGGCCAAAGTTGTTCTGCCAACCAGTGGGCAGATGGGGCAATTACCCCTGATCCACACCCCGGGGGCAGAAAGTCTACTAGATGGCATGGCATTTAAAAAAAAACAAAAAATAGTGGGGTGGTGGCTACCAACCAGTATGGGCCTGGTTATGCCCCCACCCCAACTGAAGGGGGTAACAGTCTTTCAGCTCTCCCCCTGCACAATAAAACATTTTATCCCACGGCAAGCAAGAAGACATTTGATTATTTTGGGTTTTGGTTTTACATTTGGGCCATGAGAGCTTGGTAACTCTCAAAAAAGTCCAACTTGGAATGGTGATGGCTGTACTTTTTTGACTTTGGGACGCTGCCATGTAGAAAAATCCACAAGACCCAGACACATCTGAAAAATAAACATCTGGTTGATTCCACGGTGGTGTGCTTCACATGCACCCTACACCATTTTCTTACCCACAATGCCATGCAAACATCCAACTTTGCTGAAAATCACACATTTTTCCCACATTTTTGTGATGGAACCTTCCGGAATCTGCAGGAATCCACAAAATTCCTACCACCCAACATTGTCCCATCGATACCAATAAAAATTCTGCTGCAGTTGTCAGCCTAAAAATGTTTTTTTTTCCAAACTGCCCTTTTGGACCCGCTTTGGTTCCCTCTCAATTTCAACATGTTTTTGGCTCTTTCATGTCACAGGCACTTGGCCCACCTACACAAGTGAGGTATCATTTTTACTGGGAGACTAAGGGGAATGTTGTGTGGTAGGAAATTTGTCCCGGTGTGGTGATCCCACACAGAAATGTGGGAAAAAAGTGATTTTTTAGCTAAATTTGAGGTTTGCTGAGGATTCTGGGTAAGAAATCATTGGGGTTCCAAGCAAGTCACAGCTCCCTGGACTCCCTCAGGTGTCTAGATTTCAGAAATGTCTGGGTTTGGTAGGTTTCCGTAGATTGCTGCTGAGCCCAGGACCAAAAACGCAGGTTGTCCTCCCCCCAAAAAAACAGGTAGTTTTGTATTTGATAATTTTGATGAGTCCAGATAGTGTTTTGGGATCCTTCCTGTCATGGGCACTAGGCCTACCCACACAAGTGAGGTATAATTTTTATCGGGAAACTTGGGGGCATGCTGGGTGGAAGGAAATTTGTGACTCCTCTCAGATTCCAGAACTTTTTGTCACCGAAATTTGAGGAAAACGTGTTTTTTTTAGCCAAATTTAGAGGTTTGCAAAGGATTCTGGGTAACAGAACCTAGTCAGATCCCACAAGTCACTCCATCTTGGATTCCCCTAGGTCTCTAGTTTTAAAAAATGCACAGGTTTGGTAGGTTTCCCTAGGTGCCGGCTGAGCTACAGGCCAAAATCCACAGGTAGGCACTTTGCAAAAAACACCTCTGTTTTCTGTGGAAAAGTGTGATGTGGCCACGTTGTGTTTTGGGGCATTTCCTGTCGCGGGCACTAGGCCTACCCACACAAGTGAGGTATAATTTTTTTCGGGAGACTCGGGGGAACGCTGGGTGGAAGGAAATTTGTGGCTCCTCTCAGATTCCAGAACTTTTTGTCACCGAAATGTGAGGAAAAAGTGTTTTTTAGCCAAATTTTGAGGTTTGCAAAGGATTCTGGGTAACAGAACCAGGCGAGAGCCAAACAAGTCACCCCATCTTGGATTCCTCTAGGTCTCTAGTTTTCAAAAATGCACAGGTTTGCTAGGTTTCCCTAGGTGCCGGCTGAGTTCGAGGCCAAAATCCACAGGTAGGCACTTTGCAAAAAACACCTCTGTTTTCTTTGGGAAAATGTGATCTGTCGCCGTTGTCTTTTGGGGCATTTCCTGTCGCGGGCACTAGGCCTACCCACACAAGTGAGGTACAATTTTTATCGGGAGACTTGGGGGAACATAGAATAGCAAAACAAGTGTTATTACTCCTTGTCTTTCTCTATATTTTTTCCTTCCAAATATAAGAAAGTGTGTAAAAAAAACGTCTATTTGAGAAATGCCCTGTAATTCACATGCTAGTATGGGCACCCCAGAATTCAGAGATGTGCAAATAACCACTGCTCCTCAGGGTTCTTGATGAAACTACAAGCCCTATATATCCCCGCAACCAAAAGAGTCCAGCAGACGTAACAGTATATTGCTTTAAAAAATCTGACATTGCAGGAAAACGTTACAGAGTAAAACTTAGAGAAAAATGGCTGTTTTTTCACCTCATTGCTGAATTCAGAATTTTGTCAACTTTTCAGAAATGTTTAGGTTTCTGGGATCCAGCATTGGTTTCCCACCCATTTCTGTCACAGACTGGAAGGAGGCTGAAAGCACACAAAAAAATCGTAAAAATGGGGTATGTCCCAGTAAAATGCCAAAATTGTGTTGACAAATTGGGTTTTCTGACTCATGTCTGCCTGTTCCTGAAAGCTGGTGGTTTTAGCACTGCAAACCCTTTGTTGATGCCATTTTCAAGGAAAAAAAACACAAGCCTTCTTCAGCAGCCCTTTTTCCCATTTTTTTTTAATAATACGAAATTTTCACTGTATTTTGGCTAATTTCTTGGTCTCCTTCAGGGGAACCCACAAAGTCTGGGTACCTCTAGAATCCCTAGGATGTTGGAAAAAAAGGACGCAAATGTAGATTTTCCTAGTATGTTATGAAGGAAAGTCTTTATTTTATTAAATACATGGAGGCGAGTATTATGCTTCTCTAACTTGCTTTAATTTAAATAGCAGCAGTCAAGAACTACAACTCCCAGCAGGTTTGGAGCAGAAAAAGCCAATGGGAGAAAAAAACGTAATCAAATAACACACCAATTACAATAGTCGGAGACATGTAATCACTAAGCTTGACTGCGACCAGCCCTCTTTCTTGATGCGAGAAGGCTAGTGAGTACGAGAAAATAACGGAAGAATGGTTAAAATTATCGCAACTGCTAAGGTCAATGAACAAAAGTCTTGAATCAGGTCCAAGCAGAGACGTAGTGAAGGAGGCATCTGGCCGGAAGCAGAAAAACTGCTGCGCGAAGAATCCGGTATTCCAGCGGAGAGATATGTATCCGACAGAACCATCCTCTGATTAGGTGGAAGATTGAGCTGGAGTGGAGGTTGCTAGAAGGGAGGGAAGAAACAAGAAAAAAATCTGCAATATTACCTTGTTGAGGTGGGATAATACTTGCCTCCGTGTCTTTAATAAAATTAAGACTTTCCGCCATAACATACTAGGAAAATCTACATTTTATGTCAAGCACGAAGGCTTCTAAAATGCTGTTTTAAAGCATATTAATCACCACTGACGTAGCACTATGAACTGGCTTACAATAAAATGTCCTAAAAACATTATCGTTGGACCAATCAGCCGATCTCAGAGTGTCCTCTAACTTGGATCCAACCCAAAAAGCCTTAGAAGCCATGGCCCCTCCAGCTGAATGAGCTCCAACAACTGAGGTATCTATACCCGCTAAGGACATCACCCAACGAACCCATCTGGCCAGAGTCGCTGAAGAGACCGGATTATGGGGTTTCTGGAAAGAAATGAGTAGTTGAGGGGACGAGGAGGTTCTGAGACCATCCGTACGTTCTTCATAACATTTGAGACATTGTCCCACACACAATTTAGGTTGACCTGGGAAATACGGATAAAAAAAACTGTACGTAAGTTAGTCTTCGTACGTTTACTAACAGAGAACAAGATCCCTGTGGGGGCAAACTGTCGAGAAGTAACATCAAGTGCTCTAACATCAGATAAGCGCTTAATGGAAACTAAGCAAAGTAGCATGGTAAGTTTTGCAGAAAGCATCTTTTAAGACAAGTCAGAATTATCCTGCCAAGACAAAAACAAATTAAAAACTACATTAACATCCCACAACTTTGAATATTTCGGCAAAGGAGGAATGGAAAATTTTACTCCCTTTAACAGACGGCAAATTATAGGGTGTTCGCCCACAGGTTTTCCATTGACGTAGATGTGGTGCATAGAAATAGCTGACCTATACAAATTAATCGTCCTATAGGAGTTACCTATACCAGCTTGCGCCGCTAAAAAATTAACTGCATAGTTTATAACTGCTGAAATTGGATCAAGCCCCTTCCCAAACACCAGCTTGACCAAAGAGACTAAGCGGAAGAGTATGCTTTCCTGGTGCTGGGAGCCCAGGCCTTATTGATGAAGTCAACAGCTTCCTCCGAAATTGGGATGCTAGATGAGGAAGGCCTGAAACCTTCCAGCCCGAGAAGGTAAACGTTTTGTTGAGTATTAAGGGATGAGGATTCCCTAAGGGATCCAGCAGAAGGGAAGGAAATAGAGGAAGAAGGATGGGAAAATCGATTGCCAATTCTAAAAGAGGTGGAAAACAGATTTGAGACTGCCAAAATGGCACCACGAGGACCACCGTTGCCTTCTACCCCCTGACTTGAGCCAGAACCCTGGAAAGCATTATAAATGGAGGAAAAGCGTAATTGACCATCTGTGACCAATCCTAAAGAAAGGCATCGGAGGCCAAATCCGAAGGATCCGGACGCCAACTGAAAAAGAGAGGTAACTGAGCGAGAGGCAAAGAGGTCTATACCGAAGGGGCCCCATTTGTGAAGGATGGACTGAAAAACCGAGGGATGAAGTTTCCAGTCGCTGTAATCCCTGAGGAAATGGGAGTGCCAATCTGCCGTTTGATTGAGGAATCCCGGGAGATATTCCGCTGAGAGAGATATCTTGTTGCGCAGACAATATTCCCAGAGACTTTTTGCTAGGTCGGCTAATGGTTTTGATCTGGTTCCTCCCAGATGGTTTATGTAACGAACAACCAAAACATTGTCCATCCGGAGGAGGATGGTACACCGCACCTTGTCTTTTGCCATGCTCTTGATTGCAAAGGAGCCCGCAAGCATCTCTAAATAGTTGATGTGCAATCTGGACTCCCTTAACGACCATGTACCGCCAGTCGAGACTGGACCACACCGGGTGGCCGCAATCCGTCAGACTTGCATCAGACTCTAACACAAGATCTGGGGCTGAAGGAAAGATAGCTCTGCCGTTCCAGGCATCTAAATGGTCTATCCATCACTGGAGTTCTAGGCGGGACTCTTGATCTAGGGAAATTAGTTCCGAATAGGCAAGCCCTTTCCTGAGATGACGAATCTTTAGTCGCTGGAGTGCACGATAATGCAGAGGACCGGGAAATATGGCCTGAATTGAAGAGGCCAAGAGGCCTACAATCCTGGCCAGAGATCTTAGCGAAATTTGGGATCTGCGAAGAGTCCGTAAGATCTCCGACTTGATGGACTGTACTTTCTTTTGAGGAAGATGGAGAGTGGAAGAAGAAGAATCTATTTCGAATCCTAGGAATTCTATCCTTTGAGAAGTAATAGTGCTTGACTTTTCCCTGTTGACTAGAAAACCCAACTGGGAAAGAAGGGAACAAGTTACTTGTAAATGGGACTGCAGAGTGTCGTGGTTCTGATGTAAGATCAGAATATCGTCCAAATAAATACGAAATTTCCTAGCTATCGTGAAGGAAAGTTTCAATTCTATTAAGGACACGGAGGCGAGGATTATGCAGATCTTTCTTCACTTTTTATTAAACAGCAAGTTCAAAGTCAAACAAAACATGAACAAAAAACTACAAGTTCCATGAGCCCGCCGCCATGGTAACGAGTATCCAATGAGGTGCACTCCTTCATGTTGGTATAAATATCCCGAAATGCGTCACACTTCCTCGACTTCACTGCGGAAGGAATCCTGGTAGAGTCAATTGGTTGTAGTTTCGAAACCTACAAAAGAGGTATAATTAGATGCTAATCCAATAGAACACAGAAACATACCGAAGGCAATAAAGTCATGAACCGTAACATACATTTAAATATAAAATGTAAATACATCTGAATCAAGTGCTGCCTAATGTAAATTAGAATATGAGCAGAATAACAATAAATAAAGGTATAAACGCAAGTATACTACCTTGCTACGCAGATAGATGTAATCGGGAGGGAACATACCAGCGTAATGTATGTGGGTGGGATAATCCTCGCCTCCGTGTCCTTAATAGAATTGAAACTTTCCTTCACGATAGCTAGGAAATTTCGTATTCTATCACAGGACCGGAGGCGAGGATTATGCAAGTTCAAAGCTTACTCACCACTAGTGCGGCTGCTTCATGAATTGGTTTAAAGTAAAACTTCTTAAAAGTAGAATCTGAAGACCAATCAGCAGCATGCATGATGTCCTCTAATCCGCCCCCCACTTGAATGGCTTTGGAAGCCATAGCTCCCCGAGTAGAATGGGCGCCAAAAACTTGAATATCTATTCCTGCCTCAGAGAGAATCCATCAAATCCATCTGGCAATGGAAGGAGAAGAAACCGCCATGAACGGTCTCTTTATAGAAATCAACAATTGATTCTCACCTGGAGGTCTACAAGAACTGGTCACTTCCTCATAGACTTTGAGACATCTAAACACAGATAGTTTCGGGGAATCAGGAAAAGCGGGATAGGATACCGACCTGGTATTAGTCTTTGTCCTCCTTGCAATAGTAAACGTGACTCCTTCTGGAGTAAAGACTCGAGCGGAAACATCCAGTGCTCTGATATCTGACACTCGCTTACAGGAAAAGAGGCAGAGAAGCATGGCTAATTTGGCCGACAATTCTTTCGTCGACAAATACTGGTTGTCCCGCCAAGAGGATAAAAGATTAAGAACTAAGTCCACATCCCAGAGCTCCGAATATCTGGGTTGTGGAGGTCTGGAGAGTCTAATACCCTTAAGAAGTTTACATATCCAGGGATGCTCCCCGATCGGGAGATTGTTCAGGGGAGGGTGGCCCGCGGAGATGGCCGAACGAAAAGAATTGATAGTGCGATACGCCTAGCCGGATTTTGCTAATTCTGCAAGGAAATTGATGATGTCGGTAATACTGGCCCCCATGGGATCGCAGTGTTTGCCCACACACCAACGAGACCATCTATTCCATGCTGATCTATAACGTTTGCATGTACCAGGGGCCCAGGCCTGTGCGATGAAGTTATTAGCTTCCTGCGAAAGTCGGTTGTCTTGCCAACGATGCCGGAAATCTTCCAAGCTATGAGGGAAAGATGACCTAGAAGGACTAGAGGGTGACAGAAACCCGACGGATCCAGGAGTATTGAGGGAAAATCCGGGAGGCGAAGAGGACATTCGCACAAGAGTTCCAGCAGAGTCGGGAACCACGCCTGTGACCTCCACCAGGGGGTTATTAGAATCACCGTCGCCTCTTGGCGGCGAACTTGAGCAGCAACCCACGGGATAAGAAGAAACGGGGGAAAAGCATAACCCTGAAGGGTCCCCCAATGTTGGAGAAACGCATCTACTGCCGCCGCTCCCGGATCCGGACGCCAGCTGAAGTATAGGGGAAGCTGAGCATTCCAACGAGACGCAAAGAGATCCACTGAGCAGGGACCCCAACGATCCATGATCGCCTGAAAAACCGAGTGATGTAGTCGCCAATCGCTGGGATCCTGGAGAAACCGAGAATTCCAGTCTGCCCAGATATTCTGGGATCCCGGAAGATACTCTGCTGTGACTGAGATTTGGTGTTGAAGGCAAAAATGCCAAAAATCTTTCGCTAGTTCCGCTAGGGCTCTTGATCTTGTCCCCCCTAGACGATTTATGTATTGTACTGCCGATACATTGTCCATCCGTAGAACTACACATGAGACTTTGTCTCTCGTGAGAGATTTGATCGCAAATGATCCCGCCAGGAGCTCCAGGCAGTTGATATGCATGGTTAGTACCTGCGGGGTACAGCGACCCCCGAACGAGATGTCCCCGCAACGAGCCCCCCATCCCTGGCGACTGGCGTCTGACTCGATCACCAGATCCGGGGCTGCTCCAAAAATGGCCCTGCCATTCCATGCCTCCATGTGGTCCAGCCACCAAAACAACTCCGTCCTTGCCTCCTGAGACAGGGAGATCAGCTCGGAGTACGTCACCCCTCGGCGAAGGTGAAACGCTTTCAAGCGTTGCAGGGCTTTGTAGTGTAGGGGACCAGGAAAAATGGCCTGAATCGAAGAGGAAAGCAGGCCGACCACTCTGGCTAACTGACGTAGTGAAATCTGGTCTCGTCGAAGGACTTTTCTCAGTTCCTTCTTTATCTTGGAAATCTTCGTCGTCGGGAGACTGAGAGACGCCGATCGGGAATCCACTAGAAACCCTAGGAAGATTAAAGATTGTGCTTTTATCCAAAGCTGAAAAAGTAGCCACAAATTTTCCTAACTCTTTCACAAAAGGGACGCCAAATAAATTGCCTTGGGCAACAGCCCCTGCCTCTGAGTTAGACAGTTCCCCTAACTTGGGGTCGATTTTGATCAATAAAGACCTGCGTCTTTCTGCAGAGATGGCACAGTTCGCGTTGCCCCGGAGACAAACAGCTCTCTGAGCCCATCCTGCTATGATGTCTGTCTGAAGGAGAGTGTTTGCTTGCTTGGCACGCTCCGCTAATTGAATAATCTGTGTGAGGGGACCTAACACATCAAGAAGTTTATCTTGGCATGCCCTCCAGGAGCGATCAATCCCTTTTTTTGGGATCCTTGGTATACTTGGCAAAAAACGTACACATTTTAGGGTCAATGTCAGGCGTAAAAGCGACCTTATCCGATAAAGACGGGCGTGGGCACTCCGCCCGTAGACGAGCTCGCACCTCTTTGTCCAGAGGTTGCCTAATTTTGCTGGCGACATATTCAGCTACCTTGTGGTCTGGACGTCACTCCGAGGAACGCGGATGGTAGATACCCTCCGGTTCAAACATATCGGAGTCAGAATCGCCGTGATCCGAAGGATCTGATAGGGTAGCACCAGGACGCCAAGGGCGACCTGAGTCGTCATCCAAAGATGATGAGTCCTCATCTGAACCTCCCATGAAGCCTTTAGGGGATCCCAAATCAGGGTTCCATAGGTGGTGAAGCATGTCACCCATTACCCCGGGCAAACGGCCCTCCCGGGAGGGTAAGCGCTTATGCGCGCGCGCACTCTTGGGGTTGGATAAAAACTCACCATCCTCCAGGTGCCCCGCGTCGCGCTTGCGCATTTTCCTGGGAGCCGAAAGGGTAGAGGAATCACCCTCCGCTCCCGTCACACCAAACATGCCCGTACCCCTGGACACCTGTTCAGTAAGTTTAGCTACAGTATCCCTAAGAGGGGCTAAAGCGTGAGAAATAGCCTGTGAAAATAAAGCGTCCACCCCAGGGGGAAGGGTACGATGAGAGGGACCCTCACCTGGGGACATGTTGGTAAAAGGTTCATTCACTTGAGAGGATTGCATAATGAGGACTGGACAGAGTATACACCCAACAAAAATATATATAATATATAGGGTAAATCCCTACCCTCTCTGTCACTCAAGTAAAGTCAAGAAATAATGCCTTCCCAATGGGATAATCCTTACCCAAACGGGTGTCACAGGTAGGGAAAAAACTGCACCAGAGGCACGAAAACGTGCTACTGAGGTAAAAACCCTCAATTCTTAAAGAAAATAACAAACGCGAGGTGCGAGCGCCGAGAGCTGAGAGTAACACGCTCTCTGACGCTGAAAAACGCAGCGCGCGCGCCCTCTGGTGGGTCCGACGCGTATTTAAACATGCCGAGGGCGAAACAGAAAAATGAAACGCTCGAGCGGAAACGTCTGTTCCGGACCGCTCGTAGCAACGAACGTTGCTATAACAATTAAATACACGGAAAACACAATTGAAGCAGTAACTCGAGCCAACAAACAAACTTCTAACCGGAGGCAGAAAAAGGCACTTATCTGACTCGCAGCAGTGAAGAAAGAGGAAGTGTGACGCATTTCGGGATATTTATACCAACATGAAGGAGTGCACCTCATTGGATACTCGTTACCATGGCGGCGGGCTCATGGAACTTGTAGTTTTTTGTTCATGTTTTGTTTGACTTTGAACTTGCTGTTTAATAAAAAGTGAAGAAAGATCTGCATAATCCTCGCCTCCGGTCCTGTGATAGAATCAGAAGTCTGATGCCTAAAGACCTGAGATGCACTGTCACCGGTTTTAACAGTTTTGTGAAGCACCAAGGTGCTGACGATAGGCCGAACGGACGGGAAGAAACCTGGTAAGTCTGACCAAGCCATTGAAATTGGAGATATTTGCGATGACTTGAGTAAATGGGAACTGAAAGGTACGCATCCTGAAGATCTAAGCGCACCATAAAATCCAAGGGAAGAAGAATCTCTCTCAAATGAAGAATTGTCTCCATTTTGAAATGCCGATACACGACAAATTGGTTGAAGTTTTTTAGATTCATGACTGGTCTGAACTTTTTGTTCTTCTTTTGCACCTAAACGAGCAAGCTGAGAAACCCGGAAGGATCCGGAGACGACAGTTGAATGGCCTGTTTTGAGAGGAGAGAACGAACTTCCTCCAACACAAGACAAGACATCTCTGTTGAGAATATTAGAGGTGGAGGAAAATAAACCTGGTGAGGTTCTGAATAAAACTCTATTCGGTAGCCTTGGATCGTATTTAGAATCCAAGGATCAGCAGTGAGGGATTGCCATTTCTGAATGAAAAAACTAAGCCTACCCCCAATTGGAGGAGGGCCATAAATAGGGCTTACCTTGTGTGTTGTTGGCGGATCTGAAACCACGTTGTCCACGACCCCTGTAACCACTGGGGTTTGTAGGATTGGTATCCGTAGTTGGCATAATTGGAGCCTCTGGGTCCCTGGGGATGCACGGACCGGCCGGTAAAGCGGCCCCTGCCTGTACCGGCCCTGGCGAAAACCCGTTGTTTGAACACCTTCTTAATATTCTGTTGCGCTTTATCGATTGATGAAAAAGTAGAGACAACTTTCCCAAATCCTTAATGAAAGAGTCTCCGAAGAGACGGCCCTCAGCTTTAACCCCCAGATCCATGGAGGCCAGATTGGAAAGCTTTGGATCTAATTTGAGTAGTAATCATTTTCTCATCTCATGGGTAATGGCAGCGTTGGCATTACCCAAGAGACAGAAGCCCTTTGAGTCCACAGAGAAAGCTCGGAAGGGTCGATATCAGCATTCTCCATTTTTGCTGACTACGCCAAATCAAGAATCCGGGCCAAAGGTCCCACTAGATCAAGAGGTTTATCCTGGCAATTTGACCAGGCTTTGTCCATCCCTTTACGTGGATCTTTACCGAATTTCGAGAAAAAGGTCAACAAGGGTTGGTCAATCACTGGGGTTGTCGTCATGCTGGAGAAAAGGGAAGGTCTAGGACACTCTGACCTCAGCTTGGCTCTCGTTTGTTTGTCCAGTGGAAGCCTCAACCTGGAAGCAATATATTGACCCACCTGTGCAGCAGGGGTCCACTCCGTAGAATTAGGATGGTGGATAAACGAGGGATCAAACATGGGGTTACCGTCTGAATCCAACACCACTTTTGCTGAAAAAGATCATTCACCTCCAACTTAGGCTTTTTTGGGGTGAAAGCCTGAGACAACGAACCCCAGCAGTCAGAATCGTCATCCAGATCATCGATGTCCTCGACATCATCATCTGTATCTGATATGTGTGATATCACAATCTGTTTTGGTGCTGACATAATATTTTTTGTCTTAGATTTACGTTTCCCATAACTGCTCTTAGAGCTCCCCTCCTGGGAAGTAGGCCTGGGAGGAACTTCATCCTCATTCATGGGTGAAGAAACTTCACTAACCAGAAAAGCGCAATCTTTTTGAATAGACAAATCCTTGTGTTTTCTTTTTCTGCTATCCCCGCAGATTGGGCCATAAAGGATTTGTACACCATATTTTGTACAGAGCTTTCAATATTTTTTGACATCTTGTTCATAGTGGCTGAAACAGCCTTGGTCACAGCCTCATCAATAAAGGCTCCAATTTCCTTGTTGTCTGAGAAATTAGGGAAAGAATCTTGTCTTTCCATGTTGAAAAACTGCAGGAGACCAACAAAAAACAAAACAGTCAAATATCAAGAGCCAAACCCCAGGTGAAAGGGTTAAATTTCTAGGCAGGGATTGTCCAGTCTATAAACACGCCCCCAGAGGTGTGGCCAAGTGTCAAAGCAGTCTTCAGAAACTGCAGCCACGGAAAGCCGGTAATTTGGAGTTGCCCGTGAGGAAAGCAGGTCGCACGGAGGTGAGAAACGCTAGCTTTGAGCGTAAACACACTCCAAACGGCAAGGCTAACATAACGGAAGTTGCTTGTGCGGAGTGCGACCGTTGGAATCTCTGTGAGGCAGCAGAAGCTGCCTCAGACGCGCGCAAGTGCAGCGCGCATACGGTAAAATACATAAACTTGAAAATGAACAAAGGCACGAAAACGCTGAGTGCCTAGGAAACTAAACCGGGAAGAAAAACATGGTTAGACAAGGAAGCGCCACACTATGAACACACAACAAAGTGAAAAAACACATTATAATAACATAACAGAAGAGGAATGAAATAAAGACCTTACTTATCTTGACTGGTCGCAATCAAGCTCAGTGATTACATGTCTCCGACTATTGTGATTGGTGTGTTATTTGATTACGTTTTTTTCTCCCATTGGCTTCTTCTGCTCCAAGCCTGCTGGGAGTTGTAGTTCTTGACTGCTGCTATTTAAATTAAAGCAAGTTAGAGAACCATAATAGGAGCCTCCGTGCTTGACATAAAATGTGGTGTAGGTACCTTATGTGGACAAAAAGTTATGAGGGCCTAAGCGCGAACTGCCCCAAATAGCCCAAGAAAAGCTTGCCACCTGAGGGGGTAAAAGGCCTGG
Organism: Pleurodeles waltl; assembly: GCF_031143425.1. Lineage (NCBI taxonomy): Eukaryota > Metazoa > Chordata > Amphibia > Caudata > Salamandridae > Pleurodeles > Pleurodeles waltl. The sequence goes on from NC_090448.1 coordinate 983,001,682, forward strand.
CAGCGAAGGGGTTAAAAAACTGGACTATCCGGGCAAAACCAGGACATCTCGTCACCCTATATATATATAAGGTGTCTGTTCTATTTGGTTGAGTGAGAACGGACAATGACATTTTAGGATCTATCATGGGAGATGTAGTTTTATTTTAATCTGTTTTCTGATTGGCCGGTGTGTTTACACTAAAAGAGAAGCATAGCTCGAGTCTCCGGTCCTACGGCATGAAGTACTTCCGCATTGAAAAGCGAAAATGACTGAAAGGCGAACACCGCTGTCATTACTGGCATGTCAGTCAGTCAGTCAAATGCGTGTTGTTGCACAGTTGTGTACTTAATAAGCGACAACAAATAGCTGTAAACAACAAACACGAGTGTGTAAAATACATATATTATGCTAATAATCCCGTTCCAACTATTTTACCTACGTCGTCCGCTGCGCTCAGCTTTTTGCTTCCGTGCAACTAATTCCCCACAAAATATGGCTTCTTAATCTACTCATCGTTTCATCTCGTTGGTCGCTGCAGAGTAGCGAATATAATACTTCGTCGGCCCCACCAAACTGCAGCAGAAAACGTTGTTATTGTCCTTCTTTCGTATCCATAACAATTTAACCGTTTGGGACCCACAGAACTAAATGGAAACCCTGGAATAGAACGCAGTGTTTCGAACGTTTCGTTAGCTCGCTGGTCTGTCTTCGCTTTCTATTTCAGTCCATGGCAGGCGTCTTTCTTTCAGCTCCCTTCTTCCGTGTGTGAGTAGTGTTTCTTCCATCTTCAGTACACCTGCCGGTCTGCCCTTCCCATTAGCCCCCGCCCTGGCTGTCAAACCTCTGGTAGCGGAAGCAGCTACCGGCGCTGGGTCCTGGGGAAGAGCGGCGGGAGGTGTCACGTACCAGAGCCTGTGAAAGATATTCGCATCAATGGAGCTCGCTCACAGTTTACTGCTCAATGAAGAGGCGTTGGTTCAAATCCCTGAACCAAAAAAGCCAGTTTTTGTCTTCGAATGGCTTCGTTTTTTGGATAAGGTCATTGTTGCTGCCAACAAGACAGATGTTAAAGAAAAACAAAAGAAGCTGGTTGAGCAGCTGACTGGGCTGATCGGCAGCTCTCCTGGGCCGCCGACAAGAAAACTGTTAGCCGAAAATCTTGCAACGCTGTACAGTATTGGAGACACGTTTACTGTATTTCAAACCCTGGACAAGTGCAACGAGATAATCAAGAGTAAGGATGACACCGCAGCCTACCTGCCGACCAAGCTGGCTGCAGTGGCATGCGTTGGTGCTTTTTACGGAAAAATGGGCCGAATGTTGGGAAGCACTTTTCCAGAAACAATTAATAATCTCTTAAAGTCTCTAAAAAGCGCAGAGTCCCAGGGTCGTAGCGAGATATTGCACAGCCTGCAGAAAGTCCTGAGTGGCCTGGGCGGTGCTGCTGCGTCCTATCACCGTGACATCTACAAGCATGCCCGCTCCCTCCTGACGGACAGGTCCATGGCGGTGCGATGTGCAGTGGCCAAGTGCTTGCTCGAGTTACAGAACGAAGCTGTATTCATGTGGACAGCAGAGCTTGAAAACGTGGCAACCCTCTGCTTCAAAGCTTTAGAGAATTCCAATTATGGTGTACGCGTTGCAGTATCCAAGCTCTTGGGAACAGTCATGGCGACCGCCTTAATGCCAAAGCAAGCAACAGTAATGCGACAGAACATAAAGAGAGCAACGTTAGAAGAAGTGTTGGAGCTGCTAGCCACTGGGTTCCTGAGAGGGGGCTCGGGGTTCCTAAAGAGCGGAGGCGAGATGTTAAAAGGCGGCGCATCCATCAGCCGAGAAGTTCGAGTTGGAGTCACCCAGGCCTACGTTGTTTTTGTCACAACTTTAGGCGGACAATGGCTCGAGCGCAACTTTGCAATACTTCTGTCCCATGTGTTGGAACTTGTTTCCCATCCCAGGGCAACTCAGACTCACGTAGAGGCTGTGTACTCACGAAGATGCGTTTCTTTCATCCTGAGAGCTACGGTAGGCAGTTTGTTAGGAGAGAAAGCCCAGATTGCTGCTGCCAAGGAGATCTGCCAGGCCATCGGTAAACAAATGAGGTCAGTTGAAGCTGTGGTAAATGATGCCAACAATGAAAATAAGACTGGAACTTCTGATGTGGCATCAAGTCAGCATGTCATGGTTTGTGCGCTTCAAGAGCTGGGCAGCCTGGTTCAGAGTCTGAATGCCACAGCATCCCCTCTCATTCAAGAACCTTCTGTAGGTCTTCTGGAGACTGTAACCTCTGTCCTCCTTCATCCAAGCATGGCTGCTCGACTTGCTGCTGCATGGTGTATGCGCTGTGTTGCTGTGGCATTGCCTTTCCAACTTACACCGCTGTTGGATAGATGTGCTGAAAGAATTAACAATCTAAAGACCTCGCCTGAAGCTGTTAGTGGGTACAGTTTTGCAATGGCTGCTCTGCTAGGCGGTGTATACCAGTGCCCTCTGGGTATCCCTCATGCTAAGGGAAAAGTCCTAGTTAGTATTGCTGAAGATCTGTTGCGCACTGCTTTGCAGAATAGCAGGATGTCATTGCAGCGCACCCAAGCTGGGTGGCTCTTACTTGGTGCACTAATGACTTTGGGTCCATCAGTTGTGCGTTACCATCTCCCTAAAATGCTTTTGTTGTGGAGAAATGTCTTTCCCCGTTCCATAAAAGAGCTTGAGGCAGAAAAGGCACAAGGAGACTCTTTCACATGGCAAGTGACACTTGAAGGGCGGGCTGGAGCGCTTTGTGCAATGAGAAGTTTTGTTGCCCACTGCCCTGAACTCCTTACCGAGGATGTGATAAGGAAACTTATGACGCCTATCGAGTGTGCAATGACAATGTTATCTCACATTCCCTCAGTGATCAAAGCCCATGGTGCTCACTTAAAAGCTAGCGCTGCTATGGTCCGCCTTAGACTTTACGATATTCTGGCCTTGCTACCACCTAAAACATATGAGGGGTCCTTTAATACACTTCTCCGTGAGCTTGTTGCAGAATTTACATTAACAGACAACTCGGCCAACACCACCACATCCCTTCTCCGGTCTCTTTGCCACTACGATGACAGCGTCCTGCTTGGTTCCTGGTTGCAAGAAACTGACCATAAATCGATTGAAGATCAGCTACAACCAAACAGCGCATCTGGCAGCGGTGCATTAGAGCATGACCCCTCCTCAATCTATTTACGTATTCCTTCTGGAGAAGCTGTACCTGGTCCTCTTCCACTTGGAGTATCTGTCATTGATGCCTCTGTGGCCCTCTTTGGGGTGGTATTCCCTCATGTTTCTTTCAAGCATAGACTTCAGATGCTGGATCATTTTGCAGAGTGCGTCAAACAAGCTAAAGGTGTGCGTCAACAGGCAGTACAGCTCAATATCTTTACTGCTGTCCTCAGTGCATTAAAGGGACTGGCAGAAAACAAAAGCACATTGGGACCGGAGGAAGTTCGCAAGTCTGCCTTGACCCTGGTCATGGGTGCATTGGATAACTCCAATCCCATTTTGAGATGTGCAGCTGGAGAAGCTCTTGGCAGAATGGCACAGGTTGTCGGAGAAGCAACATTTATTGCAAGAATGGCTCAGTACAGCTTTGACAAGTTAAAGTCTGCACGGGATGTTGTGTCCAGGACTGGCCATTCTTTGGCGTTGGGCTGTTTGCATCGATATGTTGGTGGAATTGGCTCTGGGCAGCATCTGAAGACAAGTGTTAGCATTCTCTTGGCATTGGCACAAGATGGAACCTCTCCTGAAGTTCAGACCTGGTCTCTCCATTCTCTTGCCCTGATAGTAGACTCCAGTGGACCAATGTACCGTGGGTATGTAGAGCCAACTTTATCTTTGGTCCTCAACCTGCTTTTGACTGTTCCCCCTTCACACACAGAAGTACACCAGTGTCTTGGAAGATGTCTAGGCGCTATAATTACCACAGTGGGGCCCGAACTGCAAGGTAATAGTACAACGATTTCAACAATCCGCTCTTCGTGTTTAGTGGGTTGTGCAATTATGCAGGACCATTCGGACTCTCTTGTTCAGGCAGCTGCAATCTCTTGCCTTCAGCAGCTCCACATGTTTGCACCGCGACATGTCAACTTATCCAGCTTGGTTCCCACTCTGTGTGTCCATCTGTGTAGTTCACATTTACTACTGCGCCGAGCTGCTGTTGCTTGTCTGCGGCAGCTTGCACAGAGAGAAGCTGCAGAAGTTTGTGAATATGCTATGAGCCTAGCCAAGAATGCACAAGACAAAGACAACAGCACCATAAAAATAAATATAACAGATACTGGGCTTGAAGGCGTCCTTTTTGGAATGTTAGATCGTGAGACCGATCGCAAGCTGTGTTCTGACATTCACGATACACTGGGCCACATGCTTTCATCTCTTGCAGTCGACAAACTGTCACATTGGTTATTGCTGTGCAAGGATGTATTAGCAGCCACAAGCGATGTTAGTTCTGCAGCCCCAGTGACAGGAGGCAGGGATGAAGAATCTGAGAAGAAGGATGAAATGGACGATGACTCCATGTTCACCACATTGGGGGATGATGATAAATCCAAGCCATCTGTTGCTCCTCGATGGGCCACACGTGTGTTTGCTGCTGAATGTCTGTGTCGCATTATCACTCTTTGTGAGACTAGCAACCAGCCTCATTTTGATCTGGCAAATGCCCGTTCGGCCAAGCTCAAAAATCAAAAAAGCGACCTGCTAGTGCTCCATCTCTCTGACTTGATCCGTATGGCCTTTATGGCGTCAACTGATCACAGCAACCAGTTGCGGATGGCAGGCCTTCAAGCACTGGAGGACATCATAAAAAAATTTGCTTCTGTACCGGAGCCAGAATTTCCAGGGCATGTCATATTGGAGCAGTACCAGGCTAATGTTGGTGCTGCACTCCGACCAGCATTTTCTCAAGACACACCCTCAGACATAACTGCAAAAGCCTGTCAGGTGTGCAGTGCATGGATTGGAAGTGGAGTTGTCAGTGACCTCAATGATCTCCGACGTGTTCACAATTTACTTGTCTCCTCACTGGATAAGGTCCAAGCAGGAAAAGGTTCCTCAAGTCAGCTTTACAGGGAGAGTGCTGCAACAATGGAAAAACTGTCTGTTTTAAAAGCCTGGGCAGAGGTTTATGTTGTGGCGATGAAAACCAAAAAAGAGGCCGAAGCAACTCCAAAAAGTTCCCGCTTGAGCGCAGATGATGAGGATGAATATGCCTATGGCACTGTGGATGAGCTCCCCCCAGACAGCTTGATAACACTTGTTCAACCTGAGTTACCATCACTTAGCGGCCTCTGGCTTGCCGCCCTCAAAGATTATGCACTTCTGACTCTGCCTCCCGAATTTGCAAGTCAGCTTCCACCAGAAGGTGGAGCTTTCTACACTCCAGAGACCATTGATACTGCCAGGTTACATTATCAGAATTCTTGGGCTCCTATACTACACGCTATGGCGCTTTGGCTTAATACTGCTGGGTTTAATACCCCAGAGTCAACAGAAAAAGCAGAAAGTGCACATAACCAGACAACACAGGTTGTATCGAACCAAACATCCGGAAGTGCCCCAACAGCAAAGTCTCTGCCAGAGTTAACTAAAGAAAACATGCATTTAATTTTGGGTGTCAGTATACAATTCTTCTGTAGTCCTAGACCTGAAGAACCTATAGAACATGTCACAGCATGTCTTCAGGCACTAGATACATTGCTTGATTCCCCTTATGCCCGAGCACATATCGCCGAAGATTATCTTGTTAGTGTTGAACTTTTGAATGTATTACATCGTCTTTTACTTACTTGGGACCCACCACTGGTTCAACTGCTTGTGACTGGTGTTGTTCGACAGATTGTACAGGCATCTATGGATTATTCTCGAGCAAAACGAAATGTTTCAGGCGAAGATGGCTCAAAGGAAAAAGATACTAGCATGTTGGAAAGGGAAGGTGACGACAGTGGTAGCATTGTCCCTGGAAAGTCTCTAGTCTTTGCAGCAATGGAGTTATTAATGTTTATTCTGGTGCGACATTTGCCTCATCTCAGCATAAAAATGTCAGAGACTCCCAATCACATGTCCAGCAAACCACAACAGCTGCCAGAGGAAAGTGCTCGCCTTGTGGCTGCCTCCGTTACCATCCTTTCTGACTTGCCAGCACTTTGTCCCCCAGCGGGATGCATGACCATATTACCAACAATTCTGTATTTAACAACACAAGTACTAAAAGAGACAGCAGTAAAATGTGTGGATGGCCAGGTTCCATTACCAGTCAGTGCTGCTTTGCAGGGCCTGAAAAATATTGTCTCTTCACCACTGGCCAGGACAGACAAAACTCAAAAGCAGTGGACCAGCCTTATACGCAGCGCTTTAGCATCCATCCTAGAATATTCTGAGCCAAGTGACTCCAGTTCTGTTGATGAAGTTACCATGCTAACAGCAATCGTCCTCTTCCTTTGGTCTGCAAGCACAGAAGTAATAGGTGTTCAATCCCTACAAAATGGATGCTTGACCAGATTTAAAAATGCTCTAAATTCTAGTGACCCCTGGGTTCAAGCCAAAAGTTACCAGCTACTGCTTTCTGTTTTTCAGCATTCAAATCGTGCTCTCTCAACACCATACATACATTCATTGGCACCGATTATGGTTGAGAACCTGAAAGCTGTAGAAAATAATAAACCAACCTGCAGCGCTGAGCTATTGGCAGTCCAGGAAGGAATTAAAGTCCTTGAAACATTAGTTTCTCTGACAGAAGAACAAAATCGAGTCCAGTTACTTGCTCTGCTAGTCCCAACATTAATCTCTTATTTACTGAATGATAAACTTTTTTCTTCAGCCTCTGCAGCATCAAAAGATCTCCACGAGCTTGCACTTCAGAACCTTATGAGAATTGGCCCCCTTTATTCCCAAGCTTTCAAGACAATAATGGGCGCTGCACCAGACCTAAAAGCACGTCTAGAGGCTGCCATCAGAGCAAGCCAGGCCAACAAGGCAAAAATGGCAGCGAGGCAACCCCCACCAACAATTAACGCTGCCCCAACGATTAAACTCAAAACAAGTTTCTTTTGAACTGTTTTCTTTGTGTCTGAACTGAAGAATACGCATTCCAGTAAGCTGTAGAGAGTGCTATATATTGACAATAAAAATGAATCCCTGAGAAGGTATTGAGAATTCATGTTCAGAAAATGCATCTCTGCGATGCAAGCTAAAAAGGCATTGTTGGCCTCTAAATTACGGAGCAAAGAAAGAAACCTGCTGCATATTTTATTCTTTTAAACTTAAATTGGGCTCAGGTAGCCTTGGGTACTCATATTTAATTGAAAAGCTTTGACGGGTTTTAGGTTTATTGCACACTACATTATTTCCCCCATTATTTTGTATAACGGTCACAATACTTGTTTAAGTGCCTGTGTTGACAGTTGTATTAACTAAACATATATGGTTTCATAGATAAAATAGTGGGCTACCATGTTGGCCAGACTGAAAAGCTGTTTTTGCTTTTAATGGGTAAAAACAGAGTCTTGCAAGGATGATATTTTGATTAAGTTAACACCTTTCCAGTTGATAGCTTTCAGAACTGCATGTGTTCCTTCATGAAACAGTGATCTTACAACTCTAACCTAGAGACAATTACACTATTAATCATGTGAAATGGAAGTGTTACAATATGTGACGTTGCTAGGTCCAAGAAAGACGGGAAAGTTTTAATGACTTTGTGCAATTGTCACGTGAGAAACAATAAGCTCCAAGAAAACAGTTGTCATATTGTGACCACCCTTGTCTTACAATTGACATGTTACTAGTTGTATTCGTAAAAAATACAAGACAAATGTATGCAGTAATTTAGCAATTGTGACTGAGTGACAAACCAATTTTCATTTGCTTAGTAGAAAAAAAAGAGGAAACAGTGGATTGATTTACGTGTGGCCCAATTTGTTTGCATATCACTGGTGGATATGGCAGCAGGATTTGGTCCTTTGCGGGCTCAGAGTGGGCAATGAGGCATGAATTCTTTCTCCGTATAAGCTATTTTCCAGTTTGTGACTTAATGATTCCTTTTAGTCATTCCAAGTGCAAAACAGACGGTTGTAGATGGCAGCTACAGGAACATGGAACATTTCCCCTTTTGTATTTGTTTTTATAGAAGGATCTTTCTGTTTAATGTAGTGCCTTTACTCATCTGCTCAGCCACAATTCTCGGATTGCAGCCATGATTTGAGCATTCTCTCCTAAAAGCGCGGCTGCTCTTTTTGTGCTATGTCAAAGTACGTCTGTTCATATTGCTTGCCAGCACACAGTGGCATAGTCTGTGTGTTGAATATTATTGCTTGAGTTCTGTATGGAGCTGGAAAAGTCTGTGGGTTTGTAGAACATCGGTGTCTTTTTTTTTGTTTTTTTGTGTTCATTATTCTAGTGATGGTGTTGAAAAAATGAATTTTCTTAGGATGTTCGCAGTTTACTGTCACCATTTTCCCAGTGTAAATGTCATTTTCAAAGGGAATGTAACTGCAGTTTAATGAATTCATTAATTGACTAGTTTCCTCTATGGATATAATCTTTGTTCTGGGAATACTTTACATGCTGTTGATATTTTTTCAGGGGACATTTCCAACCATAGTTGCTGCTATTGCTTTTTCGAAAAAGGGCCAAGTGTCATGGCGTCAGAGAAATCCTGAATAAAGCTAGACTTTTTCTTTGCCAAGTTGGTATATTTAAGGTGTGCTTGTAGACAGATGCTTTTGTCAAGTTTAAGTTCACAAGATGCAGGTGCTCTGAGTTTCTGTTCTTGGTTCTGGCTCACATTATGTTGTTTGCCCACAGTGAGGTGTGTCATGTCAATCAGTCCCTTTTCGATTTTGTTGATTCAGTTCTCTTTTAGTTGGGTATTCTATTTTTCTAAAATTGATTATTGTGTTCTTTTCTGGGATTGACAATGTCCATTATGACTGCTACTATTGGCATGGTGGTTAATTGTGCGTTGGGTACTTTTCAGTGACTGTATATTAATCTTTCAAGCGTTGTTGAGATGTACATTTGTGTTTTAGCTGTTTTATCTAGCATTCTTAGTATTGCTCTGGATCAGAACTTTCTGTTTACCGATCTTTCTGTGTGGTGCAGCGAAGGTATTGGTTACAGACATTTGCCTCATATTTAAAAGCAACCTCTTGAATATAGTATATGTAAATTTCTATCATTTTTATTGTGTATGGTAAATATCTGATACATTTATAGATCAATGTAAAAAAAGGTATCTCCAGTACGCCTTCAGTCTCTGTTTCTTTTCTTTGAAGGTCCCAGCTGGGGAAGCCGTTCTTCTGTCTTCAACACTGTATCTCCATCACTTTTCTTATCAATCCTTCCTTTTTTAGAGGCCCCAACAGGAGCAGTCTTCAATCTTTCCTCATTTTAATTTATACTGGCTGTCTTTCTGTTTCTATTCTGGCAGCAGATAAAAGCCACATTTCTAGAAATTCCGTTATTCTGTTTTTTGAGAGCCCACATTTTCCGTTGTGCCTCCAGGCAGGGGTAGTCAGCCCCTTATCTGCATTACTGTATTTCGCAGTCTTGTAATGAAATTGCAGCTAGCATACTCACATAGTGAATGAATCCAGTGGCTTGCTCAAGACCAGGTGAAGCTGACTGAAGTTGCAGGTTATACATTTTATATTATGTACAATTATGAAATGTAGAAATGCTAGAAGACCCGAGTCATTTTGGGGTTCTTTACTTAGGCTGCATATAAACTTTCAAGTTCATTCAGTTCGTAATTTATTTTCATTTTGCTATGCGCCTGGTCCGAAAGGTAAATATTTTGGTAAATGATGTCAGTCTGAAAAAAAATAAAATGTATTGGGAACACTATGTACACCCCTTTGATGGAGGGATGATCACTGTATATGGTGTGTGTGTGTGTGTGTGTGTTTGTGTCTTGACAGGATCTCGGAACCACATCTTGCACTCAAGGGAATGTTTTCAAAGTCGGTGCAGGGGGACAAGGAGCATTCTCAATTTCACCCAGCAATCTGGTGACCAGAGTCAAAGCTTCCCTTAAATTGCATTTGTAAAATTTAATGTTGGCACAGATAAACCTAAAATGTATAATATTTTTTAGGTATCAGAATAATAGTCATAAGCGTAAATTGAATGAAAGCAATGGATGAAAATTAATGGGAATTCATAAACAGTTAAAAAAAGAATAATATATCTTTAACGCTGAAGCTTCTAGTCAAACTGAATTTGTCATGTAAATGATAAGAACATAAGGTCGATGATCCTGCTGGAAATTTATCTTTTCAGGGATTTGGAATCCATGTGACTTGCAGAGGCAACCTAAAGGTTATCAGATACTCATCAAGGAAGGAACAAAAGCTGTAAAATGCTATTCTCAAAAGCTTCTTTACTGAAGACGAAGTTCTTTGTCTTCCTCTCTCCACTCATCGCTCCCTGATAAAGCATGTTAGAAGTAAGGCCGGTGTTTCCAGGCACTCACATAACGGGTATAGCCAAGGGAGTGCAAGCTCTCTGCACATTTAGGTTCAGTAAAGTACAGACAACATTAATGCAAGTAACACGAAAAGCAGGGAAATGCTGACTGCATTGTGGAAGCACCACTCGCTCACAGAACCGGTGAAGCACAGCCAGCAAGAGGGCTAGCTTAACACAGAACATTTTAAGAACACATGAGTGCTAGCTTTTTGCTGAGCTGGCTGCAAACCTGACACCCACTCTCCCTTTATGTCTGCATCGTCGTCCTATTAGCAGACCTGGAGGAGTTCAGACTTGAGGCCACAGGGTTTTCCTTTCATTTGACAAACAAGGTTTTTATTCTGAAAACTATCTTTTCTTGTATTCAGTACATTTTTCTTGGTGGTTGAAATGTTTGTCCATGATACCCATGTGTCACAGGTACTTGGAAAGCCAGTAGACCAAGTCTTTATGATGTGAGTGCCAAGCTGTTGGCATTGCCCATGCTTGTTTTTAAAACACTGTTTAAAAAAGACACAAAATAATTCTGAAGAATCAACATTAAATCCAATATTTTCAGCTCTTATAAATGTCATGGTTTATTTTTCAAATACCTTTTATTCAGGGAATTGAACCAATTTAAAAAGAAGAAGGCAGTGTGAGAATTGAAAGGAAAACACTTGACAAGACCTATTTATTTTCCACAGGACTCAAAACTGAAAAAATGTTCCAGGCATTTGATCTCTCTCCTTAGCCCACGGAGCAGATTTCTGGGCCTTCAGGAGAAGAAAACCTCTCATTTTCAGTCACGCTAAGCACACTTCTGCCTTAAGCGCCAGCTGGGAGTGCAATAGCTGAACCCTCTTCAGGTGGCATGAATGCCATGATATATAAAAGTCTGTGCTTTCCTGTAAAATGTGCAAAGCATGAGATAACGCAAAAACAGTGCTTAAAAAGTCTGTTCTTTAGCCATATGCTGACAAAAATATACCTGTTGCTGTGCTTTTACAGACATGATTGGAGGGGTGGGGAGCAACACTGAGAGCCGGCTGCAGGTATTTGAAGGAGAAAGGAGCACATGAGTGAGAGAGCAAAAACAACTCTTGTAGAGTGCTGAATGAAAAGGCAAAAAAGTAGTTCATTGAATGCAAGCAGGGGTAGAAAAGAAGATCCAATCAAAAGAATGGTATAGAATCTCTGTTCAGCAGAAGTAGTAAACCTAAGAAGAGAAAGGAAAGCCATCAAAGAAGAAGCAAGCCAATTAGAATGACAAGAAAGCCAACCAGTGTTAAGCAGTGGGCTGGCACACAGCCCACTTTATTTTTTGGTATGGCCCACAAGAGATCTTACAACAACAGACAGCTAAAAACATAATAAGTTCTAGGTTATTCGCGGAGGTTTATTTATAATCTGCAGGTCACAAGTTATTGCCCTGCTAAGTAGTTCAATTCATTATGCACTTGCTGCAAACACCTACTTGCAATCCGCAAGCCATGAGTGTGAATCTTTGGAGGGCCAATGAAACCTTCAATCTTCAAAGGTAATTAACACGAATAGCATTATGTTAGGTTGTAAGTAACACCTATTAAGTGTTGAAAATAATTTTTCTTATATTGTGTGCTATGTAAATGGCCGTTATCAGTATACTTAAACGCAAACACTTGTTTACACATGAACGAGTACCATACATATCATATGCGTTGAAGAGGCGTGCACATTTCTTTGTGTTTTTTTAAAGCAAGTTGTTACAAATCATGCAGCAGTCAACTGTGTTATACTTTTTTGCTTTTCTGGTATAAATACGGACATTTTCTTGTGTATTTTTGATGCTCTCAGGTGGCTTGCTGAGGTGTGATGGTATCTACAGGTGCAGATATCCATCATCTATATCTGGATCTATTCTTAAGAAATGGGCATCGACCCCTCACTTGCTTTTGTTTCACAAACCGCTGGTCTCTTTTGTAGTGAAATGATTTCCCCAAGACCCTATGGAGAGACTGAAATTGGGACAGAAGAGCTGAAATGTGGGTGACTGGATTTAGCAGTAAAAATACGGTCAAATCAGTATAAATCGGGAACAGTGGCTACTGTTGAAACAAAACAGATTTTAGCAGCTAAGTTCTAGGGCAGGACAGGATAGAACACAGGTGAGGATCAATAACGGTGAGGGTGTGGAGAAGGAGATGAACACCCAGATAAACCGGAGGAGGAAAGCAGATATTGGGTTTAAGAGTTACAAGGGACAGGACACTCACAGGATATACACCAACCCCTTCAAGGCCACATAGATCCTCACTATTGTGAAGAAACTCAACGTGGACTCTGACAACTATTTATCCATCACAAATCGGTTATTCTGGGTAAACTCAAAAAGGCAGTTGTAGTGGAGAAGATTGGAGGTTCAAATAGAAATCCATGAAAGTGCTCTTCACGCACAGGTGGTTTAGAAAGACAAATCCTTTATTTTAGTTCCACGGCAGGCACAAGCGTCCTCTCAGATACAGAGTCAGGATACCAGTCCCCATCGAGGACGCTAGAACCTTGAGAGAGGATTCCACAGTGAAGTAACATTATTCTAACTGCCTTCCAGTTACAAATGTAAATAGCACAGTAAAAATGAACATCAAAGAACAAGAAAATATTACAGTATATCACAGAACATAATAGCATGCCCATATTACATCATCTCACCCCCCTTAAAAAAACAAAGATAACAACAGTGAAATTACCCCAAATAAAGATAAACTTCAATAAATGGAAAAATAAAATCAACCCATGATAAAAATCATTAAATTTGGATGGGATTTTAACAAGTCTGTCACTTGTGTAATGTCAACACATTCATTATGATGAGATCTTTCCATATTGTGAGTGGTACAGCTCTCCAAGCTCAGCTCATCGTTTCCTGCTTGATTAGTTGACAGATCATCAAAAAGCATTCCATCGGAACCGGAATCCTCATCTCTGCCAGAATAGACTTGTCTGAAAATCTCAGCCTGTGAAATTGAAATAGGTACAACACTGTTCCTATTCCACCATCCTTTACCCTCTAGCAAAACTGATGCTTTTGTTACTTTAATCACTTTAACAGGTAAAGAAAATTTCGATTCTCCATTGGAGATTCTCTGTGGATTTTTTAATCAATACCCAATCATGCACATTAATTTCAGAACTTTTGACTTTCTTCCTGGCATCATAATTGCACTTCTGTATCTTTTGCTTTTCAAAAACTTTGTGTTGTAACTCATTCAATTTCAACTCAGAATTCTCAAATTTGCCAACTAAAGAATCAGCCAACCAGGATGGTAAGAGTTTGGATCTGGATTCCCTTCCTCTGAGGAGTAAAAAAAAAAACGGAAATTCCTGTAGTAGAATGTGGTGTATTTGACTATGCCCAAATCTTCTCTTTGAGGAAATCAGTAACATTAAGATTAGCTGCCAAAGCAGTTTGAATCCCTTCATTCAAAATACGGTTGGCTCTCTCTACTAAACCATTAGATGCTGGACTATACAAGGCTACTCGTGAATGTTTAATGTTGAACTTTTCCATGAAGGTTCCCATTTTATTTTAAAGTAAAGTGTACACCATTGTCAGTAAGTATAACTGATGGTGGAACTTCCAATAAGAAAAGAAATTACAGCATATGTATCAGCATTCTCTACAAATGAATAGTAAATCTATTTGGAAAAGTAGTCTATGGCAACAATTAAATATTTCATGTCCCTAGGTAATAGATGGAAAGGTCCTGAAAAATCGATGGCAATTCTTTTTCAAGCCTTACTCGGAAAAGGCACTGTATGTAGAGGTTTTGTGTTACATTTCCAATGTTTGTCTGACAGTACGCAGAATGGACATTTATCAACAAAATCTGAAACATGTTTATCTAGATTTGGCCACCAGTATTTTTCCTTTAGTCTCTTGCAAGTGGCTGAAACACCAAGATGACCTTCATGTGCAGATTTAATCAATCTAGGTCTTAAATCAGAGGGGGGAATACAGACAGAACCCCTCATATAGATGCCATTCTCACAGGACAATTCAGTAGCTAACTGACAATAAGTGCGTATTTCACCACTATATTTCTTTTTGTTGGGCCAACCATGTTTGATGTGATACAAGACCTGTGACAATGTTACATCTTTGGACATTGCTAAATACCAGTCTTGCTCAGAAAAATACCTTCAGACGCAGAAACAACATCTAACACTCCCACTACACATTCTGTATACTCATCCTTACAAGCATTTTGGGAATATGGTAGTGGCAAACGTGACAAACAATCTGCACGAACATTTTTCCCACCAGACACATACGTCACTTCTAGATTATACTCCTGTAATTTTGAAAATAAACGCACAAGCCTGGCAGACACTATTCCGAATCCATTACCATTCAAAAGAATCACAAGAGGCTTGTGATCAGTATAAATAGCACAAGTGCCCCAAATGTACGTTCTGGATCTTTGGACTGCCCAAACACAGGCTAGAGCTTCTCTTTCTATGATGCTATAGTTACTTTCAGCCACTGAAAGAGCTCTGGATGCAAATGCAACAGTGTTTTCTTGTCCATTAACCCATTGTCCAAAAACTGCTCCAAGACCGTTAAGACTAGCATCCACTGTTACAAAAGACTCTGCCAAAGGTATATAAGATTTCAAAGCTGGGGCAGACAAAACAACTTGTTTGATGCATTTAAAAGCATCATTGGATTGGTCATTCCAAATGAATTTATTTCCTTTTTTCAATAATGGCCTAAGTGGTTGTACCATCAAGGCATATCCATTGACAAACCTTGAATAGTATTCACAAAGCCCAAGAAATGAACGTAATTCATCCTTATTAGTAGGAGAAGGAGCATTTTTTATCGCCTCCAAATTGCACTGCTTCAGTTTTATGCCCTCAGCAGATATGGTATGGCCTAAGTACTCCACACTTTATACCAAAAACTTGAATTTTTTCGCTTTTAATGGTCATTCCACAGTCTTGAAGAATGGTTATCAAGAATTTGTCTATGCTCATCCAGGCTTTCAGTATGAACCAAAATGTCATCTTGGATAGCACATACATTACTTAAATGACCAATTAACAAATCCATCATCTTTTGGAAGACACTTGCTGCTGAGGCTAAACCAAAAAGTAATCTTAGATATTTAAAAGCACCATACGGGGTAACAAATGTAGTAAGTTCTTGAGATCTCTTACTAAGTGGAATTCGATGATATGCAGAATGTAAATCTATAGTAGAAAAAAACTTTGATTTGCCCAGAGTGGATATCAGTTCTTGGATGTGTGGAAGTGGGTGACAATCCACTAATAAGTTCTTATTGAGAAATCTGGGGTCAACACATAGTCCTAGGTCACCATTTATTTTCAGTCAAAACAGTAGGTGAAACCCATTCTGAGGAGTCAGTAGGGGCTATGATGCCATCTAACAACAATTTATCAAGCAAAACTTTCAACTGTTCTCTAACAGATATAGGAACCGGTCTCACTTTGTGCGAAACAGGAATGGCTCCCTCCTTAAGTCTTATGCAGTGCTCAAAATCTTTCACTGTCCTAGCACCACAATAATACTTGGAAACTTTGTGGTAAAGTATTCTGTCACTGCATCAGTGGACATTACAGATAGTACAGAATCTTCCATCCCACACTTAGGAACGTCACCTAACATTATGGGAATATCATGTCCAGGACGTAGCACAATACCTAATCTGGCTAAATCTTTCCATCCCATAATGTCTCTTCCATTCACAGCTACATAGACTTTAGTAATGATGCACCCTCCTAAAATTACCAGAGTAGTACAAAAACAAAAAAAAAAAACAAATCAATATTGTGATCCCCAAAAGCTTTGGGATTGATGTCAGCACACTCTAACACCTTTGTTGCCGGCCAAAGTTTGTAGTAGGTTTTGTCTGCTACAATAGTAACAGGCGCTCCCAAATCCGCCATAACTAAAACCTTTTTGGAATCAATGAATGCTTCACAAATAGGACCCCTGATATTCTTAACTACATCAATAGTATCATCCCCAGGCATATCTGCAGTCAGTACAACATTATACAATTTACTTGTGCACTCCTGAGTCAAACTAATTGCGTCCTGGGTATAAACATTACTAATTTTCATTTTAGCTCCACTGTATGAGGGCTTAATATTGCAGCTAAATTGTCTACACACCACTTGGAAGTGACCAATCTTCTGACACTTCATGCATCTTTTTTCCAAGGCAGGACACGACTGGTTATTGCCAATGTGATTGCGAGAACCACACAGATAACAATGTGATTTTTCTTTCCTTTGTTTCAAGAACTTTTCTTTAATGTAACATAATTCAGAGTCATCAATTATCTGACTAACAGCAGTTTGTTCACCCTGACCACACACCACTCTTGACGTAATAATAGACCTCTCAACGGCCTTTGCTATGTCGATGGCTTCATCTAAAGAAGGATTGCGACATGCTGAGAGACATTCTTGAATTTTCGTGACAATGGCAGCAAGTACATGCAAGGTAGCTAGATACTCATCTACAGAGTCATCCACTGACTGTTTGCACATCGCAAAGTTGAACCTCTCCAACAGCACGTTCGATTCATCAGAATACTGTTTTCTGATTCTCTCCTTTCCCTCAACATACACATTCCAAACAATATTTTCATCAATTGGTGCTGGTATGGCAGGCAAGTTATCAAACATGCGCTGCCCTGCAACCCCCAGGTACTTGAAAAGAAGAGCCAGCTTCCTAGCTGGTGAAAACTCATTGGCATCAATTGCAACAAGGTAATTTTCAAAATTCCTCAACCACTCACTCCACCTAATCTCTGGTTTTCCCGCTTTTGTTAAGAAGGGTGGTGGTTGAACCACCGTATGGTTTGTAGCCATGGTAATACTCAGCAACAATCACAAACTAAGGTGCAACCCCCTCATTTAATAAGCATGCAACAGGAAAATCTTCAAGATCAATTATATGAATAAACTTCAAACTTTCCAGCACCTTGTTGCTACAAATACAATTATTGTTCCCTCTATATTCATTAAAGTAAGGTGCACTGACGGAAAACTTTCGTTGGAAAATTCTCATTTTTTTTTCCTTGTTCACCCACAAAGTCAGAAGATATATGCTGCGCGCACACACTGGGTACGCGTCTCTTCCTGAATATGTTTACATGCAACAAAATGTTTCAGGTATGTCATGTAGCTCCTTCGGCGTGTCTCCAGGCAACCGACACTCTAGTCGAGTTGATGATGCGGCACGTCCTGAGGCATCAACATAGGTATCCTGGCAACCAACAACGCTCCTACCGCGCGTTGGTGACGCGGCTTGTCTTCGTGCTTCAAAGCTGGTATCCTGGTAACTGCAAAACTCATTTTGCGTCTGTGACATCACGCTTATGACATACACGATCCTCACTCTGCCTCGAGGACGAACACTTGCCAAAGGAATGTCCTCGCTCTGTACGGAGAAATAACGGACGACTGCCACCTCAAGACAACCAAGGCAAAAAGGAATAACAATACCTTGGTCATGGTGTGGCTGGAGGAGTTCTTCAATTCAAAACCTTGTTCGCGGTGTGACCATTTGCAGTCCTTCGGACACTCGTCCAGGTAAAATCACAACTATAATCATGCCGGTCGGTGGACATGTTGATGTTTCTTCATCCCACTTCTGACACCATAAAATGTAGTGGAGAAGATTGGAGGTTCAAATAGAAATCCAAGAAAGTGCTCTTCACGCACAGGTGGTTTAGAAAGACAAATCCTTTATTTTAGTTCCAAGGCAGGCACAAGCGTCCTCTCAGATACAGAGTCAGGATACCAATCCCCATCGAGGACTCTAGAACCTCGAGAGAGAGAGAGAGAGAGAGAGAGAGAGAGAGAGAGAGAGAGAGGATTCCACAGTGAAGTAACAGTATTCTAACTGCCTTCCAGTTATACATGTAAATAGCACAGTTAAAATGAACAGCAAAGAACAACAAGAAAATATTAACAGTATATCACAGAACATAATAGCATGCCCATAATACAGCAGTCTTCCTTCAATTCCACGAAAAACTCAAGAATGTATTTTCAGCACTACTATTTTATCATCCAGTTCTCAATTCGACATTGAATATTACTGAATGCTGTACTTGCAACAATGAGATGAAATGTCCCTATCCTTCAGTGATTAGCATTCAGTGTAAACAACAAATCATATCTTGTCTGGATGGGCACTTCTAGATCCAACCCCATCTCAGTAAGTTGGTCTCTATCTCTGGTAATCATCAACATCCACATGGAACCCTTAGACACCCTCTTAGCATAGAAGGACACCAAAATCCACCTGTATTTGGACAACACCCTGCCTGAAAGTCACTTCAGGAAATATCTTCCGGTGCAAAGAAAGCATATATTCTTTCAGACCTGGATGTCTAAGATGTGTTTGAAGCAAAATTACCTAAGGCATGACTTTGTGCTCATCGCCTCAACCAGCCAACACCAGTGAGCACCCAGTACTATGTGGAACTGCTCAGTGGGTAGAAATTATCAGGATTTTACCCAAACTCTCTGCCCAAGCACCACTCATGGCCCAAGTGAAACTAAAATGGCTGCTCCTTAATCGCTGCTTTATCCATCATGTGCTACCTGAAACACTAAAGCTCTACTCAGAACCAGATTGCATGAATTTGCAGGGAATCGCAAAGAGACCTGCCGAGGAGGTGGGGAAAAGGGTATCCACACCTTTCGCATCTGCTGAACAGCTGTCTGGAGAAGTGGCTGAGTGTCCTGCCAGGGAGCATGGTGACAACACATCTGCAACAGAAGAGGTGGAGAGTAAACAGAGCAATAGCTGAAATTCCACAGGATTGCCTTGGCTGTCGAAGCTGGTGGGGAGAGGGACCCACTTCTCTTGCAACTTGTGACAGCAAGGTAGATCCCCTTATACTTAGCTATAAAACATTTCCAGTATCTCAACGATACCACATGCATATTGCCACACGTCTGGGCCAGCACCCAAACAGAGCTGTGTAGCCTATATGCGATCTACTTTCCCTCCCAAATTAGTTTAAACATGAGTAACACACATCCACCATTGTCAAGCTGATGGTAACCTAATCAATATCACCAAGCTTTCAATGGTGCCTGACTTTTCTACCTGGTTTTGGCAAATGCAAAATATCTTTCTCAGACACCTGAGAGCCAGTCCCACTTACAAAGCTTGCTCATGTAACTCCACTTCTTCTGTCTTTCTCACAACTGAGAAATGAAAGATGGTTCATAAGCCTAAAGCTCAGAAACCCTTGTCCATTAATGATCTATTGCTTATGTCAAAGTATAAGATGGACATAGTCCAAGACACCCTTTTACCTGTCCCAACTTCAGATCTCAAGCTAAAAAACGGAACCCCAAGCACCTTCATCAAAGGGAGACATACAGCTTCTTATGCAAGAATTTAAAAACGCCCAACTAACTAGTTGTGAAGATTTCAATATATCTCTCAAAGGTCTTGATCACTCCCGGCAAAAAGCCAGGCATGATAAACTGGGTGAGCAGGTAGCAAACTTAGAGCATCAAAACAAACCTATCCATGCTTCACAAGATGATGGGGAGAAAGAGAAGGTGGTACAGTACACATATAAGGGATTAGTAATCAAATCTCGCATGCGTACCTAAAGTCACATGTTCAACAACAGTCCCACCACATCCTGCAGGCCCTGCTGTTAGAGAGATGATTCTAAACCATACACAGTCTTTTCATCATTCCAAATTAAACAAGTCTTGGCTTATTAACTAGAATACACGTTTGCAAGCGATGGAGGAAATCCTTGCTGCAACCCAAAAGAGAGGAGAAATACAAATCATAGGCCGCGAAATAGCTCTCCGCCAAGATGCGTCAGCAGTGGCTTTGGCCAAACAAGCAATATGAGAATGATCACTATGCATCTTCACTTTGAAAAGATCTCCTACAAGAGGGGCTTTCGCTTCTGCCTGCTGTTCTCCTTGAATGCTAAAACACATTTGGCATAGACTGTGGATGAACCATAGGAAACCCTGAACCTGAAAGAAAATGACCAACCTACAGAGTCCCTCCAACCCTGAATGTAAAAAGTATAAAAGCAGGGAATGATGAGCATAATGGCGGTGAAAGAGAAGACTGAAGAGAGACCCATTTAAAGGTTATTGGGCGGTCTAGAGAATAGCCCACCAGACTGGCTTACCCTGATGCTTCACCACTAGTCATGGCTTCTTTAGTACAGGACTATGTCACAATGTGCAGTATTGCACTGGGTGCACATGGACACTGTTGTAGCTGCCCCACTCTTCTTTGAGATGCAGTGTTATTGTTTTCCATGTTTCTTTAGGTCTGTTTTTATTACTAGTCTGGTAACTGGTATACTTTGTTTTTATTTTGTATATGCTTACCATTGTTACTTAGGACAATATGTAGTGTAGGGCTAGACATCACTGCTTGGGAATCATCGAAAAGCAAGAAAGGTAAAGCAGGGTCCACATCTCAAAGGAGAAATTCCGGGCGCACCATTCACCGGAAAGTCAGGTTTTGAGAAGCAACACAGTGAACCCAATTAGGTTGCCCGAGGCCCTACCTCACAGAAGTCTGACCTGCTCTCTGAAAAAGCAACCTATGGAAAATGTTAGTTATGGAGGAAGAAAAGGAGAAAGACAGGATTGTCTGGAAATTTTAAGGTCTCAGCCGTCTCTCTCTAGCAGTTCAATACTTTACTTCAGTAGGACGCAGGTCTTCTCACTAAATAAGGTACAATAGATTAATATGGTACTAGAGTTTAAAAAAAACATTTCATAGAGAAATTGAAATACTATTTACCGGTCACGGATAAAGAGCGCAGTTGATGAGTGTTGAAATACCAGAAGCATTTCCAGGAATTTTGAGAGATCAGCAGCAACTGTAGATGAAACTGCACAGCAAAAGGGGTAATGGCTCCTGAAAACAAATATAGGTAAGGAAGGCAAGTACTGATTAAAAAGGGATCCAATAGAAGTAACAGGGAGAAACAAAATAAAGGGGCAGGACACCAAAGGCGGGATATGAACTGTAATAAGGGAGGAACACCAATGCAACTACGCAGGATGTTGCCAAGTAAGGTAGCATGACCCTTTGTGCTACAGCTGTCAAAAGTGCCTCAGAAACATAAGACACAACCCGGAGGTGGGTTCTTACCATGTAGCCGTTAGTGGTCTGGTTTCTGACATATTTTGTTATCTTCCATCTCCCGGTTTTCCATAGACTGTAGTGTAACCTGAACTCTCCACTTAAGAGTATGTTGATACCTGTGTCAGGCATTACATAAGATGACTTAATGCTCTGCTCCATTGGGTATCTAGGACAAACGAGGAAGCTCATGATGATTTTCAACCGTACGCATACTACGATGTGCAAAGTATATTAAAGATATGAACTACCTAAATGTTGAAGTATTTAATTCCCCCTAGAAAAAACTAGCAATTGTAAAATGAGTATAAACTAAACCAACTACTGTAGCAGTGTTGCAAGAATCTCACCTGAAAAAAGGATGATGCTACGAGTATGTGCTCATAGTGGTTCTCGCTCAATTCAATACATGTGTCCACTGAGCCTAAGAGGGTGTCTCCATATTAATATGGATGGGCAGTTCACTTTCTCTAAAAGCAATTTTTAAGGATAAAAAAGGAAGGTTCTTGGTCTTGGAGAGGTCCTCAACTATAGGCGGATTACATTTTACTGTGACATGTTCCAAATAGCCTATAAGTTACTGGGGTGATGTATTAGGAGGGGACTTTTATGCTGCATTAAATCCCACCACCACAGACTGATAAAATCCTAGGCTTTATTTGCAACCCATTCCTGTATCACTACTACAATAGAAAAAAGATTTCAGCATAATTCATATATGGTGAAACCAACACGTCTATGAAAGGGACTACACACTTATTTTGAATGTGCCCAAATCATACTCCAAAATAGATTTATTCTTTATCACTCACCCACGAACCCCATCAGTATTAGGTTCAAGAGGAACAACAATCCATCAGACCACTCATCCACCACTCTTATACTGGAAAACTGGAACAGTTCCTGATTCAGAAGTCCAAGTGACAAATCCATGAAATATCATTTAGAGACACAAATGTAAATGCCTTTGTTGCCAACACTTCAAAGCATACCTTTTTAGATCATACAAACAATGATGCATCCTGGGACCTGGTTTAGGAATGCTACTAGTGCAGTCATAAGGGGGTGAACTCATTTCACGCAGAGTGACATTCGTCTGATTGGGGACAGAAGAAAACCACCCCTGAATACCAAGTTTAAGAACTTTAAACAACTCAAAAGTAATTGCTCACAGAAGACCTACGACTTTCTTGGAAAGGCTAAAGGAGAACTAGAGAAAATTTATGTTCCTAAACCATGAACACTTTGAACGTGGGGACGAATCAGATCCCCTGCTCACCCACAAACTTAAAATGCTTCAGTCAAGAAATCAAGTGCACTGTTGACAGCAATGGCAAATGCCAGGAGCACACACTAGACATCACCACAGTTCTCCAGGACTACTACACTGCTCTAATCGCAACTCAGGGAAGCAACCCCACGTACACTGATGGATATCTTGCCAATTTTGAATTCCCTCGATTGATCCTCAGAATATTTCATAATTAGAGGAAAATGATTCAGGCGCAGTAATCCGAGTCGCCATTCAAAGCCTCCCTAGCAACAGGGCTCTGGGCTGATATACTTTACAGGTTCATTCTTTGAAACACCCCAAGACCTATTAGTGCTTCCTCTAACTAAAGTCCTAAACCAATGTTTACATTCACGCATTGTTATGGAGATATTGACAGAATCCACCCTGATGGTATTGCTGAAATCCGACAAAGGCCTGATTAAATGTGGTTCATGCAGACCTGCGGATTTATAGAACCCAAATGGAAAAAAATAACACAAAAATTCTATTGTCCCTTCTTAACCCCATATGGTCTAAGACAGTGGTTCCCAACCTGTGGGCCGGGGACCCCTGGGGGTCCGTGAAGCCTCCTCAGGGGATCCGCGGCTGCTTAAAAAATTTAATAATATTAGGTCCCAGCTATCAGTAATGACTCCTTGGGGGTCCCCGTGTTCCAATAATGATTCAGTGGGGGTCCCCAGGCTCCAGTACTGATAAAATGGGGGTCCACAGAAGTCAAAAGGTTGGGAACCACTGGTCTAAGATAATATCATTCTGATCAAATCAAATCATTAACATTTATAAAGCGCGCTACTCACCCGTGCGGGTCTCAAGGCGCTAGGGGGAAGGGGGGTTACTGCTGCTCGAAAAGCCAGGTTTTGAGGAGTCTCCGGAATGCAGAGTGGTCCTGGGTGGTCCTGAGGCTGGTGGGGAGGGTGTTCCAGGTCTTGGCTGCCAGGAAGGAGAAGGACCTCCCACCCGCCGTGGAGCGGCGGATGCGAGGGACGGCAGCGAGCGCGAGGCCAGAGGAACGGAGGAGACGGGTGGGGGCGTAGAAGCTGAGGCGACGGTTGAGGTATTCCGGTCCCTTGTTGTGGAGGGCTTTGTGTGCGTGGGTGAGAAGTCGGAAGGTGATCCTTTTGCTGACTGGGAGCCAATGCAGGTGTCTCAGGTGTGCGGAGATGTGGCTGTTGTGGGGTACGTCGAGGATGAGGCGGGCCGAGGCGTTTTGAATACGTTGCAGGCGTTTTTGGAGTTTAGCTGTGGTCCCAGCATAGAGGGTGTTGCCGTAGTCCAGGCGGCTCGTGACGAGGACGTGGGTCACGGTTTTTCTAGTGTCGGCGGGGATCCAGCGGAAGATCTTGCGGAGCATGCGGAGGGTGAGGAAGCAGGCGGAGGACACGGCGTTGACTTGCTTGGTCATGGTGAGAAGAGGGTCCAATATGAAGCCGAGGTTGCGGGCGTGGTCTGAGGGGGTCGGTGCGGTGCCGAGGGCCGTGGGCCACCAGGAGTCGTCCCAAGCGGACGGGGTGTTGCCGAGGATGAGGACTTCCGTTTTGTCGGAGTTCAGCTTTAGGCGGCTGAGCCTCATCCAATCTGCGACGTCCTTCATGCCCTCTTGTAGGTTGGTCTTGGCGCTGGCGGGGTCCTTGGTGAGGGAGAGTATAAGTTGGGTGTCGTCGGCGTAGGAGGTGATGATGATGTTGTGCTTGCGTACGATGTCGGCGAGGGGGCTCATGTAGACATTGAAGAGTGTCGGGCTGAGCGATGAGCCTTGAGGTACGCCGCAGATGATCTTGGTGGGGTCTGAGCGAAACGGTGGGAGGTAAACTCTTTGAGATCGGTTTGAGAGG
The DNA here is from genome assembly GCF_031143425.1 of Pleurodeles waltl. Taxonomy (NCBI): domain Eukaryota; kingdom Metazoa; phylum Chordata; class Amphibia; order Caudata; family Salamandridae; genus Pleurodeles; species Pleurodeles waltl. The sequence goes on from NC_090448.1 coordinate 983,026,445, forward strand.
AAGGAGGCAATCCAGTCCAGGGCCTGGCCTTGGATCCCGGTGGAGCGGAGGCGGGTTATTAGGGTGCGGTGACAGACGGTGTCGAAGGCAGCCGAGAGGTCGAGGAGGATGAGGGCGACTGTTTCACCGTTGACCATCAGGGTTCTGATGTTGTCTGTGACTGAGATGAGGGCGGTTTCAGTGCTGTGGTTGGTTCGGAATCCGGTTTGTGAAGGGTCGAGCAGGTTGTTGTCTTCCAGGAAGGTGGTAAGCTGTTTGTTGACGGTCTTCTCAGTTACCTTGGCAGGGAAGGGGAGGAGCGAGATGGGGCGGAAGTTTTTCAGGTCGCTAGGGTCAGCCGTAGGTTTCTTTAGTAGGGCGTTGACTTCGGCGTGTTTCCAGCTTTCGGGGAAGGTAGCAGAAGAAAAAGAAGAGTTGATGACGGCCTGGAGGTGCGGGGCGATGATGTCGTCGGCTTTATTGAAGATGAAGTGAGGGCAGGGGTCCGATGGGGTGCCGGAGTGGATAGAGTTCATGGTGGTTTTGGTTTCTTCAGTGTTGATGTGGGTCCAGTCGTTGAGGGTGATGGCCGGGGGTGTGGGTTCGGTGATGCTTGGTTGGGTCTGGTGTCCGAAGCTGTCGTGGAGGTCGCTGATCTTGCGATGGAAGAAGGTGGCGAGGGAGTTGCACAAGTCTTGTGAGGGCGTGACGGCGTTGGCGTTGGGGTTGGAGAACTCTTTGACGATGCTGAAAAGTTCTCTGCTGTTGTGGCTGTTTTTGTCCAGTCTGTCGGTGAAAAAGTTCCTTTTGGCTGCGCGGATCAGGTGGTGGTGTTCGCGGGTTGCGTTTTTGAGGGCGGTCATGTTGTTGGCGGTGTGGTCCTTGCGCCAGGCCTTCTCGAGGGCGCGACATGTTTTCTTCGATTCTTTGAGGGTGTCAGAGAACCAGAGAGGTTTTTTGGTGGTGGCCTGTTGATGCGTGCGTCTGAGGGGAGCAAGGTTGTCTGCGCAGTTGGAGATCCAGTTCGAGAGGCTGAGGGCTGCGTCGTTGGGGTCGGTGGTGAGGGTAGGTTGGTTGACGGCGAGTGCAGAGAAGAGTTGCTCTTCGGGGATTTTGTTCCACTGTCGACGAGGGATGGGTTGAGTGCGGAGGTGGCGGGTCTCGCGTCGGAATGTGAAATGTACACAGCTGTGGTCGGTCCAGTGTAGAGCGGAGGTGTGGCTGAAGAAGACGTGTTTGCTGGCGGAGAAGATAGGGTCAAGCGTGTGTCCGGCGATGTGGGTGGCGGTGTTCACCAGTTGCTTGAGGCCGAGGTTGGTGAGGTTGTCGAGCAGGGCGGTGGTGTTGGGGTCGTTGTTTTGTTCCATATGGAAGTTGAGGTCGCCTAGGACGATGTAGTCCGGTGAGGCGAGGGCGTGCGGGGAGACGAAGTCGGCGATGGAGTCGCTGAAAGGGGCGCGCGGTCCAGGGGGACGGTAGACGAGGGATCCTCTGAGGGTGGTCCTGGGGTCGGTGCGAATCTGGAAATGCAGGTATTCAGCGGCGAGGGGGGTGTCTTCGGTGGAGGTGGTGACGCTGATGGAGTCTTTGAAGACGATGGCGATACCTCCTCCTACTTGGTTGGTGCGGTCTTTTCTGGAAATCTTGTAGCCTTCGGGGATGGCAGTGGCGATGTCTGGGGCCGAAGAGGCGTTCATCCAGGTCTCCGTGATGAAGGCGACGTCCGGTGCTGTGGAGTCCAGGAGGTCCCAGAGTTCAACGGCGTGCTTGTGGACAGATCGAGCGTTGACCAGGATGCACTTGAGGTGGTTGATGGCGCGTGGGCTGGTGGTCGTGGTAGTTGCGTGGTGGAACATGCGTTTGCAGGAGTTGCAGGCGAAGGGTCCATGGGTGCGTAACCGGGCTTCATAAAAAACGGCATAAGTGGGACAACATCTGCCGAGAGGTGGATGTGCTTATTATAGCTGAATGCATTAACAATCGATTGACACTCTTAAAACTGGATACTGAGAAAGCATTCAGTAGAGAGGAGTGCATATTGCTGAACACACTTCTAAACAAGGGCGGACTACATGCTAGGTAACAATCAATTTACCAGAAATAAAATGAAGGTCAACTGTGACTATTCCGCTGTCATAACCCTCTCTAAAGGAACACAGCAGGGCTGTCTCTTGTCAATTAAGACACAAAGCAATCCAAATATTCTCGGTCTTACAGAAAATAAGTGGGTTTATACATTGGCTCTCTTTGCTAATGTTGTCCAGTGATGCACATGTGGCTGCCGGTTCTTTTATTTCATCAACCAGTTCAGGAAATCTACTGGACTTCCAAGAGCAAATTTCTGGTGGACAAAGGCCCGATAAACTGTGGCTCATGCAGACCCATAGATTAATTGAACAATTGGTGGCCCATTTTCACAATTGAAAAGTTGACAGCTGTATACTATAATCAAATAGCAGAATTTGAAAAAAACTACATTTCCTCGGTATTGGTAGCCCTGCGATGCAGGACCCGTTTGGACTTCTGTGCTGCTACGGGGGAAATATTTGATAAAACAAGGGGGTGCCCCAAGAAATATGGCAAAATATGGTCAACATGATGGGACAGACTCCTTCGGGAGCTGCCCTAGTGCCAATATCTGAGAAAGACCCACAGCTACATAGGCTGATGGACAATATTCTTGCATGTACTTGAATTGTTGTACTTTGCCATGAAGTTTCAAGAGGGAATGTTTTGTATGTTAAATTATGTTTTCTTTCTGTTATCTCATTAATTTAAAATCTAATAAAAAAAGGAAAGTCTTAGTAGAACAATAATAGGGAATAGTATTGTATTAAAGCCAAATGTTATTAATAGCTCAGGTTTGTGCTGCCCATCCCCCACCTCCACCTGTGGGATGGTAATGACCTGTTGTATTGGTTTACAGATAAGAACAGTGTCATGATATTTCATTACTTGGTACAACATATTATTCTATTGTGAAGTTCCTCAAATGTTAATGGTGACCCTTAACCCATCTCAGTATATAACCGTGTAGATTTTCACTCTGCAGACCTTTAAATAAAGGCAGCACCCTACTTGTTGGTGTCCTAGATTCACAGTAGACCCTCTTCTTACACTGCTGCCTGATGAGTCCAAATGTGGATATAGTTTGTCCAAATCTTGCCCACCCACAAAGAACTTCATTGGCTTCTTTGTCTCTCAGCCTCCATCAACTGCAAACCCACAAATCTAAGCACCTGAAAATATCTAGCAAGCAAGATCAAGCTCTGGTGATGAATGTAGGACAAGTATCAGCAACACCATCTGGCTCAGGCAAAAAAAAAACAGGAATGAGAGTACTAGGCTCCAGGCCCCCTCGTGCTATGCTCCAATGATGTGGAACTCTCTGCTCACCCAAGTCCGGCAGGCTCCTTCACTTTCAGAAGGAACTGAAGGGTTCCTTCTTGTAGCACGTACTGCTCTCAGGATGATGGGCCTTAGCTGGTAAATGTCCTCTGTCCTACCTTCATCCCAGCCTCAACCCACTTTCCGCATCTCAGTACTCGCACACCCCACCCCTTTTTGTACATGACTTTGTAGTTAGGCCTGCACTATATAAATACCCACACATACAGGGGAGGTAGAGGCAGTCGAGAACGGGATTGAGCACCATGACAAATCGAAAGATGTATTAGACGGGGTCAGGGCGTGAGCACTATGGGGCTTGTTTATGGGACCCAGAGAAAAATCTGGGTGGGCTAATGGAGCCTACTGCTTGTGACACTGCCGACGGCAAATAGGAGTTGACTGGAGAAAGAACTCCAAGTTCAGAATGAGGGGGCCATTAAATCCATAGGAATCAAGCACCTATGGATGGGGTGAAATTTAAAGAGACACTAGTGACTGGGGACAGTTATTGGGACTTTGGGAACCAAGAGGGGAATAATGTATTGACATACAAGCAAAAGGAAGACTAGAAAGGTACTCAAGCACGAGCAGCATGGAATGAGGGAAGAACTGAGGCACGTGGTTCTAGAAAGGGAGAAAGACAATAGGGCACATGTCGCTCGAGAACGAAGAAAGAGTTGAGAAGAATAGTGGGTGATGGAAACAGCACAAGAACACATCATGCTACTTGTGCAGCAGCATAGTAGGCTGGACGAGCCAGGCATAAACCTGCATGCAACCCAAAGGGAACATTTCCACATTAGAGGGCAGCAGGAGGTTGGCATGTGTTTTACTTTCAAGAAAAGCAAAATAGTGATTCAATAGAACAGGTTAGTGTGCAGCTGCAACACAATAGCCTGCAATACAACCATTGTTTGGCAGACTAAAGAAACGTGCTGTAACCTATGACCATTGTCCTCTTTGTACATACACGTAATAGTTTCCACATGGTGGTACCAAAGTGCCACTATATCCAAACTAAGTGCATGTAGGTAGGTCAAATCCAGCTTAGTGACAGATGGGTGGTGCTCACAGGAAGTCTGCAGAAATTCTATCAGCTCAAATTGAAAAGAGGAGCACTCGAAAATTACTCCCCTGTGGATCTTCTAAAGAGAAAAGTTACTAGACACATCACCTTCTGTAGCCATACCAACGTTCAGGTACAGTAGGAGCAGCTTCCATAAGCTGCTCATCCCAGACATGTCATCATGTTTTTTGCTAGTTTACTCAAGGTCTTTACTTTATCCCTGTCAACCTCAGTTCATTGTTTAGAATCTATTTAATCACACACAGCTTATAGAACTTCGAAGTATCTCCCCATAAAGTTCCCCGTCTTCCTCCAAACACAATCTCCCCCAGGTACTACTAAATCACTAGCGTCCTTTTTATGATCATGAAAAACTTTATTTGTCGTGAGACCTTACATCAGTTCCCTAATTTCTCTCATTGACTATAGCGTCCATGTTACATTATGGATGATGAAGCTTTATTTATGTATGTTTAACACCACCTTTTGCTGTCAGGTTGCCGATATACATACCATCCTGGATAGCGGGGTCAGTGCTCTAGTCTGCCACTGGTTCTCCATGAAGTGAGATCCAGTGGCCAGGAAATGGAAGAATGGGAATGCAGGGTACAAAGTAGACTTATAGGACTTGTAGGGAATAAAATCATTTCTGGCTATTGTATAAAATGTTTTCAATTCTGTAAAGAACAAGGAGGCGAGGATTATGCTTCTCAATTTTACTGCAAAAAATACTGCAGCCAATAAAAATTGGTTATCTTCAAAAACTACACTTCCTATCATTACTTTGCAGTCATCACAGTTCCATTAACCAATGACCATCCCCTAGGACACCATCTTAGTTCCTCTTTCTTTGCCAATGTCTTGTCTTGTATATTACGGATTAATAAATGTCACCTTTTAAACAAAGGCATTCAACAGAAATCAACCGAAGTCAACAATCCAACATTCTTCAAGGAAACAACATGCCCATGTCCACAAAGTCCTTGTCTGCGAACACAGGTAGAACATGCACCTTTGCTAATCATCAGTCTGCCAATGCTGTCTATCAGTCCTGCTTCTGTTCCCTTCCCGAAAAGGAATAATGTAGCCACAACAGAACGCAAAATAAGCAACAGGAAGGGTTGTATAATTATCTTTACTTCACAAATAGCATACATGTAATAATTTAGGCATCTGCTAAAAGCACTATTAGGAGGGATAATCCTTGTCTCCGTGTTCTTAAATGAATTAAAAATTCTTTATATGATAAGTAGAATTTTTGTATTGTATGTGGAATATGTCCCACAACAACAGAAGCAAGATTTAACAATAGATTTACAATAAAAATGTTTAAATGTTGACTCCGAAGACCAGTCAGCCACTTGCATAATGTCTTCCCATCTAAAACCCAGTGTGGAACCTTTTGAGGTAATTGCCCCTTTCACTGAGTGGGCACTGAACGTGGACACATCAATACCCGCTTCTGACAGCAGCCATTTAACCCAACGAGCAAAGTGGCTGCTGACACTGGTTTTTGTGACTTTTGAAGATTGATCAATAGTTGCCCTTTGGAATCCTAGTAACATGCCCATATACCTTATGCATTGCATCACATATAATTTATGATTGTTTGTAAAGCTCGGATTTGAGACACATTATGAATTAGTCTTTGTTCTCTTAAAAATGGTAACTATCACCCCATATGGGCAAAATACTCTACCTGCTAGGTCCAGACCTTGCACCTCCAACACTCTCCGACACAATATGAAGCATAACGGTAAAGTTAACTTTGCCGACAACAGTGTTCTTGAGGGATAGAAATTATCTAGCCATATTTCTAGGGATGTTAAAATCATGTTAACACCCGATAACTTGCAATATTTGGGTTTAGGAGGGTTGGAAATACCTCTCATGAGTTTAGTTATCAACGGATGTTCTCCAACAGGTTTACCTTCAACTGGCAAATGGTCCGCTGACACAGACAATTAGAAATTGTTCACCGAGCTGAAAGCCATTCCACCCGCTGCTAGTTGTAAGAAGATATTTTTTATCATTTGCAACTCGACCCCCAAGAGAGAAACACTTCTGCTGTTGCACCAACAAAGCCATTTCTTCCATGAAGAGGAGTAGTGCTTTTGTGTGTTAGTTGACCAAGCATGTTAAATGAAGAATTTAGCTTGTTGCAAAATTGCAGGCATTCACCAGCATCACTGAAACTCTCTAAGCCATTGGGGCAAGGTTGCCAGAGATCAATGGGTGTGGAGAATCAAACAGAACAGTAAGAAGATCTGAACAAACAGTGAGTTTGATTGGCTGATTGCAGCTCATTTCAAATGGAAATCACGGTTGGGCTATCTGAAGCAGTGGTATCAGAACCAGTTCTGTTAGCTGTGTCCATGCTTGAGTCACTACTCTCTGAATCATCACAAACGAGGGAAATACATTATGTAGAGACCTGTGCCTGTCCTGTAGGAATGCATTGATAGCTACCACCATAGAATCTGGCCTTCAACTGAAGAAATTGTCTAGCTGTATGTTCAGCCGTGAAGCAAAGAGGTCTATTTTACATGGACTCCGGTTGAGGGTTCAACCACTATAATATTTGCAAAAGCAGCATCCAGTTGCTGCTGTCTGTCAGATGTCTAGAGTCCCAAACCGCTTTAACTAGTGTGACCAGATTTTGAATAAAAAAAACAGGACAGGTTAGACATAAAAGTAGGACTAAAGCCTTTAGCCCCACTTTTATATCTGTCCTGTCCTGTAAATGTGTGTGTGTATATATAGACACACATGCACGAGAGCAAGCAGCAGAAGTATTTAAGACTCTAGAGGTGCATGTGAAAGGAGAGCAAACCTTTCACTTCTGAATTCGCAGGTTGACCTGACCTTTGTCCCAAAAACTGGGACATTTATTTAAAATTACCAAAAGCGTTCGCAGGTTGACCTGACCTTTGCACCAAAAAACCAGGACATTTACGTAAAATGAACTAAAGCTTCGGGACACCAGGACAGTCCTTTGAAAACCAGGACTGTCCGGGGAAATCCGGTACATCTGGTCACCCTAGCTATAACATTCCGCTTACCAAGAATGTATTCTTTTATCACGAATATCTGATGTTGGAGACAGAAGTGCCATAGATCTTTGACATTCTCCATTAACATATGGGGCCCTCGTTGCCCCTAGTTTGTGTATACAAATCAGAAACAAATGCAAGAGTTCACTTTCTGCAGTGGCAGTGTCTTGAAGGCAAAGGACACGCTGGGAGTTCCTGACAATTTATATGCAGAGATAACTCCTCTGGTGACCTTCTGTCACTGGTGGAGACTGACCAGCATCTCTCTGCCCAACCCCACCTGCTGGTATCTGGCTCTATTATTATGCCAGAACTAAGCTGTTCTAAATTACTATGTGTTTAAGCCACCAAGAGAGCTCTATCAAAGCTTCTGCTGAGAAATGAATTTGATCCATGTACACCAAACCCTTTATAATATGCGGAATTTTCAGCCTCTGTCGAGCCCTGTAATGAAAATATCCTGTCCTGTAAATGCTGCTTGAATTGAGGATGCTAGCAGGCTCACAATCCTGGCTAACAATCAGCAGACTTTTCACTGCAGGACAAACACTGAGTCACTCTCGACGTCTATTTGTCCCGTGATGGGTGAATTACTTTTTCATTTTTTTGGTGGGGGCTCCACCCATACCTTTGCTCCCCTCCCCAGCATGACAACTCACATTTCATCACTTCAAACTGCATCACCATTTAATTAGGCGCTGCAGTGCAGGCAGTGAAATGTCAGTCAGCTTTAAAAACGCAGTGAAAGGTCCACACACTCTGGCGAACAACATCAATGAATCAGTCTGTCAGCTCAAAGCTGATTTCAATTCCTTTTTCATCACCAGTATTTTCTGTTTTTATAACAGTAGGTGACCTTTCACGAGTTCACCTGGAAACCCAGAAACTCTATACATAGATTCAGGTTCAACACAGACTTCTTGTCTTTGATCACAAAGCACAGTTATTGTCTTATGCCAGAGTGATAAGATTGCTTAGATAAACAATCAAACGCACTCCCCTAGTTCTGAGAGGTTCGACCACAGATCTCGTCATTTTGTTGAAACCATGGGGCTGACGAAAAGCTGAACAGAAGGACTGAGTTCAGACCATTTTGCACTTCCACTGAAATTGGAGGAATTGCCTGTGAGGCAGAAAGACTTGAACAGTGAGGTAAGTATCTTGAGGTCCAGACTGACCATCCACTCCTCACACTGTACAAGGTCCCACAAAATATGTGTACCTTCCATCTTGAATTGTCTGTAGGCCATCCAAGCATTGAATTATCACACGTTTAACGCTAACCTGCATCCTCCCCCTTTCTTCCAGCCTAGGAAAATGCTGCTGGCAACTCTTTTTGAATGGGGTTCAGATGTACAAATAGCATCTTTCTCTGGGAGTCCTCGGATTTCTGGATCCTTAAAATTTCTCTCTATTAGGGAAAGCTCCAGTTGATATGGGATTGCATGCTAGACTGGGTGCCATATAATTCTAGTCTGAACCCTTGCACAATCTGTATGACCTGATGGTCCTGTGTTATGAGTGATCAGTTGGGTAGAAAGAAGCGTATCCTGCCCCCTAGAACCACCTCTGTCATAGGAATAGATCTTGCCTGTGAATCCTGAGCCTCCTGCTGTTGAGATCACTCCATTATAGCCTTCTCTAATGAGGCGGTTTCTGCCACCCTTATAGCATCATAGGAAGAAGCCTCCTCTTGCTACATTATATTCATATCCTCCTCGACAAGAAGGAAAAACTATTTAGGAGGACTGCATGAAAACTCAGCCCGGTGATCCCCCGAAATCACTCAGCCCTGTGGAAAAGGCAAGGTTGGAAAACTTTAAGGAGACATGGACCTTATCAGGTGACACAAAAGTTGTCACAAAGTCACTTAGAACTTCAACTAATGGATTCCTAAATGGGAAACCTACAGCGATGGGCCCGGTTTGCTGTGCCTAACTCTGTGAGTTGTGGGTCAGTTTTCATCAAAGCAGAGCATCGCCTTTCTGCTGATATGGCACATTTGGGCCCGTATTTATACTTTTTTAGCGCCGCATTTGCACCGCTTTTTGACGCAAAAACGGCGCAAACTTACAAAATACAATTGTATTTTGCAAGTTTGCGCCGCTTTTGCGTCAAAAAGTGACGCAAATGCGGCGCTAAAAAAGTATAAATACGGGCCTTGGTGTTATCTAATTGACAGATAGCTCGCTGCGCCTAGCCACTTAAGGCATCTAGATCAATTGGGGTATGTGACTCTTTGACTTGGAATGCCACTTCCAGAATTTTAGTCAATGAACTAGATAATAATTTATCTTTGCACACTTGCGAGGACCTGTCTCTCCCTTTTTTGGATCCTTAGTGAACTTCTTTAGAAATGTTTGGATCAATGTCAGGGGTGTCAGTGACCTTCCCTGGTGGCACTGGTGTGGGGCATTCAGCTCGGTATCTGTTTCTCATGTCTTTATCATAGCTCTTCCCGAGCATTATTTGTGCATAGTTTGCCACTTCAGGATCTGGGTGGACTATATCATTCAGGTCAAAAGTTAGTATGCAGGATTTTTCTTTGGGAACGCCATTCCTGCCCTTAGATTAATTGCATTTATGTTTGAGTGCACAGGATGAACCCTGGTCATCAAAGTTGTCAGAATTAGTGGCTGTATTCAAGTCATCGTGCACCAACTCTTCTGTGAGGGAGGTCCACGACTCAGATGTTCCATGAGAAGGGTCTGTGGCACTGTATTCGTGGTCTAACATGTGCTTCTTAGCCTCTCTAGGGGGCCTGAGTGCAGGTATTGATCTGATTTGGCTTTAGCTTTACCACCTTTATCACTTGCCCGGGGATTAGGTTAATCCAAAGGTGATGATTTTCTTTTTTGTTTGCAGCACTGTTGGATGGCGTGTGATGGGCTGCCGGGCTGCCAGGCTGCAAAGCTACAGCCAGTGCTTCCTTTGGACAGAACTGTCCAAGGTTTTTACAAGCCCTTCCTCCAAGAACTAGTCTGAGCCATCTTCATAATATTCCCCATACTCATCATTCTCCTAAGGCAGTTGTTCGACCACAATTACTTGTGTTAATCTTTATCGCCACAGGGACAGAGATGGCATGCGGGCAAGGCTGTTGGCATCGAAAGAGGACTATGTTCTGCGTCTGAAGACTATCTCAATATGCCTTTTGAGCATATTCAGATCTACGCTTAACAGAACTGAGACCATGTTACTGTCAAAGCGAGCGCACAGTATAAAGGATGATGATACAGTTGATTGTGCAAGAAAATTAATATCTACAATGCAAGTATCAAAACATGTAATCTTCAATAACATCGAACACAACCAAAAACAAGTACATTTAATAAGAAATGTATGAAGAGTCATTTATCTGGACTGCTAGAGCAGCAGAAAAGAGGGACTAAGATGGTATCTCTCACGTTTGAAGGGCAGAGTTATAATGGCGGAAAAGTAATAATGGGAAATGTATTTTCTGAAGTTGATCTGTTTTCTTTGACCGCTGTATTTTTTTGCTGTAAAGAATGAAAAGCATAATACGAGGCTCTGGTCCTGACACCAACTAGAACCAGCACGAGTAGATTGCAATCAGACCAGACCGAATCTAAGTAAAGAAATTCAACAAGCAGCTCTAGTGTCCCAAGAATTCCTGGGAGGTGGTAACACACTACACAAATTGAAGGTCCTTGTCAATAACGACAGCTCGAGGAAACAACTTACCTTTTGAAGACCTCATTAAGAAACCTGAACAGCACTTTAAAATTCTATGCCTTTATCATGTACTCTGGAGATATTTTTGATGTTAACTAGTTTAATCACTGACAAAAAATACGTGAAAAGCTGATCTTTTGGGGTCTTCTCTGGCACGTGCCCCGGAACTAGCGGTGTCCAGAACTTTGCCTGAAATTGAGATATTCTTTTTCAGCAAAACAAAAAAAGTTCATGTGCTACAAACCAACCCGAGGCCATGTCTGTGAGTGCGGTGCTGCACATCCAGTGCACCTGTAATAAGTACAGATTACTTGACCGTTGTGTGAGTTTGACGGAATCTTAAACAGACTACGGTGCATTTCTTTATACTATTGGACAGTGCAGGTGACAGGCTTCAATGAATCATAAAACCTAAATAGAAAAAATCGTAATCACATATTCATTCAGAAGTCAAATGGTTTAAAAAGTGGACTATATTTTGTGAGCTGCAAGGAAACATATAATTCTTGGCTACTGGTTCATTTGTTTTTAGCCAGGCACAGCCATGGCTCGCGGCACTTTGTGAAAGTAAATTCCAAATGGTGTTGGCTTTTGCATAGTGAAAGAATGTTTTCACCTTCAGTAAGACAGAGAAAAGGCCTTCATGGGTATCACCAGTGCAGGCTTCTCTCGCGCACCCAGATACAGCAGTGCTAACTTGTCTCGAACACAGTGGCGTAACAAAGCTTGAGGGGGCCACCCCTGCAAAAGTACATGGAGGGAGCCGTCCCTCCACTCTCTGGCCCACCACCTACCATTTTTGCTGAGGGGGCCCACAGGAGCTCTCCCCCCACACCACCACCACCACCCCCACGCCTCACAGCGGGGGTTGCAGGGGCTTATGTTACACCACTGCTTGAACACAGACAGGTCAGTTTCCATTGAACACACAGAACAGCATCAGCAGTGTAAATTTCCATTGAACACACAGAACAGGTACCAGAAAAGCATCATCATTGCAAGCTTCCCCAACACAAAGCACAGGTACAGGATACATACACCTTCTTACATTCCATCCTCCTCCTCGCCTCTCTTTAAAAATGTAGAATACATAAACTTGATGGGTGGAATGCTTCAAATAATCTCATCCACTGATAATTATTCGGGTCTGCGTCTTGATCCATAATTTTCTTGCCCATCATGCTACCCCAGTTTAGACCCAGTCATATGCAAATCAGCCGTGGTCCTGCTGCAAACCAGCCCAACCTGCCAAGCCAGGTTCTCTGTGAACCGGAACACAGGCAGCCGAAGAATGGTTTCATCCTAGTCGTGTCTCTTCAGTCAGGTGCAGCCGGGGTGTTGAAGACACTGTTCCTCTCTGCGGGTATATGAGCGGAGGAGATTTGTGTAATCATGAACTCGGGGTGCAGCCAAGGGCACCTTGTTGGAAAAACATGCTTCTCGTTGTCACCCTGCCTATTTTCCACCTCTAGCCAAGTAGTGCAAACATTTGTAGCCATTGAATCGTAGGTTGTCGGGCCACTATTTAGAGTAACTTGTGAGAAATGCCGGTACTCTTCCATTAAATGTAGTGCAGTAGTGCTGAGAAGTGCTGGTGCTCTCTCTTTCAAATTAAAGAAGTGCAGTTACTCAGTACCAGATACTCCCTGTCCATTTAAAGCACTGGTTACAATAACAAAAGGTATGTGGCTTAACGAAGGTAATATATGTATATGTGGTATATGTACTAAGCCAAAAAGGCAGCAAAGAGCTGCATTACTTTGTTTTATTTGACTTTTCTCCCTCTACTGGTCGTAAAAGGTGTCTCTTGTAAAGGGGCAGTAAGTGAGGAGTAACTAACCCAGGTAACACCATGAAACGTACACAAATTATGGTACTTATATATACTTCAAGGAGTGTTCAACCCAAGACAAACATAGTAAAAAAAGAATAATTCTGTTCAGCTGAGGCAGCGTTAGAAAGTATATTTCGCTGATATTGGTTAAATAGAGATAAAATAAAGTTGTAGTCATGTAGCCTCCTATCTTGTTAGCCTTGGCCACAGTAAATGCAGATCTTGGCCTCGGAAATTTGGGACATGTACTTTGTTTGTGTTAAATGGCTAATGGATGAATTGTAGAAATGCTTGCTTTCCAATATTTCAGACAGCAGTGCTCTGGTATGTTTATATTGGCACAGGGCTGTTGGCATGCTCATTTGCACACTATCCTTCTGACGGCACTCGAGAGACGCAAGCATTGGAAAAGCCAGTAGCTCTTCCATCTTTGAATAACTTTTCTTTTGCTTTAAGAGACAATCTTTACAAGATAGTAGCTGTGTGTGCGAATCCGTGATTGATTATTTTATAAAGAAATCATTCAAGGATGGTTCCCATGCATACGTGACAGACATTTTTTAAAATGTTATTTTAAATGTACCTTTCAAGATGGCGGATGAATGCCATGTACAAGTGAATTAAAACACAAAGTAAGCGTGGGATGCTGCACTAGGAGAGAAACAAGTAGCCTGGTAGCAGCACGAAGCTGCCAGGCCTCCTCCAAAATAGTTTTTAAAAGTTGAGAAAATTGCAAGTAGGGGGCTGTTAACTGCAATTGTTATGTTATGGAGATTTGTAAGGCCAAGCTAATCACCCATGAGGGTATCCAGGTGCCAGACAAGGAGCGTAGGTCTGGGGTTGCTTTAGTTGAGCATCCAGGTCTTCAGCTTCTTACAGAAGCTGAGGAGTGGTTTGGTGGTCCAGATATGTAGGGGGAGTTTGTTCCAGATTGTGGTCGCGATGAAGGAGAAAGCGTGACCTCCTGTCTTGCTTCAGCAGATGTGGGGGATTTGTGTGAGGTGTCTGGAGTCTTGGTAGAGTTGAGGTAGGCTGGGCCTGTGTTGTGTAGGACTTTGTATACACGGGTTAGGACTTTGAATTTGCAGGGTTTTTAGATGGGTAGCAAGTGCACCTTTGCGAGGTAGGGAGTGTTGTTTGTCCTTCTGGGGATCAACCAATTAAAAGCATTTGTACAGCGCACAGCTGCTTCATCAGAAGTGTCCCAGCACTCAAATGAAGACTAATCACTAAACAAATACAGTGCAAGGGAGGCTAACCTTTATCAGAAAGAAAGGTTTTCTGTTCCTTCTTGAATGTCGAAACAGAGGCAGCTCTGCAAAGGTTGCCAGGTAGTGCATTCCACAAACTGGACATCAGGACCGTGAAGGATCTCCCTCCCTGCCTAGCTTTGGTGAATTTTGGGACCTGCAGCAATACAAGATTATTTGACCTAAATGATCTGCATTGCTTATATGGGCGAAATCTTTTTATCAAATAGGAAGGGCCCTCACCCGAAAAGGCCCTATACGCAAGAGTAAGGGCTTTGAATTTAATCTGATTAATGACCTGCAGCCAATGAAGTTGCTTGAGATGAGGCAATATAGACTGCCGATACAGAAAATTTCAGATCAGTTTAGCTTATACATTTTGGACCATTTGAAGTCTTCGAATTAGGTAGGCAGGTAGGCCCAGATAGGGACTATTTGTGTAGTCTAAACAGGAGGTTGCCAATGGGTGGACCACCGTCTTATGTCTATCCTCTGGGATCAAATGCAGTAACTTCTTCAAAGATTTGAGTTTAGCAAAACAGACTGATGACACTTGTTTACTTTGATATAGAAATAGAAAAAGAAAGGCTTGAGACAAACACTGTTCCAAATTCCTACATGTAGAAGTTGGGGGCCATGGGAGGATTAGGTTCCTAAGGCCACCAGTGGCTAGGTTGGGGAGGACCACATGGACCAAAGAAAAGAACTTCGGTTTTGTCTGAATTTAATTTGAGGAAGTTGTCATCCATCCAGCCCGCAACTCCCTTGAGGCATTCCTTGAGCTTACTAAGGACGGAGTTCGAGTGCTCCTGGAAGGACAAGAGAAGCTGGGTTTCGTCCACATAAGATACCACCTGCACATCCCAAGATTTATTCAGCTGGCCAGTTGTGCTAGGTAAAGACTGAAACGAGTAGGACTCAAAGCTGAGCCCTGAGGGACTCCAAATAGAAGAGGCTTGGGGGGGATGGGAATGGATGAAGACAGACCCGCTGTGATCTACTGTAAAGAAATGGCTCCCTGTTGCAGTTACCCCCCACTTTTTGCCTGATACTGATGCTGACTTGACTGAGAAGTGTGCTGGGACCCTGCTAACCAGGCCCCAGCACCAGTGTTCCTTCACCTAAAATGTACCATTGTATCCACAATTGGCACACCCTGGCATTCAGATAAGTCCCTTGTAACTGGTACTTCTAGTACCAAGGGCCCTGATGCCAAGGAAGGTCTCTAAGGGCTGCAGCATGTCTTATGCCACCCTGGAGACCTCTCACTCAGCACAGACACACTGCTTGCCAGCTTGTGTGTGCTAGGGAGGACAAAAACGAGTAAGTCAACATGGCACTCCCCTCAGGGTGCCATGCCAGCCTCTCACTGCCTATGCAGTATAGGTCAGACACCCCTCTAGCAGGCCTTACAGCCCTAAGGCAGGGTGCACTATACCATAGGTGAGGGTACCAGTGCATGAGCATGGTACCCCTACAGTGTCTAAACAAAACCTTAGACATTGTAAGTGCAGGGTAGCCATAAGAGTATATGGTCTGGGAGTCTTTCAAACACGAACTCCACAGCACCATAATGGCTACACTGAAAACTGGGAAGTTTGGTATCAAACTTCTCAGCACAATAAATGCACACTGATGCCAGTGTACATTTTATTGTAAAATACACCACAGAGGGCACCTTAGAGGTGCCCCCTGAAACTTAACCGACTATCTGTGTAGGCTGACTAGTTTTAGCAGCCTGCCACAAACCGAGACATGTTGCTGGCCCCATGGGGAGAGTGCCTTTGTCACTCTGAGGCCAGTAACAAAGCCTGCACTGGGTGGAGATGCTAACACCTCCCCCAGGCAGGAATTGTCACACCTGGCGGTGAGCCTCAAAGGCTCACCTCCTTTGTGCCAACCCAGCAGGACACTCCAGCTAGTGGAGTTGCCCGCCCCCTCAGGCCAGGCCCCACTTTTGGCGGCAAGGCCGGAGAAGATAATGAGAAAAACAAGGAGGAGTCACTGACCAGTCAGGACAGCCCCTAAGGTGTCCTGAGCTGAAGTGACTCTAACTTTTAGAAATCCTCCATCTTGCAGATGGAGGATTCCCCCAATAGGGTTAGGATTGTGACCCCCTCCCCTTGGGAGGAGGCACAAAGAGGGTGTACCCACCCTCAGGGCTAGTAGCCATTGGCTACTAACCCCCCAGACCTAAACACGCCCTTAAATTTAGTATTTAAGGGCTACCCTGAACCCTAGAAAATTAGATTCCTGCAACTACAAGAAGAAGGACTGCCCAGCTGAAAACCCCTGCAGCGGAAGACCAGAAGACGACAACTGCCTTGGCTCCAGAAACTCACCGGCCTGTCTCCTGCCTTCCAAAGATCCTGCTCCAGCGACGCCTTCCAAAGGGACCAGCGACCTCGACATCCTCTGAGGACTGCCCCTGCTTCGAAAAGACAAGAAACTCCCGAGGACAGCGGACCTGCTCCAAGAAAAGCTGCAACTTTGTTTCCAGCAGCTTGAAAGAACCCTGCAAGCTCCCCGCAAGAAGCGTGAGACTTGCAACACTGCACCCGGCGACCCCGACTCGGCTGGTGGAGATCCAACACCTCAGGAGGGACCCCAGGACTACTCTAAGACTGTGAGTACCAAAACCTGTCCCCCCTGAGCCCCCACAGCGCCGCCTGCAGAGGGAATCCCGAGGCTTCCCCTGACCGCGACTCTTTGAACCTAAAGTCCCGACGCCTGGGAGAGACCCTGCACCCGCAGCCCCCAGGACCTGAAGGACCGGACTTTCACTGGAGAAGTGACCCCCAGGAGTCCCTCTCCCTTGCCCAAGTGGAGGTTTCCCCGAGGAATCCCCCCCTTGCCTGCCTGCAGCGCTGAAGAGATCCCGAGATCTCTCATAGACTAACATTGCGAACCCGACGCTTGTTTCTGCACTGCACCCGGCCGCCCCCGCGCCGCTGAGGGTGAAATTTCTGTGTGGGCTTGTGTCCCCCCCGGTGCCCTACAAAACCCCTCTGGTCTGCCCTCCGAAGACGCGGGTACTTACCTGCAAGCAGACCGGAACCGGGGCACCCCCTTCTCTCCATTCTAGCCTATGTGTTTTGGGCACCACTTTGAACTCTGCACCTGACCGGCCCTGAGCTGCTGGTGTGGTGACTTTGGGGTTGCTCTGAACCCCCAACGGTGGGCTACCTTGGACCAAGAACTGAACCCTGTAAGTGTCTTACTTACCTGGTAAAACTAACAAAAACTTACCTCCCCAGGAACTGTGAAAATTGCACTGTGTCCACTTTTAAAACAGCTAGTTGTGAATAACTTGAAAAGTATACATGCAATTTTGATGATTTGAAGTTCCTAAAGTACTTACCTGCAATACCTTTCGAATGAGATATTACATGTAGAATTTGAACCTGTGGTTCTTAAAATAAACTAAGAAAAGATATTTTTCTATACAAAAACCTATTGGCTGGATTTGTCTCTGAGTGTGTGTACCTCATTTATTGTCTATGTGTATGTGCAACAAATGCTTAACACTACTCCTTGGATAAGCCTACTGCTCGACCACACTACCACAAAATAGAGCATTAGTATTATCTCTTTTTGCCACTATCTTACCTCTAAGGGGAACCCTTGGACTCTGTGCATGCTATTCCTTACTTTGAAATAGCACATACAGAGCCAACTTCCTACATTGGTGGATCAGCGGTGGGGTACAAGACTTTGCATTTGCTGGACTACTCAGCCAATACCTGATCACACGACAAATTCCAAAATTGTCATTAGAAATTCATTTTTGCAATTTGAAATTTTTCTAAATTCTTAAAAGTCCTGCTAGGGCCTTGTGTGTTAAGTCCCTGTTTAGCATTGTCTTTTAGAATTTAAAAGTTTGTTAAAAGTTTGAAATTAGATTCTAGAAACAGTTTTAGATTCTTTAAAAAGTCTTCCAACTTTTAGCAAAATAATGTCTGATACAGAGATGAATGTGGTGGAACTCGACACCACACCTTACCTCCATCTTAAGATGAGGGAGCTAAGGTCTCTCTGTAATATAAAGAAAATAACCATTGGCTCCAGACCTACCAAAATTCAGCTCCAGGAGCTGTTGGTAGAGTTTGAAAAAGCCAACCCCTCTGAGGATGACTTCACAGAGGAAGAAATTAGTGACTTGGAGGGCAATTCCCCCCTTCCAGTCCTAAATAGGGAGACCAGGGCCTCTCAAGCCCTGTCTCCAAAAATGATAGTCAGAAATGTTGCTTCCCTCACAGGAGGGTCCAGCATTTCTGAAATCACTGAGGATGCTCTCAGTGAAGATGACCCCCTGTTAGCCAGGATGGTCAAAAGATTGGCTTTGGAAAAGCAGCTCCTAGCCATAGAAAGGGAAAGAAAAGAGATGGGCCTAGGTCCCATCAATGGTGGCAGCAACTTAAATAGGGTCAGAGATTCTCCTGACATCCTCAAAATACCCAAAGGGATTGTAACAAAATATGAAGATGGTGATGACATCACCAAATGGTTCACAGCTTTTGAGAGGGCTTGTGTAACCAGAAAAGTGAACAGATCTCACTGGGGTGCTCTCCTTTGGGAAATGTTCACTGGAAAGTGTAGGGATAGACTCCTCACACTCTCTGGAAAAGATGCAGAATCTTATGACCTCATGAAGGGTACCCTGATTGAGGGCTTTGGATTCTCCACTGAGGAGTATAGAATTAGATTCAGGGGGGCTCAAAAATCCTCGAGCCAGACCTGGGTTGATTTTGTAGACTACTCAGTAAAAACACTGGATGGTTGGTTAACTGGAAATGAAGTGTGTGACTATGTTGGGCTTTATAATTTGTTTATGAAAGAACACATTTTAAGTAACTGCTTCAATGAAAAGTTGCATCAGTATCTGGTAGACCTAGGTCCAATTTCTCCCCAAGAATTGGGAAAGAAGGCAGACCACTGGGTCAAGACTAGGGTAACCAAAACTTCCACTGGGGGTGACCAAAAGAAAGGGGTTACAAAAACTCCCCAGGAGAAAGTGGGTGACACTAGAAACAAAGAAAAAGAGTCCTCTGTAGGCCCCCAAAAACCAGAACAGGTGGGTGGGCCCCAAGACACAACCCAAAACAAAGGTGGGTACCAGGGTAAGAACTGGGATGCCACTAAGGCCTGGTGCCACAACTGTAAACAGTCTGGGCACCACACCAAGGACACTTCTTGTCCCAAAAACAAACCCCAGAACAAAATGCCTGGGGTAACCAGTGTAGCCATGGGAGATGACTCCTCAGATGAGGAGGTCTTCCTAGCCTTCAACTGGAAACAGGGCCCAACAGGTGAGTTGGAGATTCCAGAGGGAAGTAGACACTTCCACCACCTACTGGTGAATGGAATCCCAACCACTGCCCTGAGAGACACTTGTGCCAGTCACACTATTGTGCATGACAGGCTGGTGCTCTCAAACCAGTACATCCCAGGTGAGACTGCCAGGGTAAGAGTTAGCCTAGACAGGGTCACTAAGAGGCCTGTGGCTTTAGTGCCCATAGAAGTGGGTGGCACTCTTAGCTGGAGAAGGGTAGTAGTCAGTACAGACCTCCCCCTTGATTGTCTCCTTGGAAATGACTACCCAGAGGTTAGTCAGAGCCCAAGAGAGAAACTGGTCCAGTGCCAGTCCTCTCCCAAGGATTCTGGAAGTCCTGCCTCTGCAGTAAATGCAAGCAGGCCCCAGAAGAAGAAGAAAAGAAAACAGAGTAGGAAGGGTGGACAACCTTTAGCCAAGGTTACAGCAAGCCAAGGAGATTCTGCTCCAGTAGGGGAGAACTCCAAAAATGGCCCTGATAAAGTCCAACCTGACCCACAAGAAGTCCTGGCTAGTCAGGCAACTGTTAAACCTGAGTGGGTGGCTCCTCAGCTAACAGAAGAAAGAGTGGAAGAAGGGTGTTTACTACAAGATGTGGTAACCCCCCACTCCAATACAGCAGACAGGCAACCTGAACCCAAAGAAGCCTGTAACTTAGCCCCTTCCCTTTTAGGTGAAGAGCTAAAGGTGTGGTTCTGGGCACTGACAGCTGTCAGTGGCCTCTGCTGGGTGTTAGCCTTTATGGCTGCACTATCCTTAGCATGGTGGTCTGACCCCATGCCAAATAGCAAGTTAGGCCCCCTGACCCTATTGGTCATGGTGGGGTTACTCCAGCTCTGGGTAACCTCTCTGGGTAAGCTAGGGGTGACCCTGGCCAAGATAAGGTTAGCGGAGGTGGACACCTCTAAGACCAAAATAGAAAGAATGGGTGGAGACATTGAAGAGGCAGACAAGAGGCAATTCAGACTAGGTCCTATCACTGTGGAAGTGGGTCAGTTCCCCAAAGGGAATGACCTGAACAGAAGGATGTAAGGCAGAGTAGGCCCTGCAACTAACCAGCCTATTTCTCCTACTCTTCCTCGCCTGACAGACTAGGAAGACTCTCCCAGCTTGGGCTGAGTCTCCTGGCCTGTGGGCTGGGGGGGGCTTGTGTAAAGAAATGGCTCCCTGTTGCAGTTACCCCCCACTTTTTGCCTGATACTGATGCTGACTTGACTGAGAAGTGTGCTGGGACCCTGCTAACCAGGCCCCAGCACCAGTGTTCCTTCACCTAAAATGTACCATTGTATCCACAATTGGCACACCCTGGCATTCAGATAAGTCCCTTGTAACTGGTACTTCTAGTACCAAGGGCCCTGATGCCAAGGAAGGTCTCTAAGGGCTGCAGCATGTCTTATGCCACCCTGGAGACCTCTCACTCAGCACAGACACACTGCTTGCCAGCTTGTGTGTGCTAGGGAGGACAAAAACGAGTAAGTCAACATGGCACTCCCCTCAGGGTGCCATGCCAGCCTCTCACTGCCTATGCAGTATAGGTCAGACACCCCTCTAGCAGGCCTTACAGCCCTAAGGCAGGGTGCACTATACCATAGGTGAGGGTACCAGTGCATGAGCATGGTACCCCTACAGTGTCTAAACAAAACCTTAGACATTGTAAGTGCAGGGTAGCCATAAGAGTATATGGTCTGGGAGTCTGTCAAACACGAACTCCACAGCACCATAATGGCTACACTGAAAACTGGGAAGTTTGGTATCAAACTTCTCAGCACAATAAATGCACACTGATGCCAGTGTACATTTTATTGTAAAATACACCACAGAGGGCACCTTAGAGGTGCCCCCTGAAACTTAACCGACTATCTGTGTAGGCTGACTAGTTTTAGCAGCCTGCCACAAACCGAGACATGTTGCTGGCCCCATGGGGAGAGTGCCTTTGTCACTCTGAGGCCAGTAACAAAGCCTGCACTGGGTGGAGATGCTAACACCTCCCCCAGGCAGGAATTGTCACACCTGGCGGTGAGCCTCAAAGGCTCACCTCCTTTGTGCCAACCCAGCAGGACACTCCAGCTAGTGGAGTTGCCCGCCCCCTCCGGCCAGGCCCCACTTTTGGCGGCAAGGCCGGAGAAGATAATGAGAAAAACAAGGAGGAGTCACTGACCAGTCAGGACAGCCCCTAAGGTGTCCTGAGCTGAAGTGACTCTAACTTTTAGAAATCCTCCATCTTGCAGATGGAGGATTCCCCCAATAGGGTTAGGATTGTGACCCCCTCCCCTTGGGAGGAGGCACAAAGAGGGTGTACCCACCCTCAGGGCTAGTAGCCATTGGCTACTAACCCCCCAGACCTAAACACGCCCTTAAATTTAGTATTTAAGGGCTACCCTGAACCCTAGAAAATTAGATTCCTGCAACTACAAGAAGAAGGACTGCCCAGCTGAAAACCCCTGCAGCGGAAGACCAGAAGACGACAACTGCCTTGGCTCCAGAAACTCACCGGCCTGTCTCCTGCCTTCCAAAGATCCTGCTCCAGCGACGCCTTCCAAAGGGACCAGCGACCTCGACATCCTCTGAGGACTGCCCCTGCTTCGAAAAGACAAGAAACTCCCGAGGACAGCGAACCTGCTCCAAGAAAAGCTGCAACTTTGTTTCCAGCAGCTTGAAAGAACCCTGCAAGCTCCCCGCAAGAAGCGTGAGACTTGCAACACTGCACCCGGCGACCCCGACTCGGCTGGTGGAGATCCAACACCTCAGGAGGGACCCCAGGACTACTCTAAGACTGTGAGTACCAAAACCTGTCCCCCCTGAGCCCCCACAGCGCCGCCTGCAGAGGGAATCCCGAGGCTTCCCCTGACCGCGACTCTTTGAACCTAAAGTCCCGACGCCTGGGAGAGACCCTGCACCCGCAGCCCCCAGGACCTGAAGGACCGGACTTTCACTGGAGAAGTGACCCCCAGGAGTCCCTCTCCCTTGCCCAAGTGGAGGTTTCCCCGAGGAATCCCCCCCTTGCCTGCCTGCAGCGCTGAAGAGATCCCGAGATCTCTCATAGACTAACATTGCGAACCCGACGCTTGTTTCTGCACTGCACCCGGCCGCCCCGCGCCGCTGAGGGTGAAATTTCTGTGTGGGCTTGTGTCCCCCCCGGTGCCCTACAAAACCCCTCTGGTCTGCCCTCCGAAGACGCGGGTACTTACCTGCAAGCAGACCGGAACCGGGGCACCCCCTTCTCTCCATTCTAGCCTATGTGTTTTGGGCACCACTTTGAACTCTGCACCTGACCGGCCCTGAGCTGCTGGTGTGGTGACTTTGGGGTTGCTCTGAACCCCCAACGGTGGGCTACCTTGGACCAAGAACTGAACCCTGTAAGTGTCTTACTTACCTTGTAAAACTAACAAAAACTTACCTCCCCCAGGAACTGTGAAAATTGCACTGTGTCCACTTTTAAAACAGCTAGTTGTGAATAACTTGAAAAGTATACATGCAATTTTGATGATTTGAAGTTCCTAAAGTACTTACCTGCAATACCTTTCGAATGAGATATTACATGTAGAATTTGAACCTGTGGTTCTTAAAATAAACTAAGAAAAGATATTTTTCTATACAAAAACCTATTGGCTGGATTTGTCTCTGAGTGTGTGTACCTCATTTATTGTCTATGTGTATGTGCAACAAATGCTTAACACTACTCCTTGGATAAGCCTACTGCTCGACCACACTACCACAAAATAGAGCATTAGTATTATCTCTTTTTGCCACTATCTTACCTCTAAGGGGAACCCTTGGACTCTGTGCATGCTATTCCTTACTTTGAAATAGCACATACAGAGCCAACTTCCTACATCTACCCTTCAAAAAAGACTTTAGCCAACAGAAGGCCCTGACTTGGATGCTTCCCAATCTAAGTCTATCTAACAGGGTGGCCAGTAAAATTGAATTGAATGCTGCAGATAGGTCCAACAGGATCACCAGAGCGTCCGCAGTCAGGGTCAGACACCTCCAATAAGGCAGTTTCAGTGCTAACACTTTGTCGAAAGCCAGATTGTGAGTCGTGAATCAGACCATTAGATTTCAGAAAGAAAAAGAGCAGACCATTTACTAGTTTTTCCAAGATTGTGGCTGCTGCCAGCAAAGGAGAGATGGACCTAAAATTACTCAGTATGGCCAGATCTGCAGTAGGTCTCTTAGGGGCCGAAAAAAAGCTTGTTTCCAATCAGAGGGAAAATGGCCTGCCTCTAGGGAAGTGTTCAGAATTGTATTGAGCACTGGGTTCATGGTAGAGGCCATCAACTCCAAGATTTGAGGTGGGCATGAATCTGCTGGGGATTTTATTCCGATTTACATTTCTCAGATTCTTTCATAGAAACCTCCTTAGAAATCATAATTAAATTAGAAAGTAGTTGACTTTGATCTGCCACATTATCTATCATCACCTCACGTGCAATGTGTGTAGGAAAGGTCGCATACATTTTCTGAATTTTGCTCATGAAAAAATGATAAGTTGTCACAGAGTTCCTGGGAAGGACTGAATTTACTATTGGCTGCCTCAAGAGAGAGAAAAAAATAAGCAATGTTCAATACTTCACGTGAAGTCTTTGAAGCTGCCAAAATTTGAGAGAAGTTCTCTATCTGCGCTTTCCAAGAAGATTTGAGAAAAGGTCTTAATTTTTCTTTATATCAGGCCTTAGCCTTCAGGCAATAGGATTTTCTCCAAGATTGCTCCAGATTTTTACAGCAGCACTTCTCTTCCCTTAATGCAGAAGAGAACCAAGGGGTCGAGGGCTTGGTCCTTTTTGTTACCTGAGGTGAGGGATGTCTAGGATGAATCTGGTGGCGGTGTTATAAATGGTTTGTAGTCTTTGAGTGAGGTGGCTGCAGATGCTGACATATGAGGAAAAGATGGGTAGAGCATGGGGGAGAGGTGAAATCCTTAACAGAGAGTGAAAATATAGACCCCACACGAAAGGAGTGTAAGGTTGCAAATCAGCCAATCAAAGTGGTAGTCAAGAAGCTATGATTAAAGGATAGAACAAAAATAAGGGATGAAAGCCATGAAATAAGGAGCTAAGATATACAAGAAACACATCTAGTTACTAATAAGGGGCCAACCCAAAGCCCAGTCTATGTATATATGTAGGTTGTATAGGTCTCCAATAACATACACATTAAACTGTCTGTAGATCAAAACAAAAAAAAGAGTTATTGCGGGGTTGCTTTTTTCAGACCCAGCTCTCATTTGCTTGTGCCACAGTTCAGATAAGCCTTGCAAGCCTGGCACTCCAGGCAGATTCTCCTGCTTTTCTCCGGCCCCTGGTGTTTATTTCAGCCCTGTTCCATCTGCCTCTGATGCCTTTATCGGTGCTTGGGCCTAAATCACTACTAGTTTTGGAACAGAGTGGGAAAACGTGGTTCTGGTTCCAGCAGCTGTTCTTTAGTCAGAACCAGACCCTAGCTGACCCCCACAGAATCCCGTCTAGCATGTGCAGTACCCAGCTTAATTATTTGTTCATATCCTGAATCTTATTGGTACATATAGATCTCTGCAGCCAGTACTTTAGGCGCGCAGACTGTCTTAAAATGTATTCTCTTTATGACCAATGAAGGAAGCCACAGCAGCTTTATCTTTCTGTGTACATTTCTGTGAAGGCAGATTGTTTTTAAAAAATGATGCATCTGTAATGATATTCCATAGGCTGACTTCCAGTGCCTCTGTTCCTTATCGTGGTGTTGCTTGTCATCATTACTCTGGCCTCCGATGAAACTGCCCCATTAACTCCAACTCTTTTTTGGCTCTAACTGGCCCTGTAGCTCCACCTCTGGGCTCCCAGAGTACATTGTTTTTAATTTTGAGCACTGGTTGAATGGTGGCTGCCTTACTCATGAAGCAGACATATGTAGACCACGTGAAGGTATCCATTTGCGCAGTTAGGAGATCAAGTGATGTGGAAATGTTGATCTGTGAACTGAATTGTCCATTTCATTTTTAGCTGTATCTCTCTCTTCTCACACAAATCCTGACCATATATTTCAAGTTTCCCTATATTCAAGCTAGTGATGTTCCATTTAAGTTAAGTTTTACCTGTCTGATGGCCTGCAGTAACCAATGGATAGTCTTGATTCACCCCCTCTGTGAAAGACATTTTTATCAATTGCCTGGGGACTTACTCTGCTAAGGCTTTCATATATTGTCAGTACATACCTGATAAATGCTATAAGTTCCTGCACAATATATACATTTTAGAATGCAATGGACAGAAAAGCCCATCTCCCTTTAGGTTTCATGTAGCTGCACATTGCAAAGCTAGTCCTTGACAATCTACGCTGGAGATGGCAGACCCTGAGATGTGACCTACTCTAATCATGGCGTATTTTAACACGGTGCTGGCCAGAAGTGTAGCCTATTCCAGCCAACACCAGGGACTGTGCTTTTTAACCCTCTGACAAACTAGCCATCCTACACAATACATGGGACACAGACGTCACAACCTCACTCTGGTGGCAGCTGATGACTTTTCAAACTGTCAGTAGCTAAAATATGTATAACTAGACACTGGACATCGCTCATGATGCGAGGGTGAGAGAAAGTGATCAGAGAAGGTGATGAGAGAAAGGAAAGAACGAATGGATAGAAAATGGAAAGATTGTGCGACAAGGCAAAGCAGTGCCTAATTTGTGCTTGTTGTTTCCGGTGCGGGGCCCCGGCACTTATTTTTTGAGGGCTGGCACTTATTTTTCTGCCTCAAGCATTTCCTGCGAGCAAAAGACACGTATGGGAAAGACAGTGGAAGAAAAAAATGAAAAAGCATCACAAAGGGAGAAAGCTGCAAGAGTGAGCTGGGAGGGGGGGGCAGGAAGTGGCTGTAAATAGATTAAAGAGGCCTGAGATGGCTTCAGGATTACGCTTCCTCAGTATTCCGTGTTCACACATTTAATTGCAGCAGCCACGTGTTTAAGAAGAGGGCTTTGGGCACTGGCACATTTTTATTTACAAATTAAGCACTGAGGCAAAGAGAGTATTTTTTCTGGACTGCTTTGTTTCTACAGGTCAACCCTGCTCAGTATTCTTACGCCCAGTGGAATATGAACGTATCATATACAGACAAGGTGATCAGGTCACATTATTTGACTATATTTGGGGATCCTTCATTACACAGCTACAGTGCCAAATGCATAAGCTTGCTTTGCGACTTCCTTCTGCAATTCTCCCTGCCCAACTTCTTTCCTACACGCTCTCACTCTTAGGTCCAGTTTATATTTAAGATCGTAGTTTGAATTGCGTCACTTCCGGGAACAGAATTTAAACTGCCTCTTGCAGATAGATGCATGACTCTCAACGCCTCATGGAGAAAATGTCTATATATTTCGGTGTAAGCACTTATGCGTAGAAGACTACTCATCTTTCTGACAACGTCATACATGCGGGAAATACTGTTCCCTTATAGAGGGTTATTGTTGGTGATCAGAATTGTTGTTCCATTGCTTGCTTTTATAGGTTTCGGCAGCAGCCAGAAATTATCACTTCCTGTAAAAGTTATAATGATTTGATATTGTACCATCTGGTGGAAGTAATGTGATGCTATGGAAATAAACTGTGGTTAAAAAATGGAATACAAAGGCAGATTCATTTCACAGTGGGTTCAAGAAAGAGGCTTGTGGTTTTCGAAGTGTGTACTGTAACAAAATAGGTTGCTTTGTGCTGCAAGGCAGCAGGCTCGAGGGAGCATGGTGCACACAATCATGGTTCTGATGAAGGTATTTGGAAGTTTTCTTCAACTTGTTGCCAAAATCTGTATCCAGAGTCTGGCAATCCCAAGACGTTACTTAGAAATCCTCATTGGAAATGATGGGTGCACGCTTGGTCAGTCGAAGAAGGCAGTGCTCACCTGTCCAAAAACCAACATGCACATCCTCCAAAGGACAGACCAAACGGGTCTGCAGGGGTCCACACCAATGATAGGCACCCAAGCATGGCACACAAGCCTTCCAACTGGTAATGGCGCCCATGCACCCCAGATTACTCAGACCTCCTTATGTCAAACCACTAAACCCCTCAACTGTTCATTTGCCCCGTCTCGCCTGGCACCACAATCATCTTAGAAAACTCCTTCTGTTAAATGAGTGGCGACACTGAATAATGCTGGGTTCCTTCAAATGTTTAGCTACCCTCACTGTTCTTCGTACCTTAAGTTCCCAGCTAAAGTTCCTCGGATTCCCACTTCTCTATGACATAAATACCGCTTTTGCACCATAGGTTCCCCCGGATGCCCAGTTATTAGCATACCCACTTCTCAAGCGCTTCCCAACCATCAATACTTGTGTTGCCCCAAACGTTTAGATGATTCCAAGATGGTTGCAACCCAGATTTCTGCAGCTCTCCCGCTGACTGCACCACGCCATAAGCCTCAAGTCTGAACACTTACATACAACAGGTTTTAACTGCAGCATATTCATTTGTACCTTTGAGCAATACATACAATATATCACGTCTAGTGATTACATAAATCATTTCATATATATAAAATTGCTGTATAAAACATTTGGTAAAAAATATAGATATGTATATAAAAAATAACAATACTAAAATGATTATAAGGGCAGTTCAGAAAGCCCCCCCAGAGCGGGAGAAGCTGTGCCCGCACGCCTTCTCGCCAGAGCGGGGGAACTTCCAACCGAGCATTATTCTCTTGACCTTCAAGAGCGGAGAGTGACCATGGAGGGTTCATGCGTGGAGTACTGAAGCGGGAGGAGTGAAGCAGCAGCTCCCAAGGAGGTCAGGCTTGGAGGAAAGGATCAGAGGGCTCCGGCTGGTGAGGAATGAAGTGCGTGGCTTGAGACTGGTGGAGTGTAGGCGTTGGAAACAGACAATCGTGACTCAGGAATGCAGTGTGTGAATCAATAGTGAGACTAGATCTGGTCATGGTTGGAGTGCAGCGCCACAAGTGGATTGCAAATGTCAGTATTGCAGTAAAGTTGTGGAAATAAGAGTCCATGGCTTAGAGTGGCATGAAGGGTTGGGAAAGGAGTGGTGTCTGGTATGCTCCAGAGTATAGTGCCGATATCATGAGTGGACTGCTGGAGTCAGCAGACGAGTGAAGGCTATGGCATGCAGGAAACAAGAGAGGGAGCTAAAGAGTGCAAGAAGTAAGGAATGTATACCATCACAAAGTCTAATTCTAAAGCGCACATTCACCCAGACAGGTATTGTGGTGCTGAAAAACGTGGTTACAGTTACCCAACTCAATGGTACTCATTTTATCAACCATAAAAGTATGAGAGGCTGAGTGAACCTAGCAGGATTTGAACCTGTGACCATGTGGTCAAATACAGATCCCTGCAATTAATGCATTAGTCCACTCAAGCGCTAGACATGTTGTATCATGTAGAATGGGAAGTGATACAGAGAAGCAGAAATTCAGGGATCAGCTTGTGATGAGTGATGGTGCAGAGCAGGTGTGCTAGGATAATTTACTATAGGATAGCGACTGAAGGAGTGAGTAGGAGTGGAGTGGGGATCATGTGACTGTGTGTGTCTGAAATGCCCAGAACGTCTTGTGATAGATGAGTGACTGTAAATGGCATTAGTGATTGGCAGGCTGCAACAGGTTACATCCCGGAGACAGCTGAATATTTAAGGGTGAAGCTAAAGGCAAGCAGAGGCAAGTGTCAGGGGGGTGTGCATGAGACCTCTTTCCTTTGGGAGACTGTACACAGAGAAAGTAATGTCCTTCACCCCTCCCCTAACTTCCTTCGGTTCAGCTCACATTGTTCATTCCCTTCATCACCCGCCATGCCAATCTGGGCCCACCTCGCAGGCCCACATTTGTTCTCAAAGTCCAGGAGGAGTCCTCAACCGTCCTGACTGCAAGGTGTTGCATGAGGTCTAGAGCATGGAGCTACGCCCTGCTCCCCACCCACAGCCTTCCTGATTCCAGTCACTTCTGGGGTTCTAAAGGAGGGTTTGCTTCGGCTTCAGGGGTGGTGATGCTGTCAGTCCGCACAATGCAGGTGGGCCGGTGCAGGTTCAACATCACCATGAGCTGTTGCCGCTCCAGCTTCAGCCCCTCAATCTGCGCCTTCAGCTCCGAGTTCATGAGCTCCAGCCTCTCCGACTCCTGGGGGACAAACAAAACTTCACTAAAGCTGAGAAGTTAACTTAAAGTTGTCCTCACAAATGCACTGAAGCCTCGAACATCTCTCATAACAATGTCAAGTTACCACAGGCCTAACCTCATGCTGATACACCCCCGGGAGCCCACCACTGTGACTTGCAGCAAGGAATTATGACTGTGAGTTACAGGGATCAACTTCACAGAATGTGTGGGTCACTCAGATGGTACTGGTTGTCACATGGAAACAGCCTAAGAATGATGAGCATGATTGGTCAAAATCTAAATCAGAACTTTGGAAATATACACGGTGGACTGGATCTGACAATTGTTGTATCCGGGATGCTGTTGGGGTTTCTCTTGGGTAGGGTTTAATAACTAATATATTTGGAAGTTCAATGGATCTGCATCCAGCATTACAGCGACGATGAGGATTGTACTATAGAGAGGTGAAGTGAACACTCCAAACAATAATAATTTGGTATTGTGGTGCTAAGGCTGGACAGGGTGGTTGTGCTCAGTGAAGATTAAAGGATACCCTTAAGTCACAGCTGATGATCAGATACACGACCGGGGCCAGGACTCTGGTTTAACCAGATGCCACATACTTTTCTTAGTGAGTAAAGTATAAATTGCCCACTGGATGTCTCTTCAACTCTGCCCATGATGGAGATGGAGACAACAGCAACAGCTCCTCCAGGTTACGCCTACAGGGGAGAAGCTGGCATGGTTAGGGTGCAGGGACTTGGTCATAAGTTGTCATATTACATGACTCCGTAGGGCTGATAAGGGTGTCACGGGTCTGACAAGACAGAAAATAGCGCAAGACACCTCCCTGACCCTAAAGTTTAGAGTAATAGCAGTTGGCGATGAGGCCTATAAAGAGTAAGGCTCATTTATCATCTGTGGACTTTACGAGATAGTACATAGCATATCTGTTGGTGTGTCACTAGCATGATAGGCTTGTGCGTGCATCTTCTGAGGTCCTCTTGTGAAGAGAGAAGTTGTGTCACTATTCTCTTGGAAAATGCTGCAGGGTTCATAAGTGCATGACTAGACAAAAGGCGTGCCATATCTGAATGTTCTTGTGGCACTAGCAAAATTACTGCTTTGTTTCTTTTGAAGGTGTGCTTGGAGCTCGATCACTCTGTGAGGAGCTGAATCGAATCATATTATTATATATATATACACATACACACATACACATACTTGTGTTTGTACCACACGTCTCTGGTGAAATCAGTTCCAAGTTAAAAACACTATCACAAGGGAGCCGAGCATCATGGCTCCTGACTCAATTCTGAAACGCTGTGCCCTCCTTTGGTTCCGATGATTTCATGTCATGAATTCCTGTTGTTTGAGCTGAGAGCTACTTAGAAGAGTCGCGACAGAAAGGACATCATCAACTTTGATTTTGAGGTCTTTATTCTAGAGACATCAGGACCTTTAGCAAACTGACAAAAGGCCATAATATAAATCATTTGTTTGTAATACAGCTCTTGCTGCTGCAGTTTTGTCATTATGTAGTCCCGAAACTAGTTTCACTTTTATCCAGTTCAACCGCACCCTTTTTTTAGAGTTCTGAACAATAAAGGGCTGATTCGGCCGTACAAAGATTCAAACCTGTGACTTGCGGATTACACAGAAATCAGCATGTAGCACATAACTTGCTCAGCCAGCTCACCATTTGGACATCCTGCATTTCTAAGCAAATAGTCAGTAATCCAGTGTTTTTATCTACCAGGCACCTCAAGGAGACAGGCGCCCATCACCTTAAGGAGTTAACCTCCTTGCTGATTCATTTGTCCTAGATGAAGGCTTCTATCTAGAGTTAGATGGAACACCACAATTCATTTTTCATTTTCTGACAGCAAGGAAGTGACAGTTCCATGCTGTTGGTTCCTTGCTTGTCGTATCCTTAGTAATGTTACACCGCACGCACACGTAAAGAAGTTAGAAACCAGGCCCATGCAAACGGTGATGTGACCTAGACATGCAGTGAGTGTACATAAGTTAAGTACTTCACACACACTTGAGCAGTAATGTTAATTGGCTCCTGAATGCCAGGGGATAAAGTGTTCTGGAGAAGACCCTTCGGCATGCGTTCAGGTGTTCATGCCCTACATGATTAGCTGGCAGGTGCCACCTGGAGCTGCTGAGTGGGCAAGAAGACAACTATCTTCTTCAGAAGATCTGCATCTCCACATGGGATCTATCTGAGGCGATACTGGGTCTGTCAAAGTACGTGATGAGCTTTCATTCTACAGATACTTGCTATTGCAGGGTTAAGGAAACTCATATTCAGAAACTACCTCTCATGACCCAGATCAAACGGCCATGGAAAATGTGACACCATAAGAAAGAGATGGTGTTTAAAAGACTAGTGCCTGGTTGTGTGATGGGCAGGGGAGTGAATCTAGATGGTTAGGGCAGTCCTGCTGATGCGGCTGCTAAATTTATGGAGGTGGATAATAAGGGAAATGTGGGGGGTTTGTTTTCTTCTTCCCCATTCCTCTTGTGTTCCTGCTATGTTCAGTCATTAGGAAAGTTTTATTATACATTGGCATATGCAGAGTGACTCTTCCTCCCAGCTCCTTACTAAACTAGGATAAGGTAGGAAATGGGAGTACAGAAAGGGAAAGGTCAATGTTTCTTTGATGTTGTCAGGGAACTGGAAGAGAGGTTTTCATAAAATCTGAAAAAGCATCACTGCTTGCAACAGATGGACAAAGACATCTTAAAAATTCTCACTAATTATTTTGATGCAGGCGTGTGAACAAGGATATTAGTGAATATAACAAAAGTGGATATTGGAAGGTAATTTTTTTGCTGAAACTCAACATCATAGTTGGTGCAGAGGAAGCCCCTAACATCTAATTAGAAGGATTGTCCTCCTTCATGGCAAAAGATGTTGCTGACTCACCTAATGTTCCTTTGTGTATCAATATCCCTTCTGCCTGTAACCTATGTTCTTGTTGCAGAGGCCTTTGCATATTAAACTTACGTTCATTCATGCAGCAGGTATCCTTGCCTACTTCTGTGCTCCACAGAGTGTCAGAAGCTGAGGCGCTCTGACCCCATGGTCCGTAAAATGGCTGGAGCGTGTGCCTGCTAACCTTAGGAACCCTCAATGGCAGGATCTCTTTCAGACTTACTGTATACTCCATTGTGTAACAGGCCTGTGTGCAACTACCCTGTACTCCTTCATGGCAGGAGCTCTTCAACACTTAATCTACCTCATGTGGCAGGAGGTCCTTGCAAAACCTCACCTATTTGTTATCATAGAGCTAGCTTTTGCCTTGTTACCAAGGTCAGACTGGAAATAGGCCTGGGCACCAAATACAAGTGGCCTCCGTTAGTGTATCAAAAAACTAAAAATGTGACATATGTTAGCTAATTGGAGCAGTTTTGGTGTTGTAGAGACACACTGCATAAGTGTTTTGCAAGGTATGAAAGACTGCATGGATTTGAGCTTACTGCAGGCAATGTTTGATTAAATATCAGGGAAATCAACAGTAAACATCTGGCCTGGAGCACTATAAAACAGGATCACGGCGAACCAAAATCTCGGCCCACACAGCAGTCAGATCAGCCCATCAGGAACTGACTGGTTGCCCTATTTACCAGACCGACCTTGCTTGTTACTCCATGCTTCATAACTTGTTAGCGGCGTGTATACACTGAGCTCTTGTGCCTTCATGTGATCAGAGCTTTTGCACCATATTCACCCCTGGGTTGCCACCTTTTGTTCACGCCAGACCTGACCAATGCAATATTAAGGTTTTTCGAGCTCCAACCACACCACAAGCTGCATCTCA
The DNA here is from genome assembly GCF_031143425.1 of Pleurodeles waltl. Taxonomy (NCBI): domain Eukaryota; kingdom Metazoa; phylum Chordata; class Amphibia; order Caudata; family Salamandridae; genus Pleurodeles; species Pleurodeles waltl. The sequence goes on from NC_090448.1 coordinate 983,059,960, forward strand.
AACAAGCATGTAGTCTGACCAGACAGATCAGAACAAAATGTCTTCAGAGACTGGTGGTCTCCGTGGTACATATCTTTATCACTCCTCTGTTCTAGTAGCGGGTTCAGTGATGGCAACCAGGCCTGAGGTTTGGTGTTCCCTGTCTCCTACTTCTTCCTGTCTGTAAAAATTGACCATGCCTTGGTAGATGATTACTTTGAAACTTTTAGAGAAATCAAAAGTTTCACCACCAGACCAAGGCGAGTAGGGGATAGTGGGAGCCATACCAACCTCCACTTATTTTCTGTGGAATAAAATGAATGTTAGAGGATGGGGCATTTGGTGTTAATATGGGTGGCCACATGGCATATCCAGGATCACACTTAAAGGCATTCAATAAAAATATTTAAGGTAGGCACTGCACGAGTTGCATGGTGAAGAAGGTGGCTCTGTGAACAGACTATGCTGCTCTCACGGGATTGTATATTAGGCCAGTCTTGTGTTAGCCAGAGGGCCAGTCTCACTGTAGTGCCCATAGTGCTAAGATATCCAGAAAGCTCTTAAGTTTGTTTGCAGAATCAGACATGAAGGTTACAGTGTCAATCCAATGCACACCTTAGTGGTCATGAGAGCTCATGCAGGCATCCCTACTGTGGTGATACACCCTCTCACTCTCATTCCTGCGCCCTTGTCCCCTCAATGAGACAGGAGTCCTGGTACACTCATGATTACCTTCACTGGGGCAGGTGTCCCACCGCACTAGTCCTGGACTCCCTTTCAGAAACAACCCTCATACTCTCATGTTTTTCCCCTGTGGCAGGAGTGCTTTCACACTCCAACTGTAGCACCTCATGAAGCATAAGTCCTTTAAAACTCAATCTTGTCCCCCATGGAACTTGTGCCTTCACACATTCGCTCAAAAGGACATGAGTAATTTCTTGCTTATCCTTGCCTCCTTGTAGGTACAGCTGCCCTTGGCCACCCAGCCTTCTTTGTCTGACAGGAGTCCTTAGGGGCTCGTTCTTGCCAGCCCATGTGTGAGGAGCCTTCACACATTCACCCTTCCTTGTCACTCATGTGTTCCAGTACCTGCACGCACTCACCTTCTGCAGATATTCCGTCCTCTCTTTCTTTTTGTTTCGACACCGAGCAGCAGCCACTTTGTTCTTCTCTCGACGTCGTTTCCTCCGCTCTTCTTCTTCATCCAACTGCAATGAGAAAACCATTTAATAAGACTTTGTAAAGAATTGGAGATGCAGCTGTGGTGGACACACAAGAGCCTGATAAACAGAGGAATCGGTCTGTCCATACACTAAGGGCCAGATGTAGCAAAGGGTTTTACCCATTTTGTGTCTATGGGAAAATGTGTTCGTACATATGGCCCTAAGCTCGCACAAAGACCTTCTGGAGTTTCACTTCGCGCTGACACCACACCAGTCTAAAAGTACCTTTTACCGCTTGCTCAACTGTACCAAACACCACAGAACCCTACAGTGTTTCTGGTGCTTGTACAGTGCACAGTCATGCATGGGCCTTGTGGTGTATCGTGCTGTACCAAGAAGGTGAGGGCAAACATGAACCATTAAATGAGTTGCAGTCAGTGACTGTTCTTTATTTACTCACCAGTAATTTCTCGGGACCGTGCAAAGATCGTCGTATCTCGAAGGGTGTATTAGTAAAAAGACCAATACAGTGCAGTACTTAAGTTTTGTTAGATGCTTTGAGCTGCTTTCCTTTTTTAACTCTTGGGTGCCCTGCCTCCCCTAGGAAGCAGCCAGTGCATTGGGTGACTTTCTCAGAAGCCTCATCAGAAGTTACACCATTATTGTTTTTTGTATTCCAAAGTTGAAGTTCTTCACAGTAGCCATTCAATGGGCTTGATAGTAGGTTCAGCATACAAGCAGAAAACAAATTAGTGATTCGAACGGATAAACAAAGCGATGGAAATCTGGTGATACCGATTGCCATCTCCTTCCTGGAAGATTGTTGAGGAGTTGAGTATTTCTTCATACCAGGAATAGCAGCTTATTGTGAGATAAGTTCATATCTGCACTGAGGTAGCTGGCCTTCAGTGTGTCAAGCCTGAAAACGTGTAGTCAGGCAATGCTTTTCTTTGACTCAGCAATTATTTGATTTCTATTGTTGCTGTTTGAGAAGGAATTTTGTTGGATTTTCTTCGACAGATAGATCTTCGATAGATCGAACAAATATTCCATGCTTCTGCCTACCAACACCTTGCATAATTGGACTATACTGGGATTCTTAGATTCAAGGGCTTCCTTCCACGTGATGTCGTTAGGGTGGTTAGGATGCTTAACTTACTTTTGATGACATACTGTAGCGGGTCGCCTGCTGCCCTATGTTTTATGGGGGCAAATCCCAGATCTATTTCCAATTAAGTTGTGGTTGTTGACTGAGGAGGCCTGGGAGCTTTTTTCCGCGCACTTCCCTCCATCTGCCTATGGCAGATCGATCGATCTAGGCACCCCTGATCTCAGTGTCACAACTTAAGATGCCGCCTACTTTGACAGGGAGTTCTGCTTCAAGGCTCTTTGGTTTCATATTGCCATGCCTTTTGGTGAATCTTATGATGCCTTTTGCAGCTCCCTGTGATCTTGTAAGGGCCTCCAGGAAAGCCAGTTAGGTAACATCAGACCAAGGTATTTAGATGTGCTTGTTGTTTCAACTGTCTTGTTTCCCATTGTTAGCAATTTGCTTACTATTTTTTTATTTTGGGCCACAGATCAGACCGTAGTCTTTAAATGGTTGATTATTTAAGTGTTTTTGGCACAGTCCCAGTACGTTTCCAGCATTTTTAGCTTTTGCTTGGCGGATAGGAACGTCATTGTACAGAAATAGGGGCGTCTGTATTGTTATTAATTCTACGAACAAGGGTCAAAGCTGCATGTATTGCGTTGTACATGCCATTCATATAGAGATCAAATAGACAGAATGCAGCCGTACTTTACCACTTTGTTAGCAGTGCACTGTGTACTTAGGGCTTCATTTAGGCCTACCACGACTTGTGCTATAGAACCCACGTATATGCTGATGATAATTTTTTTAAGGGCTAGCCCCACCCATCTTCTTATAAGGGCAGCTAGGATAGCGGAATATATAACCTAGTATGTATGAGCCTGGTGCAGATATTTTACTTTTTTTGTAAAGGGGTACAATCAGGTTAATTTTCAATCATTATGGGAAACATGCTTGGATGGAAACGAATGTAAATATATCTGCTAGACAAAGGGCCCACCAATCAGTCAGGCATCGGGCGTGCTCTGGTGGAATCATGTTTGACTGGGTGCTGATAACAGCACTGCCTGAGGTCACGCGGTAAGCTGACAAACCCTGCTACTCCACTGCTTCCATTGGCCACTAAGGCATGACGTTACCAGTGGTCCTGGAGAGAGAAGAGAGATAGTGATGCAGCAGGGACACACAGTTTGACACTTGCAGATGTACTGGAGGGAGCTGGAAGCCAGACAGCCATTGCCTCTGCAGTGATAACCAGTGATCTGAGGATGGCATTGGCTGCAGCTTTTGATGGACCACCGCAGAAGAGAATGTCAATCAATCAATCAATCAATCAAGGAATTTATATCACGCACTGCTCACCCGGAAGGGTCTCAAGGCGCTTGGGGGAGGGGGTCTGCTACTGCTCGAACAGCCAGGTCTTGAGCTGTTTCCTGAAGGCGAGGTGGTCCTGGGTCAGCCGTAGGTGGGCGGGCAGGGAGTTCCATGTCTTAGCCGCCAGGTAGGAGAAGGATCTTCCTCCGGCGGTGGCTCTTTTGATGCGAGGGACGACGGCGAGGGCGAGGTTCGCGGAACGTAGCTGGCGGGTGGGCGAGTAGAAGGTCAGGCGGTCGTTGAGGTACCTTGGGCCCAGGTCGTGGAAGGATTTGTGTGCGTGGGTGAGGAGTCTGAACGTGATCCTCTTGTTGACAGGGAGCCAGTGCAGGTCTCTCAGGTGGCTTGAGATGTGGCTGCGTCGGGGGACGTCCAGGACGAGTCGGGCGGAGGCGTTCTGAATACGCTGAAGTCTTTTCTGAAGCTTGGCTGTTGTACCGGCGTAGAGGGTGTTTCCGTAGTCTAGTTTGCTGGTGACGAGGGCCTGGGTGACCGTCTTCCTGGTCTCGGTCGGGATCAATCGGAAGATCTTACGGAGCATGCGGAGGTTGTGGAAGCAAGCTGAGGAGACGGCGTTGACTTGTCTGGTCATCGAGAGGGAGGAGTCCAGGATGACGCCCAAGTTGCGTGCGTGGTCCGTTGGCTTGGGAGCGGTGCCTAGGGCCGGGGGCCACCAAGAGTCGTCCCATGCGGAGGGCGACGGTCCCAGGATGAGAACTTCTGTCTTGTCCGTGTTCAATTTCAGGCGGCTGATGTCCATCCATTTGGCGACGTCTTTCATCCCTTCGTGTAGGCTGGTTTTGGCGGTGTCGGGGTCTCTGGTGAGGGAGAGGATCAGCTGGGTGTCATCGGCGTAGGAGATGATGTTGAGGTTGTGTTGGCGTGCAATGGCAGCGAGGGGTTTCATGTAGATGTTGAAGAGAGTGGGGCTGAGCGATGATCCTTGCGGGACGCCGCAGATGACTTCGGTGGCCTCCGAGAGGAATGGAGGGAGGCGTACTCTCTGTGTTCTGCCGGAGAGGTATGAGATGATCCATTCCAGGGCCTTCCCTTGGATGCCGGTGTCGTTGGACTAGGGTGCGGTGGCAGACAGTGTCAAATGCTGCGGAGAGGTCTAGGAGGATGAGTGCCGCTGTTTCACCGTTGTCGAGCAGGGCTCGGATGTCGTCGGTGGCTGCGATGAGGGCGGTCTCGGTGCTGTGGTTGGCTCTGAATCCGGACTGCGATGGGTCGAGGGATCCGTTCGTCTCGAGGAAGGCGGCCAGTTGCTTGTTGACGACCTTCTCGATGACTTTGGCAGGGAAGGGAAGGAGCGAGATGGGGCGGAAGTTCTTGAGGTCGGTCGGGTCCGCTGTTGGTTTCTTCAGCAGTGCGCTGAGCTCGGCGTGCTTCCAGCTCTTCGGGAAGGTGGCTGTGTCGAAGGAGGTGTTGATGATGTCTCGGAGGTGGGGTGCGATGGTAGAGGCGGCCTTGTTGAAGACATGGTGGGGGCACGGGTCTGTCGGCGATCCGGAGTGGATGGTGTTCATCATGCGTGTTGTGTCTTCGGGAGTCACCTCGGTCCATGTCTGGAGGATGGCGGCGAGGTGCGTGGGTTCGACCGATGGGTGCGGGGGGGTGAGTTTTACAAAGAAGCCTGTTATGTTATTCATGGAGGTGGTGGGATTATACCCTGACTGTGTGGGTGTGAGTTTTACAAAGAAGCCTGTTATGTTATTCATGGAGGTGGTGGGATTATACCCTGACTGTGTGGTGGCGTAACGCAAAATGATGAGGCCCCCCCCCCTGCAGAAAATGCAGCAGGGCCCGGACAGCCCCCTATCTCACAGATATTCATTGTCCTTAAGATAAGTAGGGAGCTTCCTGCGGGGTGGGGGGACCACCTGCGTCACAAGGGGTACAGGCGCCTGTTTTACACCCACCGAGCTATCTCTTTAACCAGAGGTTCTTAACCTGTGGCCAAGGGAACCTGAGGGGTCCGCAACATCTCCTCAGAGGGGCCGCACCTACTAAGAAAATTGAATAATCTTAAAAGATTAATAAAGTGCATATAAATGCAAAGGCAAAACTGAACATGATTCATAGAAGCAGTCCAGTGAATTTCTCAATTAAATAAAAATGTTCATGTGTAGTTTTTACTGAATGCTTGTTTCTGTATTTCTGTGTATGGTTTTAGGGTTAAAATCATTAAAAGTGTTTAGGCTGGGGTCCCCTGCTTCCAGTAACGACTCAGTCGGTGTCCCTGGATTCTAGTAAATGATTCAGGGGTGGGAAGGAGGGGGGGGGGGGGACGGTCCCACGAATTCCAGTAATGATTAAGAGGGGCTCCACAGAGGTGAAAAGGTAAAGAATCACTGCCTTAAATCAATCACAAAGCTAGTTTGAAGGACTCCTGGGGGAAAGGTATAGGAGTCCTGGTTTTTTATGTGGGTCATAGCAAACTGAAGCATATGCCGGCAACACTTGCAGTTGCTTCTTCGTTAAGATGGGCAGAGAAGCACTCCATGGCAGACTAAACACTGCCTAACACTGTGTACTCTACGGCAGACAATGCACCATATGCTAGACGCTGCACTGCATGGAAGGGAACTGTACATTCTTTGGCAGGCAGTGCACTGCATGGAAGATTGTGCCATCCATGGAAAACGGCACTGCGTGGAACACAGTGCACTTAAGGAATTACACGTGCTCTAGGTGGCACACTGAACTTAGCACCCATGCACACAGTACATACAAAGATTGTGCACTGAATGGCAGCCTCGGTGCTCCCCGTGTCAAACTGTTCACTTAATGTCAGAGTAAGCTGTCAGGGGAAGAATGAGCAATCTGGTTAATGCCTGTCTGGCCGGCTGCACAGTCCCATAGCGAGTAAGTGACAGGTCCCACTGCAAGTGTTCACATAGCTCCTTATTAGCATCTCTCCAGACAAACATGTTTCTTACGCTGCGGAGACCACCCGTGCTCCAGCTCCTTCTTCTCAGTCACCTTGTACACAAACGCTGTCTGGGCCCTCACAGGCACTTCTATACGGCTCATGTTCAGAGCGTGAGGAGCTGCACGAGGAGCATCTCATCAAGCGATGCTTGAAACTGAACTATGGAAGTGCAGGGACTATCTCAAAATTCCTGTTTGCAACTGAACGTGCTGCACTCCTGCTGAGACGTGATGGTGCTCTCCCTTTCAAATTTAGGCAATGCAGGTATTCAGGAACTGGTGATTTTAAAAGCATTGCAGACTAGGCAGCTTGAGGAACCACATTCCACATCTGTAAGCACCCACTGCCGGACAACCAGAGCCATCACCAGCATGTCAGCCCGACACGGCCATCTTCTGCCTAACATGTCACGTATATATCACTAGACCTACACCCAGGGCCACTGAAAAAAGATGATTCCTCGGGAAAGGGCAGCTAACTTCAATTTAAATCACATAATACTCGGGTGGGGTGACGTTTCCCCCAGATGTATTCCAAGACAGAGTAGAAAACTTCAGTAAGAACCTGAAGATGGCTTAGAACGATGAGTACATCACCAAATTATCTGATCAAGAGCCCTGTTTCTCTGTTTAGTCCTTGTTGCTTTGAGGTGCACTTAATACCCAAACTCATTTGGCACTGTGGAAGACTGAGAGGGGTCTCCAATATCCCTGATGAGGTTGTGGTGGTTGTCCGCATTACTATGGAGGGTCAATAAAAAAATACTGTTGGAGAAGTTTGTGAACCCTATAAAAAGCTACCAACACTTTACTGAGCATCTGACTGCAATGAGCACAACCTGACAATTCTCCAAGGATCTATATGCTGGATATAGGAAAACTTTTCTCTTATGGTATTTTGAGGCACTGAACAATAAAAACATGCATTTGCAATGCAATGGGTCTTACATTTGTTGAGTTAGAACTATTGGTGTTTTAAAATCATAACTGGACTTTTCTTGCCACATAAATTGGACCACCCTGCCTCATAATTTGGTATTTTCCTGCCACATAATTCCAGTGGCCCTTCTTATAACTAAAGCACTTCCATTTACCTTCTTCCTCTACCTGCAGTCAAAAACGAAAAATGTTGCCATTTAACATCCTAATTTAAATCTGCCATGCTAATTCCAATAGAATACTACTTTCACCAACCAACCATCAGAATGGCTGGCTGGCTAAATAATTATCATATAACCCCAATAAAAACCTTTATCAGAAATAAACATTTGGCATTTGACTGTAATGCTCAGAACACCCCTAGAGAACACCACTAAGAAAATAGCATTTGTAAAAAAACACGGTCAAGTTACATATAGATAACCCCTAGAGGGCATAACCACATGAAAAGAAAACAACTGAAAGTACTGCAGTGTAAACACATATTTAGCCCCTAGCGAACATAGTGCATTACACATTTTTTGAGCTAGCAGCCCTATTGCAATGATATTACAAACAAGACCCTTTAAACACAAACTACTCACAGCTGTAAAACAAAAGTTCCAGCCATGAGAAGTTTAGAAAACACTGAATGGATGGAGGGGTTATTATTTTGGGGTGCCCATTTACCTAGTGTGGGGTCCCATGTGTGAACTAGACAGAAAGAGCAGGTTGTGGTGAACGTTTTGATGGTGGTCCCATTGTCCTAGGACCACCACAGGCTGAGTTAAGGTCAAAAATGTTTTGAAAAAGAATGCTTGCAAATCATTTTGGGGTTACTTTTCCCAAGTGCAGTGAATATTGTAGTATCAGCTCTCCCACTGTGCCGGGAGAGCTGCGTTGTGGATTTATGTGTTTTTTACATAAAGCATTTGTCAATTATACATATTTTTGGGAAAGCTATGGAGTGTAAAGGGAGAGCCAAGAGAAATTACTCTGATTGGGTAACAGTGTGAACAATGTGACCAGCACTCCAATAATGCTAATGGAGTTTGTGTTGTTGGCGCTGTGAGGGCAATGGCTACCATGGAGCACGAAGGGGAGAGACAAAAGAAAAAAATAGTTTACCCATTCTGAAGTATATCGGTAATCGTGCAATTATCCATGTAACAGGGTCAGCCTGCAAGGCGGTAACAAAACCATCCTAAGGCAGGACAAATGTAAAGCAATTACCAATGACATAAAGGGATTTTTTAAAGGCAAGCCCACGAATGAGTGAAAGTGATGGGTGTGAGGTGGGCATGGTTAAAAGCCCACAATACGTACAACAGGTCAAAGCGCTTGTGCGCGTGACCTAAAAACATGCCCTGGCTTTCGATCCTTGATAGCAACAGGGATATTTTGTAGTTCAGGGCAGAGTACATGTTTGTCCTCACACTGCCCTTCTTAGTGCTGCACCGGTGATCCTGACGCTGCATAGTTTATAGAGGGGATGACAACTCCAGGTTTTAATCATACAGGGACAACTGACATAGCTTGGACTGGGTTGCAAGACATCATCCTCAAATCACTGCAGGTGCTCAACTGAGGCATATGCTTGATTTCTGTACTTTAAGGGTACTTTGAAGCAAGCTATTTGTTTTTACTTGTTTATAAAGAGATTTGTATGCTCCAAAGCCTGTTGAATTTGCTCCTTACGTTCATCTAAAGCCAGTGGTGCACTTTCTGCGTTTGTCTAGTGTGTGTAAATCAGAACGCGGAAGCATGTCATATTTCATGGAGTGTGAGTAAATCAGAACGAGGAGGCGTGTCATATTCCATGGTTACTTTTGTTTGTGGGTTTCCGCAAGCTCTTTGCTTACTACTCTGATCCTGGAAGTAGGGGGCATCCCCAACTGGACTGTTTGGATGGTACAGTCAAACCTGTTTTTCCCTACTAATTTCACACTTAAATCAGAGATTTAATCTAGACAACTTGATCAAATTGTCCCTAGGGAAATGTCCTGTACAATAGTTCAGTCAGGTATAGAGATAATCACATTTTTAGGAAGACCCGCATGTGAATCCTAACAAAGAGATAAATGTTCTGACTGGTGCACTCCCTGGTAATATCTGTGGCTTAGACGAGGTCGGATCAACAGCACGTGGTACCCCTGAAATGGTACTCTGCTCATCTCCGTTTCCATCTTTACAGAAAAAAAGTCTGCTCAGATGATGGCGGATTTCCGCAATGCTGGAAAAGATGTCATGGAAAGGAGGCCAGTTGGCTAGAAATTGTTGTACAACTATTACTGGTAATCCACAGTTTGGCTTTCAGGGGCTCTGCTAGCTCCTTATAAAAGAAGACTATAGTCCCTTCCTTCTAAATGTGTGACACCTGGGATCCTAGAAGAACCATCAAACAAGATCCCATGAGGGAACGGCGTACTGTGGTAATGTGTGCAAGAACGTCTTTTGCGAAAAATGCTAAGTCCTATAAAGAAATCTCGAAAAGCCTCCACAAAAACAAATCTTCAAGATGTCAGTATGGTAAAGACCTATGCAGAACTAACATCTCCCTAAGTATAAAATCCCTTACATTTTATCTGGAGCAAGTTATGCAAACAGATATTTGTCCCAGTCTTCCACTTGCCCTAATGCTAAAAGGAGATTAAGTCGAACACACAGAAATCTTTATCCTGGAGTAAGTCTAGCTGGCCTGCATGCCTCCCCGATTCACCTGAACATTTTAGTAAGGCCTCGTTGCTCCCAAAACATTCAGACTTAACATTTGCAATGACCTTCAACTGCCACATACCATATTGTGCTTACTGTAAGAAACTGGGTTGTGGTTGCAGAAACCCCCCACATTTAGCCTGGTTTTTGATGCAACGTTGACTGAAGTGTACTGGGTTCCTGCTAACCAGGTCTCCAGTGCCAGTGTTCCATCCCCCAAACAAGACACCTGGTCACTTGATCTGCAAGTGGCCAGGCCCTTTAGCACCTCTGTAATTCCCTAGTAAATGGCACCTGTGGTACCTAGGGCAGGGGTTCTAAAGAGGATCCCGCAACAGCTGCAACACAGCTTGTGCCACTCTAAGGGACCCAGCGCCAAACTCATACAGACTGCCACTGCAGGCTAAGTGACAAGGTGCTCCAAAAAGTGAGAAAACAACATGGCACACACTTGTGTGCCATGTCCCCTAACACTGCCTGTAATACTTTTAAGTCACCCCTATAGAAGGCCTTGCAGCCCTAATGCAGGGTGCATTATATTACAGGTTAGGGTATATCTGCATGAGCAAATATGCCCCCACTATGTCTTTGTCGATCCTTAAACATATTAAGTGAAAAGAGGAACCCTTTTAAATTCATGTGCTGGACACTGGTCAATACGAGTTCCCCAGCTACATGATGACTTCACTAAAAATAGGGATGTTTGGTATCAAACATCTTCTATTAATAAACCTTCACTGATTCCAATGATGGATTTAATAATACATGATCCCAGAGGGCACCTTAGAGGTGCCCCCTGAAAACTTACCAACTGCTGGAGGGCTGACTAACTAGTTTCCACCAGTCTGCGACCAACAGACAAGTATCTGACCCCCGAAGAATGACAGCCTTTGATCTCTAGGAGTCAGGAACAAAACCTGTTCTGGCAGGGGTGTTAACACACCCCTCTTAACAGGTTGTCCTGCAAATCTGCATTCCCAGGCAGGGGAGCTTCAAAGAAGCCCACCGCCCTTGTTATGCAGATCTGGCTTTCCTCAGAAGGGAGATGCTGACTCCCCTACCCCAGGGCCCATTTGGCACCTGGACAGGTGGGAAAAGTAGCTATGCATGTGGGATGTTGCATTTGCAGGGGGGGGGGGGAACACACCTTTAGGGTGACCAGCCTGAAATGAACAGAGCCTTAGGAATTCCACCATCTTGTGTGAATTCTGGGACAGGCTGATGCCCACTTTCCAAAGTAAGTGGTCATCCAGGGGGTGTAGTGACCCCAGGAGTAGGCAGCCCATTGGCTACTACCCTTCACTTCCCTTAATGCCCATAAATTAAGTATTTAGGAGACCCCCGTGATATCAGGACTTCGGATTCGCTAGATTACAGAGGAAGAAGGATCCGAAAAGCAATAAACAAGAACTGAGGATCAGCAACTGACTTGGCCCCCAACCCCGTCGGCCTGCCTTCTGCCCTCGACAATTGCACCAAAGGCCACTCATCCAGCAGCTGTTCTACCTCCAAACGCTTGGGAAAACTGACAGCACTTCGTGAAGTAACCAGGATCTCCCATGGGGTAGTGGAGCTGCTTCCCTGCATCCTGTAGGCACTAAAGAAAACTCACGAGGGCCTCCAAAACTTGACACCTGACAGCACCACTGGACCAGTGGCCCCTAGCCTGAGTTGAAGTGGACCAACAGTGGCAGTGTGGTCCCCAGGCCCTCCAGAGCCAAAGCTCACCTTGAGTTTGCCAACAGTAGACTTCCCGTGGCCTGCAGCCTCATTATGCAGGTCCCATTCAACCGCGAATATCCCTGCACCGGAACCCAACACCAAAAGAGACCACTGCACTTGAGCCCCATAGCCCAAGGAGAGGTCAGACAACAGTGCCCCTACGTCCCCGAGAATCTCAAGTGTTGATCCCCTCTGTGGTTTCTCCCAGACTGACTGCGCAGTCCCTGCTTGCAGCCTCTTTCAGACCCGACTGAACTCCATTTAAATTAATGTGACATCAGACGCTGTAACACACTTCTGCACCCAGATGCCACAGAGCTCCCTGAGGTGAATGGTGGTGTGGCCTTGGACCTTGCCCCATACTCACCCAAGCACAGAAGAACAATCCTATAAATTATTGCTAAGTACCCGTGTGCAGTGTCCGTTTCTTTCCATAGGATAACATTAGGGCATCTGAGGCTGAAAGGCATCTCTGCTTCCGGATGCCTCAGTACCTCCCGAAGTGACCTATTGGTACTGCTTTGGACCTTGCCCCATACATACCTTAACTCCAGAAGAACAGTCCTGTAGGTCAGTGCTAAGTGCCCAAATGCAATATATGTTTCTTTTCCCATAGGATAACAGTAGGGCACACAACGCTGAAACACCCCTAAGCACCCGGACACCCCAGTGCCTTCCGAAGAGACCTGTTGGTGCTGTCTTGGACCTTGCCCCATACTTACCTTAACTCAAGGAGATGGATCCTGTAAGTTGCTGCTAAGGACCTGCAAGCAGTATATATTTTCCCCCTTAGGATATTACCGCTCCATAAATTAGTGTCAACTTTTGAAAACTGTAAAAATTCATAGCTCGAAAAGTACTCACCTGATTCTGATGATCTTGGTATCAAAATTTATATAAAAGTATGTGTTTTATTTTTTTAATTGGTGTTGGATTTCTTTATTGGGTGTGTGTGTCTCATGTCCTGCCTTTTTGTATGCAAAACATGCTTAGCACTACCCTCTGATATGTTCGCCCACACTACCACAAAAGAGAGCATTTGGGATGTCATTTGTGCCTGCTTGGACTCTTTACATACTGTGCCTCCTTTTGGTCCACTATATAAAGAGCCAGCGTCCTGCACTTATTCACTATTGACTGACTGTGATTGTATGGATTTTGAGGGAGGTATCCCAGTTGGGTCTTCCTAGTCTTGAACTCAACTCCAAAGTATCCTTGTTGGGTAATTAAACATATATCTGTAGTATATGTTTTCAACAAGCCGGGTTTATTCTTCGAACCTTCTAAATGTTTCTTTTTTAAAGTAATTGTTCGCTTGTTTTTCTATGTTGTGTACAACTATGCTGCTTACTTAGATATACCTCCAACTCATCCCGAGAATAGGTTTATTATGACTGGCTTGCTACCAAACAGAGAGCATGAGTAAGTTTTATAACCATTGTTCCACCATTAGTGTATGATCACTTTACCTTAATTTGAGGGAAGACATCATCCGAGGCTGGCTAAAACAGGTGAACTCACACATTTCCTGAATGACTTCGACCCTGACACCAAGCTGACATCTACAAAAAACACTACACACCTCCACAGAGAGCCTGCTGCTTTCATATGCAGCCCAACCTCTGCATGTGCAGCTTGACAGCTGAATATCCTTCTTATATATCGCATAGGTTGCCAGGCAACTGCAATTGTTGCCAAACCAACCGTCCCAGGCATCCGCAGAACTACAACCGGCGGCAGATCATTCTCACACCTCGCCGCCAAGACGTGGAACACTCTTCCCACCCACCTGTGTCAGACCAAGGACCTCCTTACTTTCAGATGACTTCTCAAGACTTGGCTGTTCAGGCAGTAGCAGCGCCCCCCCCCCCCCTGCCCCCCCCCAAGCACCTTGATACCCTCACGGGTGAGAAGTGCGCTTTGATTGATTGAACTACTGCACATGATTTAGAGACCTGCAAATGCACACAGACACCTTCAAAGACAGTTGTACCTGCACAAGCAACCCGATTTCTGCACAAGCAGCCTGACAGCAGCATGCCCTTCTCAACAACTGCAGGTTTTCCTATTCAACTGCATCTACTGCCAAACACCTGTGCATGCAAATACAGCACGACAGCTGTACCTGCATGTGTAGCACAAATCCCTGCGTGTCCAGTCTGACAACTCAGTGTTCTGCCGAATAGCTGCATGAGTACCATGCAGCTCCATAAGTTGCAGAGCACCTGCTTGTGTGGTCAGACACCCGCACAGACAGCTCGTACCTGCATGCACAGCCCAGTTTCTGAATGTACAGTCTGGAGGCAACATGTCCCTCTGAACAGTCACGTGTGTTGCCTACAACTGCATTTGTTGCAAAACACCCATGCATGAAAACTCAGCATGACAACTGCCCATGTGGCTGTATCTACATATGTAGCACACACCCCTGCATGCACAGCCTGACACCTACATGTGCTGTTGCGTAACGGCATACAGCACCATGAAACTGCATGTCCTACTTGCCTTCTACTTGTATATCCAGACACCTGCCATGCAGCCCAGCACCTGTAGGCACGCCTCAAAGTACAGCCCGACACTGGCACAAGCTGCCTCTATCTGTAACACTATGGGGGTTATTATATCTTTGGAGGAGGTGTTAATCCGTCCCAAAAGTGACAGATATACCACCAGCCGTATTACGAGTTCTATAGGATATAATGGACTCGAAATACCGCTGGTGGTATATCCGTCACTTTAGCGTCACTTTTGGGACGGATTAACACCTCCTCCAAAGTTGTAATAACCCCCTATATCTGCAAGTCCAGCCTGATTATTGTATACACAGTTTGTCACCTGCCAACGCCGCCACCTATTGCTTACCCTACCCAAAACCCATCCCAAACCTGCATGTGCAGAGTGCAGCCTGACACTGTAGGTACAGCTTCACACCTAACACAAGCTAGGAGGACTACACAGCAAACCACCTGGACATGTTATACCTTACATGTGGCTAGCATATAACACAGATTAAGCAAAATCCTACCACTAATATGGCATAAACCTTTGGAAATGCTGGCCTCAGGGGCAAGAAAGCAGATTCTCGTGATGACACAAATATAGAATAGGGTGTTGCTTCTGGCAGGTGAGGTGTAAGGAAGGAAAACACAGGTAAAATAGCTACTTGGCTGGGCCTTCGTAGAATAAAAAATATCGGTAGTAAATGAAATATGGTCCACCAAGAAACACAGAAACCACATCTGGGACAAAGCAAGTAGACTGGACTTCGCCCACAAGGAAGCCAGTTGGCTTGAAACAAAGGCAAGTGTGAACTGTGACCTGTCTCGCCACATAGAAACTCACAAGGCAAAGTCGAGAAAAGTGTTCATGCAAGGAATCCATAAAATGACGAAGTGACGACACAGTTATTTTCTAATAAGGAGATCAATGAACTTTACTGACCTTTGTAATACTAGATTTGTAGATGAATTCCATTTTCGAACTGGGCTATCCTGCAGTTCAAAATAAAGAACGCTCCAGAATTTTACACATTTCTTGCATAAGAGCACAGCCGTGTTTTATGAACCAGACTTGTACCAATAGGGTGCTTTTGGCATTTAACACACAGAAATAATTGCAGTGAAGACTCTGTGAATAATATGCTTCTAATCCCTATAGTGTGCACTCATTAAAGTTGGTTGCAGTTTTGCTTACACATGTATACAAGTTGAAATCCTGGCAATGCTGTCTCGGCCTGCTATAAACCAGAGGGTGGAAAAATTAGTACCATTAATGCTATTTGCAGCCCTTAGAAACAGTAGAAGTGAGGTATTAAGTGTTTTGTTATTGTTATCTTTACAGTTACCAAAAGCATCAAAATACCAGAGATTGGTGCTGAGGACAACAGGAGTTTGCGATGAAGAAGGCAAAGAGCTCAAAAACCAAAACAAGTGTGTAAACCCTTGCGTTCAAGACCTCGATCATCAAAATAGCAAAAAATGAAAAGAAAAAAAAAAGTTCAAAAGTCCAGTTACAATAACTACCAAGACCCCAAAGATTAAAGTGACCAAGAAAACAAATTAAAAACAAAACAAAAGCTTAAAAGGGCATTCCCGAGTACAAAAAAAAACAGTTCTCTTTGACATATCCTCTATCTCTAACATTCACCAATAATAAGCATCCTAGAATATTTGTATGTTCGATGATGTCAGGTTATAGTAGTGGACTGAAGAGAAAGGACATGATATTTTGGCACACAATGGGTTTCAAAATATTGCTAATAAAGGATATAGAACCTTGCAAACATATCTTATACCCTTGCAAAACTAAATAACTGTACATAATATTTAAAAATAAAAAGGCTAGTGTTGTGCGGGATGGGTAATTCCAAGGTTGTGGGAAATTATTTTTGAAATAGCAGGGTCCCTAGAGTGATGATAATCCAGACTAAGGGGACTCCATTCCGAGACCCTAAGGAAGGACATGGATAATACCACAGTATCCCTAGAGATAGGCGATTCTGCGAAGCGTACTTTATAAAGGTTCTAATCAATCCATTCACTTATTAGCCTTTATTTCTGGAGAAAGGATCTGCAGGAATGATGCACAAATAGTTGGGGTAAGGTGAAGCAATCATACTATCAGCAGCTTTAGAAGGCGCTCCTGCTAGGACTTTACCTCACTCTTGATGGGCTGCGGCCTCTTGCCTAGTTTCACCTCCAAGAAGTGTAGCGGGGAGATCATGCGGCCGATGCCACAGATGCCAGGGTACTTCAGGTCCTTGACGGACATGGTGGTGCCAGGGATCCTGCTGAGGAATCCCAGCCCTGGCAGGGCGCCAGCCGTCAATGAAGGTTCTGGAATCTGTCCAGGCATCATTTCATGAGTCCAGCTCTATGACTCTGGAAAGCAAAAGGAAAAAAGTACAATGTTACCAGGTAAGACTGAAAACTCAAAGGTGATCTTAACTTGGCATAACCTTTTTAGAGCCAGCAGTAACTAAATGTAATCAAATGCAAAGATTACCAAGAGGCCTCATGCATCCATTTATACCTCTATCAAGATATTACAGGAACTGACATCACACGGTATCTGATCCTACTATTAGCAACGGAAGTGTCTTAATTGAGGCCTTGACCCGGATGAAAAGCTAAGAAAGGTGTTTTCATCTGCCATAGGAATGCATTGGCTGATATTTTTTCAGAGGAACAAGAAACAATTTGCAGACACATACCATATTTAAAATAACCTGTGCTGTCCAAGCCAAGGGGGGTGGGGGGGGCTGGACATACTGTCTAAAGGATGTTTTTGTTGTTTGTAAGTATTTCATTTTTTGCAGTATCACGGGCAGCTTTTACTGTCTGTTGCAAGCAGTATTGTATTCCATACTTTGCCAGTCACTTTCTTCTTTCCTATTGGATGGCTGTCTTGTGTAATTTGCAATCCTGTGCTTGTGATTTGTTGCTTCTCTGTCTCTACTGTGTTGTCCCTCCCCTGGAGCACTACTCTCGCCAATTTTGTGACAGGTTGCTATGGAGTAGTCTTCCACTGTTGACATAATGGAACCCTTTTATGTTTTTTTTATGGCTCCATCAAAGGAGTGTCTTTTTACACTTTAGTTTTCCCATCTCCTCTCTGCCCATTAATCCTACCCGCTCTATGCCCTTCATCATTGTGCCAGATAGTGGGGTTAGTGATCCCTTGGATGTGCCCTCGCACCCTCCTGATGCCCCGCAACTGTGACCTGTTCTGTTAAAAGCCTGGAAAACAATCACACATTGCTTTCTATTTTTTCAAGGTGGCCGCCACATTGGGTGATGCAACATGCATCATCAGACTGTGCCAATGCATGTAAAGAACCTTGTGACACACAGTGTGGTGGTCATCTAGAAAGTACAAAAAGCAATGTTTCCATTGATTTCTGTTTTTAACATGGCCACAGGCATTGGCAAAAGCCGGTGGCGTCACTCACTGAACTTCGGTAAGTGTACCCTTATGTGGCTCCAATCACAAAATGTTTTCTCACACTATTTTAACTTCACAAATAACTCTTTAAAAATAAATACAAATCATTAATGACAAGTAGAAGTTGCATTTTACCTTGTACGGTGGTATTCTATTATTTTCTACACTACTGCAGTGTGCTGATTACGTTTACTGGCGTATACATAATTTACCACAGGAAAGGGATACTCAAGACACTGAAGGGCTGCGAGGGAAAGTCATGAATTGCCCTGAAGCCAAGGATGAAGAGCTTGAATTGGCCTCTAGCTAAGAAATAGTCAAACATAATAACCTGACTTAGGGTGTGGGTACGGCAAAGGCGTTCTATACCTGCACAAGCTATGCAGGGATGCCAGCTTGAGGGAAGAAGAAGGTCATTATGACTAGGCCACTGATCTGAAGGGATTTTAGCCTGTGGGAACAGCAAGGTCATTTTAGATCCAGGATGTGCTATGCAGGGATGGAGCTGGGATTACATTTTTTGTTTAGAAATGGGAGACTAAGTGGTGGGGATAGTGAGCTTGTCAATGGACAAATGGCTGAAAGAGTGAAGACAAGAATGAAGGCTCAAAAGTAGGTTAGGCATGATTGAGTTGGATGATGAAGAAGCAGATTAGACTGCAGTTAGATTGCAGTTTGAGTGATAGGGAGAGGTATGCTGAGTGAGTGATCAATGAGGATTTAGAAGAAAAGAGTGTTTTGAGTATGGTTTCTAGTTCTATGTTTATATTGCTGCATCATTCTTGTTTATTTGTACGTGTGTAGGGGCAAAGTTGGTTGAGAATGACACTGAGGCGATCGAAGCATGACTTGATAGAGTCTAGGGGCCATAGATGCCAGGATATGCAATTCTTACGGTGCTGAGGTGTCAGAAAGTGTGACAGGAATAGCGGTTTGATTTGTGTATAGGAGGAGCCCGTTATGTTCCCTATATATGAGACATGACGGACAAGTAGGAGAAGGTGGTATGAATGGTGTATAGGGCTGCTGGTGTCCTAAAGTCCCTGAGCTTCATTCATGACTCGCTGACAGCAGTGTTGTGAAGACTGGGGTTTATGGGACTGCACGGGTCCACAATAATAGACCGGCAGTCTAGAGGTAAAGCGAAAATGTATGGTGTGAGCAGATTGATTAAAGAACTCTAGCGTGCTTCTCATCTCGAGTAAGGGTATCGTCAGAATAGTGTATGGGAATGGCAGAGCCAGGTTTGTCAAAATCTCTGTTCTGAAATAGCTGGACTAGTGCAGGATAAGGCTTAAGTGCCTAGCATAGGATCTTACAACAAGTCTACCAAGAGTGCAGCAGACCAGGATGGAAGTTTACCGACAGAGCTGCCCCTTGATTTGGAGTAAAAATAAAAAGGAGGAAAAGGGTAAAATAACAAAATTTATAGAGACGAAAAACCAGAAAAGTAAAATATTACATTACAAAAAAGCAGAATATACAAAAAAGTTAAAAGTGTTAGGATTGGTACAAAAAACTGTGTTTGAAATAGGTTAACTTTAGGCGCTAGGTTAAGGTCAGAACAAGGAATGGTACAAGAAAATGTGTTAGGGTGGGGGTTAGTGTTAAGCTGATGGTTAAGGTGTAGGGCTTGAGTAATAGGTGGGGTTAAGGTTAGGCTAAGGGGTTTGCGAAGGGTTACAGTGATGGAACATGTAAGTGATGGTGCAATAGGGTAGTACAGGAGAAGGCTGGTACAAGGGCAGGGACAACATTATGTAAGGGGTAAATGAGTAAAGGCTAAGGACAGTGTAACAGACAATAATTCAAGGATTAAGGCATATCTATGTCCAAGTCGCAAATGCACTGGAAAAAAACAAAACTTTTTTATCTTCAGCTTTAAGTATTTTTTATAGACATACATGTTAGCTTCAACTTTTTTACCTCTAGATTTTTGCAATCTACTTTTTTTCCACTCTATTAAATCCAATTTCACATATGCTTTTCAACGGGTCAATTGCATTTGGTATTTAGCTGGGCAACAACAGCATCTGATTTATGATCGCAAATTTATTCAGTTTACATGTAATTGATGAGTAAAGCTCTTGCAAATCTCCATGTTTTGATGTGCTGTATGAAAATAAACTATAATAAACCTAGAAGATAAAACAGAGATGTGAATGCTGCAGAGACCTGTGTGTCAACTACAAGCCAAGTGTTCTAATCACAGTGCAATAGTTTATCGGACTGAATGTGCATACTGTGGGGGTCTGTGAGAACCTGGAATTCACTGAGGAGGGAAACATGCCTGTTGCAAAGAGCTGTGAGTAAAGAGCAAGTCACAGAATCAAATCACTGTCAGGCGGCTCTGTTGGGTTAAATGCAACAGAGCACTACATGGTACCTCCTTGTCACCACGTGCAATCCCTGTAGGATAGCTTCATGGTGTATGTGCCTGTTGCAGCAACCCATGTGTACATGAAAAGCACATGTTCTGAGACCTATTAGAATGGGGGGTTAGATTAATCCACTGCTTGTTGAGGTGAGCACCCTATGGATCACATGTTTTAACCCTAGTAAGTCAGCGCAGAGGCCTGGGAACCACTGCAAAGCTCGGTACAGCCCTACTAACTCACCGATGCAAACTGTGACTCAGCCTTTTATCACTCCAAGTCCTACAAAAGAAAGATATTTGGATTTAATATTAACAATTTTACTAAAGTGCTTGGATGCCGCATATTTGGATACTTTATTATTTTAAAAAAGTTGTTAATATTTCTGAAACTCTTCAGATTGGGAGGTCGATGTCTGTATATTTAACGTACTAACATTGCTGCGTTCCTGCTGTCTAAAAATCGAAAGATGATTCCCAACCTTAGAGGGCAATAAAACAAATTGTTTTTGCTGACGCTCTTATTCAGAGATAATCAGAGAAACTGAAAGACCGACGTTTGGCCACCTATCCTCAGCTCATCAGAAATAATAATAAATTAAACCTTTCACTGTTGTGAGAACAGAGACAAAGCCACTTTATTAGCAGGGCATTTTTAGGTCTCGTCTGCAACAGCTCATGCTCTACATGCAGACTCACCTGCAGGAGGTATTACGTACAAGGGCCTTGCAACCCACCCATTGCTTAACAATTGGCTTGTCACTCTTATTTGCTGTCTTCTAATTGGCTAACACCTACTGGTTTGACTTCCACTTCTTTTGGAAGGTGCCCTGACCAAGTACTGGTTCTTTTAACTTGATTGCTGATCGTGCTGTGATTGAGGTACGACTTATTTTATATTATTCCCTGTCGTTCTTGTTGAACCTCTTGCCATTTATAGCTATGTGTTACTATGCCACACACACTTCAAAGAAGCCCTTTTCTCTTCTGAAGTTGATATTTATTGTGACAACAGATCCTAAATGTCTTTATTGTGACAAAAGATGCTAGTTGCTTTCAAATGTATTTTCACCAAGACATGGACATGAGAACAGTTGCTTTATTGATGTGATAGGATGTTTTGCCAAATGTCGTATTCTTTTCTTTTTCATATATGGGGAGATTAACTGATTTTCTAAGAATCAGAGTGCCGACACATAACAAGCATTTGCAAAGCCAATAGGAATTGCCTTTGAGACTATCAGCCCTGCCATAGCCTTTTGTTCACACTGTACAGCGTTGGCATTGACAACTTTGGAAATGATTTGTAGCCATGCTGTATAGCAGCGTGGCTAAAAAATGATAATAAAACAGGACTAGGACGACGCATCCAAAGCTAATATACTTGTTAAAAAAACATTAGCCCTGGCTGCATCATAGTGCTTTTTTTATTGTTAGTTTTTGCCACACTACGAGACGAGACCTATTGGCTTTACTAATGCTTGTTACACCAGCATTTAACGGAGCGTTGAGCGAGGCACCGATCCTTGCTAAACCTGTGCTTGTGTTTCACTGCCCTGCCTGAAGATTGTAGTCACATTTCCTACTATGATCACGTTCTTACATCGCCCACCAGTGCAATCAGTTCACAGAGTTCACCAGGGCCAGTTTCTCTCGCTCTTCACTAGCAGGTGCATCTCCAGCATCCCACCACTACCAGTTCTCAAACTACCCACCAGAGACATTTTTTCACAGTATTTCAGTGTGTGCTCCTAGCCCTGTAATGCTTACTTCTAACACTGGCTACAAATTCTAGCTTCGAACATTCCTTGCGTGTGTGGGATTCTTACAGTTCCCACCAGAGCACTTCCTACACTGTCCCCATGCAACTGTCCGCCAATACCACATTCTCGCACTGCCAACTTATCACACTGCCCATAGGTGTAAGCTTTGAAACTAGCCACCAATGCATACTGCACGGGTGCACTGCCTACCAGAAGGCACAATGAACGAATGAGACAGAGAAAATGAAAGAAAGGGATAAGGAAAAGAAGGGGTACCGAGAATAAGTAGAACTAAGGAGAGGGAGGAAGAATCAAGTATAGACAGGGGTGGAGGAAGGGAGAACGAAACAGCACAAGAAAGATAATAGGAGAGAAGGGCGAATAGAGATTAGAAACTCGTATTTACCTCATACAGTAAAGGATGGAGCCCTGGTTTCGGGATGGAGAGATGGTGGGGGACTCTGTGTCGGGAGGGCGGGTCTCTGCTCTCTGCCAACACAAGGCCCTGGGGAGTCTCCACAGGCCTCGTTCCCGCACGGCCCTGGCGGGCTCCAGCATACCTCCTCAGACCCGTGCTGCCTCACACACCCAGACGCCCGCCCACTTGGTCCCCATGGTAGGCTGCGCTCCCCCGGAGACTCATCCGCTGTGGCGGCGGTGGGATGCGCCACCTGAGTGCTGGGCCTCAGCTTCGCAGGGTGGGAGGACAGACAGCCGGACGGAGTTTGGCTGAGGGCGCGGGCGCAGTCGACAGCAGCGAGTAACGTAAGCCGCGCCGAGAGCCGTGCCAAGACAAGCACAAGAGCGCCAGGCCTGCGCCATCGGACACCCTGCGCAGGCCGGGCGGGCGGAGCCACAGCGTGGCCTCGGCCTGCACCGGGGCGTACAGGCGTCTGTGAGGGCCTGGAGCAACGCGAGAAAGTGCCACGAAGGGGGCGTGCAACACTCCCGGAGAGGAGGGTCACCGCGCGGTCTCCGCCTGCACCGGGGCGTACAGGCGTCTGTGAGGGCCGGGGGCAACGGGAGAGGGAATACCACGAAGCGATAGAGGGGAGGGTACAACACTGCCAGGGAGCTGTATATATGTCCGAGGCCATGGGGTAATAAGAGGGATAAAAGGGATAAAGAGACTGTTCACAAGTCCAATCATGCCATGGGTTTTGGAGGGCATTAATTCCTCAGCTTGCACTTAGCATAGGAACCCAATGTGTACAAAGACGACTCTGGTGGAATGGGATGGGGTAATAAAGAAGAGGGGAACACGGAGAGAAAGGCTTTAGAAGCAGAGAAGTGCAAAAATATTCGCTAACCCAGAGTACCACTTCATCACAGAAAAGCATGGTACTCTCCCACTGAAATAATTGCACCCGAACACCTGTACCATCTTTGGGCCAAATGTACAAAGCATTGGTCGTAAAATACTGATTACAATCAGTATTTTTGCAACCAGTGCGGTATTTTTCAAACTGATCTATGAAGTAATCAATTGTTTCACAAAACACTGAATCGCAGTGGATCGCAATTCGACCTACTTCATGAATATTAATGAGATAGGGTGAAAATCGCCACCCTCTATGACTCATTGTCATTGCAAGGGTGGTGGCCTTCTGGGGTCAGCAGACCACCATGTCTGTAATTGCTTTTTAATAAAGCAAACATTTTTTTTTTTTTTTTTTTTAATGCAGCCCATCTTCCTTAAAGGATACAGGACTACGTTTTAAATGAAAATGTTCCTTTATTTGTTTGTTTAAGAGTATGCACAGCCTCCTGTTAAACAAACTTTTTATTTGTACATTCATAAAGGGGTCCCAAAAGCACCCTTTCTCTTTTATGAACAGGTTAAAGCGCCAACTTGGAAGTCGGTATAATATCAAGTTTTGCAACTGGATTGCAGTTGAAAAACATTGATACATATGATACTAATTCAGTATTTGTCAGCGACGCCTACAACACGCACCTTCCAGATACCGAATCTATAAAAATCACTAGATTTGTTTAGTACATAAGCAAAAGGGTTTCAGCATTCGCAAACCTTTTGATTTTCCAAATTGTCAGGTTAGAGAATGCTAAAACCTTCTGTACATCTGGCCGTATGTGACAATTGGCCCCTATTATTGCTTCTCCATCCCAGTGATGCCATTTAATAATGATGGGCTGAAACACTGTTGACATTGTGGCAATTGGACTCATTTGGAATAGAATACTCCAACAGCAGTTTATGGATAGAGCACCTAATCACAGTTACCTGGTCTGACCACTCACTAATTCCTTTTGCTTGGTGCTTCGACGGCAACTCTAAGAAGGAAACCTCTAATGAATTGCCTACTTTTTGCACCTGGAGCAAAATGAAGCCTTTGGGTTTGGAGAACATGCATCTGTCCCAGAGCTTTGCAACGATATAGTGAGGGATGCAGAGGTGGCTTCAGTCAGCTTCTGACAAATTAGCACCCTTGAAATTGGCTGCAAATCATAAATGCAGCCCTTCAAGGCCTTGGTTGTTTTCTTCTGTAGCTGCTGATAAAAAGCATAGCAGAGTCTGGAAAAGGCATTGTTTGCCAGCCAATAAGGCCAGCTACAAAGGGGCTGTTAGAAAATATTCTACGATTAAGTCACCACAGGCTTCTCACTCCGATAGTAAAATCTCTGCTACCTCAATAAACCCTCCACAATTTTTCAAATTATTGAGAATTTCCTGCACAGTAGGGCCTGTATACAGCCGATTACAACCTCACCCAAAGTGTGCAACCAGCGGTCGGATTTTTTTGAAGAAAAATATAAAAACTTCTGTATCTGAGATTATGCGTGTTGGCCCAGTTCAGACAGTGACATGCAAGCTCATGCAGTTCAAATCCATATTACATTGATATTATGAATTATGTTATCAAAGATGTCATGAGTGCAGTAATTTGTGAGGTAATTAGCAGTGCACGGCAAGGGCACGAGTTATAGTTACTTTAGGGAATCCCTATATAATCACCCAACCCCACGTTGCGTTGAGTCTCAAAATGGCTGCCAACTTATCCTGGTTGAAGTGTTGGTAGCCAATCAGATCTCTGCACAAGATAGGGGGTATTCACGAAGGCTTCGTGCCTCTGGATATACACATTTGGTTTTCTTGTAATATTTTAAAAACTACTCAACGGATTTACACCAAATAACAAAAAGCACTCTTTCTGGACCAAGAACCACTTTTCTGCCAAATTTGGTGTAATTCCGTCCAGCAGTTTGGGCTGTAGTTGTGTCTAAAATCCCAACCGGAATTAAAATGGGAAATACACTTTTTTGACCCCCCCATTTTTCTCAGCCCCGGATTGATGAATCACCCCGAAACTTCTGTTTCACAAAAAGATTCTCCAGCACACTTTGTTTTAGAAAATTTTGTAGAGATTCATCAAATGTTGCCAGAGATATAGGCAAGTCAAAAAATGCTTTTTCTGTGGAAACCTAGGGCCTCACTATGAGTTTGGCTGTCATGAGACCCCAAACTAGCGGTGGCAGTCAGACCGCCACAGCAGTGGCGGTCCGACTGCCAAATTATGACTTTGGTGGGCAGATCCACCTGAAGACCGCTGTCCCCACCAGGATCATAGATCCCGATGGGGTGACAGTGGTCAGGCTTGTAATCAGCCATGGCGGCGCTGATTACAACCCAACTTTCCGCCAGCCTTTTCTGGTTGATTACAACCCAACTTTCCGCCAGCCTTTTCATGACGGGGACCATGGCATGAAAAGTCTGGTGGAAAGCTAGTGCCGGGGGCACAGGGGGACCCCCTGCACTGTTGGAATGCAACAGACAGTGCGCATTCTGAGGGTGCTACTGTGATCACGGCTATGGGCGAAATGCGTTGGGTCAGGACTTACTTGTCTTAATAAACATATTTGCATTGCAATCCAGGAGAGTCCAAGTTATCCTTGTGCTGTTCTATGTATGTGTATATATATACACATATATTTATATATATACACATGCACAGATCTAAAACTATAACAAATAAACTTTAAAGAACTTTAAAAAGATTGCCAATTTATATACATGAATAGTAAATAATAGAAAAAAATACATTTTTTAAAAATATCTTAAAAATAATATACATTTCTATTTATAAAAAAATATAAAATTAAATACACACACATAATAATAATATATTTAAACACTACCAACAAAATTATTCAATTTTAGAAATAATAAATATACTATTTCTATTCCAGTCGGTGCACCAGTAGAAAAAGAGTTAGACTGCGGAGAGGTCAAATTTACTATTCACACTCCAATCTTTGCAACAGTAAGGAAAGGGCTGTACTCAAGAGGGGGAAAATGTAATATTCCCACTCCAGTTGGCTCAACAGTAGGGAAAGCGTTGGACTCAGGAGGGGTATAATTTACTATTCCCAATCTAGTCGGCGCAACAGTAGGGAAAGTGCTAGACTCAAGAGGGGTACAATTTACTATTCCCATTCCAGTTGGTGCAACAGTAAGGAAAGTGTTGGACTCAGGAGGGGTAAAATTGACTATTCTCACGCCAGTCTGTGCAACAGTATGGAATATGTTGGACTGCGGAGGGGTAAAATTTACTGTTCCCACTCCAGTTAGTGCAACAGTAGGGAACACATTGGAGTCAAGAGGGGTAAAATTACTATTCCACTCCAGTCTATGCAGCAGTAGGGAAAGTACTTCACTTCAAACACATACCATATTTTAATACATGTATTAATTGAATACAAATATATAAACCATTAATATAAAAATATATATACACACACATTTTAAAAACAAACAATTTACATAGTTATATTTCTTATTAATTATAAAATCAAACTCCTTTCAGTTAATTAAATTCCCACACTATACTCCCACATACATAACAGCCCAAATTTAACAAATTAAGTAATAAGTAAAACAATAATAAAGGAATAATGAATTGTTAATTAATTATTACTTAAATAACTTCCCACCCTATCCCCCAAAAACACACCATACATCTAATATATATGGTAAAATATATATGTATGAAATAATTTACTTAAGTATAAATAAATTACATATTTTAAGATAAATAATTAAAATTTAATATTTACTTAACTTCCCACCGTATATCCCTACATACCCAACAACTCACACCTAAAATATAACTTTGAATATACTAATTACACAATTTACATAATTATCAATTAAATAATTACTAATTAATAAATCATTATCAGTCATTACTTAACTTCCTTCCGTGTACCCCCACAAACCCAACAACCTACAATTAAAATATAACTTTAAAAAATATAATTACACATTTTACATTGCTAATTATCAATCAACTAATTAATTAAAATAATAAATATTAATTAATGAATGATTACGTAATTAACTTCCCACTCTGTACCCCTACCAACAACCCATACCTAAATTATAACTTTAAAAAATATTTACACAATTTACATAATTATCAAGTAATTAATAATACATGAATAATTAATTAATACATTACTTAGTTAACTTCTTACCCTATGCCCCTACAAACCACACAACCAGCTAAATTACTATTAACAATTACATTTAAATTATAAATAACTTAAAATTACACACTATATTTAAAAACATTAAGAATTATACAAACATATACAACATATATAATTAAAATATTATTTAAAACATAAAGAATTTAAAAATGATATTTTGACAACAAAATTATTGTAAACAATATTAACAACAAAGATATTCTTGAAAACGATATTAATTACCTTAAAAAAATAAAATTGTTATTTTTGTCAACAATATTGCTACATCATGATATTTCTGTGACACAATATTAAAAACTCAATATCAGGGTCACTCGATATTTATAACTCAACATTTTGTTCAAAAACCCTCATTCCTAAAATGAGACGAACAAAGAAAAGAAGGGTCTTCCTTCTCTTTACTGGAAGCACAACCTTGGGATCATCTTTCACTCAATCTTCACAGAATCATTAATAATCAACAGTTTTGCTAGCTACTCAAAACCTGTCTTTTTTTCCCTAAGCGGGGTCAATCAGGGTCTGCTAGATTTCAGTTTCCCCTGGCCAGGACACTCTTAGGAGTAGCTGCGCACTCTGGAAATATTTTCATTCATTCATTTACATTTTGATACTGTTTTTCTGGACAAACAAACCTTCCTTGCCTTGTCTATTGTTTCATTTTTTTTGTCACACACATGTCAATGTATGTTCTCCCCCTTATTTCTGCACTGTGCAATCACTGGAGCACTAATGTGACAAATTAAATGTTGTAAACTTAGGGCTGACATAATGACTAATTGTCAGTTGTTTCATAAACTGTGTTCCCATGCTATTTACTAGGAAAATACATTTATTGATTAATTATATTTCCGGTTTAGAGTTGGAGTATTGCCACTAACGAACTTCCCCCCCCAAGTGGTCTGCCATATTACCCTCTACTTGTCCTGGGTGCAACCATCTGGAGAAAGCAGTTCCTCATGTGTTTTTTGCATGTCCGGCTTATGCACACCCCTGTTTTTTCAGCTTGGCACACATTGTCACTCCATTGCTTTGTGTATTTTTAAATCTGACTGTAGTCCCTCATTTGCATGTGTGGTAGCCAGGTTTTTAGTGGGCATGTGGTTGTTAAGAAGAAAGTGTCTTCTTTCCCAATAGAGTTAGGATTGCTCTTGTTTGATTCTTTAGTTCTGCTTGCATCGTGCTGCTTTTTATGATCTGGGAGATATGGCTAGTTATAGAATCTGTGTCATGATTTTATTGTTGTTTTATATGACCCTGTTAGATTTTATCTACTTTCATATTTGTGTGTGTGTGTGTTTTATGTGTACTTTTATGTCCCTACTGGCCACAATAAACTTAATTTTCACTTAGGATACTTAAACTTTGAATCACTTGAATGAGTGAATGAAGAGCCATTTGTAAATTGCCCAGGTGTTTTACAGAGAAGCATCCCGGCATGTGTATCAGTGGCCAAATGGGGCTGCAGTTATAAGTAGTCATTCCTAAAAAGATGAGTCTTCAAACCAGATTTGAAAAGCCTGCTCAGGATCAAGTAGTCTCAGAGCTTTCGACAGTGAATTCCACAATTTTACTGGTAAAAGGAGAAATATCTGCTACCGCATCTTTCATTACAGATACTTGGGATGCGCAACTTTCCTTGATTTGAAGATTGAAGAGACCTTACAGGTGTACATCTTACATCTTCTCTGAAGGAACTGAGGCCCTTTATGGTGCAGTGATCTAAAAGCAATTAGCAAGGCCTGGATTATTTGGTTGATTGGAAGCCAATGCAACTGCTTGAGGTTCTACATTAGTAGTATGCCTCTCGGGGCAGCTCAGAATCAACCTGGCTGACGCATTTTGTACAAGCTGATTTTTGTTCAAAAGCCCAGCGGGAAGACTTAAATAAAGCACACTAGCATAATCCAAACTGGAAGTCATGAGGGTATGCACTACCACTTTCCGGGTGTGTTCAGAGAGTAGTTTCAATATCTTTTTAGTAATCTGAGCATCACAAAGCAGGTGGCTGGCTTGGATAGCCCTTGTTTATGGTTTAAAAGGTATTTCTTTGTCTAATTTAATACCCATATTTCTTGTTTTATATTTGGGAGTGGAAGGTGCACCAAGATATTTGGGCCATGGGATTCTAATGTTCAGGGGAGTAGATTCACCGAAAAACAGAATTTTTGATTTATCAGAATTAAGTTTCAGACAACTATGTTTCATCCAGTTGGCCATGGTCAGGCAGTCTTGGGAACTCTCTACCACCAAAGTCATTATTTTCTGAAATGACATCACCTTGGTGTCAACAGCGTACAAAATCAAGTTGAATTCCCATTGTTCAATGCCCTTTCCCAACGGAGCATGTAAATATTAAACAAAGTGGACTATACAACAAGCCGTGAGGAACACCATATCTCAACTTTTTGAAGCTTGAGGTAATAAGTTGAAGGGATTTCACTGAGGTTCACACAAAGTTGCTAGGCCCGGGGAAACAGGGTGGCCACGAGCTCTCCGCCTCTCCGAAGCAGAATACAGGTCGGGCATTTAGTGTGCCCTTACCTGTGTGGATCCTCCAGGAGTGTTCCGGCAGCAGCTAGGCCGGCTTGGCGTCGGGTAGATGGGCTCCCTAACATCGGACATAGCAGAGCCTCCTTTTACGAGGGCAGAAACCTCGCTGTTTTTGCTGCCGTAGTCACAGACAGCTCAGTGGCTTTGACATGGCAGGAACGCTTCTGCCAGGATAGGCTTCTGGGGGATTTCGGGCACAGTCAGCACAAACTGCCTGAGATACTCAAGAAATCCTCCCATCGGGTGCTCCACTGGTTGCTTTACTTTTGCAGCAAAGGACACACAGGATGCGCTGGAATATACCTGTATGACCCCAAAATGTTACCGGGGCCCGGGCCAGGTCCAGGACAAGACGGCAAAGAGAAAGGCCAGGGAAATTGCCAACGACTAGGTTTGCCCTAAGTAAAATATTGGACGACCTTGGCCCCAGAACCTCCCGAGATCAGCCTTTAAAAGGCCCTGGCGTGAGGAGCAGACATGCCACCAAAGGTAGAAACTCAAATTTGTTATTATAGCGGCACAAGGAAGGGGATCTCAATCAAAGCAGGCAAGCTACTTCAACAATACAAAAGAGCAGGGGAGAAACATGGGCCACAGTGGGATCATCTACTGAGAAAATAAAAATGACCCCCTCGCTTAGATATTTTTTTTTTTTAAGGTACAAAGACCCAAGAACATCCTAAGTTGTCTAACTCGCAGGTTATGTCAACCCACCATTAAATATGGACTCTTCCTTGTCACTCCCGTCAAGCGAACTGGAAGAAATAGAGTCCTTGCATATAGATCAGGCTCGAGGGCGCTTTCAGAGGACTACTGCCCCAGAAGAGGCACCTGCACCAACACACAAGGTAGATAGTATACAGTACTCTATAAGCCAGGAGAATACTGAAACTTTGCTATGGTCACTGATAGAGGAGATGAGAAACAGATTCATAATATCTGAGTCTAGTCAAGCTAAAATCCAGGGGAACTGTATAAACGAGATGCAAAATAGCTTGTTTAACGGAAAGGTTAGGGGCTATGGAAGCCTCTATGGGAGCATTACAGGTAGATGTTGAGACCAATAGTACCCAAATTCAGGCACTAAAGCAAAGTGAAAAAGAATTGTGAGGAAAATTAGAGTTCCTGGAAAATAACTGTAGGCAGATTAACCTAAGATTCTTGAATATTGCAGAAGGAGCAGAAGGAGATAAGATTAAGGAGTATATTATAACCTTAATCAAAAAAACATCTCCCCTCAGTAGTCCTCACAAATTTGGTCCTGGAGATACAGAGAGTCCATCTTGACCCCTTTAGGAGAAATCCTAACAGAGATAGATCTAGGAAAATCCTTGTTAATTTTAGCTCTTATTCCCTAAAAGAGCAGATCCAAATATGGATGACCCAGCCCCAATTATGGAGCTCTATAATCATTTAGCCGAGAGCAGGAACTTTATAATAATAGGAGGGTATTTTAATGTTATGTCAAATCTTGCTCTAGACAGATCCACCTCCAGACCAACAGCTAATACAACTAAAATGAAAGTGTCTGCATCATATAATGAAGAACTTGGGTTTGATAGATCCTTAGTGAAGTAAGGCAGGGCAAGCTAAGGAGTTCACTTATCAAAACAAAAAATACGGACACACTTCTAGAATCAATTTCTTTTTGTGAGATGTTAGGCTTGGGAATAGGCACATTCACTTTTATTTTTAACGCTTTGCCCTTATACTTTAAGGCTGAGTGTCTCCAAAAACTCCAGGGGGGAATATTTAGTTTTTTTTGGGCACACAACAATCACTTGGAAAAAATTGGCGGGGGAATAGCACTTCCAGACTTCCAATTGTATTGCTGGGCCTTTCAACTGAAAAATGTTAGATTGTTATTATCCAAGGACTACACATCCCCCATGACTGCTGGCATTAACAGAAGACTTTCAGGAGAAGGGCACCTACTTCCTCTTTAAATTTGGCCATCCAAAGTACTACATAAAAGTTAGGTTGAAAGTGCTAAATGTAGGGTATGTTTTCAGGTGAGGAGAAAGTTAGGAATCCCATATTACCGAGAGATTACCTGATCTGGAACTCTCCAGGTACTCCGGCATGCCTTCATGAAGCACTGGTTATTCCATTAATGGATGTGGGCGTCACACGATGGGAACAGCTGGTCACGGAGGGTTCCTTGATTTCATGGGTCTCCTTAGCCAGCTGGACCATTGACAGATTATCCAGGTTTAAATATTTACAAATAAAAATCTGGCAACAAGCAGAATTGAAGGTAGGGCTCAGTACGGAATGGGAAAAATATATAATAGGTACACTAGAGTTAAAGAGGGAGGTGTCAAGATGGTACTGGTCCCTGGTTCAAGCAGAGGATGCCTCTCTTCCATTGCCCGAAGATGTTTGTATAACGGACCTGCCTGCCTCGAATCTCTTGCATTTTTTGGAAAGTATCAATGCGTACACTTTGGGTTGTTTTGAAGTCTGTACCTCTCAGACGGAACCATCTGTTCACTGTGTACAGGGCCTACTGGACGCTGAGAAAATTGGGGAAATTAAGACCCCTGAGGAAGAGCTCCTGCCCGAAGTGCGCTTTTGAAGATGCAGACGATGTACATCTGTTGTGGCAGTGTCCAGACATCCATATATTCTGGCAAGATGTGGGTAAGATTGTCTCAGTCATAATGAAAAGAGAAATAGAGGTAAGCCTACCATTGGTTTATTTGGTGTGCAGGAGGGGGCTGGGAGGAGTCTAGATGCAAAGTAGGGAAGCTTCAGGGCGCATCTTATTTTCTATTTGGTATTAATAGCGTACTCTGTACTAACTGGCTATCTAAGTCTCCCCCTACCTATATAGATCGGTTATTTTCTGTAAAAAGAATTGCTAGTCTAGATTGTATTAATGGTTCAGAGAAACGCCTTAAAATGTGGGAATGTTTCTTCTCCTTCTATTCAGCTAGCTCCCCTCTTCCTATCCTGGGGGAAAGTCAACCTGCTCCGACAAATGAATGTGTGACAGTCCTATGATTAAGAGACAAGGTTCAACAAGGAGGAAGTAAGGGCAAGGGATTGCTCTTGCCTCTTTTTCTCTCTATTTGTTGGTGGAGGTCAGTTGTAAGAGGCTAATCCCATGGTGGGGTTTAGGCCGGGGCACGGACACAAGCTTGGTACATCCTGCCATTTGTCACAAATGAGGACCATTAAAAAAAAAATACAAAAATTAAGGTTGAAGGTGTACAGCTTGCTCCCACTCAGATAAGAAGGGTAAGACGGGGTTAAAACAGCAGCATGCCGTTAAAGTTATCTCAGCCTCTTCCAGATGGTTTAATAAGATTTCATGAGAGACCCCATCAAAAGCAGATGAGAGACCAAAGATAATGACCTCTGCTTTTTTCCCCGATAGCTAGGTGGTTTTCACAAAGTCTACGACCTCTAGAAGCGCAATATTCATGCTAAAGCCTTGCCTGAAGCTGGACTGAGTAAAGTGCAAATCCCTCTTCTCTGAATAAGCCGGGATACCTGTTTATTAACCAGTGGCTCCAGCATTTTCCCCTAAGCGGAAACAAGGGAAATGGGTCTGTAGTTATTTAGACATCTAGGATCGGCATTGTTTTTATTTTTAGTAAAGGGAGCACTAATTATTATTTTCCAAATCACATCAACAATGCCTTAGTTCAAGGATTAATTAAATGAATAGTTTATCTGTTCAAATAAAATTGGAACTGCACATTCGAGAATTCTGGGCCGACAAGGGTCTAGTGGTGTAACAAAGGCCCCCATAGCCCCTTCAGTGTGGGGGGCCTGAGCTTCAGGGGCCCCCCTCAGCATTGTACACTGTGCATGGGTGGTAGGTCCCTGACTTGGCCCGGGGGCCCCCACTAGGTACTTTGCAGGGGGTCCCCCTCAAGTTTCATTATGCCACTGCAAGGGACAACTGGGGAGCCTGATCTGGCTGAAAGAATGGACTCTTCTGAGACTGCAGGAGAGATCTCTTCAAAATTTGCAAACTCCTCACCCCCCCGTTTTCAATCATTCTCCAGTACTAAGGCACTTGACAGATTTTTTTTTTATTGTGAACTAGCTTCAAAAAAATACTTGCAACTTTATCCTGAAAATAATTAGAAAGGTTGTTGCATTAAGTTTGAGAAGCCGTCATGGTTTGTTTCATCCCACCTCGGGAAAAAAGGTCTAACTAGCTGAAATATTGTTTTGGTAGACGGTGGTCAGCACCCTCTGTGCTACAAGATAGCACTCGGCCCCCTTAAGGGGGCCAAGATAGCACTCGGCCCCATTAAGGGGGCCGAGTGCTATCTTGTACCACTGTCCCCGCCGGTCTGATTGGCAGAAATGCTCTATTTCAAGGTTTCCGCCTGTCAGCCTCGTCAGACCGGTGGAAAATCTTGTAATAGGGTGGGGGTACCACCGCCATGGCGGTGGTGTCCTCCCCGCAAGTTTAGCAGTCCCATTTTGGGACCGCCAAACTGGTAATTGACCACAGACTTGCACATGCGTGTTCAGCAATTTTACCAGCAATGAGCAAGCATGATAAGCTGTAAAAATAAGACAAAAAAAAACATACTAAATAATGGTGACTGGTTATATAACCAAATTAGGCATATTAGAACTGTCCATCAAATAATTCAAGGGTCATTCACAAAGGTTTATTTTCCATTACATGGACCCCTCTCCCCAAACAACACGAATGACTAAAAGACATTGACAAAGCCAATCTTTGCTGTGCTGAGACCTATTGGCTTTGCTAAGGCTTGTTTGGCAAAGGCATCCGCATGGACTTTCTTAATCATTTTACAGGAAGCACTGAGAGCAGCTCTAAAAATTGCCTTATCTGTAAGGTTGTATCTATTTCTCCATTTTCTTTTTACATTTTTGGAGTGGTGTTTTTCAGCCTGTAGGAGCAGAGAAAACCAAGTTGCAGAAGGGGATTTATGTTTGGGTGAAGCCCGTTGTATTGGGGCTAGTTGTTCTATAGTATACAAAAGAGAGGAGGTAAATGAATTAACATGGGCATCCAAACAGGGCACCAATTGGAGGACCATAGATTTAAGAGAATTAGTCTATTTAATTCCTGTGATTTTATGCCAAGGTTGAGATTCCAGAACTGTTCTAGTACCAGGTTTTGGGGGACCCTGTAGGATCCATGAAAAGGATACCAGGAAATGATAAGACCGAGGCTCCAGACAGGGATTTTCTACAATAAGAGAAAACAAGCTTGGAAAAAAATAAGGGTGCGTGTGCCGCTATTTATGATTAGGACCACTGACTCCTCGTCATAGATTCAGATTTGCCAATGCTTCAGACAGCAGAGCCGCCCCTTTACACTCCAGGTCCTCCATGTGAATATTAAAGCCCCCAGAACTGTAAGGCTGGCATGCTGTATTTGTAATGGGACCACCACCTTCCCTTGTAACTCCCCGAATTTAATGAAATGGGAAAGGGGTGATAGGTTACCGTACCCAAAAAGAGAAGTTGTTTTAGGTTCAGTGATGCTAATGTTTGTCGATTTCAGGCTTGAAAACAGAGTTAAAAGTAGGTGTATGCTGATGAACATTTTCATTTCAAGTACAAGGAACAGCAGATGTTTTCTTTTAAGCATCATTTTATTGAAGCTGCCAATGTGTGTGGGTCTATGTTTGCACACTTAAGGGAACACAGATGCACCGATTTGTGTCCTTCTGCTGTAGGATGTCTTTTGCTTTTATCAACAGCTGTACATCTTGCTTTGCCAATGAAGCTCATCAGAGCAGGAGTTTGAGAACTAGGAAGGAGGGGTGGGAGAGAAATTACAATTCCATGGGCAGAGTACAGCTTCATGAGGGAGTAGGAGTGGGGAGTGAGAAGGAAAGAGCAAGGGCCTGAGATGAAGTGTGGTAAAGAGAAATGTGAGAAAAAGTACAGAGAATTGTATATTAAATGATGGTAGATGATCAGAAAAAAGGCTAGAAAAAGCACGAGAAAATAAGGTAGAGAACAAATAAAAGCAAAGGAAGGTAGAAGAGATGTGAGGTGAAATAGGGGGTAGGTAAAATAGAGCTGGACAGAGGAAATTAAGGGTAAACTGAAACAGCAAAGAAAAAGGGCGAACATGGTTAAAGAATGACAGGAGAAGAAAGGAGGTGTGCAAAGAGGAGCTGGAGAAAAGAAAAAGACAGGCTGAAACAGGTGGGTGAGAAAAGGACAGAATGTAGTCGAAGAAGCAAGAGAGTGAAAGGGATAGAGCAAAGAGAAGAACAGGAAATGATGACGTACGGTGAAGCTGAAAGCCGGAGTATAGAATAAAGAAAAGAGGTGGAGCGTGGTACAGATGACAATTAGTTGGGAGATGGAAAAAAGGACAGGGCAAAAGATAACTGGGAGAGTGTGAGGCAGCAGATTAACAGATGGCATTATCACAGACAACAGGTCTGGTCTTGGCTGCAAACCTTTTGGTGTCTCCAATGTTATTTTTATTTATAATGGCTTTTGTAAAACTGTATTACAAACAATAGTTTTGTTTAATCAAAATGCACACAATGGGCCATTAGTCTCTGGAACCAAAGGGGACTATCTTTTCAATGCAAGTGCATATTGTACAAGAGGAGGATGTCATAATTTACAGAAAAGTCAGCCAATGGCTGAAGTGGACAAACCCACTGCCCCATGCAGCATGCTGTATTGGGTGTGGGTGGAAGAAACCGGTGAATGACTCAACAACAGACCCATTGATGGAGGGTTTATTCAAGAGATCTTGGCTAAACCAGACTTAAATACAGGAAAAAGATTAAATGGAAAAACTGAACATTCTAAAAGGAGAGGGAGAGAGAGAGAGAAGGAGATGGAAACAGTAAAAGAGGGGTAAAGCGGGTGACATAAAGGGACAAAGATTGACACGTGACAGCAGAGGGAGAAGTGAGATGATGATAGAGGGCGGCATTCAAAGGCGAGAGCATAAGGGACAAAGAACAGTAGAGCAGACGGAAAGTGAAGAAAATTAGTTAACGAGTTGTGCTGGAATAAAAGGTACACCCCTTAACTATGAGTTTAGCTCAAAAATAAAAAGGTGTTCTTTTAATCTGCATGTAAAGAACGGGATCCTATGTGGTTTGAGTCACGTATTATTTTAGTACACAATACATGTAGCACACGTTGGAGGTGCCCTCAGAGCTTGACTGGGAACCAAAAGCATCTCTAGCAAATTTTATCAAGCCAGCCTCCATACTATATATAGTGAGCAAGCCTGACCACTGAACGTGGGTTTAGGGGTTCTCCCCCAAGAAATGTTTTGGAAAAATTGCAGCTATGGTGCACTTTAGAACACATTTTTAGGGTCGAGCCTGCGTAGCATGCGCTTCAGCATGCATTTCGCTTGCGAGACGCTGTAGTAGTTAGAAGAGGGCTCGGAGCCCCGTCCATGTCACGTCAGTGTCTTTCATTGGTTTGTGGGCTTGCCTTTTAAAATCTGCTCGCTTTCATTAGTGGAAGGCATGCATACGTCAAGCCTTTTCCGGTGGTTAGCCCTCCTCGAGCGCAGCGACCAAGTACTGAAAACATACGAGGTTCGCTGTTTTCCATCTGGTTTGTGGACTACTTTTCTCTTTTTTCGCTTGTTTAGCAGCGCGATCACACTAGTTTTTTTTCCATTTAATGAGGCAAGAAAAGTCCGGTTGGGAGTTTACAACTGCTAATAGCTCTAACTCGTCGAAATGCGAGACCCGTTGCATTTCAAATGCTTGATCAATACTGAACTTTGAACAATCATTGAGTGGATGGATGGAACCTGGAGACACAGCTGTATGGCTTAGTGAATGATTAGTTAAATAGTGAGGAGTGATGGATGACACTGAATGGTTGACACTGAATAAATATGTTTAGCTATGTGGAGCAAATGGTTGCAGTGCACTGACCAAAGGTGGGTGCTCTGGTTTTCATTTTAGCTTCTGCATTAACATATCACCCTCCCCAAACACTACAACCATCAATTCTCTTATGAGACGTGCATAACCTGGATGTATTTAGTACAGTGCGCTGATTTACAGCCAGAAAGAACTGAACACAAAGTTTAAGCTTTGATATTAAACAGGAAAGAGAATGAGATAACCATGTAATGGTTGAATTGCACCAAAACCTTGCATCGATCCCGCTTCCACTTGTCTACATTGTATGATCCTAGGCAATTACTTTTTTCGCAGTGCCTCCTTTTTCTTCATCGTCATACGAGCACTTTGAAGTACATAAGTTTGGGTTGTGTGTTGGACAAAATCAAAAGGCCATAATTTTACTCCGTCATAATAGGCCATCTACAGTGGACAAAAAATACTTTCTGCTTGTTCACCAATAGCGTTGTCGTCAGGGTGATGGTGGGGCATGAATATTTCAATATTCATTATTAGAATCTTTCACTTCTACCAACTGCAACTCAGTGCTGTGGTGGAATGCTGAAAAGCATTGTAACGATTACATTATAAAGACACACACTGTTTTGAATGTTGAGTCTTTATTATGTATGTACTGGACTCTGAGCCAAGCAACAGTAGACTCCTCCCTTTACCCCCTCCAAAGCCCCGAAGGTCAGCGCAGCTCATGTTGACCCTGCAGGAGACAGAAACCACCCAAATGCAAGAAGAAATCATTTTGAAGTACACCCTTAAAACCATTTGTTTTGCGCTGTTTATTTATAAGCACTGCAGGCAGGAAACATGGCTGGGCCTCGGCAACAAAACCGGCCCCGATGCGTGCCAGCCCACTAGGAGAATGCCCGGGCCAAGTAGCGACCGCCCCGGCCTGAGTGCCCTGCATTAGAGCTCAAGGCTTTCTGGACTCCCCACCGTTGGAACAACTTCTGGGGTCCGGGCCTTGGGCACCAATTAGTGCACCATGTCTGGCTTCTGTGCTGCAACACACATTGAACCCAAGGAACTGTCTAGCAAGACCGCCCAATCTAAACCACTATTGTGTCCAAGGCAGAGCAAAATCCTGCTCTTTTCAGCAACAGATTAGGTTGCAAGGCCTGTGCCCTAATATAGAGTGCAGTGACCATGTGTATCTCCCCTACCTCCAGTGTATGAAGCCAGAGAAATGCTTGTGTAGCTGTCTCTGGCCGTGGCACTGGAAATCAAAGTGGCAAGTGTGTCCTGATTTCCCACCATTGTCCCTTTTGTTCTATAAACGCTGAAACTCTTCAGCTTGAACGCTCCACTTGTTTTGTGCTTTGGAAGTAATCTCATGAGGCCGTAGAACCGTGTGCCGGAGACCGGTCACCCGGACCCTGCTCCCCTCAAGGGCACAGAAAAGCCTAGGACCAGAAGAGAAGGCTGAAGTTACTGCCTCTGCACTGGAGAGAGGAGCTGACCAGGTATGAGTGGAACGGGTAGGTCTTATTTTAAA
This sequence comes from Pleurodeles waltl, assembly GCF_031143425.1. Taxonomy (NCBI): domain Eukaryota; kingdom Metazoa; phylum Chordata; class Amphibia; order Caudata; family Salamandridae; genus Pleurodeles; species Pleurodeles waltl. Next base: position 983,099,359 of record NC_090448.1, read on the forward strand.
TTACAGCATCTTCACTTCGTACATCTCCTACATTGTGCCCATTAGGGGCAGTATCTTATATATGTAATGTTTCTCACCCAACCTCCAGAAAACAATTTATCACCTGCTAATATGTACGTAGCTATTAAATCTCAGCACCTAATTGTTGCCAGTTCCCCCGTACCCTCTCAAGCTTCCTGGGGCAGCCACAACCCTCATACACAGGGTTTCCCTTAAACAGCATAGGACCATCTCTCCCCTCCATGCCCCCTTGTGGGAGCCGCAGCCTGTCTCCACTCACAGGCTACTCTCTTTTCCCTGTCACCACGCCCAGTCTCACAAGTGTCCTTTCAGCATTTGTAAACTTCTCGTCATCAAATACAATATTGAGAGTCATTTTAGGACTAAGCCAGACTGGACGACTAATCACGGTGCCAACTGTTGTGTCAATGGAGTCCCAATAGGGATGAAGGGCTGTGCAGTTCCATACAGTGTGCAGAAAGTCGCCCACAGCCACTCCGCATCAGAAACAAGTAGGATTTTCCAGTCTATCCATTCTCCACAGTAGGATTAGATACATGCAATGTAAGTACTTAAATTGTATTAGGTCGATTTGTGCAGCTATTGTCAACTTCTGATGTCCCATTAGGACCATCGCCTAGTCAACATCATCCAGTCGCCCAAAATCGCCCTCCCATTTCTGTTTTGGTGCCAGGAAAGAGTTTGGAATATTAATTACCAAGGACTTATATATTAGATACCACTTTCAGGAAGGGGAACTATAGTCAACTTTGCTATGAAGGGACTATATTCAGACAGATAGGCAACAGCAGTGATAAGCCGCCATGGCTGATTATGGTAGAGCAATGGCCAGATGACTGAGACCTGTGTGAAGAACTTACTTCACAAAGCCTGCCCAGGAGCCACAAGTATTAGCAACCCTCCTGTACTGCATGAAACCGGACAGACAAGATGATTACCTGCTTCACGCAAGGTTCGAGGACATGCTGAAGACACTGAAAGATTGTGACTCCTGGCAGGGCAGAACTGTTCTCTTGAACTGCCCCCACGTGCATGTCCTACAGGCCCTTAGAGACCTACTTGACCTATATTCCAGTTGTGGAGTAAGGGGTGTGACCTTCAAGAAGTTGCTCCCAAGCTCTTTGAACTGTGGGCTATCAAAAAGAAACATGAATTGCTCCCTTTCCTCAAGGATCCGCATTGGATCCCTCGTTTTGCGGGCATGGTTGAGCGCAAGTCAGAGCTGTGGGAACTACTGCGTTGTGACATTTAGTTCTTCAGCTTTGAGTAGCAAGTTGTGGTTACCTAACCCTAAATGAGGATTCCCTGCACCCAGTCTGTGCCATCCCGATAGGTGTACGCTGTAGGTCCTGTGGGTGCCTCCAGACACCACAATCTGTCAGTTTCGAGATACATGGCTCTAAGGTTTTGGGATGCCAACAGTAAGGTACTATACCTTTTTCAGTTTCCTCTTGGGACTCTGAACTTCTTTTGGACCAGGTAGATTCACCACTGGTCTTGTGAACTTTAACAGGAAATACTGTCCAGTTTCTTGTGTTAGCCAGTAGCCAATTTCATTGGGTTTGGGCTTCGCATTTCACTTTTGGGTGGAGCGGGGTTGTTTGATGTGGCTGGGAGCAGCAGCATTAGTTCTGGTCCACAAAGCTATCCTCCTTGAATCGTAGACTGTGGAGAAATCTAGGACAAGGTACAGACACATCAGAGTCCCTTCAGATGCAATGCATCCCCTTGTGTGTGTCTGGTACTCAGACTCCATTGATTGGTGCACAAAAACTGCAACCTGTAGTAAAATGAAGACACCCTAATAACGCTCTAAAACTACACTGAATTGTAAGCAGCCAGGCATAGGGATTTTGAAGTTTACTGTCTCTCTATGATATTCATAAAAGGTTCTGCCAGAGGCCAGAAGTGCATGTTTATAGGTGCACCTGTGGCAGCTTAACCTTATAGTACAAGGGTGGTGTTTCGTATTAAAATCGTGTCTTGTTAATCAGAGCTCGGTTTTAAAATGACCCCCATGCACACCCATACTCTCCCCGCCATATAAAGGCAAGGGCTGCAGTGAAAAACAAATTCATATACACGGGCAAGAGCCTGGTGGTCACATGGGAGCAGCATGCACTGTTATGAGACTTCATACAATACACTGTATGGCAGAGGCGGCACTAACCTCCCACTCTAGGCACTTCAGTAGGGGTGGGCGCCACTGGGTAGTTCTGTACTACGTAAACGCTTAAATGTGTTGTTTGTGGCATCTTTAACTTTGACCGGCTACTCCGGTCTCCAGGGTGCTCATAAATAGACCTCCTCCGGGGGAAGGAAGGGATGGAGGGGAGTAGAGAAGGAGGGATGGAGATATGGTGTGCAGAAGAATGCAGCGATGAATGTATGAAGAGGAGGATAGATTGAAGAGGATAGAAGAAGGTGGAGGATGGGTGGAGAGAAAAAGTGGAATAATGTACAGAAAGAAAGAAGGAAGGTGAAACGCAGGGATGAACTGGTGATGGATATATAAGGAAAGAAGGAAAAAGACACAGGATGAGCGGAGGATGGATAGAAAGATGACAAGAAGGAAGTTTAGGTGAGTGAGACAGAAGGTTTATGGAGAAGACACGAGGATGGATGGAGGGATGGATGGATAAAAAGATGCAGAATTATGAGAAGGAAGAGCGAAGAGAAGGATGGATGATGGATGGAAAGAAAGAAGGTCGGGTGGATGGATTGGTGGAAAGGTTGGTGAGTGGATAGAAGGAAGCACGGAGAGAAAAATTACAGATGTGAAAGGAAAAGGATGATGGAGGAAAAAGAAAAGGAAAAAGACAAAGATGAGAGGAAAAAGGATGGATAGGAAGGTGGCGAGAAGGAAGGAAGAATAAAACAGAATGTGGATGGATGCGTACAGAAACGATGGGCAGAAGGAAAGAAAGAAAAGATGGGACAAGACAGAAAGGACAAAAGACTAAAAGAACGATGTAAAGAAGGAAGGAAATTGAACAATGTGAGAATTTTCACAGGAGGAGCGCTCCTTCAAACTAATGCCGGGTTTGCTTGCGTCATACAGGCGCTATGAACTATTTGGGGTATGGTTCAGAGCAGGGGCATTTTTTCCAGGCTACTCCTTGGTATTATAATGACTACCAAACATGGCTAAGTCAAAATATTTTTCCTTTTGGGGTTCACTACCTGGAAAGACTTCAGTGGTCCACTCGTCACTAGGAACAATAAAAAACAAACAATTTGCCACTAACACATTGATAAAGGGTTTTGATTTTTTATAAAAGTCTACAGTGGGTGACATGCTTTGACTTTAAAGTTGACGGATTTGTAGTTCAACAAGGAGAGTCAATTAAGGTATTGTGAGAACTCAGGTGAAAAATGCAGCTTTTGAATTTTTTGCGTCAAAAATGGAAATGGTAAAATCTTAATATATGAGCTACAACTAGTTCCAGAATCGTTTATCAGCCACACACCTAAATGTAGGAACACAAAACTAAATTTCAACCCTGAATTAGGGTTGGCAGTTAGTTATTGGTAGGTATCCGACTGCAAAAATCCATAAATACTCAGGACCTGTGCTGTGGCAGAGTCAAGGGCGCAGTAAAATGGACACTGTAGTGGGGGGTGCGCCAGGCTGAATATGACACATGAGAGCTTCTGGCCACGCCCACTTTGTATGTGGTTTATACATTCTAGACCTTTTGTCACTGACTCCGTTGAACTCGAAGCACCCTGAAACTATTACTTGGTGACACATGGCTAGGTTGCTTCAATACAAATACCACATACATGCATACATTCATTCTATGGAAATCCAACACAATCTGTGGTTCAATGTTTTTTACTCACTCCTGGATGCCTCTGATATATGTGTGTTACTTACTGATTATTTATTTGAGGTTTTACATGGTGTGCTCTACGCCAGTGGTTCCCAACCTTTTGACGTCTGTGGACCCCCTCTTTATCAGTACTGGAACCCGGGGACCCCCACTGAATCATTATTGGGATCTAGCCCCTCCAATGAGTCATTACTGAAACCTGGGCACCTAATCTGTTAATATTATCAAATTTTCTAAGCAGTCACGGACCCCCTGAGGAGGCTTTGCGGACCCCCAGGTTGGGAACCACTGCTTTACACCATGATAACTAACGTCAGACCGTTCTACATATTTCTAAAAACATAACATGCTTTGATAATCTAGAATACAATCACAGAGCAAAGCCACATTGGCTGGCACACAGTTCCTTACATCTCAGGCTTGCCTTTAAGTTTCGTGCAGTAAGAAATGATTTTGGAATTCTCATATGCTATTGCTTAGGTAGACAATAAGCCAAGTTGTTCTTGAACTCGCAATTTATAACTTGCTGAATTGAGACGGCTGTTTGAAAGAGAGTTATTTCACCCTTGTCTTTTAAGGCTGTAATGAGAGGTGGTTATTCTGAGTGTTGGAGGAATGCTGTTCCCTATTCCTTGTGCTGTGCCAGAGAAGGATCAGCTGAAAGTTTTTAATTCAGTGAATTTCAGGATTTCCTGAGAATGTCTTTGTTGCATTCATTTCTGTTTTCCCCTTGGATGTTTAACGTCCATGCCAGCCATGTCATTTAGTTTTGCATGGAGGGTTTTGTGAGTGATTTATGCAGTTCCAAGGATGCATTATGTATTAGAGGTCAGTTTAGTGCTTTTTGGACTGGTGAAATGTGGCATTTTCATATTCAGGATTGGCCTCGCCACTGAGGGCAGGACTGTTTTAAGGGTGAATGCCTGGATTGGGCACCCTTTTGGAAGATCAGTTCGTTAGCCTGGACTAGATTAGAGTAGGGACTGGACAAGTGTCTGAAATTCACAGGTAATCACCAGAATTCTTTACTGTGTAAGGTACGTGGTTTGCATTGAGCATTTTGGTTTCAGAGCTTCAGTGGCAGTGCAGTAAGTTTCACATTTATTAGAACATTGGAACGTTGGCATCTCCATTGAAAACAATGGAGTGCTGCAGGCTTTTACTGGCCGGTAAAAGCCCGCAGCGCCAACATTCCAATGTTCGCTTTATTCACAGCAACAGCTGTGAACAAAGCCTCACGGAGCCCGAGGGGATTTTAATCCCCTCGGGCTCCGTGAGGAATTTCTTTTATTTAATAGAACATTCTGCCCTGAGTGGCAGAATGTTCTAATAGCCTTAGAACCCGCTGTAGCGGGCCTTTAATAGCCGGTAGAGCCCGCTACGGCGGGTTCTAAGGCTATAGCAGAAACCCCAGTAATTGAGCCTTGCATACAGTCACTGGCTTGTAACTGAGAAGGTTCCAGTCAATGATAAGATTATGTGTAATGGTGTTGTTGTTTGTTGTAGAGAATAGGAACTCTGTTTTGTCTGGATTTAGTTTGAGGAAGTGGTTAGAAAGAAGCCTTGACTCATGTGATCTTTTTAGTGGCTGTATGTCCCATTCAAATCATATTTTTGGCTAAAACGGAGTGTCATTGTGCATACAGCTCTGCATCTCTTAACTCTTCATGTACTGGTCCCCAGTATAGGACGAAAATGTCTGGGCAAGTATGGATTCTTGGGGACCCCATGGGGGAAGGAGAAGGGGTGCAGGAGGTAGTCCCAATCTTAACAAAATTGGACCTGTTACATATGTAAGATCTAAACCAGCTTAAGAGAGTGCCATTACTCTTCGGTTTTGAAGAGTGTTAAGTATTCTGCTGCATCAAATACCACTGTAAGGCCAGGAGAACTGTACTTCCTTGTCCATGTGAAGGGCATCATCATTTCATTTAATGTGGCTATGTTTGTGCTGCAACCCTCAGGGAAGCCAGAGGGGTTTGAGGTTTGTATCAGGCTTAGTTGGCACACCATGGCAGTACTTGAGTATTACATGAGTGCCTTTTCACAAATTAATGTGACCAATGTGTTATAACATGTATTATTTAACCCAATATTTTCAACTTTTCCTCAGGGGAGAACCTTCCGAACCATACGTCAAGAACAATGATGCTCTCTGTTTGGCTGAGTGCAATGTGTAGCAAGTATTACACCTGAACACTTTCAAAGATCAGCAATCCGCACCGGTCACCTCTCATTCTTAAACGTTATAACAGTGACCCAGTGACCGCATCAGCTGTTTCTATAGTGCATCCTCCGGCCACCCCATCCCTGGTAAGTGCCACCTCCAACACTTCTCTTTCACAGCACCCTGAGCGAGACCTTCTCCCATTCACTACATCCTCCTCCTTCACTCGTTAAATTCTTGTAAAATGTAATGGAGGTCCAAAGTTGTGTCTTACAGCTCAGCCCTGCCTCCCACCTCTTGGACCCTCTCTATCTCACGGGTACTCATAAACATTGTCTCAAGGGCCAAAAAGTATGATCTGCGGCACGCCCGAGGGGTGTAATGATGCCAGCAGGGTGAGGGTCGGTGAGTGTAAGATAGGGGTAGGGGGAATTGAAGCATGAACATGGTATGGACAACAAACCGAGCCTTTACGTGGCTCCCGACTACCCCCACATGCTCAAACTTCTTACTCCAAGAATTAAAGACAAAGCATTAACTTTTGATGTAAAACTTGAGAGGGAAGGAGATACTCATCTAGGGGCTCAATTGCACAGTGTGAAGCCAGAAAACCTGGGATCAATCTCAGCTTCCAAACTGTACCAAACTGAGTGATCCTAGACAACTGTTTTATTTCACTTTGCTACCTTTTTCTTTGTTACCAAGTATGCGTGCATCTTGAAATATGAGTTCAGTATATGGGCTGTACAAAACCTTCTCTTGTGTTTGATTTAATAAACCACAATGTTGTTCTAATTATAATGACAACCTAGGCCACACAAAAAGTGTATCCGACAAATAGCTTGCATCTTGGTTCACTAATGGCACTGTAGTCTGGACGGAGAAGCGTGAATGTTCCTAGGTATTGTTTGAAAGTTATCACTTCTAATAAATGGCTCAATACAGTGATATCAGTTGATGTACTAAGGTGAAACGCTTCTACATGTTAATCAAATAAACTCTCTTCAAAAGTGAAAACAGTGTATCATTTTCGTACGTTTAGTGCAAGCTGGCTTTAAAATGAAGGTGTTCCTGAAGATAAATTGGCAGATCACCATCTTTGCTTCTTTAGAGCTACTTGGCTGCATATAATCATCAAGGGGGCTGCTTGTGGCCCTGGGTCGTACTTTGAGTAGCCCTGCTATAGCTAGATGCATGCTCAGATGTCAAAAGTGAACCTTGACAATGCTCTGACTGTATAACAAAAGAGCCAGGCCTCACCCCTTCATCCTGTAACTGTTTCCTGAGCTGTGGGGTGCTGGGCTACTTATGTCTCCAGTTGGCACAGACTGGCAGTGCTTGCTTGGGTAAGTATACTGTACAGAAGGGACTGCTGACACTGCTATGCACTGGCTATGCACTGGCTATGTCTGTAAAAGCCTCATGGCAGTGGCAACTGCCTTGCAATATCTGCAAACAGCCAAGTTATTACTTGGTGAGATTTGCAGATTTCAGATGGTGGTGGGGCTGGACACGCTGGCAGAGTATGGCAGTACTGGCCTTCATATGTCTGTAGATGGCACAAGATGCCAGTATGCGCCTCGATCGGCACTCAGTGGTAATGCTGGCCTGAATATTTATGCAGAAGAGAAACAAAGGTATTGTTGACCTGATATGACTGTAAGGTCGCACTTGGTGGCAAGACATGCCTGATACCTCTGCAGATGGAGCACATTGCTAAGTTTGAAATGCCTGTAGATGGCAAATTTTGGCAGTGTTAGCCTAGATGTCTTTGTAGTTGGCATTCACTGGCAAAAATAACCTAGATATATATGTGCCTTTGGTGCTTGGAGGCAACGCTGAAGAATATCTGTCTGGATAGCACAAGGTCAAATCCTGACACCTCTCCTCCCAGAAGCCAGGACTCAGAGAAATAAAGTGGCGAGTAGCTCCCGCTCGAGCTTGTGGGCTCACAGGTAAATGCATTCATAAGAAAGCGAAAGCATGAAAGGTCTGGGTGCATGGGCTGTCAGAGGAGCTGGGAAATTGCCAGCCTCTTGCTTGCCTCGTCTCTCTTGGCCTACATCTCTCCAAAAGGTGTCTCCTGTGCAGCCCTCGAAATGTCCTGGATGATTGGTGCCCCGGTGGCCTCCAAATGTTTGCACGTGGCACACGGTGGCCACGGTTGTTTTGCTACATGCATACACATTCCTAGCCAGGGTACGTTTCAGGTCTCACTGCAGCCATGATTGCTAAAACGTCTACAGATGGAAGCAGTGCTCACCCTGGTAAGACTGTCTATGCACAAAGAGTGTAGGTTAGTGTACGTCTTCAGAGGGCACGCGAAGCCAATGTTTCTGAATGTGTCCACAGCTGGCACACGGTGACAGTGCTAGCACAGAGTTGTGTGTAAATGGCACACAATGACTGTTTCCGAATTTGGCAGTAAAGTTGCATGCTATGCATGCACAGAGCACTTGATGACAACGGTGGCCTGGATATGACTGCACACGGTGGAAGCTGTCTGCAGGCGGCAGGTATTGGCAGTGACTGGCAATTATCCCCGTGTTGGGTGGTTAGGACAGCCTGGGGACTGGGTGGATGATGACTGAGTCTGTTTGGAATAAATATGAGTGCTGTGTGCCTATGTGAAGAGTGGGAGTGAGTGGGGTTAGTAATTTCAGGGCAATTGTGTATATTGTGTAGTTTCATTGCATAAAAAATATATGATACATGTATGTTGTGATTTATTTTGAAATTTCATGTTTTCATAAAAAGAAAAGAAAATCATGATGATGTAATAAAAGTATCAAAAATAATATTGAGTCAGTAAGTGTTTTTTTTTTTTTGTTTTGTTAATTCGGAACTTTAAGTAATACAAGTTAAGCGGGAATGATACCCCGGGCTTTGGTTTGAAATGAAGGGGCGGAGAGCAGTGACGTTTCTGAAAACGATGGACCCCCCTACCACACACACACAGATTATGACGAAGGGCCCTGGAGTCTCACAAATAGTTGTGGCCTTGAGCTGGGCGGAGGCCCACTGAAGAGCTCCCTATTCCAACGCCCCCCGCCCCCGGGGCCTGAGTGCAGGTGCCTGCATTATACTGCTGCTGGGGGGGGGGGGGGCGAATATATACCTGCACCCGAAGTCCGTGAGGCAACGATCTCCCCCAACGGCCACCAATGGGGGTGCTCATGCCCACTGTGGGGGGTTAGGGATTCCAGAGGTCCAACTCAGATCCCTTGAAGAGTGAGGGGCGCTACTGATTCCCACAGCATTTAACCATTGGGGTGCAGGCGGAGCTACACGGTGGCCACCCATGGGCCGGAACCTGGCCCCGCAGTCTACGCCTGTGGGAATGTCTGGCTGGAGTACTGATACTCGCAGGAGGGTGAATCAGTGCGGTGGGGCATTGCAACTTGCACGGAGGGAAGGGGTCGGCGGGATCCCTGGACGCCCCTGTTGCGTTATGTAAGCTCCTTTCCGCCCCTCGGGCCTCCCCTCGCCCCGACCCTTGCCCTCACTCACTGGGGGTGCCAGTACCTCCACTCCTCGCCCGTGCTGCCTCTGCTCCAGTCCCCCCGGACGTCCGCCGCTCCCCCGGGCTCGGCCCGGCCTCCCTCGCTCCGCTCCCGCCGCCGCGGGTTGCATCAGCCCCGGTTTATAGCGGCCCCTGGGCGGGGAGGGGCCGGGAATGCGGAACCGGCCCGAGAGCCAGGGCAGCGTCAGGGGGCGGTGGGGAAGCGAGAGGAGAAGGGGAGAGACGCACCGCGAGGGGAGAGGTGGCCTGCAGCAGAGAGAAGCGCGGCCAGGGTGAGGGGAGCCTGGAAGTGGAGGGGAGGGGAGAGACTGAACAGCGCCTAGAGGGAGAGAGGCGGAGGCATTAGGAGGGGGGGGGGGCTGAGATGGGCGCACGAGGCACGGAATGCACGAGAACTGTTGAAAGTGAGGGGGTGGAGGAAGCAAGAAATGCAGGGGCTGCAGGATATCACAGGGGCTGGGTACCGTGTCAGGGTGAGGGACAGGGGAGCTGAAGTGTGTGTGATGGAAAGGCTGGGGAAGGGAGGGAAAGGGCCGTGAGAAAGGAAGCCGAACGGAGAGCAGAAGTACAAGAGAAGGAGAGGAAAGGTGGAGTGGACCAGGCGGTGAAGGAGACAGGGACAGGCAATGTACAATTGGGGAGATGCTGAGCGTGGCGCGAGATGGGAGGATGGAAAAAAGTAGATAATCGATTAAATCTGTCCACATGTATTTTTGAAGTCTTAAAGCCCCCCCCCCACCCCTAGAATGCTGAAGAAAGCACGCCACATAGGTGGTGGCAGGCCCCAAAGGTGAGATTGCAATAATTCAATCAGTTGTAACATGCACGTCTTAATTTCACATAAACCATATCTGCAGTGAGGATTGTTCATTACCAGCTCTGCTCAGCCAAAAACAAACAACATCAAATGAACAGGCATAAAATTACTGAAGAGATGCATCACACATTATATCTGTGTCTTACACGCTGTAGCCCATAGCACCTCGATGGTCATCATCCAGGACATGGATACACTTCTCACATGGGATCAAAACAAAACCATTCTTCCTACCACAAACCTTGCTCAGTGTAGCATGCTAAGATTGTAGGCAAGTGCTTCAGTGCCCCACATAGGGGTAGTAAGTGCTATACAAAATGCTGACATACAGTATAACAGTGGCGGTGATTGTGTGAACTACAATCCTGCGCTTCTCATAAGGTATCACCTAACAAGTATTTTAGTGCCTTTTTGTGAACTTTTTGTTAATGCATGCAGACATACCACATAGTAATGGGAATGCACCTAAAACAAGCCAAACCTATTGGCTTTACCAAAGCTTGTTGACACAATAAGATAAATGAGTAACAACAGCATTTAGAATTGAAAATATTATAATTCTGAAGATAAGAGACTGAATTAAACATAGCGTCTGTGGAAGGGGTAATAGCGGTGCTTTATATGTATATTAATAAGTGTCAGGTCCCAACGGTTTGCTCAGAAGCCCACCACCAGTGCTGACAAAGGTCGAGGTTGAGAACTTATCATCAACTGTCCTACTCTTCCTGCCTATTTATCTTGATTTTGTAGGTATTTTATTGTCCTTGCTTTCTTTATTTGTCACAGTTTTCCATCTTTCTCTTTCTCCTTCTTTCTTTCTGTTGTGTTTTTCTCTCTCTTCTCTGGGTCAAAATCTAACGAGTCAAAATAAATGCTGGTTCCCAAAAATGAGTGCTAGTGGGCCCCACCTGCAAAAACTGGCTCAAATTAGGCACTTTTTCTTTGGAGTGTCTCAGACATCCCCATTTTTCCCTTCACACCACTTTCCTCTGCAGTCTCTCTGCTAGACGTTTACGTCATTTTTCTCCCTACATCTTTCTGAAATATTTCATCTCTATATCTCACATCTCATCTCTTTCCTGTTTCAGCACCTTCTTCTAACTCAGTTCTGCACGGACCTCATCACTTCCACTTCTCCACACACAAACTTACACAGCACACTCACCTGTGAGCACTGCATTTCCTTTTCATTTTGTTCTGTCATATTTCAACTGTTGCAGACCTCCCTCCCACACTTTTGCATATACTCGCAATTAGCGCACCTGACCATTGCTATGTGCACTGTGCAGAGAGGCCAAGGAACGGAAGGGCATGTATTCTGAGCCCCTGTATGACCCACTAACCGGCACTGTGAGAAGCTCGCACTGCCTTTAGCCTGAACCCCGGAGCTGTCAATCGTGGCTGGTTGTAAACACTCACACAACCTGAACTCACAGACACCTAGAGGCAAATCAGTACACCGTGTGCTCTATAGGATAGTAACAGGCTGCATGAGAAAACTAGAGGAGAACAACATCTTCAAAAAAACAAAAACTCTCAGGGAATGTAAGATTCAATAATCATGTGAAATGTAAATAAGAACTAAATTGCTGACATAGATGACCTTATGTTTTACAGTCATTGTTCCGAAATCGATCGGTGTGGACGCCTGCAAAGTCAAGGGACTCGTTTCAAAGTCAGTTTTTGATCACTTCCTGGTCTGAGACCCGGAAGGCCCTGCCCACTTAAAGCCCTGGATGTCACAGGATTATCATGTCCTTCACATGAAGGGGGATGGGCCAAGTGTACAATCATAGTTGAGATACACCCAAGTGGAAATACTGTTTGTGCACATACTGGGTCTGTTTTTGTGCAGCACATTTTTGAGCATAAGGTGCACAAATTGATTTTATGTCAGTTTTGTGCAGGGCATTACACGCGTTGCATTGTTTTGCCCGCGCAGCCTCCCCCTGGTAAAACCTTTAATCCATAAACCTCCATAGAGGGTCTGAAATAAATTGCTGGAGCAAAAAACTTAAACTAATGGTCTTTGCGTTCATCCCTAAAACTGAGGCCCATATTTATACTTTTTTAGCGCCGCATTTGCGCCGCTTTTTGACGCAAAAGCGACGCAAACTTACAAAATATAATTGTACTTCGTAAGTTTGCACCGCTGACGCAAATGCGGCGCTTAAAAAGTATAAATATGGGCCTCAGTACGTAAAACAAGAGTACCAGTGTCTGCACGTGCCAGCGTCCCCTGGTGTCACATAATGTGCGCTGTGTAGCTGGCCAAAGCCCATCACAAGGATACATAACAGCAAACTATTAACTCTTACATGCAATCTGCTGGTTTATTTTATATGAAAGGAAACACTGTTTACAATGCGATTACTGAGCACCACACGTTAAAAAAGTTTAACATTTTTACGCATAATTACATATTAAAAGATAGAAAATGTAAGTGATTTCTTTTTTAAAAAGGTCAGATGCAAATAAAAAATGTTCTGTTGACAATCTGTGTGACCACGGTTCTTCTTTTTGCATACGGTCCAGAGACCACTTCAGAGTGGTGATACATTGTAAACATGGCCTCAAAGCTCATATACCATGTAACATTTTAAATGTATCACAAATTATTGCCTTTGACGATATGTCATCCTTCATACCACTTTGGTGAGTTTCAAATGTAAATCAGTATCTGCAGTTCTTTATATATAGTTATTTGCCATACGAATGGCAACATTTGTATTAATGTTCAGATTATGCTTTAAACATAGACGTTCACATTGTCTAAACAGTCTCAGCAGTGTATTGCATTCACAGACAAGTAATGTACATAAATGATTGGGCTGAATAATAAATTGCCAACATATATTTACTGTCAGAAATTACGCAGACTGTTTCGTGCCCTTTTACAACAGTAACCAAAAAAAACAAGGGTGTTTGTCTTTTGATGCAATGTCAACTAGCAAGTGTAGGGATGCTTTCCTGTTGCTTCCATTATTTCTGGCTTGTCTCTTAGGATGAGGCACAGTTATTCTTTTCGTATTACTCACGCAGACTTCCTTTTCCATGGGGAAGTAAGTGCCACAAAAGTCTCCCCAAGTAGAGCGTGTAGGAGAAAGCTGGGCTGTAATGGAAGCTAAAAACAGCGCTGGAAAATATTTCAGTACCAGCCCCATAATGCACCACAGTGAGTCAGAGCTGCTACCAGTGTGTGTTATGGCGGTAAAGGTCCCCTGCATGGCTCTGGGCGCTCGTCCCCCATATCTGGAGTTCCACGAAGCATGTAGAAGGATTTTGACCTCCACCTCAGCGCACATGACAACCAACCTGGTGCGATGGAGGTACTGTTTGTAGCTCACATTGAGACCCAGAGGCGGGCTCTATGGTCTTAAAGCCCACACCATGTGTTTTTGGTCCAGCGTGACTACCGTCAGCTCCCTGGGCTGTGGAGGACTGATAGTGGTGGCAGTGACACCGCTTCTAGTGGTAAGAAGGGCTGTTTTATCTATTCTAGCCAGGGGAGCTGCCGACTGACCTCTCCTGCTTTTTAAATTGTCAGTCCCCTGCAACTGGGTTTTCACCCATCCTAGTGGGATAGGGATGTTGTATGTGTGCACTAGTAAGCATGAATGCAGGGAATGTGCGAAGGGTGTGTGGTACATGTGGACATAGCCGTATTGGGTTCCATTTCTAACCTCACTGTAGCAGAGTGGTATAGGACAAGGAGGGTTGGAGAGAGTATAGGCAGAGCAACAGATGTATGCTGAAGGAATCCTTTGTAGATGATCGGACGAGGAGTTTCAATAGAAGGAGGCAGTGAGCTCCTTTGAAGCTAGGGAGTTCTCACAGGCCCTTTCCTGGCTCATTGTTCTCTGGAAGGGCTTCACCCTACATCGTAACAGGTAGCTGAGGGGCACAACCTGTCTTCTTTTGTGCCGAAAAGCCAACCCCCCTTGCCAAGTTTGAAACAGAAACCAGGGCACGTTGCTTTAACCTACCTGGGGAGGTTGCGTTGTCTCTTCTTAGAGGGACAGAGGCGGACCAGTTGATCAGGAGGGACAAACTGTTCTTAAGGAAGGCCCTGCTTAGAAGAATTGAGCACATGTAGGACACAAGCCAAAGATGTCCGCCATGCACCAGACATAATCTGTGCCGATTTATGAGGGTGAGGCCCATAAGTCACCAGAGGTGCTCCACAGTGTGGCCAAATCATGTTCTTCTATAGACAAAAGGTAATCAAGAGCTTGAGTCTGTTTGAGAGCTCCTGTAAAATCCACGTGCATCAAAATCCAGAGGGTTGAAGTTGAATCACCCTACGCTCTCCATACCCGAGACAAGCCAAAGCTTCAGGAAAGAACCGCCAAAGGAGAGAGTTTGACTTCAGAAGCTAAGTACTGACCAGCAGTAGGCACCTAACTCTTTGGGTGGTGGCTTTGTGTCGGGGCCCAAGGATGATTCTCATTCTGCAAGATTAACCAAAAGGCGAACACCACACTCCCTACTGACAGCCTCTGCAACTGGTGTTAGCACTGCATTCACTCACCTAAGGCGTGTGTCAACACTGTGAATGGCAGACGCCCATCGACAAGTCGGGCCAGGGTGCGATCCCTGGTCAGATGCCGGGGCACTGGGGCACATTCATATTATGTGAGCAGTACGGTTCCACCTGGATCCTCAACTAGCTATCAGACAACGAGAAAGGCACAGGGCACTTCAAAAGAGCCTGAGCAAAGGGAGCAAGCCTGATTTGTGTCCTTGAGTAAGGGGCCTGGGCAACCCGACAACCAGCATACCATGATCCCCCTTGGAATCCCAGCCTCCATAGGAACTCCCATGGGTACCCCAGAGACAACAGCGGGAGATAGTGGCACAAACATACTCTACAAAAATGTCCCCATTAGAGTAGTTTAAACCATTCTGGCAATAATTGCTAAAGATTATTTGTACTGTCCAATTTTCATTTTTTGGGGTCTGAACCATTCATATTTAATCTTACTTCGTGTATTTCTTTAAAGTAAATACTTTATTTTACGAAACTAAGCACAGGGTGGACATTCTGTTTCTTATTATTCTGTTACTTATTAAGTTGATTTTGAGTCCTGAGTCTCTAACCACACACCACCTCCCCGAATAAGCCTTAGACTGCTTGGCTTCAATATCCTGAGGGGCAAGTGCTAAACGGACGTACTTTTTGATCAGGTTTGAGTCCAAAACTAAGTTTAGTATAGAAGTGGTGAAAGGCCTGAAATTACATAACCTCAATCCAATAACAACTGATTGCTCTGGGACTCCTGAAAAAGTTCCCATAATTGGCAGCAAGCAGTGGGTTCACTAGGTGCCAGTTTCAGTAGATGTTAATAAGTCAATTTTCTTCCCATATAGCCTGTATCTAATCATGACTGGCAGCAAATGGGAGGAAGCAAGCAAGAGAAACCTGTCCCTAGATGAGTTGTAGGAGATTTGATAGGATAGGGGGTGGAAGACTCTGAGTTTCCAAGATAGATAATACTAGATTTCATGAAGGACCAATGGGAGAAAAAGACTCACATAGAAAAAGAGATGGCTGAGGGAAGTTCAGGCGTGTGTTCAGTGGAAGATACCAGAGGAGAGTGTAGGTTCTCAGATTGCCTGCATACAGAGTCCTCGCAGACTGTCTCTCACAGTGTCCCCTAGATTGTTTTCTAGAGTTCCCCCTGGACAGTCTCCTTTACCCATCTCTAAAGTGCCTATGTCTCATATCTCAGGGATCTCATCCTTGCTTAAACCATATAACTAGAGCTCTAGAAAGCTAAAGATGAGCCAAGGGACAAGGCTAGGGAGTTTCAGAGGGAGAAACTCAGCTTAGGCCGCCAGGAAGAAGAGTAAAGGCAAAGGGATAGACGAGATGAGTGGTCCAGGATGAGAAGAAGATGGAACAAGTAAGGCAAGTAAAAGAGAAAGAAAATTGAAGAAAGAGTGAATAGACCCAGAAAAGAGAAGCGCAGGTTAGCATCAAAAAAGGAGTTGCTCATGTGGTAGTTATTCCCCCTCCAAGTCCAAGGAATTCACAACTAAGATAACAAAACAGTTGATACACATGCACCAGGTAACGACATTCTACAAAACATTTTTATAAGTTACACTACTTTCCTAACTATGCTTTTGACTGCTTGACTTCGCTCCCCTGAGGGACAGATGCTGAGGGGTTCACTTGGTGCTCTGTTCTGGGTCCACTAGTAGCATTAATCTTCAGGACACCAGTGGTGAACAACTTGGATTTATTTTATTTCTTTTTAAAGATGTGTTCAAATGATTTATTGAGGCACACTTTTCAAGTATGGGATTAAAGGCCAAACAGTTTGACATAAAGTTCTGAAAAAAGTTACAAAATATATACCAATACTCCTGGCTCTGTATTATTTCTCAGCAGCATAAAATCATGTTGATGCCAATAAGAAGAAAAGCATGCATGTGTGCTATTTTTGAAGGACCTGTGGTAAGTACTGGCTACAAGGCAGTGCGTACAGGTGCGCTTTACCGGAAGTAGCCAAGTTACCCCTTTTGAGCACTTCTCCCTCTCAGGGTAGTGAGCATGAACAGTCAAATCTTACCCCAGGAAGTGAATGGTGTTGGAAGTTCAAGTCTAGTATGACAACGTAAATAATACTCAATAAAAGCAATGTCAAATGAATACTTTAGAAAAAGAAATGGGTTTTATCTAACAGGTAAGTAAAGGGACGAGTTAAAATGAAGATAGACACAAAAATAAAAAAGTTACTAGTGTCCTTTGGAGCTGAGATAAACCCCAAAGGGTCTTAAACTGCTCATTATAGCTACGTACTAGATTTCTGTAAATATTAGTGGTTACGTTTGGATCGCCTTGGGGCACTTCGGAAGCACTCGGGTCTTGTGGTTTTAGAAGAAGCTAAATCCATGTTGGAGAAAAGGGCCAACTGGCAGACTAGGTGCACTGAATGTCAGGCACAGACCAGGAAAGCCATGGAGCTGCCCTTCAACCAGATGATGCCCTTGGTGCACCTTACTACCACGTGGACAGCTGGCCTGTGGTGAACATGTGACTATTTGAAAGGCTCAGTTGGTCAAGCTGCGCTGACGAAGACCTTACAGTCAGCTGGGGCTTGTGCAGTGATCCAGTCAATCCTCCTGGCAGGCACAGTTGCGGATCCAAGAGGTAGATACGTTAACACCTCTCTCCATGTCACAGCAGCAGGTGGCCCGAAAGGATTCCCAGACTTAGGCCCAGTCTGACAGGAGACTATAATGCTTCTGCTTAAGGTAGGACTGGCCATACTGGGCATCAGGTGTTTTTCCCGGAAGCTGGAAGGGTGGGGTGGTGCTTTTGTTACTAGGGAGCCGGTTTTGTAACTGTGCAGCAGTTTTAAAAGCACTGCAGAGTTCCTTGTATATCCAACAGTTTTCAGGCAACAATAAAAGTGGCAAGATAACTCTGTGATTAATGTACCTGCTGGAGAAAGATCAGAGTTTTGTCTAGTGGCAGTTTTCACTCATCTAATGTAGCGCAGAGGGTTAATATGCTTGCTGCAAAGAACGTGTACTATGCAGATCACAGAACAGTATTTTACATGCATAGCTCAGTAGGATACTGTTTTTGTCATAGAGATCATTTTGTTACTGTGCAGTTCATAAGTTACAATCATAATACAGCACAGTGAACTTCCGTCAAAGAGCTGCATGCAAACTGCATGGTACGGGTTAGAAAGGTATGTTTTTTCCCAGTCTTTGATTATCCCAATTTTGCTGAAAAGGGTTAGTTTGGGTAAAAATAAATTATTAGTAAAGTCAACCCTAACCACTGTGTTACATTCTGAATCCTGAGTTTATGCTTCTCCTGACCATGCAGTCGTAAAAAATGCCTACCAGTATAGATGTCGTGAATCCTACACCTTGTAGTTCCCTTTTGTCTTATGTAACATTTTCCATACACCGATTTACACACGTATGACTAATTGTCTGTGTGTGTGCGACGTACATTGCTCCAACATCCTACACTGGTAAGAGAGGTGAAATAAAACAAATTAAATACATGTGAGAGAGGGGATGCAGAGAGGTGAGAGCCCCAATAAAGATTGCTGTATCCCGGTGTTCTGTAAGGTCATCATTTACTATGCTTTAAAAACGAATGCAATAGAATATATAAAGAAAAATGTGTTGTAGAATGCACTGTTTTGCCATTTGTTTCTGCATTTTCTTGGGGGAGAACCCCCCTAAGCTCCATTGTAGTGGTCAATCTATCTCACTATGTACTCTAAGGGGGCTGGTCTCACAAAATTTGCCAGGGCTGCTTTGGGTTCCCACTCCGGCCCTGCTTCTGCCACTCATCCGATGTCTTCTGTTCCTAAATTAGGGTGCCGTCCCGGACTGTGTCCTGATGGTACTCAACACTGCAGAATGCATGTGTGAGGTGGAGCTTTCGCTGTATGTCAGGGTATATACAGCATAAGTCGCTTGCCTCTTTGTCAACGATTGACAGGTCTTTTGTGTAGGAATACAGATGGGAGGGAATTACACAGACATTTATACAGCATGGAATAACAGGTGGAATTGCCACTTATTCAGTGTTGCCACGCTGATAGAAAGAGGAGAAGTAGCAGGCCGCTATAATATCTGGTTGTGGGAATATGAAGCCTATGCAGGCCAAAAGAATATGCTTTCCCATAAGCTTTTTTCAGATTTAAAGCATATGAAAAAGTAAAGTAGGCATTCAAAGACCAGAAGCACAGCACACTGGTATAGGGAAAGTCTTCAACCAATTCTGTGAGCAGTTTCTTGTGGAAGCTATATGTTGGTGGTTTCAGTCTGGGACTGGCTTTGAATCAATGAAACAGGTGGATTTAAATTTGCCATTTCAAGATGGAGTCCTTGCAGTCCATCACACCATTTATACAGATAGATGGAAATCTCACATCAATTTGTCTATAGGTCATCATCAAATTCATTACTTCAACTCAATAGGGGGTTATTTGGTTCACCTTGCAAGATCATCATCAAAGACAAACCATTTTAATGTTTCACCTGAAGACTGTTTCAAAGTCACTTACAAGGGTAACGGTTCCAAATTTAGCTCAGCTACTACATTTGGAAGAAATACTGGTGCACCATTGCCAAAAGGAATCGTTGTTGAGTGCCTACTAAGTCAGCCAATAACCATCATGAACCATATTTCTGTTTCACATGAGTTTAGCATTCTTGTATCCATCAAGAAGTGCTGTCTGGTGTCTTTGCAGCCACAGGAAATCATTGGTAGCTCATTTAAGATGGGCGAGGGGGCTGTTTTCCTCCTAAAGTACAACATTTTGAAGGTGAGGACTCGGATGCATGTGCTAGTATTGTAGGAGGAAGGACTAACTACGCATTAGTTGGTGGTGCTACTGGATTTGGCATCATCTTTGCATCTAGTGCCATGGGTGCAGTGCCGTCCAAACCTCTTGCTGATGTCTTTGTTGGCATACCAGAGTCCAGACATATAAGGAGAAGTGAAGAGAAGCCAATGGTACCAGTCCAGCCAATGATTCAAGAAGCACTTTAACCTGGAACCTGGAGAAGTTGAGATGCAAGACCCGCAAGCACCACGTTGTCAAGAAATCCAAGAACTTGAGGCAATTACTCCCAAGTCGGGAGTGTTGTGTCTTGTGAGATGTAAGATGGAGCCTTTTTGGATTCTGAAGTACTCATCAACATAACGACATAGGGGTTAGTACGTTGTTGATGTGAATGAATGGTTAGAATGATGAGTTTGCCCGTACCGGCTGAAGAATAAAGACGTGTAATACTTAGCTCTGTGTGTGGCGTATTCATTGGTGGGTACCCTGGCTGGGGAGGACGCTACAACTGGCGACTAGATAGGGGATAAGTAACCCAAAAATCGACAGTGGTCTCCCAAAGAGTTTGCCGTGGCCAAAGCAAACTGCTAGTGAGTGCCACGTGTGCCTTTGTTAAAGTCCCGAATCGACAGATGGCACATGTGGAGTCACAGTGCAACTTCAGCCAATGTGAGGCATTTGAAGATAAAAAAAGCTTTACTGAGAAGTCTATGCATTTTTCATCGAGAAACTATAAACAAGGTCATATAGGAAGGTACCATGCTACTACGTAATATAATGCTACACAGTGCATGGAGTGATACCACGAAAGGAAGCCACAAACAGATACAGAAAAGAGTGCTAGCTGACAGAACAATCAATAACAAAGCATATTGTAGTTCCATTTACCTGAGCCTAAAAAATAAGAGCTTAACGACCTCAGCGGGGGCAAGGATACCCAAGAAGAAGCACAAGAGTTGTGCTTATGAAGCTGTCTAGTACCTGAAGCGGAAAACTACCAAAACTGCTGGGTGGCAGCTCAGCACAATACCAGAAGTCTTCAGAAAGTGAAGGGCACCAAAGGAGACGAAGAAGGAGGCAGATTGTCAAGGATGATCCAGAAGCCAGCATGTCACGGGGCCTCAGATATGGTATGCATGAACCAATTCAGCAAGAGCGCCTTGTGGAACCAGAGAACTCCAGTCGCAGTGTCAGCCAATCCTGTGAACACTTGCAATGCGGGTTTTTTCTTGAAACCTTCACCACCTTTCAGTAATTCAAAAAAGCAAAATATTGGCGATAGATTGACTGCTTGGATAGAGACATTTGATGATTTTTTTTTGCTGCGCTAGAAAAAACAGATAACTAAAAGATTACCAGGTACCTCAAAAATCTTGCTGGTGATGATGTGAAAGAAGTCATAAAGAAAATGCCGCAAGCTGATGAAGTTACATACTATCAAATCAAAGAAGCTTTGAAACTCAAGTTCAATCCAGTGCCGAATGTAGATTACAAAAGGTACGTTTTCAGCCAAGAATGACAAAGAGTTGGTGAAACCATAGATTAATTTGTTGGGAGACTGGTTACACTCATAAAACACTGCAGGTTCAATGAGTTTAATGATGAAGAAGCAATACACCTTAGAGTTATTTATGCATGCCTGTCAGATTCATTCAGGCGATGAATGCTGAGAGAAACTCTTAGTCTGGAGCGAGTTCTCATGGCTGCCTGTCGATTTACCCAACTGTTTTCTCAGGACTGACAACACCAACAGAGACCTTCTTTTCCTCTTTCAGGCCCCTGAATCAGGAAGAGATCATACCGTAAGTCAGACAAGGGGAATGGAGACAAGTGAAGTCAAGGACACGTGCAGTGCCTGACCCAAGGAGGAGCCTGCCTATACTGAAAGTCGCACCCAAATGATGGAGGACGCACACAACAGGATGAGAGAGGAGCGGCGTGTCAGTTTCTCTGCAGAAGAATTTGGAAGAAGAGAGCAATCTGGAGCCATCGTGGTGCAGAAGAGCAGGGAAACAAGAGAACCCCAGCATCCCAAAGAACACCGGATGGACGCATTCTCTTGCCACGCTCCTGGAGAGGAGTGGCTTTGTCAGGTGCGTATACAGCTCATGACTGGAGCCTGTAAACGGGGAGGTAATGCCATGGAGGGAGCTGGAGAAGGCAAGAAGGAGAGAAGAGAACAAGACAAATAGGGTGCATGTTTATAAATTACCTCACCGGGTGATCAGTACAGTTTAAAAAAGTTGGCACCTTATGTATCAGAATTGGGGTTAACCACAGGATTTGACAAATTGTTTTCCTCATAACATTACCTTATGGTAAGAACTGTTTATTGACCGCAAATCAATGGGTGAATGAAACCATAGGTTTTTAGTGTTATGCTTTTTGTTTTTGCCCCGTGTGTTTTGTTTTTGAATTGCCACTTCTATTTTTTTTATAACTGCGCGCCCTAGGAAACTCAAGTCAAATCACTCATACTAACCTCACCTGAATAGAGAATCACTTCTATAAGAAGTTACCTGAGTTCTTCTTTCTATCAAGGGTGTCGACGGAGGGGATTCCCAGACAACCTAAACAGAAGAGAAGAACAAGACGTTAAAGAAGAGGACTGAACTATTCCACCTATAAAATATTATATACAAATTTTAAAAATCAAAATGATATCATATATAGAGTCTTAGGGGCAAAATTATACTCTGTTCGCGCCGAATGTGCGTAAAAAATTTTGACGCACAATGGGCGCAAACCCTGCCCCATATTTATACTTTGACGTCCGACCCCTCGGGCGTCAAAATTCCACCATCTGCGTCATTTTTTGGAAGGGTGAACCAGCCTTGCGTTAATTATATGCAAGGTAGGCGTTCCCTTCCAAAAAATGACTTTAAGGCCTGTGCCCCATATTTATACTCTGACGTCATTTTGACGCACAGGAGGGGGTGGGCCTTAAAAAACGGCGCACAGCCCGATGGGCGCCGTTTTTTAACGCCTGGGTCAGGGCAGGCATTAAGGGACCTGTGGGCTCGGAAGGAGCCCAGAGGTGACCTCCCCTGCCCCCAGGGACACCCCCTGCCACCCTGGCCCACCCCAGGAGGACACCCAAGGATGGAGGGACCCATCCCAGGGAAGTAAAGGTAAGTTCGGGTAAGTATTATTGTCCGTTTTTTTTTGTGGCATAGGGGGGCCTGATTGGGGCCCCCCTACATGCCACTATGCCCAATGACCATGCCCAGGGGACATAAGTCCCCTGGGATGGCCATTGGGCAAGGGGGCATGACTCCTGTCTTTGCTAAGACAGGAGTCATGTCAATGGAGGTTGGGCGTAAAAAAAAATGGCGCAAATCCGGTTTGAGGCCTGAATTTTGCCTCAGACCTGACTTGCCCCGTTTTTTGACGCACAACCCCCTTTTTCCCATACGCCGGCGCTGCCTGGTGTGAGTCTTTTTTTTTTACGCACACCAGTCCGCAGCGCCGGCTAACGTCATTCCATAAATAAGGCACCCGCATGGCGCGTTGGAATGGCGTTAGCCGGCGGTAAAAATTTTGACGCACAACTGCGTTGGCGCAGTTGTGGGTCAAAAAGTATAAATATGGGCCTTAATTCCTGCCAAGCGACACATGGTGGAGAATGTGGGCAGAATAGCCCATTGATATTTAATGTATTCTTTTATCCAACATCGTGTGTAAGGTCATAGGAAGCTATAAGGGGCAATGGAGCACCAGATGTCCTTGGCGAAAGCCGATCTGGAAATATTTCAGGACGCTATAAGAACCCAAACGGAACATTTTAATAAATTGGCACAAGAGCAATTAAGTGACAGCAGACCTAGCCGTGCTCAGAGGACCCTCTTCTGTTGGACCTACTATAACATTGCAGCAGTTGTAACTGGGAGAAGACTTGGATTTATACTAAATTTTGAAAGAAGTGCTAAGCCTAGCACTTGGCCACTGGAATCCTAGCTGTTTTATTTAGCGCCCATGCTGAGGTGAAGCCCAAGCAGCTTATCAAACTGCTAATCGCCAAGGCGACACTCTGTATGAGGAAGTGAAGAAAGTCATATTAGGTAGAGTGGGATTAGATGAAGAGGCCTACCGCATCCAGTTTAGGAGACAGAGGGTGTCACATTGGCTCTCATTATACTAATGAGGCTGCTGGATTTGGGCGGCAGCATCACCTGAATTGTGGGGAACTGAGCTCGATCCCACACTGTGAGACAACTGTGACATTGTGTTTGTATACACCTGGCCACCAGTACCATAATTGTAATAATGAAACAGTAGGCACCCCACCAGCATGGGCAAAAGCAATTCCCTCATGCTCTGCTTTAATCAACTCAGGTATTTGTCTTGGTTGGGGATCACATGATCACCCACCTCTGGAATTGTTACTAGGGCAGTATTTAGGCTAGATATGTGGTACACCTATTTGGCAGGATATGCCTTTGGCATGGGCTTGCTTTCAGCCAAAGGTTTAACATCAGCCAATGTTTCATCATCCAACCTTGTTCTTGAATGAGTTATTGCAGCAACAGAAGCCGTAGCTACTGCTGATTTGGCCACTTTATCAGCCAAGGTATTGCTTGTAACGTGTATTCCAGCATGCTGATGTCCTAATATATGAATTACATGGACAACGTATAGCGTTTTTTTCAGATCTGCTACTTTTCCCCATAGTAGTCTGTGTTTGATGGTGTTGCCTATTGAATCTCTGACCCCATTCTGGCTCAACTAATGCAGGTATTCGTTGAAGGACTGGACACAAAGCGTCGTTCAGCTGTGGAATACAGATGTGATTTGTATGCTATGAGGACAGTATCACCCTAATTGAACGTTACATAAGTGAAACCAGTGGCACCGGCAATTACTTTGATGACCAAATGTGTTTTGTTGTCCCTTGTGTGTAAGTGTTTAGCAGCAAGAACGTCTTGTTGCAATGCTCTAAGAACGCATGTGTGTTCGACTGTACTATATTTACTTGAAAAATCAGAACGTATTAAATCATATAATGGTTTGCATTGCGCATTATTTGGAATGTAAGTTCTGCCAAAGTTTAAAAAGCCCAACAGGAGCTTTTTGATGGTGTTCGGTGGTTGTAATTGTGTGCACCTTTCTCAAAATTGGGGTGCTAGGCTCTTGCCTTCGTCTGATAATTCGTATCCCAAAAATAGGACACTAAGGAAGTCTATTTTTGTTTTTTTTTAAATTAAATTTGTAGCCCAATTTGGCAAATCCCACAACAATGCTGCTCATCCATCTCATATATTGAACAAGATCATCATCCATAAGGGAGATATCATCTACGCAGGATAATGCCTCAGTGTCAGTGTCGTGTAAAAATGAAGTAACATGAGCTGAAAACAATCCTGGACTGTTTTTATACCTGTGTGGGAGTCTGCAAAATTTCTTTTGCGAGCTTAAAGTGCTAAAACATATTAAATCCCTACTTTCAGGTGCTATATTTTGGCAGAAGCAACAGTTGGAAATAACCAAGGATGTTTTGTAGTTTTTGAGCACCATGTTGCTAATAAGTGTTGTACTGTGTGCATTTTGAATGGCAAATGTGTGTGTATGACTATTTAAAGGTATGTAGTCTGAGACTATTCAATGTGAATGGTTTGGTTTAGCTAAAGGGAACAACGGGTTGTTCATTGTTTAGACACAGTGTTCAATTACACCCTGGTACTCTAACTGTGTGAAGATTTCTCTCACAGGTGCTTTAGCTTCATGTTTGATCAAATATTGGGGTTGAGGTTGTGGTTGGGACCTAATTGGTACTATATGGTAGGGAGAATCTTTATCCCACCCTACATGGTTACGATACAGCACAGGTGCCTGAGCCAATGCCCAATCAATAGAGAAAGCCTCCCTGAGCTTTATCAGAATTATTGGCGAAAAAGATGGTTCAATCACCTCTTCACCGTATGGGAGATTACAGACAAATTCTGGTGGCCAATCTTTTTTGGCCAATAAAATATCATAAATAGTAGTTACGTGATTCCAAAAGATAGCATAAATTGTGCGCTAATGTCTCCTTCTAATTGTATTTTCAGTTTATACACCCTATCAGTTGTGGAGAACTGCATGTCCGCATCCTCGACTTGTTAAAAGTCATTAGTTACTTTCACCTCCAGATGCTCTTGAAGATTCCTGCAAATTATTGTGCCATCTGCCACACTGTCTAGCGGGACCAGTGCCCATTTCCTGTTCTTGAGTAAAGCTCTCATCCTGAGTGGCACTTGATACAGAAATCACTGCCACCTTCTTCTTTTTGTATTGAGGTTTTTGTTAGGAAAGTTTCTCTTCTTTTTTAACAGAAACTTCTGATGAGCGTTGTTTCACGTACTCAGTTCGCTGTTCTGGCCACCCACCTCTCTCACTGCATTTATCAAGTATGTCCAGAAAGGAACGAGATTGGCGTGTATCTTTATATTGATATCTATTTGTTGTTATATTATCTCTATTTCTAAAATTATAGCGGTTTTGAGGGGTCTCCGAATGCAGAGAATCTCCCCTTTCTTTTTTAGGTGTTTGTTTTTGTTTATCCCAGTGTTTTTTAGAATCCCCAGGTGTTTGCTTGGTAGAATCCTTTTTAGATTTACCTTGTAATTGTGATTTACTAGGTCTGGCTCCCAGACTATCCCACCCACTACTAGAGTAGGTCTCAGTGATAATCTTTGGCAGCTCACATTCCTCATCCAATACAGTAACATCCCGGAGCTGCATGCGCACTGCCAGTGCTACTGCTTCCCCCTAAGGGTTACTTAATATTATTAATAACACAGTGGCAAAATTAGCCATTAATTGCATCCCCAAATCTAGAGCCGGGGCAGCCCCGTATTCATTTTGAATTTATTTTATAACTTATGGAAGACTGGCATGTGTTGGTATACCATGTGCGGTAGTATAGAGCTGGGCAAATACCATGCCCCAAGTGTTGCAGTTATCTACTGAGGTAACCATCCCAAATGGCAAGCACATCGTGAGAATTCTGTGTTTATCTTGAGGCCCCAAATGGGAAAATACTGCCTCCAAAACGTTTTTTTTTTTAGCTAACCAAAATGGATTTTTTTCTCATTTGGCCAGTACCGTACCCATAATTGAATGTACAGTCACAGGGTTAAAGCCTGGTGTGACTCCGCGCGGTTACGCTGGAGCAGCACGTAATGGGTTGATATTTCATGTTTACATTACAAACTGTACTAAAAGTCTATATATTGCTGTAAGCTCAATGTATAAACAACAAACCTCAGCTACAGCCAAGGTGCCTGCATCAGGATGCAGTGTATATGTAGCCAATAAGGGCCAGGTAGGACCAACATTTCTCAGAGGACCTAACATGTAGTATTGTGTGAGGTAGGGCACCATCAAGCCAGTTATGGTGGTCTTGAAAGGAGAGAGGTATCTCTAAGTATACGTATGCTCTGTATTGTGCAGGTATATTAGCAGATGTATTAATGCTGAAATGTATTAGAGTTCCTATCGGCTGCTAGAAAATTGACCCAAGAATAAAATGTTTCTGTTCTATAGGCTGGATAAGCCTCAACTACAAAAGTAACAGCACCCTCCTAGGCTGTAAGACCATTAGCTAATAAAGAAGCAGTGACGGAAGGTCGCATGTTCACTGCAATAACCACCCGTTGTCAGTTCGCCATGGTAAATGTAGCTGTTCAGACATGAGGAAAGCAAATGGGGATTGACCCTTTTAAGGTTCAAGTTTGAACCACCTACAGCATCGAATAGGTACTACCTATCTAGCTGAGGAGGAAATTCCCATTACCACGGATATAGCATTGAGGTGCCTTTAGCACGTAGTGAGACAGAGAGGATCCGAAAAACAGTGCCTCACCAAACGTTGGTGGCGCCATGCCACGTTGGCTCTCATTATTGTAATGAGGCTGCTGGATTTGGACGGCAGCATCACCTGAATTGTGGGGAACTGGGTTTGATCCCACACCATGTGACAACTGTCGGCCTAATCCATTTCTGGCAAGCTATCAGCACCTCACCACTGCCCAAGGGCAAGGATGATTTGTGGCAACTGGGCGCATGACATTGTGACTCCTCAGGGAAATCGTGGTGGATCAGATCTCATCCTTTTCTCTCAGTTACATTTGTCTCACACATGCAAAGCAAACAGAAGCAGGGAATGGTTCAATAAGATTTATTGAATCAACTACATCCTAGATAAAATAACATGAACTGCAATAATTAAGATGATAAAACATACTAGAAGCAGAATGGTGACAAGAAAGGTGAAACACAGGAAAAGTCCCACAATGCTGTCACTATACAAGATGTGTGATTCCTACCTATGCCACTAATGTTCTATGTTAGAGCACAGCAGGATAAGCCCTAATCCGCCCATCAGGTCCCCCTGGGAAGACATCATCTCCCATACTTGAGTATGACAGTAGTGAAGGAGCCTGTCATGTATAGAGACACCATCCCCATATAGGCCAGGGAACCGTTAGTCTCAGTAAGCAGCTGTAGCGAAGTCAGACAGCATGTGGTAGTGGTCTACTGGCTGGAATCTCCCTTTGAAGTGCAGGGGACAGAGAGATGTTTATATAATAAAACAGCCAGTGTTCTGAGAGAAGTGTCCTAGTGTAAAAATATGTATGTTTCTGTGAAATGTTAGAGATGCAGTGTACCACTTGTGCCGCAACCTTATCTTGTTGTAGCCTTGAAAAAAGCACAGAGTGAAAGAATGTCATGCTACGAAATGTAAATGCTTTCCTAAGTGAAAGATCAGCAAAATAAAGGAAAATAAAACAGCACCACAAATATGATTGTTTCTAAAAGAATAAAAATGAAATAAAATGAAACGTTACTAGGCAAAAGGGCACAGACAGTAGGCCTAATTGCAAAAATAATATGCCCACAAACATCACTAAAACGGCTTTACAACAAGGATGCACCTGGAGATACACCAAAAATGCTGTACTTCAAATTAAAAAGTGCAGCAGATAAATAGCTAAAGCCACAAGAGTACAGTAGGGCACATATCAGGAACAAGATTTATTTAGAATAGTATCTGGAGCCCTTTCCAAACCACGCCCAGAAATGGCTGCGACAATACCCCAGACTTGCCATTGATCAAACCCTAGAACTGGCCAACACCTTTTCGAAAGTCCAACCTCTTTTCTATCCAGGGAAGTCTGAAAAAGGACCGAAATTCACTACTAACCAGGGTTCTCATCACAATGAGAAGAAAACATTTCAAGGTACTAATGACTCCAAGAAAAAACATAGTCCAAAGCAAGAAAATCATCTCTACAATGGTCTGCAGTGTTTCAAATGTGGGCAGTGGGGGCACATCGCTTGTTTTTACAAAAATAAGAAGTCCACAGAAGAGCATATGAAAGTCAAATACTCCTTAAGTTTCATCTTCTTCACACAGGAAATAGGACCCTGTTTTTATGTAAGTCTACGGGTCAATCAAAAGTGGGTGACTGCCCTCCTTGACTCTGGGTTTAGGCAATCAGTAGTACAGGGATACCTGATACTCCCCTCCCAAATCATCCCAGGCAAATACTTAGGTATTAGGTGTAGTCAAGGAGACATAAAGACTTATCCTGTAGCCCACTTGACAGTTACGACAACCAAGGGGCAACCAATAAAAATAGAAGTAGGGGTCTTCATATAACTCCCTGAAGAAGTTTTACTGGGAACCGATAACCCCCAGTTCAACAAGATGTTCTTCAAGATGGTCAAAGAAAACCCTTGGGGTTACGAGGGAAGCCAGAAGGATAAAGAACAAGAGCAGGTATCAATTAACTCCCAGAATGCGTTACTATCACCCGAACCTTGGACAACCGACCATAATTTTAGAGTAAGCCAGTTGAATGACGCTACCATCGCCCAACATTTGATGGTGGTGTTCTCCTGCTTACGATACCCGAAATAAATCCTCGCTGATCAGGGACCTCCTTTTGTATCTTACTTGATGAAACAGATATCTGCCATATCAAAACATCTGTATACCATCCTCAAACAGATGGGTTAGTGGAACGCTATAACGGATCCCGCAAACTAGTTCTAAAAAAATGCTGAATAAGGAAGGGAGAATCTCGGCTCAATTACCCCTAGCTATGTTTGTTTTGGGTGGACAGGTTCAAAGCAGCTTAGGATTTTCGCCCTTTGAACTGCTTTATGGGTGCAGAACATTGCTTGAGATCATGAAAGAAGCCTGCGAAAACACACAGAACAAGAGGCAAGAACTATACATGATTATACCAAACAATTGGGAACTCACCTAGACAAGTTGTGAGAGCTTGCCCACAGTACTTTAGAGAACAGCCAGGGACAATAAAAGTTAATATATGACAAAGGAAAGGCTAATGGCCTTGTTGAACGTTTCATGAGTACATTAAAGAAAGATGTTCAGTGTGCTGAATTAGAGAAGCTCAACCTCAAGACTGGCTTGAATTCTACTCTACGAGCTTACTGTTCAACTCCTCACTCGACCACAGATGAAAGCCCTGCAATGTTGATGTTTGGGAGGGCCACAATGACAAAGTTATGTCAGTGGACCAATGTCAGATCAAAAACTGATAAAGAAACACAGACAACAGACTTGAGAAGTAAGCAGAAAATGAATGCCTAAGCTGACAAAAGGTGACATACGAAGAACATTGCTTTCAAACAAAGAAATCTAGTGCTCGATCTTCATCCACAACAATGTAAATCTGATGTTCCTTTTGATGTAGAGCCATTTCAAGTTGTAACCAGCAAAGAGCACATGATAATAGTCCCATGTCCAGGAAAATCTATCACACGAGATTCCTCACACTTCAAACAGGAGGCTCAGTGCTCATCAGAAGTTACTGTTACTGTAGAGACTTGATCAGAGAGAACCCATTAAGCATCCCAGACTGTCCTTACTCCTACATCAACCAAGCAGATCATAGGACCTCTGATTATTGAGTCCCAGTTTCCAAAGACACATTCTGGACGAGTCATAAAAGCATCCAGGAGACTCACTGAAAAATTATAATGTGTACAGTATATGTTGTAAAACAAATTGTAATTTTTCATTTAAACAGAGGGGGAGATGTTGTGTCTTGTGTGTCTTGTGTATGATGAAACCTTCATGGATCCTGAAGGACTCCATGGCATGATGACATAGGTGTTATAATGTTGTTGAATGTTGTTAGAATGTTGAGTTTGCAGTTACACACTGAAGAATAAAGAAGTGTAATACATAGCTCAGTGTGTGGCGTATACATTGCGGGGACCCAGGCTGGGAAGGACACTACAGGAGGTTGTTGTATGGTTATGCAGGGCAACCTCTACTGTGGACAGACATGTGGAGGCTGAGGCACCGGTATAAACTAAAGTTTTCAATATGACACTCAGGTTGATGGGAATTGACCTGCGGGTCATTGTAGGCAGAGAAATGATTTAGGACCAGTAGTCAATTGCATTGATACCTGGCAACACCTCATGTTGTGTGGCTTGTCCGTTTGTTCACTACCCTAACATCCCTTCACTTAGTTATTTTCTGCACTCTCTTAGCTACTTCTGGTTTGCTCCCACAGAGTTCCTGATCTTTGCCTTGTTCTTTCCTTTCCCCTCCAAGCTTTTGCTTCTTTCTGCTTTCCTCGACCTCGGAGACACACCAAAAACTACAATTTACCCTACCAGTTAAAGCAATATGCAAACCTGTCCTCCTTCAACAACTCTGGGACATGCTTTGTCCTAACCATACCTGTATGTACTACTAGATCCATATGAAGATTTGCTGTATATTCTTTCCTTTTTCCTGGGATATTCCATCTATGCTGGCTCATGTCAGTTGTATGCTTTGTGGTTTACGCCTGGGAGTGGGGTGGGTTATCACTAGGCCTAGGTGGAATTTCAATTACTGCAGAGCAACCAGAATCATTTTGGTAATTCTGCGTTACTCTTTGACGCTGAATTACCAATAATAATGTGAGTACGCCCACTTGCGTAATTAAGAATAATTTTGGGGAAAAAAATGTCTGCAGCAAATATTCCGCACATGCAAAGGGCTGCTCGTGCTGCTGTTTATGTTTTGTTGCTTTTAGTTCTATTTTCTTCTTCGCCCAAAAAGCATCCTCGCATCCATTTGGGTGAGAGAGTGCATTTTTCCCTAAGAAACTAGGACTACAGCTGCTTACACTTGTTATCCATTTCCTGTTGCATTTAGTGCTATTTGTAAGTTCAAAATGCTTACTCAAGTTAATTTTGGATGCAAGGGGGCATTTTTCCACTAAGAAAATAGCACTAAGTGCAGAAATACTCTTCTCAGGTAATTCTGGATAATCTAGCGGCATTTCTGGGTACTTCCGCATGATTACACTACACAGAATTACATGAGCTATACCAACCCCAGTTATTATCGGACTCCAATTGTACCAAGCACCCTGACACACATATAGTGAGAACAAACGGCAGCCATCTGGAATGGGGTGAAACTACAGAGACCGGGCTAGCTTAAGGTCAGAAATTCTAACAATGCAAGTCATAGTCAGCCAACTGGAAGATGCTGGAGGGGTACAACTGATGTTGGAGGCATTTGCTTCTCAGCACCACAAGGCTACATCAGAGATGCAGACAGGCAATACAGTAAAAAGAGCTTACATCAATCATCATGGAGAATTATGGTTCAGGACCCTGACAGACCTGTGAAGATTGTGGGTTGGGTGGAGAACGACCTGCAATCATTGGTGGTGGTGCACAGCCTAAATGTGCCCATCCTCGGAGACAGACCATCTTAGCTGGGTCTTCCTCTTCTAATAAGACTTCTGTTTGTAGGATGTGTAGTTAGGGAGAATATGCGGAAGATTTCCATCCCCAGTACTGTATGTATTCACATCCAAAGAACACACCTTTCTACTCTGAAGCAAAGTTTGTTTGGGGACAGACAAGGCCACACTGCCTTGACCCAAAAGATTTCTGTAGCGCTGCCTCTGTTTCCTCTGAAAGTAAAGGTGCTGGTGAAAAGCAGGCAGAAGCGTGTACAGGTGGTTTCTGTGAGGCAAGTGGTGCTCACTCATCTTGCTCACAGAAACTTCAGTGTCGTGGGTGTGCAAGATGGCTCAAAATCCCTCTCCTCTTTATGGGTCATTCCTTCCCCTGAAAGTGTTGCTCCAGCTCCACCTAATCTTGACCTGGAGACTGAGAGATTAGAGCTGCAAATACTAAAGGGGTTGTAGCAAGAAACTGCAGTAGAAATACAATGGTACCAGTGGTTTACCAAGAGGAGGATCTAAACATACCACTCAGTAAATATTCAGCTTTGGTGTTCTAGTAGTGCTCTCTATTCACTTGCCTTTGAGGAACCTAAATTCCTGGACTTTCAATCTTGGGAGGCTTGCATAAGATATTGGCCGCATGAGTCTTGAAGGTCCAGTGGGCTGTGATCAGGCGTCATCAGTGTTCTGGCAAGCCTAGGTTGGCGGTACCTGGAGGATCTTGAGCCTTTAGTGTATAAAATGTTCTTCTTCTGCAGCTCATTTGATTAACTAACCACGCTGTCACTATACATTGTCTGTACAGATAGACAGCATGAAGCGTGTAAAATATATGTGGGTTTGCATGAAGCCTGGCTCTATTATGTTTTTAGGTATTACTGCAGAGACCATGTAGAACACATGCCTAACTAAAAAGCAACAGTACACTGTAGTGGGTGGGTACAATTGGATGGCGGATAGTGGCAGAATGGTACTCTTGCATAGAGGCTGCAGAGCAGAGCAGAGAAACAAAGTAGTGTGGGTGGGGAGTGGGTAGGCCTGCTTCATTTGGGTACTGTAAATAAGCGGTTACCTATCAATTAAGAGTTGCATGAGGAGGAATGTCTTCAGTTATTTTCTAAAGTGGAGGACAGAGGATGTCTGATAAACTTAGGCCCATATTTATACTTTTTTAGCGCCGCATTTGCGCTGCGTTTTGCCGCAAAAGCGGCACAAACGTACAAAACACAATTGTATTTTGTAAGTTTGCGCCACTTTTGCGTAAAAAAATGATGCAAATGCGGCACAAAAAAAGTATAAATATGGGCCTTAGTTCCATGTCCTTGGTGCATATCTGGAGATGGCCTAACACCTGGTGTCTTCTTTCTGCAGCAGAACATGAAAGTGATGTGGGTGGGTGGTCAACAAATGGACATCTGAGCACTGGGGAATGCTGTCATACTTTCAGAGGCCTTTACTCATACTAAGTCTTGCTTCAGCATAAAGGATTTAATTTTTGGGGTGCCAAAAGGGTATCTGGGATGCTGACTAGCAGGGCATTGCCTCCATAAAAGTGAGACACCATCATCACCCGGGTGGCTATTCTGAAGTCATCACCAGTGACGAAGGGCTTTTGCTGTTGCTCTGAAGCACATTTGGGTAGAACATTTTTCACATTTTCCTAAAGGGAAATGTAGTAAGATTCTGTTGTGATTTTCATTTACATATTCTTTGAATGAGTGACCTGTGTGTAGGGCGAACGAAATTATGTTCCATTGACTGTCAGCTGTGGTTTGAAAGGATTTAGGTTCCGTTTGGACAGTCAGGACTGAATCTGTGGGTGTTCAGGGATGTTGAGCAATGTGTGGAGTTTGGTCCGGGTCAGTTTGAAATTTAGGGACAATCTTGGTAGGCAGTACAACAGGACATTGAGGCAAGTTTTGAGTCACTGAATGTTGAGAGCTGAAGAGAGTTATTAGGTAGCGGTCTGTGTCTTTAGAGTATCGATTGATCTTGTTGCTGATGTCAGTTATTAGCGCTCCAAGAGGTTCCACGTAGAGACTGCAGACAATGGGGGACCGGTCAGACCCCCGGGACACTCTGCAGCAGACAGGGAGTTTCAAGGAAATTTAGGCCCCCTTCTGGAAAAGTTGGTGAAGGCTGGAGAGGCAGGAATTAAGTCATTACAGGGCATTGTCAGAAAAGCCATTGCATGCCTCCAGTGTGTTTATCAGTGCTTGGTAGCTGACTGTATTGACTCTGTTACTTACCGGTAATCTTCATCACTCTGAGTCATAGTTTTCCTCGTCCCTCTCCTTGGTTGCCTGTATGGAACTATGAAGAGGAAGGCGGCGAGGTAGGTAATGATGCGGGTACTTATTGGCAATCTTCATTACTCCAAGTCATAGTCTTCCTTAACACACTCCTTACAGGCAGCCAAGGATTCAGATGAGTAAGATGAGCAAGTTAGGTAAGGAAGGCTGTGACAACTTTGAGTAGGCGCAGGTGTTGTTTTTGTCATTGATTGGTGGGGATGGCAGTCACTGTGCTGCACGCGGAGAAGTCTGACAAAAGGAGGTTGTTATTGTTGATACAATCTTGTTTGGATGGAGACCACTTTCTCAACGGATTTTCCAGTGAAAGGACTTTAACATTTGGGGCAGGTCATCTTGGTCTAAGGTGTTCTTTTTAGCAGCGGGGTGGAGGGATGTGTCCTGTTTTGAAGTTCAAAGGGAAGGTTCATTGGCTGAAAGAGAAGTGGGCGAAGTTGAAGCGGGAACTGAGGGCATCTCCACGGAGGGATTCCATGTAGGATGATGGTGGAATGTCATCATTGTAGGATGTGGCCTTGAGCGACTTTTAGATATCAGTGAGTCCAGTGTACAGACAGACGTCTAAGGCTGTCTACTTGAGGATGGAGCAATGGGGATTGCAAGAAGCGTGTGTGTCTGTTTGGAGCTTTCAATGTGCTCCTGATGTCGTTTGTCTTCTCAATAAAGAAGTCATTGATCCTACTGCACCCGTTGAATGACAGCGTGATTGGTGGGTGTGTGCGGTAACTGATGCAGTACTTGAAGTACTGGCTGCCTGTAAAAGGTGGATTGCCTGTGATGAGGAGGGATATGTGTGCAGCGCTCAGTGTTTAGAGTTGTGTGAGGTCATGAGACTCTTACCTGCTGCGGTCCCAATGCGGTTGACAATCGGCGTTAGATAAAAGTTCAAACCCTTATGCATTATCTGATTACTCAGAGCACCTGCTCCCTCATTCATCGTTATCATAACCTTTCATCTGGCTGTAGGTGAGGGTAAAGCCCATTACTAGTCAATAACCTACCGGCAGTGAAACCAAAGCTGGCATTCTGTGACCTACTGAACAGCCTGGTAAGAAGGAAACAATGAGGCAGACACCAGGAACGAGTTTTGTAACTTGCAAAAGACTGGTAGAAAAGCAGCATGGAGTACTTGGGCTTAGAAGATATTATTGTCTTCTTGGGGATATCACATCAGGCTTTTTATGATTAAAACCAACTCCAGTTCTTCAAGGAAACCCAGACATAGTTTCCTCTGTAAGGACTCTGTAATGCTTAAGCAAATGTAATGCCTGTGCCACCAAAAACTATTTTTGACACTTCAAAGCACGGCCACACATTATGGAGAAGTGGTTGAAGAAATGTACCCACAATCTAGAAGAAATTAAATCATTGTTTTTTGTTGGCAGGTGCTTTCATGCAAAGCCTATATGGTGACATATCGCGAAAGCCCTGATATCCCAGAAGCATTATTTTTGTAGCTGATTGAGGTCCCATTTTATCCAGCTCAACTTCCAGCATAAATTCGTTATTGAAGAAAACCCTGAACCCAACACAACCAACTAAAACCATTTTCTCAAAAGTATGTTTCAGATTTGCAGCATATTGTGTTCAGAAATAGCATCTAATGTTTTCTTTCAGTTTCAACTTTTATTTTGTTTTGTTGTAAGCCTTTACAAAAGACTAATTAACGAAACTTTAAAATCATTACAATATTCACAGGTCTAACAAATTAAAACAGTTTTAAAACATATACAAAATAATACATTGGATCATTGTTTCATGATTACAACATAATTGGAGTGTCTCTTTTGCTATTATATTTTCTGGCTCTACAAACATTTAGGACATGTTACAGGCTCTAGCACTTTTCAGTGCTTGAAAGGTAAAACATATTTGTAGATGGTTTTGTATGCTGGAATTACATAGTTATTATTTATGAACTGGGCACAAGTCCTACAAAATAGAAGTGGGGGGACTAAGTAAGTTAGGCAGTATGCAAGTGACATCACAGCATGTGACATCACATGTGGCTCCACAGCAAGTGACATCACAGGAAGTGACATCAGGTCTAAGACCTCACACATATGTTTAGCAGGTCTATCATGAGTCCATTTGAGCACATTACGAATATACATGCAAAACTCTTAGGCAGAAGATTCACGCTTTTGTAAACTACACATAAAACAATGCTGCCTTTTGTCAGCATAAAGCTTCCTTTACCCAAGGATTGAACAAACTAACTCTGCCACATATGACAACCTTGGCATTCAGCAATAAGACCCAAAGAAAAGGTTTAGGGCTCTGCATTTATGTTTTTACAAAACATACACTTCCCCCAAAAGGTCTCCTTCACATTTAGCAGCAGACATTTTTCATGTTCTTATAGTTGGCATAACTATACCTAAGCCACCCTCACATTCACCAGTGCTCACCCTAAAATCAGTACAACAGAACACCCACACAAAGAATGGGCCATAAACTTAAAAGAAAGAGATGTCAGCTCCACATTAAAAAAAAAGTGTATGCCATCCAGTAGCCAAAGATGAGAAGGAAATGGTGACAAAGGTACCGCACAAGACAAAGGCACACGCAAATCCCGGCCCAACTAGCACTTTCAAGAAACTATAGGTCTTCAGAAGGAAATATTGCTAGTTTGCATAGAAAAACTACCCAAGTGGGGAGATGGAGGAACAGAAAGAGACACCACATACTATGGTCAGTAATCAGCATCTACACTAGACTACGCTCACTAATAAGAAATCTGCATATCCTAGACATATTACACTGCCAAAATGGTGCACCGTCTACTTGACCTACTTGTTTACAGTAAAACTGACCTGTAGGTTTGCCTATTCACTGTAATTGAAGGAGCTAGCCCTACATAAGCACACATGATCTTTCATTTCATACATAGCCAAACTCTGAATTACATAGTCTCCCAGAACTAGGAGCAAAGCTACCCTCTGTTACTGAGCTATAATGCAGTACATCTCACGATTTTGAGCATCACTACAGTAGGTAGGTGGGAGAAGGGCAAAAAACAAGACCACATGTACCCCGGCAAGAAAACAACTTGGCAAAATGTAATTACATTTTAAAAAGCTGAGAACGGTTATGAAATGTGTTGCTGCATTCCAAGTCGTTCCACAACACAGTTGCTCCACCCCATGAGTTAACCATTCAGAAAACCCAAAATATCACAGCAATAATGTAAAAAAATATGGGAGAGGCACTCCGAAAATAATGGCACAACTTTCAAATTGTCCAAAAAGAAGCCAAGTGTTCCTATATGTGAAGTCCAAGCCAATTAGTAAATACTTCAAACACACAGGTAGTCATTTGTGGTCTAAGTGACAGTGTGTATTTCTTTCTTGTAATACAGATGGCAATCACAAACTCAATGTGAATGACAAACACAGCCAAAGTGTTTAGTCCCAAAGATAATGGGACTTCTCCAGGACATAAAACACAATAAACTAAAATTACAATCCCATTGACTGCAATCGTATAAAAAACACATAACAGAAAACATTTTTGAAATCTGCATTGCTAAAAACATGGTACCTATACAGTATACTGATTCACAAATAATCAAACTATTTCAGGGCACATAACCTCATGAGTTTGGTCCTCATTAGAAGTAAGACATGGGCTATATGTACATCTGTAATAAACTGAACACCCAATATCTAGTTGGCAGTTAATAAACATCAGCACCCTTTTCTCTCACACCATAATTAACATGTTAATTAAGTGCCAACATTTTATTTTTGGCAAAATTTAACACAGCCATATCCAACGAATTTCCAGAGCTACAAAAAAGCAACTTGTATTCCTTTCAAGAAAAACAGCTTCAACATTTAGGCCCTCGTTTTAACATTGGCGGTAATAACCGCCTACTCCCACGGTGACAGCCGCCAACATACCGCCACCGCGGCTACAATCGGTCCGCCATATTATGAGCACTGCCTGACTTCCGCCACAATAAGGGCGGAAATCCGGCAGTGCTCATGTTGGCGGACAGTGGTAAGCTGGCACTGCTAACACCAATACCGCCCGCCAGTAGAACACCACCAGCCGTATTTGACCAATAAAACGACGTGGTGGTGTTCTGCTGGCGGGGCGCTGCTGGCGGTAGCGGGCGCTGCTGGTGGTAGCAGCGCCCCTTCCTTGCCGGACAAGGTAAGTCAGGCATCCAAAAGGGGAGGGGGTGGGAGGGTGGGGGTGTTGTGTGTGAGAGTGCGCATGTGAATGCATCTGTGTGTGTTATGTTGTTTGTGTGGTTGTATGCGTGTGAGTGAGTGCATGTAAGAATGGTGAAGTGAGTGCGTGTATGCATGTCAGTGTGATTGTGTAAGAATGCGTGTAAGTATGTCTGGAAGTATGCATGTATGAATGCGTGCCTGCAGTGTGTGTATGAATGTGTGCCTAAAGTGTGTGTATGAATGCATGTATGGCAGTGTTAGTGGGTGTATGCGTGGTGCGTGTATGCGGGCAGGGGGGTGTGGGGTGCTGTGACTGTAGTCGATGTGTGCGTGTGTGGCCAGTTGTGTGGTGTGTGCGTGACTGCGGGTTTGTGCGTGTATGGGGGGGTGTTAGTGTATCGGAAGGGGGTGGGGGTGTGTGAGTGGATCGGTGGGGGTATTAGTTTGTGTATCGGGGTGGAGGGTTAGTGTGTGCATGGGGGGATGGGGGAGAATTTGGATGGAGGGGGGTGGGGGGATCAGGTGAGTGTTGGGGGTTGGGGGAGCCGCCTACCAGTGACAGGGAAGGAATTCCCTGTCACCAGTATAGCCTACTGCCTTGGTTTTCGAGGCGATGCTAACGCCACGGAAACCATGGCGGTAGTCCAGCTCATTATGCCATGGGCGGTACTATGATGGCCGCCAGGCTGGAGATAGACATCTCCGGCCTGGCGGCTCATACCGCCATGGCGGTATGAGTGAAGAAGTTGTGGATTGGCATAGGCCAACCCACAAATCTCATAATATGGTGGTATGTACCGCCAGCCTGTTGGCGTTAGTACCGCCATATTAACCCTGACTGCCAGGGTCATAATGACCACCTTAGTGATTGGAACTGGTAAATAAAGCACATCATTTTGAATGTTTGGAAATCATTTTTTATTGAGATGTGGCAGATTTAGATACTTCTGCACAAAACTGAAATATTTGGGTCATGGAGGAGCAAGCAGGATTATGCAAAGCAGTCCTTATTTTAAGTGAAAAGTTGCGACCACACTCCAACCTCATGTGCCAAGATTTAGAGACAAAGCATTAACATTTGATGTAAAACAGGGGAAATAGGAGAAATAAAGATATGTCCATCTAATAGTTGAAAACAACAACGTGAAAGCAAAAAACCTGGTATCAATCCCAGATTCCCAGCTTGACCAAAGTGTGTGATCCTAGGAAAATCTCTCTCTCTTGTGTTTGATTTAATAGGCTGTAATGTTGCACCATGTATAGTAAGAATCCAGGCCACATATTGGAGGCACTTGACACTTGTCTTTCATGTGGCTTCAGTTTGCCAGCCTCACTCTACCCTCATGCACCAAGAATTAAAGACAAATCATTAACATTTGATGTGAAAAAGGAGAAATAAAGAGCTGTCCATTTAATGGCTAAATTGCACAAAGTGAATGCAGAAATCCTGTGTGCTGCCCATGATGTCCGTGTGCTTAGTTTGTTGCATTGTCTGAATTTTAAAATATCTTATGGGGTTCAGGCACCTGCTGCAGTGATCTTAGTGTTCCTAGTGAATCTGAGGGAATAATAAAAATGGTAAGGTAACTCTAATGGTTAATGCATTTGATGGAACGATCTGTGTTTTCTCTAGTCCTATGTTTGACTCAAAGTAGCATAGAGGGTTAATGTGTCCCCTGCAAAGCACATCATGTAAAATGCAGATAACAGATTTTTATTTATGTAGATAGGTAAGTGGGTTACTGCTTTTAACACAGAGATCTTTTTGTTACTTGCATTTGAATTGTAATACTTCCACTATAACACAATGAGCTATGAATGATGATATATAACTCCTACACCTTGTAACCCTCACTGCCTTATGTAACATATCAAGCACATTGATTTACAAACTTGTATGATTTTGTTGTCAATGTAATGTGTACATGTGATGTAAAGAGCTCTGACACCCTGCTTTGGGTTGAATAGCGCTTTAAAAGAAATAAAAAATTGTCCTATTTGAATCGGTATTTTGTGTAAATACTTGGACAGAACAACATATCTGACATTCTTTCAGTGCATGTATATCTGTTATATACAGGGACTGAAAAAATCAAAAGTTGGCCTCTCCTAAAAAAGTGTGAAGTGCTAACAAGCTGTGTGCTTTTGTTTCCCTTCCAGTGCATTTCCACCTAGGTGTTAGGATCCAGATAACTCTGGACCAGGATAACCAAAGGAGACCTGCTGGCCCCTTAAATTCATCCTTTGTTATGGGCTCAGCTGGAGTCTGAAATAAGAAAGGCCCCTCTTGGCTTGGTTTGCTCACATCGGAAGCAGACAACATGCAGGTGCTGCAAAATGTGTCTCAGATATTTGAAAATAACACTGGGACGAGCTCAGCATATTTTAAAGTAGCCCAACTTCTTGGCAGGGTAGACAGCGTCCACCCTGTGAAAATAGTAGGTGGATGCCGTCCACTTGCGTGTACCCCCGACTTCTGCCCTGTATATGCAGTATAAGACTGACTTTTTCCATTTCTCCAGAGTATCATCCAGTTTAAGGATCCCCCCTGTCCAAACCTATAAAACTGCATCATTTTGAATTGGGTAATAGACAAACCTATTGCTCTCTGACACTTTATGCTCTCACAATGATCTAGGTCATTTGCAAATTTACCTTCATGGTTAACATTAGAAATTGATATGTCATTCAGTGCACTTTTGATGTTGCCCTGTACAGTCTCTCCGTGAATAAGATGCCAGATACTCAAAATAGATTGCAGCTATGGAAGTATCTCTTTTCATAGAAAGTTTTCCCAAATCTTTCCCTTTATTTTATGTCTTTATTTAATTCAACTCTAATATGTCCACCCATACCTTAAAGTTGCTGGGATTGTACATTGATAGATCATTACCAGAGAGACTACTGATCTTTTTCTGGTGTTTAAAGTGAGACGATATAGCCCACTATCTGCAGCTATTTCCCATGCACTCGGCTGAGACTTAAGGATAATTCCTTTCATATTTTAATTGAAGTGAATGTTTAAGTAACAACATTGAGCTACTCATTCAGTGGACAGGTACTAGTTGTCTGATAGCCCCCAACGAGCACCATTATTTGCCTCTTCATACTTCAGATGATGAGAAAGCTAAAGTTAGAGTAATATTGAACCCCTAAACACTCGTTTGTGGCCCAATCTTTGTTAGGTGACAGAGAATGAAATCATCCATGAGGTCCACGTCAGATGGAAGAATTTGTATATTTAAAGATCCGGAACTTAAGCTATATTTATGAGAAAAGCGCATGAGCCAAAATACACCCCTGTTACAATCAGTTTCTCTTGTAGGTGTTTCTCAGTAACCCTTGTTTGAATCCGATGAGCACTCTGGTCCAGGTTTTAGAAATGAAATTCAATAGTGAGCAAAATGAAGTTATTAAGAAACCCCAGTTCCTCATCTTCCTAGTTACAGATGACCAATCTACCTTGTCAAATATAGATGTATAATTTGTGAAGGAAAGATGTTTGGATTGTCTCTTCTTCACTTCTTTTTGCATCATGAATTATATTGAAAATATACAGTCACACCCATATTATTTTTCTAAATCCATATTGATTGATTAGGATAACTTTAAGCCAAAGCTTCAAGGTGAAATTGGTGGATTTTGCATGACATTTCCCAGCAATTATCTAATAGTAATATTTGTTATACCATAGGCCGCACTGCGGCACGTGCCCTACACTCCTCACTCACCCGCAGGGCAGAAGTGAAGCCGTTGGGCCACTGTATTCTCCTATAGGCATTTCTTCACAGCGGCCAGCCTGCCGATGCAGTCTCTAGCAGTCCTCTCTCTGGGAGCCACACTGGAGGACTCCATAGTTCTCTCTTTCCCCTTTCCAGATTTCTTTAGGAAGGAATCATGGGGTTTTCCATCACTATCCTAGATGGCAGCCATTCCATTTGTGTTCTTCGAACCTTCCCAATCCAAGATGGCACCACCATTCCATGAGGTAACTTCCTGTCCTGGGGGTATATAAGGGGTTACATTTCTCTTCGTCCTTGTGTCACAACTATACTTCGCTTTTGTTAGTATGTTTCCTCCCTCCTGCTGGTGGTACTTCGCCTCTGCTGGGAGTTTCTTTCTCCTGTTGGTGATTCCTGCCTCTTGCCTGTGTCTCCAGTTGTGCTCCAGTATCCTGCTTCATTTTGCTGGACCCATTTTCTCTGTCTTGTCCTCTTGGAGCGTTTTTAACTTCATCAGAGTTTTTTTCCTCTCTTTGGACTCCTTCTGTGAGGCACTATCTGCTTAGGCGCTCAAAGTGTCTGCGACATCGTGGCTACTGGAAGGGGTCACCCTTACCACTGGCAGACCAAGACTGTCAAGAACTGGGCTCTAGGATCTTCTTGATGTCCAAAGATAGAAGTTCTCCGTCCGTGAGAGTTGACAGATATTAATATATACATTTCAAGTAAGCTTAAAGTCCCCTTCATAAAAATGGCCAGAAGTTGGAAAATGATATGTTTTCATATCTGAGACTCACAAACAATATCTGATAGAACTGGCCAATGAAATTTACTTACACTGCTTCATAAATTGCCTCCGCATTTTTGGGGTAGAAAATCACACCTATGCAATATACCTGTGTAATTGATTTGATTTACAATGTTTTAAGAACCCCAATGCAGTACACCACATTTGAACTTACAATTTCTAATATCCCACAAGTTTGTGCTTTTTAGTTCATCCCATCAAAATTGTTCTGACATGCAGGTCGGTCTGTATACTGTCTGTTCTCTAATCAATCTAATTCTCTCAGTTTGCAACTAAAAAGCAATTGATTGCACAATAGCATTGTTGCACTATAATTACCCATATTCTTGTCCATAGCAGGCCCATTATTTAGACTGATTCCTTTTATATCTAACAACGATTTGGAAGACTTGTGTATTATTTTAC
Organism: Pleurodeles waltl; assembly: GCF_031143425.1. Classification (NCBI taxonomy): domain Eukaryota; kingdom Metazoa; phylum Chordata; class Amphibia; order Caudata; family Salamandridae; genus Pleurodeles; species Pleurodeles waltl. The sequence goes on from NC_090448.1 coordinate 983,143,199, forward strand.
CAGATACATACTATTCTTCATTTCAAGTACTAGTTCCATCCCAAAACTGCGACTGCTTTCATGAACCACTGTAATCAAGTTTCTCTTTAAATTAGCAACGAATCAGATCACTGGCCCAATAGTCACATATCTTAGACAAAATATTGATTTACGAATAAAATATCAAGTAGTTACTCAAATCAGTAGGGGTTACTACTAGCAACTTACTGTGAATGTATAGTTCATATTTCACCCATCCATAACTGATCTTAATTGAGTTTATGTAGCCTGTCTTTGTTGTTATACAGGGAACATCCCCTGTAATGCAAGCAATAAGTATATAACACTGTAGCTCATACTTCCTACCCATTAGGATACACACATTAAAAACGAATTATTTGTAAATTCTGACTTATATTTGGGTCTCCTGACAATTTTACTTTCTTCAACACAAACTTCTACTACACCAGATCCATAGGAGGTCCACAGCTTTTCCCACCCCCCTTTTGGATGTGTGTGGCCAAGTCTCTGTGCTTGTCCTTTCAGTACAAAGTAATTCCTCAAGTCAAATGAATCAGAATGCTATGGCTACTGTAGATATATGATATTTGAATTTAAAAAGGATGCTTCAATGACTGAAGTATAAGAATACGCCAACTCCCATTCCATTTGTCTCACATTTGAGGAGACAAGACTTTGAAAGATCATTACTCTCTCCTTTCTCTAAAAAGAATGAACTCAACATTGACTTCATTTGAAATCAAGGGGCTGGTATTAAATTGGAATAAGACTTTTCTCACAGATAGAGTCTAGAAAGTCACCTTTGGAAAACGGACCACACTCTCTTCCACTGTACTCATTTGTGTTCCCCAAGGATCAAATATATCCCCTTATCTGATTAACGTCTATTTAAAGCCTCTTCTATCCATCGTTAGGAAACTGGGCTGGATGTTATATTCTTATGCTGATGACACCCAGCTCATTTTTCCTGTACCTAAAAAAGAGCATTCTGTGTCTTCTCTACTGGAATGTACCAATGATATTGTATTCTACATGAATGCCTACTGGTTAAAAAAGATTCTGGATAAAATGGAGATTCTGGTGGTCAGTAAATGATCCCTCCCCTTGGCTGTCTGTCCCATGGTCTTCAGACTTAACCTTCAATAAAAAGGTGTCAAAACCAACCCTACGCTAAAACTTAAATTCCTAATTTCTTTTGCCGTCTCTTCCTGCTCTATGATCTTCCACACACTTAAATCAATTTTTCTTTTGCTATACAAGGATGCTCAAAAAACATTGTGTCAGCCACTATTGGTTCTTGCCTCGATTAAAGTAACTCCCTGTATTGTGATATTTCTAAGAAACAACTGAATAGATTGCAATCTGTCCAAGTCAGAGTTGGAGGATTCTCTTCAAGTCTATGTGGATAGTACAGAAATGTTCTTATGGAGATGCCCCCCATTTTCTCAAAACTCGTTTGAAGCTGTACACCTATTCTCAGGTACTTCGGTCTTTCATGAGCAATCTTTTATGTGTCCCACATTTTTTAAAATCTCTGTCTCCTGGAAATCCTTTTCTTACTGGCCCGTAGTCAATAGAACCATCTTCCTCACAATCTGAGGTCTATCTCATCTTTGCTCTGTTTGAAAAAAAATTTTGAAAACTTTCCTCTTTTCCTTATAACTTCCCTTCGCCTCTCAAGTAAATGCCTATTAGCGTCAAAAGACCTTTGGGTGAATGTAGCTCTCTGTAAATTGCCATCAACATTAACAAAATGCATGATATATTCAAAGCGGTAACAAAGGAATCGCTTGGGCCAACTCTAAAATCTTACTCCTCCTAAGATGGTCAGGACACTCTTTTTCAAAACAAAATCAATAAGTAAATGAGAATGCAGGTCATATCTAAGCTCTTTGGAAGTAGTTTACTGCAAAACAGTGTCAACTCAAGGAGCAAAGGTTACAGCCTCTGGATTTAGTGCTGCGGAGCCCACCTAAAGCTGCTGAGGTAGATTCATTCTTATTATCCTTTTTTTGTTATTCATCTCCTTTTCTCCTTGACACTAGCTGTTCTGCTTGGTGTTTTCCAAGATCTACTAATTACATAACTCTTGAAGATAGGAAATATATTGGCCTTTTTTTCTTTACTGCTTGACTTTCTTGTACCTACACAGGAGCCAAACATATGGAAACACTGGTCGCAAAATATTAGTTGCACATTGTGACCAGCATTCCTAGGACCAGTGTGGACTGCTGGCCATCACAGAGATGGTGGTCTGCTGGGGTCAACAGACCACTGTGTCTTTGATTGCTATTTAAATATGTTTTCCTTAAAGGTAATGGGACTGCATTAAAACAGAAAACTGTTAAATTTTTCACCAATTTGACAGTAGACAGTGGTTCAAAGGACCACTGTCTACTCTCCCACAAACTTTTTTTTACATTCACAAAAGGGAAGAGGTCCAGAATGGACTTTTTCTCTTCAGCGAATGACATCCACCCCATGTTGGAAGTCAGTAAAATTTTTATGTTTTGCGACCGGATTTTGGTCACAAAACATTGACACGTAACATACCATAATAAACTGCTATCTGGAAGGGATGACCTAAACATTACCATTCCAAGTAGTGATTTGTTATATCTTTCTAAATCCATTTTGCTATTCGGTAGGTAACCTGTTCCAAAACACAACTAAATGAGAAACATGTTTTTCTGTGATAAAACAGCCCTTTATTGAGCTTTCAATTGGTCACTTTCTTACCAGACGTACTCGTTTCCCCTTGGGTAGTCAAATTTACTTGGATTTATCATGATATATATTCCACTTTCAGTAAATTTACCCTTATTACTGAATTAAAGATGGGTCGAAAGACAGAGATTCCAAAATTGTGACTCAGAGGAGTGCAGAGAATACACCAAACATGACGTCAACATACATACATTTAATGCCAAAGTTCGGCATGAGTCTGGAACAGCGAAATGGCTCTCAGGACTATCACACTCTGTATGAAGGAAGGCGTCCTGTGATGCAATGCTATGCTTTTACTGTTTGCCACCAGATGGCGCTGTGTGCAACAGAAGATTTCTACTGAAGGCAAAGTTAATTTCAGAGTCAAGTAAAGTTGCTATTATATGGTACACGCACAACAAAACAGCAAGGCAGTACGTTATTTCCAGTGTTTTAGTTACACACAGAAATCGGAATCGATATAACTATATCACTCGTACTCGCAGATACACTTACGCATGCAGATACAAACACATCCCCCATGTATTGGGGGACAAACGGGGTCCTTAGTGGGAACGTGGGCCTAGCAGCAAAACGCTTGCTCACACACGGGGCACCATATAGATACTTAGGGCCACATATACATATATTTGGAATTGCGATTCTCTGATTGCGATTCCATGCAAATTAATATTAATGAGGTAGGTCACGATTTGCGACCCACCTGGAATCTCAAACATCACAGGTATGGTGGCCTGCTGGTGTCAGCAGACCACCATGTCTGTAATTGCTTTTAAATAAACCAATCTTTTTTTTTTAAACGCAGCCCGTTTTCCTTAACCCCTTGGGTGCCTGGGACGTAATGGTTACGTCCTCGTTTGCAACGCTCGGGTGCCGAGGACGTAACCATTACGTCCTGGTATGGCAAGACCTTTCCTTTGATGTCTTTCTCAGCATTTGTGCTGCCAGAAATGCTCACTAGACACCAGGGATCTTTGTTTTTGTTGTATTTACGTGTAAGGGGAGCGGCGCCATTGGCAAGGGTCGTTCCCCTGGGGGAAAAATTAACTTTAGGCCATTTCTGCCTCCTTTGGGGGCAGATTGGCCTACTTTTATGGGGGGCAGAAACCACTAGACACCAGGGATTTTTTTGGGGTCAGTTTCACATGAGGGGCGTGACCCATTAGGCAAGGGTCGCTCCCCTGGGGGGGCAAATATGTTTTAGGCCATTTCTGCCCCACTTGGGGGCAGATCAGTCTATTGTAATCAGGCCGATCTGCCCCCGGGGAGGGGCAGAAACCTCTAGGAACCAGGGATCATTTTCTTTTTTTTTTTTGACATGGGGAGCGGCCCCTTAGGCAAGGATCGCTTCCCTGGGGTGAAAATACTTTTAGGCCATTTCTGCCCCCCTTGGGGGCAGATTGGCCTATACTTATTAGGCCAATCTGCCCCCCTGGGGGGGGGGGACAGAAACCACTAGACACCAGGGTTTTTTTTTTGGTCAGTTTCATGTGAGAGGAACGACCCCATAGGCAAGGGTCGCTCCCCCGGGGAGCAAATTTGTTTTAGGCCATTTCTGCGTTGGGGGCAGATCAGCCTATTGTAACTAGGTCGTTCTGCCCCCAGTGGTGGCCGAAACCTCTAGGCACCAGGGATCATTTTTTTTTGTTTTATTTTTTTAAACGTGGGGAGAAACCCCTTAGGCAAGGGTCGCTCCCCTGGGGGAAAAATATTTTTAGGCCATTTCTGCCCCCCCTCCCCCTATTTTTATTAGGCCGATCTGCCCTCAGGGGAGGCAGAAACCACTTAGGCACCAGGGATTGGTGTGTGTGTGTATGTGTATGTTTTGTTTGAGGGGGCAGCCCCTTGGGCAAGGGTCGTTCCCCCATGGGGGCACATTACTGTTGGCCATATCTGCAGATGGGCCTATTTTTGGAAGGCCATTGAGGGCAGAAAGCCCATCAGAGACCAGGGAAGATTTATTTATTTTCAGAAAAAGAGGGTGGGGTATGGCCATACCACCACCCCGAATAAATGGGGCCAAAGTTGTTCTGCCCACCGGTGGGTAGATGGGGCAACTACCCTCGATCCTCTCGCTGGGGGCGGGAGGGGGGGGGCAGAAAGCCTACTAGATGCCAAGGAGTAAAAAAAAAATAGTGGGGGTGTGGCTACCAACCAGTATGGGCCTGGTTATGCCCCCACCCCAACTGAATGGGGTAACAGTCTTTCAGCTCTTCCCCGCACACTAAAACATCCTATCCCACGGCAAGCAAGAGGATATTTGATTATTTTGGGTTTTGGTTTTACATTTGGGCCATGAGAGCTTGTCTAACTCTCAAAATTGTCCCACTTGGAATGGTGAGGGCTGCACTTTTTGGACTTTGGGACGCTGCCATGTAAAAAAATCCACAAGACCTAGACATATCTGAAAACTAAACACATGGGTGAGTCCTGGGTGGTGTGCTTCACATGCACCCGCACCTTTTTCTTAACTACAATGCACTGTAAACCTCTAACTTTGCTGGAAAACACACATTTTTTCCACATTTTTGTGATGGAACCTTCCGAAATCCACATAATTCTTACCGCCCAGCATTGTCGCATACATACCAATAAAAAATCTGCCCCACTAGCCTAAAAACGTTCTTTTTCAAACTGCCCTTTTGGACCCGCTTTGGGTCCCCTCATTTTTCACATGATTTTGGCTCTTCCCTGTCACAGGCACTTGGCCCACCTACACAAGTGAGGTATCATTTTTACCAGGAGACTGAGGGGAATGTTGAGTGGTAGGAAATTGTGCCGGTGCAGTGATCCCACACAGAAATCAGGGACAAATGTCATTTTTTAGCTAAATTTGACGTTTGCTGAGGATTCTGGATAAAAAAACACTAGAGGATCCACACAAGTCACACCTCACTGCATTCCCTTGGGTGTCTAGTTTTCAGAAATGTTTGGGTTTGGTAGGTTTCCCTAGATGGCTGTTGATTCCAAGACCAAAAACGCAGGTGCCCCCCCCCCCCAAAAACAGATAGTTTTGTATTCGATAATTTTGATGTGTCGACATTGTGTTTTGGGGCATTTCCTGTTGTGGGCACTAGGCCTACCCACACAAGTGAGGTACAGTTTTTATTGGGAGACTTGGGGGAATGCTGGGTGGAAGGAAATTTGTGGCTTCTCTCAGATTCGAGAACTTTCTGACACCGAAATGTGAGGAAAAATAGCTTTTTTGCCAAATTTTGAGGTTTGCAAAGGATTCTGGGTAACAGAACCTGGTGAGAGCCCAACAAGTCACCCCATTTTGGATTCCCCTAGGTGCCTAGTTTTAAAAAAAGCACAGATTTGGTAGGTTTCCCTAGGTGCCGGCTGAGCTAGAGGCCAAAATCAATCCACACCTAGGCACTTTGCAAAAAACAGCTCTGTTTTCTTTGGGAAAATGTGATGTGTTCACATTGTATTTTGGGTCATTTCCTGTCGCGGGCACTAGGCCTACCCACACAAGTGAGGTACCATTTTTATTGGGAGACTTGGAGGAAAGCTGGGTGGAAGGAAATGTGTGGGTCCTCTCAAATTCCAGAACTTTCTGTCACCCAAATGTGAGGAAAAAGTGTTTTTTTGCTAAATATTGAGGTTTGAAAAGCATTCTGGGTAAAAGAACCTGGTGAGGGCCCCACAAGTAACCCCATTATGGATTCCCCTTGGTGTCTAGTTTTAAAAAAATGCACAGGTTTGGTAGGTTTCCCTAGGTGCTGGCTGAGCTTGAGGCCAAAATCCACAGCTGGGCACTTTGCAAAAGCACATCAGATTTCAATGTAAATATGTGATGTGTCCATGTTGCGTTTCCTGTCGCAGGCACTACGCCTACCCACACAAGTGAGATGCCATTTTTATCGGGAGACTTGGGGGAAAACAGAAGAACAAGTTTTATTGCCCCTTGTCATTCTCAACATTTCTTCCTTCCAAATGTAAGACAGTGTGTTAAAAAGATGTCTATTTGAGAAAAGCCCTGTAATTCACATGCTAATATGAGGACCTCGGAATTCAGAGATGTGCAAATAACCACTGCTCCTCAACACCTTATTTTGTGCCCATTTTGGAAATACAAAGGTTTTCTTGATACCTATTTTTCATTCTTTATATATCAGCAAATTAATTGCTGTATACCCGATATAGAATGAAAACCCATTTCAAGGTGCAGCTCATTTATTGGCTCTGGGTTCTTGATGAAGCTACAAGCCCTATATATCCCCACAAACAGAAGAGTCCAGTAGACGTAATGGTATATTGCTTTAAAAAATCTGACATCGCAGGAAAAAGTTACAGAGTAAAACATGGAGACAAACGACTGTTTTTTTCACCTCAATTTCAATATTTCTTTATTTCAGCTATTATTTTCTGTAGGAAAACCTTGTAGGATCTACACAAATGACCCCTTGGTGAATTCAGAAGTTCGTATACATTCCAGAAATGTTTAGCTGTCCAGGATCTAGTATTGGTTTCACACCCATTTCTGTCACTAACTGGAAGGAGGCAAAAAGCATAAAAAAGTATAAATGGGGTATGTTCCAGTAAAATTGTGTTGAAAAATCTGCTTTTTTGATTCAAGGCAAGGCTGTCTGTTGCTGAAAGCTGGGAAGATGGTGATTTTAGCACCATAAACCCTTTGTTGATGCCATTTTCAGGGGAAAAAAACACAAGCCTTCTTCTGCAGTACTTTTTCCAATTTTTTGCTGTATTTTTGGGTAATTTTTGTTCTCCTCCAGGGGAACCCACAAACTCTGGGTACCTCTAGAATCCCTAGGATGTTGGTAAAAAAAGGATGCAAATTTGGCCTAGGCAGTTTATGTGGACAAAAAGTTATGAGGGCCTAAACGCAAAATGCCTCAAATAGCCAAAAAAACAGGCCTGGCACCTGAGAGGGAAAAGGCCTGGCAGCGAAGGAGTTAAAGAAAAACAGGCTGCGTTTAAAAAGAAAAAAAATGAAATGTTTCAGTTAAATTTTTGAAGAGTAGGCAGTGATCCGTGGGACCACTGCCTGCTCTTCAAAAATGTTTTCGCATGCATTCACAAAGGGGTTGGAGTCCCTTAGGGACCCCTTCCCCTTTGCGAATGGGTTAGCACCAATTTGAAATTGGTGCTAACTATGATTGTTTTGTGACCGCATTCATGGTCACAAAACAATCAAACGTACCATTTAGATTCGGTATTAGGAAGGGATGCCCTGAACACGCCCCTTTCTAATACCGAATCGCAAAACCCAAATTGCAATTTGGTAACAAGTTACTGAATCGCAGTTTGGGCCTTGTACATCTCAAAAAGCATTTTTCTAGTCGCAAATGGGCCAATCTGCAAATCGGCCCGTTTGCGACTAGAAAAATGCTTTGTACATGTGGCCCTTAGTGATCACGAAGACTAGCTCTGAGCAGCAAGCCTTCTTTATTTAAACTCTCAGGTTGCGTGCATGAATACAATGTATAGTAGTGGCCAGGTGACGCACTATATCCTTTTCAACATTTCAGGAAAGAAAAAGAACAATAAAAGAATAATACTGCAATAGTCAAAATGAAATCACACAGTCCACATGTGATAGGGTCGAAATGTAGTTTTGAGCATAAGTTCACCATACTTGGATGTGAGAGTTCAACACACAAAGATTTTTAACTTCTGGCTGGGTATGGGATTGGCTTTCAGTTGGTATGGATGTACCCGAAGAAGCACTTCCTGATTATTAGTCATTGACACCATGTTTTCCACTACCTAGGAGGCTCTGGACCATGATCATTCTTCATTATTCCTCTAATGGCACACTCCTCTGCCACTTCGGTTATGCTCTCACTGGCATTCATATCTTGGTCACCAGCAAAAGGTCCATCATTAATCTCGTCCTCTTTTGGATGAACTTTCTTGAACCATGAAACATTTCTCGAAATCTCCATTCCACTTTGCTTGGCGGTCACCATAGTTCCTCTCACTTTCACCACCTCCCATGTTTCTCTTTCATAAGTAGTGCAAAATTTCCTTCCATGGTAGCGATCCTTGATAATCCCTCGATCACCTACACACAAAGCGGACTCCAGGGCCCCTCTACCTCGAGTTGCTCTCTCATTGTTGTGTCTCCTCTGTTGAGCCACCTGTACGTCTAAGGTGGAGGGTTCCCACTTAGGACCTGATAATATAAGGTCCCGAGTTGACCGTCTCATTGCATGATCACTGGGGGTGCACCCTGTGGTACTATACAGTGTTTGCCGATACCCCCTCAGAAATTGGTTGAGGCAGCACTCCACGTTTTCATGCTTTTCATCCCAAATCAGACATGCCAGAGTCATCATAAACTTCCCCACCTCTCCGTTCACTTGCGGTCATTGAGGAGGTATTCTCCTGTGCTTGATGTTTAGGTCATGTACATACTTTTTGAATTCTTAGCCTTGGAATGGGGGACTATTGTCAGTTTTAATTTTGTTGAACAGCCCTAGCAGAGCAAAGATCTTCTCTTGTGCCGGTATGACATATTCAAAAGCTGTTGACTCTACCAGCTGAACAGCTGCAAATTTGGTGTAAATGTCCCTCAATACAAGTGTTTGGCTGGTTTCTGGAAAACTGCTGAAGTTGATACTCACCACTAACGATGATGCAGGAAGACAGTTTTTCACAGCCTCCTTAACCATTCAGTTCATTTCAGGGAACCACACCTTGCTTCTTAGTCGAGCCTTAGTTTTAGACGTTCCTTGATGGCCCTGCTATGCTGGTTCTACTGTCCTGGCCCACATGCAATGCGGAATTACCACCTGATGGCCTCTTATTATCGACCCTTCCTCACTTTCACTCAGTTCATCTCTGCACCTCCACAACTGCGTATGTGCCTCCTGTTCTGCGGTCATAAGACCACTTGTGCCGTCCAGAAAATGTCTCCATTGGTTTCCTCACAGGAGTAGCCTTGGCTACTCTAACCAGACATCTGTCAGTTTTAGTTCTGCAATTTCCGGCAGGGATAGTGCTTGGAGACATGCCATTTCAATTATCATCCCAACAAAACCTCCCACTCCCTGATCCTCCCCCTGCTGGGTAGTAGGATTGGTGACCAGGGAATGGTGTAAGAGGTAGTCAGCTGGATTATTTACTCCGGGATGGTACACCACCTCAAAAGAGTATTGTTAGAGTTGTACAGCCCACCTCTCAATTCTGGGGGCCCCATTCCTAGCAGTGCCAGCAAACAGCGGTACAAGGGGCTTATGGGCAGTTATCACCTGAAATTTTTGTCCACAAAGACAAGGTGAAAAAGTTTACATGCCCACCAGGTAGCTAAGGCCTATCTTTCAATCTGGGCATATTGTGTTTCCACTGCTGTAAGAACTCTGCTTGCATACATGATGTTCAATGGGCACACACGCTCCTTCACACTTCATTTGGGGGGGACTGAAATATGCCATGGTGGTATCATGCAATAGAGCTTTCTTGATGTCTCTGAAATCCCTGACGGCATTACTGTCCCGTTTCCAAGGAACATCTTTTCTAGTTAGAGTTCTTAATGTTTCAGAGAGGGTGGCCAGGTTGAGAATAAGCCAGCCCCACTAGTTGACCATCCTCAGGAAGCTCCTAACATCTGAAGGACCTTGTAGAATTGCCACCTTCATGTCATGACAGCTTCATCCTTTGTGGGATCGACTTGAAGACCCTTGTGTGAAAATCTGTATCTGAAGAACTTTATCTCATTGCTGTAAAACGAGCATTTCTGTCCCTTGAGTAAAGGAAGACGATGCAGACCTCACTTCTCCCCGGATGTAGACACACAAATCACACTTCACCCATCCGATTAGCTTTCATGGATTGATAAAAATGTAGACAATGAAATCGGAGGTGCAGGACCAACCTGCCAGGCAGGGGTGTCCAAGGTCCCTGACCCCCAGAGCTGCAGCCTGCTGCATCTTTGAAGCTCCTCCTTTCAGCCATCTCAGGTATGAGTACTGGCGGAGCAGGAAAACTGGCACGCGTGGACTGAAGGCAGCTGGATTCAGGGTACATCCAGTCTCTAAGAGGGCTAGACAGGTGCTTAGCCACATCCCATCACCCTCTATTCCCTTCCTCTCTTTCATTCACATTCCCTCCTCTCTCTTACTCAGTTCTCTCGGTTACTCTCCCTCCTCTCTCTTGCTCAGACTACCTCAATTCTGTCATTCAAGCTCCCTCTGCTCTTTCCAGCTACTCACTCACACTTTGTACTCTGTCGCTCACAGTCCCTCTTCTATCTTGATCACACTCCTTTTTTCCAACACCCCTCACTCACCATTCTGTCACTCAAATCCCTCGCACTCACTCAAAGTAGCACTCCGCATTCTCGCTTTCGCTATCACAGCCACTCACTCCTCTTAAACTCGCTACATCGTTCGCTCACCCTTCTCTCACTCATGCTTTGCTCACTGACATTCTGAACAGGGCGGGCAGGGGTTAGCTCCAGGGAGAATGTTTGGGGTGTTACACCCCTCTAAAAAATGTATTCTTTATCAAATAGTTGGGTACAGTGCTTTCAGTTAGATAATGTGAAGTGTCTGTCAGGTTTCACCTGTGATTTTTTTACATACCTTAACTGTCAAAAACACACACTCTTTCTCTCGAATGTATGATGGAACAACTAATGCGAGAACCACACACACCTTAACAACGTGGTCGGAACAACGACCGCGTTGTTACCACGGATGCCTTTATCACGCATGCCTTTACAACGATTTTCCGTTGTAAAAGCATGCCTAGTAAAGGCATGTGTGGTTCTAGCATGCCATGCCACTCTCCGCCCACCCTAAGACCCAAAACTACCCCACCCCTAAAACTAAAACTACCCCGACCCACCCGAATAACAAAACTACCCAGACCCCACTGCCCGCACCTAAAAACAAAACTACCCTGACACCCCCACCCACTCTGAGCTCTAAAACATTCCCAACCACCCCAACCGCCGTAAAAACAACCAACCTCCTACCCCCACCCCTAAAAACAAAACTACCCTGATCCCACACCCTGCCCCTAAAAAATAGACCACCCCGACCCCCCACCCTACCCCTAAAAACCAAACTACCCGACCCCCCCACCCCAAGCCCTTAATCCACCCCACCCCTAAAAACTACCCCCAACCCTGCCACAACCCCACTTACCTGACCAAACTACCCCGATCCCCCCACCCTGCCCCTAAAAACCAAACTACCCCGATCCCCCCACCCGCCTCTAAAAAACAAACTACCCCGCCCCATACCCTTAATCAATCCCCTACCCCAGAAAACTACCCCCAACCCTGCCACAACCCTACTTACCGGACCAAACTACCCGATCCACTCTGCCTTTTTCTTTGGCATGACCATGCATATGCCTAGTTCAGCACATGCGTGGTTAAGGCAGAGAAAAAGGCAGTCGTTGTTTCAGCAAGCGTGGTTACGCCTGCATTGTAGACGACATTGTTGTTCCGGAGTCATGGTTCAGGATGTTTCCCCCCTCTCTCTCCTCTATATTTTAAAGGCCTTAAAAATGTTGGTTAGTTTGAAAAATATTGTGTTTTAAGTACCACTAACAATTCGCACTTTTCTCTCTTTCCACTGCTCCTTAAGCCCCCCTCATGTCCTGCTTCTCATACAATGGGGCATATTTACAAGCCCTTTGTGTCATATTTTTTTACGCTAATGCGGCGTCAAAGAGGCCTTTTCATCGCACCAGATTTACAAAGTGGCGCAATACAAGCATTGCGCCACTCTGTAACCCCCTTGCACCACATTATGCCTGCACCAGGCATAATGTATGCAAGGGGGCGTTCCCCCGTTAGGAGGCCCAGAATAATGGAGCAGTGAAATTTACAAGATTTCACTGCGCCATTTTTCCCGTCATTTTTAACACCTGCCCAAGTGACATTCCCATTGTATCCAAAGGGCCTCCCCATTGCTGAAGTAGTGCCATCATTTTTGGCGCTAGTCGACCAATGCACCACAATAGTGTCACAAGGTTTGATGCTATTGTGCTAATGTGCGCCATGGTGTGCTGCATTGTAAATATGGTGTTACCATGGTGACGTCAGGGGGGGGCGCAAGAAAAATGGTGCATCATAAATGATGCTCCACTTTCTTGTCGTATGCCCCAATGTGTTTTAACAATGTGTCCCAACATGATTGTTGGGAAATCTTAAGCTCACACCCCTCAATCATACTGACCAATCTACGCCCCTGAGGGCTGGTCAGACTAGGACAATCAGGCAGACCCCAATGGACAGTTCTGACAGGTCAGTGTGAGGGCCGTTTGTTAGGTGTATGTAGGTCTATTTTACATTCTGCTGAGACGGTTTTTAATGTTGATTTCGCTTATATTAAAAACAAGCAAGCTAAAATCCATACAGTGATCCTTTCCTTGCAAAACACTCATACAGAGTGTGTTTACAAGTTCAAAACTGCCCCAATTGAAATCATTGGCCACTTTTTTGCCTTTCAAATTATTAGGGCAACTTTTATTTTGGTGCCCATCCATATTTCCTCTCCCAGTCCAACCCTGACTCAGAGTGTGATCTACCATCTGCTCCCTCAGAGGCACAAGTCGTTGCTTCGTGATGCTCGCCCTTGGTTGGAGTGTGCCTCCTGATTCTAGATTGTGGGCTGTCTGCAGCCCAACCATCCCGGTACATGTACAGGTCTCACAGGCCAGCCAGGGCTGCGTACAATAATTTCCTCACCCACTCCTTGGGATCAGAGGGTGAGAGCCCTGGGAGATAAACTGGAAAACTGGGAAAGTGACAGGGACAAAAGGCACTTCAGTGTGGGCAGACCTCACTGGGAGAGTATCAGGGGGACATGGGGAGAGAAAGAGGACACTGTAATAGGGTCAAAGGGCATTCGAACAGGGACGGGGGTGCAAGGTGAATGCAGGAAGGGGAGGGGGGCTAAAGACCAACAGGAATCACTGTGAGGATTGAAAGCAGAGGTCGAAGTGGGTGGGATCTGTGGGGCACGAAGCATTTTTACTTTTATTAATTTAACACAATTAGTTCTCTTACTTTTAGTAAAAGGACATCTAAATCCGACAGGTGAGGTGCCTCAGCTGAAGTGGAAGGGAGGGAGTCTACTGTGTTGTGAAGCCGAGGGCGGGGCAGACAGCTAAACAAAAAACAGGCCTTCTAGCCAGGGTGTCTGCCGCCTGAAAGAAATGCAAACATGTGAAATTGGTTGCAAATGTAAATGCTCCTTGGGAGCCAGTATTAACCTTTATTGATAGAGCCACAGGAAGCTTCTAGAAGACAATGATTTGTTCTTCTTCAGATGTATTGTAAGGGCATTACCAGCAGAGCTCTGGGTGTGCACTTTTAATGGGCTTTTGTAAATGATGTTTGCACTAGGTACAGTTTGCGTATTATTAAAATCTACGTTTTGAAAGTCATTTTTTATCTCAAACCTAAATCTTTTTGCACATTTTGTGGCAGCCTGTTTTATACTGGGTGTAATGCAAAAATAAAATAATGGCTTATATGCTCACAGTGCTTTCTGTCACTGGTTAGGCTCTTGTAGCACTAAAAATACATGTCGCTATTCCCCACTGCACCAACCAGGAATCACTTCTGTGGCTCTCTGATTAAACACACAGACATCTGAAGTGAGCGCATCAACCAACAGAGCTTTCATAACAAAAAATTGTGTATTTCCCACTGATGACTTTAACTTGCATTTATTTTTCATTTAAGGTTTGCATTATTGTATGTACATTTATTGACAAGTGAAAGACGAACAAAACATTACAAAATATTTTTGGTATTTTAGCCATGCCTTTGACCGGGCCCCCACACTCACTGACCCCCACGTCCACTGCACTCAGAATCATGACAGTTCTCTTATTTTTTATGGGCGAGCGCAAAGCACTCCGTCCATTCTGTTATCTCTCTTTGGGATTCAAACCATGCCCATGCCACCTCAGTCACTTACCTTGGTTCGTGGGCTTGCCTTTTAAAATCCGCTTGCTTTCATTTGTGAAAGGCATGCATACGTCATGCCGTTTCCGGTGTTTAGCCCACCTACACAGCACCGGTAAAGTACTAAAAACATATGAGGCTCGATGTTTTCAGCCTGGGGTCCAGACTACTTTATCTGTTTATTTTCCACGCAGCGCGATCGCCCTGCATTTTACATAGCGCGATCGCGCTGCGTGTTTGTTTTGCTTTACAACGCTAATAGCTCTAACTCGAACAAATGTGAGACCCGCTGCATTGAAAATGCTTGTTTAATTTACTTTAAATGCTGATTGGAAGATACGTAAATAAGAGAACTTTAGAGGGGCAGGGGCACACACAAGCACATTAAAATAGAAGAGATGATTCCCACGTATCTTCAGAACTTTTCAGCCAAGCCCCTTGGTCCCTGTGGTGCCCTGCCATTGTTGCACCCACCGCTGGTGGTTTTCCTCATCTGATAAAAAATGTGTCAAGCCAGGGGCCCCAAGCAGACACCACCTTTGGTTCAGAGCCCTCATGAGTCCTTAAAGAGTACCTTGGGACACCAGGCACATGTCCGAAAACATAGATTGTCTTGATAACCGATCATCTACTCACGCTAAAAACCCCATGCCCAGTAAAGCCATTATCAGCACCACATCCCGTTGCCAGATCTGATTTGCCAAACAATGTGGCCCCTCCACGCTTGCTGTGGCACTTCCAGGATCAATCAGATCTGAGTATTCTGGGCCACGGGGGCGTCTCCATTCTCTTGCACTATTCCAACTGTATCAAATCGAGATCGATCATCCCACCAAATTCTTAGTCCCGTAGTTCTGCCTCCTCCAGCCCCGCTCATCCATCTCCCATCTGCTATTCCCCGTGCTTCACCAGATCACAAACACCGCAGTAAAACTTCGGAGGCCATCTGCACACCAGCTAAACATTCTCATATTAGGCCACCCCCAAACCAGTATGGGTCTAAAAGGGTATTATGCTGCTGTCTCTCATGACATGCAAATAAACCTCATCACTTTGACTTTGTGTTCAGCCACCTCTAACAGCTTAATTCTGAGCCATTATTACCGCCTCCGATCTTCCCCAGAATAATATCCCACCTAACTCCTGCAGACCTGTTCCTGCTCACCAGGCACACAAAAGGTGATGGGAGGATGCTTGCAATTTGTCTAACTGGTGGCACTCGCTTGCAGTAGCATTCCAACCCATCATTCTTTTGCCCACCATGCCACCTCAATTTTGGACCCAGCTATATACAAATCAGTCTTGACTCTGCTTCAATAGGGAACGTACAGCCCGAACTGCCAGGTCATTTCCTCCCCGAACTATAACACAAGCAACCCAAGATCTGTTTAGCCCTGATTGGGGCTCTTCATTCGGGTGCAGCTTGATTCCAGTGACATAGCAAGCATGGGATACATGTCTAGGAATAACCTTGGAATTGAGGGCGGTACATAAAATACACAAAAGGTGATGCGAGGAATTCTTGCAATTTGTCTAACCATTGGCAATCGCTCAAGATAGCATTCCAACCCTTTGTGTGTTTGCTGTTCCTGCCCACCACCAGGCTTCTTAGCTGCAGAGGCCGCAGTTGTCTTTTCCGGCGCCACTTTGTCCTCCACATCTTTGGCCTACTAAGCCTCCGCTGAAGGGAGGGTTGAAAACTCTGTCAGTGATTCTGGTGCTTGAACCATCTAGCCTTCTTTGTCAGATTACATACATGACAACGTTTTAGAAGAGGAAAATGGGAGATTTAAAAAAATAAATGGGAGAATTCATTTTCCCCATTGACGTCTACTGCAGGGGAGGCAATTTAAGGAGGTATACAGCAAAAAAGAAGCAATTTTTAGCTTAAAAAAATCTGGAGTTTGCCATCTGAATACGGCCTATTGGCATGTACGAGGTCACCCTATAGTCATATCTCTGGTGGATTGGCTTGTGTCATTCTATTCGTTTATGTAAGGAAGTTAAAAACAAAGGGCCTGATTTAAGAGGTCCTAGTGCCACCTTAGTGTTGCCATGGTGTAATTTTTTTTACACGAAGGATGCGCTAAGGTGTCTTTTACACACGCCATATTTACAAAGTGGCGCAATGCATGCATTGCGCCACTTTGTAATCACTTGCGCCACATTATGCCTGTGCCAGACATAATGTATTCTACCAGGGGCGAAAAAATAGTGCAAGGAAATCTTACAGATTTCCTTGTGCCATTTGCTTCAGCACTTTTAATGCCTGCTCTGAGCAGGCGTTAAAAGGGTGCATGCCATTGAATACAATAGGCCCCTATGTACAAACGTTTGTTGTTACTCCTGAACAGTACATCAGTACCGTCAGGAATTCGGATGCATTTGCCCCCTACCCTGCGCCATGGTGCACCGGATTTTAAGTACAGTGCACACCTGGTGGGGGTAGGAGGGTGCTAAGAGGTGCAAGGAAAGTGGGTGCAGTGCCACTTTCCTTAAATCAGCCTCAAAGCCTTTTGACAAGAAAAAGTATGCAAGAGATTACACCTGTGTAGCGAGGTTAATTTTTCATTAAACAGCCCTTTTCCCCTGTCAAGGGATTGGTACAGTAGTCTTCAGTCATTTCTCAAGTTACACTGTACTTTGTAATAACATGACATTTGCCAGAGGTGGAGGAACTACTGAGATGTTTCCAGGAAGATATCTGTGTGGAGCCTGCGCTCTCTGGTGTTAGCCCACTGCAGCCTTTGTCTCTATTCACTTAATTCAAAGACTGAAGTCCATAATTATATTTTTTGGTGCAAAACTGCGCTAACACAGTTTTGCGTCAAAAAGGTTTACCGCCGGCTTGCGTCATTCAATAGCGCCAGCCGGACCCCAAATTTATGGTATGCCCCAAGCCGGCGCTAAGCTTGGGCTAGCGTCAGAAAAAATGACTTTAGCAGGGTTTGGGTAGTGGTAGGGGTAGAGGTGAAGGGGGTTTTGCCTAAAAAAAGCCTAGCATCATTTCCTGACGCACAACCATCCATTACACGACTCCTGTCTTATAAAAGACAGGAGTCATGTCCACCACCCCAGTGGCCAGCGCAGGGTACCAGTGAACCCAGTGCCATGCAGAGGGCCCCATGTCAGGTCCCCCAATGGCACTTAGAATATTATTGTAAAATACTTACCTATACTTACCCTACTTACCTGGGATAGGGTCCTCCATCCTCTGTGTCCCTCTGGTGTGGGTGGGGGCGTTCCTGGGGTTTGGGGTGGGCACCTGTGGTCCCATTCCATGGTGTTTGACCATGGAAATGAGTCCACAGGTACCTTAACGCCTGGTCTGACCCAGGCATTAAATAATGGTGCTAAGCAGGCTTAGCGCCATTATTTAGGCTCACCTCCCACTCATGCTGCATTTTTGCAAGGGGGATAAATATGGCGCTACAGGCTTAGAGTCCTTTTTTGGACGGGAATGGCTACATTGCATCTCATTGACACAAGGTGGGTTCACGCATCCAAAAAATGACGTTAACGCCTACATTTTGACGCTAGACGGGTCTAGCATCAAAATTGAAATATGGAGTTAAGTTTACACCGGTTTTGCGTAAAAAAAAAAATATTGACACACAAACAGCACAAACAGAGTTTAAATATGCCCCTGAGTCTCAAGCCGGTTCATTAACTGGCCTCACCATGAACTGTGTGTCAGCGGGCAAGAGCTACCAGACATCCAGTAGCCCTCTGGACTGGACAATGAGACTCTGGGAAACGTTCTAAGCAACATAAATCACCTCCCTCTGCACAACCATGGGACTCCTGCTTGTGGGACGAAAATTGTTGCCTATTGTTACAACGTCAGGGGCTGCTGTAAGAGCTGGGATAAGGCTAACGGGTAGGGAAAGTGTGAAGGTTACGATGAGGAAGAGGAGTAGTTTAGAAGTTGTGACAAAGATTAACACATGTGACAGAGTCAGGATTTGTGTTAGAAATTGGTATGAGGATACTAGCAGGGTTGTTAGACATTTTCATCATTTTTGGCATTTGTCATATTTATTTCTTCATTATTGACCAAGCGATGTTATTATTATTATTATTATTTATTATTATCATTATTATTATTATTATTATTATTTTAAGGGCAAAGAATAGGAAATTCATGTTTTCAGCTCTGTGCTAAAGGTTTGTTTCCTTGCTGTGTAGACTGCATTTATTCTATGTTGAACTTTTATTTTTATGTCAGATTTATCTTATGTTTTTGTCATATATTGTAAGATTTTTAGTAACTCACAGTAAACTTTACCTTGAGTCCCGCAGTAGAGGCTTCTAATTGTTCTATTTCTACATTGTTGCATATTTTAACCTACATTTCTGTGGAACAGGCAACCTAACCCTTTGAGCTATCTCTTGGGGGTTCACCACTTTACCCAGCAGAACATAAACGTCCCTGTAGAAGGTCTTGCTTTGTGTGATGATGTCCTCTGCTCATGTAAAGACATAGATGGGCAGTACCGTAGCAAGGATGCCATGGGCCCTAGTGCAACCAAGGAAAATGGCCACTTTGACTGCTATTGGGGTAGCAGCAAAATACAGCAATGATCAGGGTTAAATGGGCGCCTCAGGGCTCTAGACCCCTGAGCACTGCACCTGCTGTACCAATGGTAGCTACATCGCTGCAAGAGGGAGTGTACAAGCAAACATTGTTGCGATGTTCTCATCACGCTTTGCTAAAGTGCAGATTCCAGTAAACGTAA
This sequence comes from Pleurodeles waltl, assembly GCF_031143425.1. Taxonomy (NCBI): domain Eukaryota; kingdom Metazoa; phylum Chordata; class Amphibia; order Caudata; family Salamandridae; genus Pleurodeles; species Pleurodeles waltl. Next base: position 983,162,564 of record NC_090448.1, read on the forward strand.
CTGTAAATTGTATTTGTATAGTGCGTACTACCCCTGATGAGGTGTTGAAGCCCTTCGTGCTGAGTAGTACGGTACCCTGGAACCCAAGGGTAGGGGTAAGAAGCTAGAAGATTAGTAAAAAGATATTCATGTTTCCTTCTGGATTAGATGTGGCCCTTGCACTAAGTAACATGCACTTTAAATGACAAGAAATCACGCACTGCATGAAGGTTTGAAAAACCAGCATAATAATCGGGGGTCGGGTTCTGCACATATCTCAAAATATTTGAAATGTCAATCTGATTATAACTTGTCAGTATTGCAGTTGACAATTAGCAAGAATTAATGAAAACCACAGTTGATATAAACAGGAGTGCCAGATTCCTTCATGTCAGCAAGCCACACAAGTAAAGGCGCGCCAGGAACAGTAAAGTGACATTTAAACAAAACACTTAAAACCAAAGCTGTTTGTATCAGCTGCCCCATTCTGTCGCCTTCGGGTCTCACCTAAAACAGTGTGCGCATGCACTGTCGCGTGCGAGAGATATTGTATACAACAACGGATTTGGAGCCTTTCATTTCTTGTCATTCATTGGCTTTATTATCACTCCAGTTTGTTGCCTCCTAATTGCCAGCGCATGTTCTCTTCAATTCTCCTTCTTTCGTGTGGACCAAGTACTAATTGCTTCATCTTGATTACTGTCCTTCTGCTGCTTGTGCTGTGATTGAGGTACTGTTTACTACATCCCCTGTTGCCCGTGTTGCTTTTTCCCACTGCCACCCTCCATCGTCCGTGTTGCTTCTTCCCGCTGCCACCCTCCATTGTCCGTGTTGCTTCTTCTCGCTGCCACCCTCCATTGTCTGTGTTGCTTCTTCTCCATTGTCCGTGTTGCTTCTTCCCGCTGCCACCCTCCATTGTCCGTGTTGCTTCTTCCCGCTGCCACCCTCCATCGTCTGTGTTGCTTCTTCCCGCTGCCACCCTCCATTGCCTGTGTTGCTTCTTCACTTCCCACCCCCCTTATCCGTGTTGCTGATTCCCTTCCCGCCCTCCCTTGTCCATGTTGCTTTTTTGCCTCCCGCACCTACCCATGTCTGCGTTACTTCTTTCCTCCCACACCCCCACGCTCCAGTTTTCCGTGTTGGTTCTTCCCTCCTACCTTCCACACTCCCATTGTCTGTTACCCATCCACCATAAGAAAAACAAGCGTTGGCAAAGCCAATAGGTTATGCTCTTGTTTTTTATTTTTATCAAAGTGGATTGTAAAATATTAGAAAAATTTTATAATTTGTTTTTGTTTTACATTTGCTAAACTGTTAATGGTTTATTAACTTTTGAAACAAACATTATTATAACATTTTTGTATTATTTGTATTCCAGTTAGATAGAAAGAAGAAACAAAGGCGAAACCTATTGGCATGACACCAAAAAGACAGAGAACCAGCTCCCTGTACTGTAGTACCAATACAATTTAAGTGGCATCAATACGTGGCTCCCTGTATTGTAGTACCTTGTACGATGATTCACTTTAAGTGCCCTCAATACGCACCTGGCCACGAGAGAGCGAGAGGAGAGAGAGGTGTAGGTAGGTGGAGAGGGAGGCACAGTAGGTAGAGGTAGGAGTAGGTAGAGGAGTAGAGGTAGGTGTAGGTAGAGATATGTGTAGGTAGAGGTAGGTGTAGGTAGAGTTACAGGTAGGTAGAGGTAGAGATAGGTATAGGTAGGGTTAGAGGTAGGTAGAGGTAGATAGAGATAGGTGTTGGTGCAGGTATAGGTAGAGGTAAGTGTATGTAGAGGTAGAGGTAGAAGTAGGTGTTGGTAGAGGTAGGGGTAGGGGTAGGTGTAGGTTTAGGGGGTGTATGTAGAGGTAGGTGTATGTAGAGTTAGGTAGTGGTAAGTGTAGTTAGAGGTAGGTAGAGGTAACAGTAGATGAAGGTAGGTATAGGCAGAGGTAGGTGTAGGCAGAGGTAGAGGTATGTGTAGGTAGAGGTAGGTAAAGGAGGAGGTAGGTAGAGGTAGGTGTAGATAAAGGCAGTTGTAGGTATAGGTAGAAATAGGTGAAGGTGTAGGTGTAGGTAGAGGTATTTGTAGGTAAAGGTAGGTGTAGGTAAAGGTAGTTGTAGGTAGAGGTAGGTGTAGGTACAGGTAGAAGTGGGTGTAGGTAGACGTCGGTGTAGGTAGAAGTGGGTGTAGGTAGAGGTAGCTGTAGGTGTTAGTACAGGTAGAAGTTGGTGTAGGTAGAGGTAAGTGTAAGTGTATGTAGAGGTAGAGGTAGAAGTAGGTGTAGGTGTAGATAGAGGTAGGTGTAGGTAGGAGTAGGTGTAGGTATAGGGAGGTATAAGTAGAGGTAGGTGTAGGTAGAGGTAAGTGTAGTTAGAGGTAGGTAGAGGTAGGTGTAGGTAGATGTAGTTGTAGGTGGAGGTACATGTAGGTAGAGGTGTGTGGAGGTAGGTGTAGTCAGAGGAAGGTATAGGTAGAGGTAGGTAGAGGTAGAGGTAGGTGTAGGTAGAGGTAGAGGTATGTGTAGGTAGAGATAGGTGAAGGTAGAGGTAGGTAGAGGTAGGTATAGGTACAGGTACAGGTAGAAGTAGGTGTGGGTGTAGGTAGACATAGGTGCAGGTAGAGTTAGGTGTAGGTAGATGTGGGTGTAAGTGTAGGTAGAGGTTGGTTCAGGTAGAGGTAGGTGTAGGTAGAGGTAGAGGTATGTGTATGTGTGGGTAAAGGTAGAGGTAGGTGTAGGTAGAGGTATGTATAGGTAGAGGTAATTGAAAGTGTATGTGGAGGTAAATGTAGGTGTAATTAGAGTAGGGGTAGTTAGTGTTAGAGGTAGGTGTAGGTAGAGGTAGGTGTAGGCAGATGTAGTTATAGGTAGGTAGAGATAGTTAGAGGTAAAGGTAGGTGTAGGTGTAGGTCGAGGTAGAGGCAGGTGAAGGTGTAGGTAGAGGTAGGTGTAGGTGTAGGTAGACATATGTGTAGGTAGAGGTCGGTGTAGGTAGAGGTAGTTAGAGGTAGGTGAGGGTAGAGGTGGGTGTAGGTAGAGGTAGGTGTAGGGAGAAGTAGGTGTCAGTAGAGGTAGGTGTAAGTAGAGGTAGGTAGAAGTAGATGTAGGTGTTGGTACAGGTATAGGTAGGTGTATGTAGAGGTAGGTGTAAATGTAGGCAGGGGTAGAGGTAAGTGTAGGTATGGGTAGGGGTAGGTAGAGGTAGGTTCAGGTAGGGATAGAGAACGGTGTAAGCAGAGGTAGCTGTAGGTAAAAGTAGAGGTAGGTGTAGGTAGAGGAAGATGTAGGTAGAGGTAGGTACAGGTGTAGGTAGAGGTAGGTGTAGGTAGAGGTAGTTGTAGGTAGAGGTAGTGGTAGGTGAAGGTGTAGGTAGAGGTAGTTGTAAGTAGAGGTAGAGGTAGGTGTAGGTACACGTAGAGGTAGGTGTAGGTAGATATAGGTGTAGGTAGAGGTAGGGGTAGGTAGAGGTAGGTAGAGGTAGCTGTAGGTGTTGGTACAGGTAGAGGTTGGTGTAGGCAGAGGTAAGTGTAAGTGTATGTAGAGGTAGAGGTAGAAGTAGGTGTATGTAGGTGTAGGTAGAGGTAGAGGGAGGTGTAAGTAGAGGTAGGTGTAGGAAGAATTAGGTAGAGGTAAGTCTAGTTAGAGGTAGGTAGAGGTACATAGAGGTAGAGGTAGGTATAGAGGTAGGTGTAGGTAGATGTAGTTGTAGGCTGAGGTATATGTAGGTAGAGGTGGGTAGAAGTAGGTGTAGGCAGAAGTAGAGGTAGGTGTAGGTAGAAGTAGGTAGAGATAGGTATAGGTAGATGTAGTTAGAGGTAGAGGTAGTTGTAGGTAGAGGTGAAGGTAGGTGTAGGTACAAGTAGAGGTAGGTGTAGGTAGACATAGGTGTAGGTACAAGCTGGTGAAGGGAGAGGTCAGTGTACGTAGAGGTTGGTGTAGGTAGAGGTAGGTGTAAGTGTAGGTAGATGTAGAGATAAGTGTAGGTAGAGGTAGGTGTAGGTAGAGGTAGGTACAGGCAGAGGTAGGTGTAGATAGAGGTAGGTAGAGATCGGTATAGGTAGATCTAGGTGTAGGTAGAGGTAGGTGTAGGTAGAGGTAGAGGTAGGTAAAGGTGTAGGTAGAGGTAGTTGTAGGTAGGTGTAGGTACAGGTAGAGGTAGGTGTAGGTAGACATTGGTGTAGGTAGAGGTCAGTGTAGGTAGAGGTTGGTGTAGGTAGAGGTAGGTGTAAGTGTAGGTAGAGGTAGAAATAAGTTTAGGTAGAGGTAGGTGTAGGTAGAGGTAGGTTCAGGTAGAGGTAGAGGTAGATGTAGATGTAGGAAGAGGTAGGTGTATGTGTGGGTACATGTAGAGGTAAGTGAAGGTAGAGGTAGGTGTAGGTAGAGGTATGTGTAGGTAGAGGTAGGTGTAAGTGTATGTATAGGTGGAGGTAGAGGTAGGTGTAGGTAGAGGTAAGTGTAGGTAGTGGTAGAGGTAGGTGTAGGTAGACGTAGGTAGAGGTAGGTGTAGGTAGATGTGGGTGTAGGTAGGTAGAGATAGTTAGAGGTAGAGGTAGGTATAGGTTGAGGTAGAGGCAGGTGAAGGTAGAGGTAGAAGTAGTTGTAGGTAGAGGTAGGTGTAGGTAGAGGTAGGTGTAAGTGTAGGTAGAGGTAGAGATAAGTGTAGGTAGAGGTAGGTGTAGGTACAGGTAGGTTCAGGTAGAGGTAGAGGTAGATGTAGATAGAGGTAGGTGTATGTATGGGTACAGGTAGAGGTAAGTGAAGGTAGAGGTAGGTGTAGGTAGAGGTAGAGGTAGGTAACGGTGTAGGTAGAGGTAGTTGTAGGTAGGTGTAGGTACAGGTAGAGGTAGGTGTAGGTAAACATTGGTGTAGGTAGAGGTCAGTGTAGGTAGAGGTTGGTGTAGGTAGAGGTAGGTGTAAGTGTAGGTAGAGATAAGTATAGGTAGAGGTAGGTGTAGGTAGAGGTAGGTTCAGGTAGAGGTAGAGGTAGAGGTAGATGTAGATGTAGGTAGAGGTAGGTGTATGTGTGGGTACAGGTAGAGGTAAGTGAAGGTAGAGGTAGGTGTAGGTAAGGGTATGTCTAGATAGTGGTAGAGGTAGGTGTAGGTAGAAGCAATTATAGGTAGAGGTAGGTGTTGGTAGATGTGGGTGTAGGTAGGTAGAGGTAGTTAGAGGTAGGTATAGGTCGAGGTAGAGGCAGGTGAAGGTGTAGGTAGAAGTAGTTGTAGGTAGAAGTAGTTGTAGGTAGAGGTAGGTACACTTAGAGGTAGGTGTAGGTAGACATAGGTGTAGGTAGAGGTAGGTGTAGGTAGAGGTAGTTAGAGGTAGGTGAGGGTAGAGGTGGGTGTAGGTAGAGGTAGGTGTAGGTGTAGGTATAGGTAGGTGTAGGTAGAAGTAGGTGTTGGTAGAGGTAGGTGTAGGTAGAAGTAGAGGTAGGTAGAAGTAGCTGTAGGTGTTGGTACAGGAAGCGGTAGATAGAGGTAGAGGTAGGTGTAAATGCAGGCAGAGGTAGAGGTAAATGTAGGTAGAGGTGGGTGTAGGTAGAGGTAGTTTCAGATAGGGGTAGAGGAAGGTGTAGGTAGATGTAGGTGTAGGTAGAGGTAGGGGTAGGTAGAAGCAGTTGTAGGTAGAGGTAGATTCAGGTAGGGGTAGAGGAAGGTGTAGGTAGACGTAGGTGTAGGTACAGGTAGAGGTAGATGTAGGTAGAGGTAGGTGTCGGTAGAGGTAGGTGGAGGTAGGGGTAGAGGTAGGTGGAGGTAGGTTGAGGTAGAGGTAGGTATAGGTAGAAGTAGAAGTAGGTAGGGGTAGGTGTAGGTAGAGGTAGGTTTAGGTAGAGGTAGAGGTAGATGTATGTAGGGGTAGGTGTAGGCAGAGTTAGGTAGAGATAAAGGAAGTTGTAGGTAGTGGTAGGTGTGGGTAGAGGCAGGTAGAGGTAGGTGAAGGTAGAGGTAGGTGTACGTATAGGTAGGTGTTGGTAGAGGTAGGTGTAGGTAGAAGTAGAGGTAGGTAGAAGTAGCTGTAGGTGTTGGTACAGGAAGCGGTAGATAGAGGTAGAGGTAGGTGTAAATGCAGGCAGAGGTAAATGTAGGTAGAGGTGGGTGTAGGTAGAGGTAGTTTCAGATAGGGGTAGAGGAAGGTGTAGGTAGACGTAGGTGTAGGTAGAGGTAGGGGTAGGTAGAAGCAGTTGTAGGTAGAGGTAGGTTCAGGTAGGGGTAGAGGAAGGTGTAGATAGACGTAGGTGTAGGTACAGGTAGAGGTAGATGTAGGTAGAGGTAGGTGTCGGTAGAGGTAGGTGGAGGTAGGGGTAGAGGTAGGTGTAGGTAGGTGGAGGTAGAGGTAGGTATAGGTAGAAGTAGAAGTAGGTAGGGGTAGGTGTAGGTAGAGGTAGAGTTAGATGTATGTAGGGGTAGGTGTAGGCAGAGTTAGGTAGAGATAAAGGAAGTTGTAGGTAGTGGTAGGTGTGGGTAGAGGCAGGTAGAGGTAGGTGAAGGTAGAGGTAGGTGTAGGTATAGGTAGGGGTAGGTGTAGGTAGACAGAGGTGTAGGCAGAGGTAGAGAGAGGTAGAGGTATAGAGATATCCAAGAACAAAGCGCCATCTGCGCTCGCAGTGCAAAACAAGAGGCAATACTGTGTGTAATCACACATGCTGTGGAAAGAGATTAAAGACGGAGTTAAAGCAGCCAGCGCCAATACATTGTGTAATCACAGTAATTGTTCGCCTGTTGCACGCAAACCCTAAGCGAGGATATTTGGCCTAATGGCCTGAGCTGCCAACTTTGGAGCTGGAAAACCAGGTTCAAACCTCAGTGGCGGCTCAACATCCTATGATTCTAGGCAAATCACTACATCTCCCCATGCCTACGAAAAATGCATGTCTCCCTCTCTAATGTAACCGGTGCTCTTGTAAATCACCCCAATACCTTCAAGTCGATGGGTGCAGTCACCAAAGAAACAGTGACAAGAAACAGCAACACGCCGCCACAGAGCGAGAAGCAAAATAAATAAAAAAAGAAGTGCCTTCAGCATGGTAGCCAGAGAGGAAGAACACTGGCCAGTATCCAATGTGAAGTGACCAGAAGGAGTACCTGGCCCACAGGCAACCCGAAGGCAAGAACGGCTGAGAAGTAGAACGACTTGCAGATGACGTGTTGGACAATCAGAAGCACATAAATCAGAGCGACGTTGGACTAAGCCAATAGGTAAGTAAAGGGCTGGGCCTAAGCCCTTTAAATTTTTTTTTTATTAACAATAGATTTTGCATGTGCAATGGCGGGACACAGTGGAGCATCCCTCTGGAAGACGGGGTACATGCAATATCGCTATATGCTGATATGTTGCTTTATATAAAGGACACACACGTTGCACATGACATGATCACTTACGCCCTAGGTCAGTTTGCTACCCTGCCCAGCCTGTGAGTGAATTGGGAGAAATCATGTCCGTTCCCCTTTCTGCCAGATGTTCCCAACCCCTGCCTTAGTCTCAGAATAACACGATTACAATGGCATCAGCAGACATTGAGATACCTTGGTATTTGGGTGTACTACTCCATGATCGACGTTTTTGAAGGGAATATGCACCTGTTCCACCCATGCACAAAGGCATTGGCTCAAAACTGCTTATTGCTAGGGGTGGCACATCACTGCTTTCATAGATGCTTACATATCACTAGACATGTGACCCCCATATGCACTGGGAATGCCACTGTTGGGCACACCTCAGCCCAAGGGACCTATGACTCTACATGAGTTGACATCATGGCATACAGCAGGTATACATACTCTAGGGGACCTTTACAGACATAGGGTATTGGCAACATACGAAATGCTAATTGAGGAATGTCGTCTACTCTCTGGTCAATTTCTGCTTCATACCTCTTTACTCACTACATTGAGGGATGGGGGGGACATGACTGCGGAACTGCCCATGCACCTCATGATCCAGTATCTGCATGTGATGGGCAGGGGCAGACACCTGATGCGCTAGTTTGCTGACTCACTCCGCTGCCACACTACTCCACAGTTCCTCCCATTGCCACATCATTGGAAAGCTGATTTAATACGCCCTTGCACTGAAGAAGAATGGGCCACTTTACTGGAAGGCCCACGACATGCGCCACCAATGCCCGCGTCAGGCTCATTCAATTTTATATAGTACAAAGAGCTTACTTTACACCGGAAAACATAAGTATATTCTACCACAGAAAGGATGCAGCCTGTGCACACTGTTCTTATGTAGATGCTGATTTATTTCATATGCTCTGGGATTCCCCCAACTACAGGTATACTGGACAGGCGTTACTTCTACATTATCTGACTGAACCGAGCGACCTGACCTACATAGATGGGAGGTATGCATCCTGGGACTTTTCCGCAGGAAAATGAGGCAGAGGGTAACCACCTGCTTTTTGGACTTGGGTTTCATAGTAGCTAAGCGACTAATCACCCGCAAATGGAAATCCCTGGCCCTCCGGTGGTCATAGCCTGGGAACTCTTGATGCTTACCTGGGCACAAGCAGATCGCAAAACCATACACAGAGAGGACACACTTGGGCTGACGAAATACCCAATCGCTACCCTGTGGGACACTATTGTCTACAGTATGCAATCCAATCACTCGCTCTCAAAGAATGGTAACAGTGATATAATAACTGAATCTCAGGGAGCATAGACTATAACCCCATATTGACGACACATATAGTGTTCAGTTGTAATGCCCCTCACACACAATCGTTGTGAACACATTAGCAGCACAAATGTGGCATAGCAACGTCATACATGCAAGTGGACAGTGGAGGTGAGGGGCAGACAAGTTAAGGGCTGTTTAGTTGTTATGTTTTAAGGTTGGGTATTATATATGCAACGAATTGTGAAAATCTGCTACTAACTTCAACAATATTATTACTGACGAACTGCACTCGTTAAGGGCTTCATTCCTACTTTGGCGGGCGGCGGTCGCTGCCCGCCAAGCGGGAACCGCCACTTGGCCGCTCCGCGGTCAAAAGACCGCAGAGGCCAATCTGACTTTCCCGCTGGGCCGGTGGGCGCCCGCCAAGGGAGCGCCCGCCGGCCCAGCGGGAAAGGCCCTGCAACATTGAAGCCGGCTCCGAATGGAGCCGGCGGTGTTGCAGGGGTGCGACTGGTGCAGTTGCACCCGTCGCGATTTTCACTCTCTGCAATGCAGACAGTGAAAATCTTGCTGGGGCCCTGTTAGGGGGCCCCTGCACTGCCCATGTCAGTGGCATGGGCAGTGCAGGGGCCCCCAGGGGCCCCACGACACCCATTCCCGCCATCCTGTTTCTGGCGGTGAAAACCGCCAGAAACAGGCTGGCGGGAAGGGGGTCGGAATCCCCATGGCGGCGCTGCTTGCAGCGCCGCCATGGAGGATTCTCCCAGCCGGGGGTAATCCGGCGGGAAACCGCCGGACCCGGCTGGGCGACCGCGGCTTTACAGCCGCGGTCGGAATGCCATATGAAGCACCGCCAGCCTGTTGGCGGTGCTTCTGGCGACCTCCACCCTGGCGGTCATAGACCGCCAGGGTTGGAATGACGCCCTAAGTGTGTTATAACTGGAGATGCCACGCATTCAGCCCAGCTGACATGGGACCAAATGCAATGTATGCACACGATCTAATCTCGAATCTAAGTGCTGGTGCTGTCTATAGCATTATATCCTGCTGACATGCACATATTGTTATGATTAACATGTACTATCAACATTGCATAACTAACATATCCTTTGGTTAGAATTGTATATAGTTGTGATACCTGATATATATAATGGTACCCACTTGATAATCCACTGTTTTGGACATTTTAATAAACAGATTCAAACAATAGATTTCGCAAGCAGCGCTCAAGCGCGGGTGTAGGCGAAACCTAAAAACCGCTATGACGCGACCAGTGTTGGACGGGTCATATCACATTTATTTCTGTCCCGTTGCATACCAGCATACCAGCATCCCCCCTGTTGTCTGTAATGTTCATTCCCTTCCACGCTACTACCTGTTGTCATTGTTGCTCACCCATCACAATAAAAAGAGTGCTATGCTCTGGCCAGCGCTGGCTGTGTCATAGAGCCTTTTTCCTAATTTTTAGCCATGCTGCACAGCAGCTGTGCTGCTCTACAACATGGTTAAAGGACATTGGCCAGACCAATGCCCTTGCATAGGTGTGATCTATTGGCTTTGTTCATGCTTGTTCTCTTACATTTCTATATATTTTCGAATGGCACATTCAAGTGGCCACCAATATTAGTGACCCTTCACTCAACTCCAGGGCTCCCAATGCACAAGCATAGGTTACACCACCCCAACACACCTCTCTCCATTGTTGAAGTGGTGTTATCTGCCAACAATTCCTTTACTATAGGTATGTTGACGGGTGGAAGTGTTTATCGTTGACAGCTGCAGCCAAGTCACAGCAAACAAATTCTGCTTTTCAGGTCCTGCTGTCAAAAAGCAGACTTTTCATCTCTGTTCCCTGCATGCAGGTATGCGTGCAAGGAACAGACAGAAGCTCTGCTCCAGCAACCAGGCAGCTGCTGTTAAAAGCAGCTGCCTACTTGCTGGAGCAATGGGACTGCAGGGGAGGTCCCAGATAGCCCAAAAGAGCATATTCTAAAATAAATTAAGATAGTGAGGGATCACGGTGGAGGCTTTGAAGCTTCCTCTGCGGTCCCTGATAGCATATTAAAAAATAAATTAATAAAGCCTGAGAGACCACAGGGGAGGCCCTGGGCCTTCCCCCGCAGTCCCTGATAGCCTGCAAAGGCATATTCCAAAATAAATACAAAAATAGTGAGGGACCGCGGGGCAGCCTTGAGGCTTCCCCAGCGGTCCCTGATAGCCCGTAAAGACATATTCCAAAATAAATTTAAAAAATAGTGAGGGACAGAGGGGGAGGCCATGAGGCTTCCCCCGTGGTCCCTGATAGCCCATAAGGGCATATTACTAAATAAATTACTAGATAGTGAGAGACCACAGAGGGGGCCTCAAGGCTTCCCCCGTGGTCCTGATAGCCTGTAAGGGCATATTACAAAATAAATTAATAAATAGTGAGGGACTGCAGGGGAGGGCTTGAGGCTTCCCCACAGTCCCTGATAGCCATAATGGGCTAAAAAAAAGAAGAAGAAAAATAAATTACATAACTCAAGTGTGAAGGTTGCAGACCTTCACACTGAGTGTTGAGGGTTCGAATCTAGGTGTGTCCTTGGTCGTTTCCCGTGTTTTTGTATTCAGATGTTTAAGGCTCATACTGAAAGGTGATCCTACTCTTTTCAATTGACAAATACATTTGTCTTTTCAATTTGTGCAGAAATATCACATTCTAAGTATATCATCCATCAAAGCCTAAAAACTCTCCCTCCCCCTCTCACTCTCTTTCCCTCTCTCTCTTTCAATCTCTTTCTCCCACTCACACACCCACACACACACTTACGCACCCACTTGCAGATCCACTCAGACCAGTCAGACCCTCACACAGACACTCACAGACTCATTGACACCCTCATGCACCCACTCACAGACCCACGCACACACTGAGGCACTCAATTAAACACTGACGTCCGTACTCTCACACCAAGACACTCTCACAGCCACTCTCACCCCCAGATATGCCGTCCTAAACCTATTCTCACACCCAGGGAGGCCACAGCCAATTCACTGAAAAAAAACAAAGATTACATGGACATTATAGTTAGGAAATAGAAATTTTTAAAAACATAGAAATTCACTTAAAAACCCAAAGGTTACACAGATAGTTAGGTTCTAAATTTACTTGCATAAAACCATAGAAATCCAGTAGTTACAGTTAGAGTTATTTCACGTAAGTATAACTCACGGCCTAAGGTAGCTTTTAACTATAACTCACGCCCCCGCCTTTGGCTGTGCGCAGCGGGATTTGGGCGCAGGTCCTAGCCTGCGGCCAGTCCCTGTGGCCAACCTCCTATAACCACCAAACCTCGCTTCGTTCATGGCCTTTGGTCATCCGCACCGGGGGTTGGATGCTGGGCCTGGCCGGCGGCCACCCCCCATGACCACCCAGAGAGTTTTTTCATGACTTTGATGAATGATATACTTAGAGTGAGATATTTTATGATAAATTTGAAAGAAAAATGAATTTCTTAATTAAAAAGAGTGAGATCACCTTTCAGTATGTACCTTAAACATTTGAAGTTGAAAAGAAATTCTAGCAGGAAAATGACCACAGATTCACCTCTATTAGAACCTTCAACATCTAGTGTGAGTGTCTAAGACCTTAAGCACTACACCACAGGTTATTCCTGATTATGCAGTCTCCAGACATTACTATGACATTCAACCCAAAGATTTTGCCTGAGGGGGTGAAACTTCAATGTTTCATCACAAGGAATGTTTACTATTAACATTAACATTAACATTAGTAAATAAACAGACACACTGCCATGATATACCAGGATTTGAACCTTCAACCTACTGAGTGACAGTCCATGAGCTTTACCAGTAGTCCAGAAGCGACGAATCAAACATCTTGCTTGTGTGCCGCTTTGAAGTCATTCTATGGCTTCAAAGGCGTACACAAGCAAGATGTTTGCAGACAGGACCGGAGGGGGACCTAAAGGCCCCCGCACTCCAAGCCGGCTTCCCGTGTCCTGGGGAGCCAACATTGCTCCCACAAGCAGGAAGCTGCTTTAAATAGAGGGCCCCTGCTTGCGGGAGCAATATTTTCATCTGTTTCCCTGCACACATATTTGCGTGCAGAGAAACAGATTAAAACTCTGCTTTCTGCAAGCCGGAACTCACGTGTGCAGAAAGTGGAGCAAAAGCAAACAGCTGCCTCCCAAGGGTGGGCACCTCGGGAGGTAGCAGAAGCCGGCCCTGGGGATGGCAGACCACAGGGCCATCTATGGCTCCATGAGGGGGGCGCGTGGCCCACCTCCAGTGTTTAATTTAGCCCCAGGGAGGTGGTGGTCTCCCATGCCAGGGTCCGTGACGGTCACTCCTCATTATATGTTTTCAGCCCCAGAGAGGTGGGGGTCCTTGGGGCTGCGGGATGGGCCACAAGCCTCCCCCTTAATTTGACTGAATTGTTCCAGGTGGTGGACCCCAGGGCTGAGAGGGTACCTGCTGGCCCTTCCCGTATTAAATTCATGATTTTCGCCTTGGAGATGGCGGTCCCAGGGGCTAACATAAGCCCTCAGAGGGAGACCCTCTGTGCCACCCTCCTTTTTTCACCCCCCAAAACCCCTGGGACCTGGTCCACCCTGGGGTAAAGTAAAGGAAAAGAGTGGGAAAACTTGTTTTTCTTTTTTAATCTCAGATAAATCCACAGATTTTTCAGATTTTTTTTTTAAACTGCTTTTTAGTCCTTGTGGGGTCCCTGGGGACCACTAGACCAAGGCTAGGAGTTCACGGTATCCCTACTCTGGCCCCTTTTCTTTCTTTTGTGTTTTTTTGTGGGACTCGGCTGAAGCCGAGTTCCAAAATGGCTGTCAACACTTTCTTGTTGAAGTGTTAGCAGCCAATCAAATATTAGCACAGGGACAGTTGGATCCCAGAGGATCAGCATCCCTAGGTATCTATATTTTTTTACCTTTAATATCTCCAGAACTACTGAACAGGTTTACACCAACCCACAAAAAGCACACTTTCTGGTCTAACTGCTAGCTTTCTGCCAAATCTGGTGTTATTCTGTCCAGCAGATGGGGCTATAGTTGTGTTCAAATCCCTATGGGGAAATGCATGGGGAGACATGTCTTGGGACCCCTTTTTTTCTCAACCCTACTTAGTGGACCACCCCGCTGACATTTGTAGTTCCCAATTAGGGAACTTTTATTAATTTGTGTTCCTGAAGAAGCACCGTGGATCCAATTCTCCTGCATCACCAGGTGCAAAACATGTCAACCTTTACTCACTTTTCACTTCTATAGCTACATGGGTTCATTACCTTTCCAAAAAAGCCCTTTATGCCTTTCTTTAGTGCCTTTTTTTAATCTCTCCAGGAGTACGGTGTAATTAAATGACTCGTTGGTAACCCATAGGCGGTTTAAGTTATTCACTTCTCCCTTCACTTACATTTAGTTCTGCATATTTCATCTCATATTTTAGGACACCCTCATACTTATAGGCTTCCCAATACTGCATCTAATAAAAGGATCTCCGCTAAAGTGACCCTTTGTGGGGCCCGTAGGACATTGCAGCGCCGGTCCTACGAGGAGCAGCCCAATGATGAAGCATGACTTCCCTTTTGGCATGTAACCATACAGTCAGCCCCTAAAGGGCATAATGACATGACAACAGAATGGCAGAAAGTAATGCAGTGTAACCATATATGTAGCCACTAGAGAGTGTAGTGCCTTACACATTTTCAGGCCTAGCAGGCCTACTGCAATACTATCACAAACAAGGCCCTTAAAACACAAACTACTCCCAGCTGTAAAATAAAAGTTCCAGCCATGAGAGAACTTAATAAGACTTTGTAGTGTGGGAAGGGTTACTCTTTTGGGGACCCCGCCAACCTAGTGTGGGGACGCATAGATGACCTAGACAGGAAGTGTGTGTTTTGCTGAACATTTTGATGGTGAACCCATTGTCCTAGGACCACCACACGGTGAGTTATGGCCAAAAAAGATTTACAAAAGGAATGCCCCGCAAAGCATTATGAGGCGATTTTCTGAGTGCAGCAAATATTGTAGTATCTTGATTGTAATGCTAAGAACAGCCCGTAGAGGACACCATAATAAAAATTGCATTTGTAAGAAACATTGTTATGTAACCATATAGTCAGCCCCTAGAGGGCATAACAATATGAAAATAGAATGGCAGAACGTAATGCAGTATAACCATGTATATAGCCCCTAGAGTGCGTAGTGCCTTACACATTGTCAGGCTTATCAGGCCTACTGCAATACTATTACAAACAAGGTCCTTCAAACACGAACTACTCCCAGCTGTAAAACAAACGTTCCAGCCATGAGAGGGATCAAAAAGACATTGAATGGTGGGAGAGTTTACTATTTTGGGGTCCCCCAACCTAGTGTGGGGGCTCAGAGATGCACTAGACAGAAAGAGTGTGCCATGGTGAACGGTTTGGTGGTGGTCCTATTATTGTAGAACCACAACAGGCTAAGTTATGGGTAAAAATGTTTTGAAAAAGAAATGCCCTGCAAAGCACTATGGGGCGAGTTTCCAAAGTGCAGTGAATATTGTAGTGTCAGGTCTCCAGCTGTGCTGGGATAGCCGCTTTGAGGATTTCTTTGGTTATTTCTGATTTAAATGCTCAAATTTGTATATTTTTCAACTGCCAAACTTGTAGGTAAGTGGTAGTCATGTAAAGCACGCCTCAGATGAGGTTGTGCTATATGAAACTTCATGTAGTCATGTAAAGCGCTCATCCGATCGAGTTTGCGCTATGTGAAACTTCAGTGCTCTTCTGATAGAGTTTGTGCTATATGAACCTTTTAAAAAAAAAATAACCCCCCTCAAGCTTGTAACCTGTGTGCGCAGACACCACAAAGAAACAGCGGCATGCCCAAAACAAGGAAGAAAAAGAAATAACATACGGCCACGCAGTGCAAAGCGGCGAGGCAAAAGACAACAGTTGTGCAACACAGTAAGGTATATGGCCGATCGTGCAATAATCCATGTAATAGGGTCAGTCTCCAAGAGGTAACAAAGCAGCCTCAAGGTGGGACAATTGTAAAGCATTTACCTACAAAATCATGGGAATTTTGAAAGTTAGGCCCAGGATGGAATGAAAGTGATGGATGTGGTTAAAGCCCACAGAGTAGATTACAACATGTCAAAGAGCAGCGTTTGCACACTGCTAATCTCAACCTCAAAATGGGGCTACTGTTGCCTTTATGACATACCATGGTAAATGCGGTGCTAAAACACCTTATTATTGGTAAATGAAAGTCCTTAGGAAATAAAAGGCAACGTATTGCTAAGGCCACACTTTGTCTTTGTTCTCTGTTTTAATGTCAAATATAGCTTATTGCTCTTTTTGTGATGTATAGGAAGAAATTATAAATGTTTAGCAAAGTCTATGGAATTAGAGAAAGGCATTTTAATTGATGTATATATACCCCAGTACTTTCTTGAAAGTCTCTAGACAGTACAACAGTAGTTATTGAAATCTAAAAAAATATGACCAAAAACCAAAATGAGGTAATAATATAAACTTGTCTGTAGCAATGAAATTTGACAAAGATTTGAAACACACATTTCTGGTCACATGACAATGAAAATGAATAGAAAAGTAGGTAAGAAATAAAATTAAGAAGTAAAGCATTACATGATTGGTTAATAACACACAGTGGGCTATAAGCACAGGCCAAAACGAACAAATACCCCCAGCAATCATAGAGACATTGCTGACTGTTGGAAATCAATAGAGCGCTCTTTCTTCTTCAAAGACATAACAGCGAATTTGAAAATTATACCTCATCACCTCCATCTATATAATTTCTCCCCTCCAGTTATATATTTCTACTTAAAACAGGGACATTTCTGTATGACTAGTCCAAGAAATTGTACTTATGAGTTGTAGTTAGATAATTCAGGAGATATGTTATTAGGTGACCTGGTGATGATATTTGTAAAAAATTGCTTCAAGTATTGTTGTCTTCTATGCTTTCACATATATAAAATTATGTAATTAAATATATTAACAATTGGACATGCACAACAGCTATGGGTTGTTTCACAATCAAATTGATTTGTTTTTCCTGAGTGTTCCATGATGACTACTAACACATGATCATCTTAACTGTAAATGCTCTAAATTATGACAAATTAGTCTAACAGAAATTCTAGTTTTGTCAGAACACATGTGAAAGGAAAACAATCTAGCTTTGTGTTGTTTATTAAAAACAATCATATATCACTGTAGTAGTCTATTATTAACTTACCATCTACTATGAAAGCACCATAAGGTACAGGTTTAACTTACCTTACACTTACCATTTATCTCAATATTAAATACAATGTATTATTATTGATACCAAAAAATATGGTTAATACTGGAAGAAGCTCTTTGACTTTTGAGACATTTGATTAGTTCTGGAAATATTTGCTTGTTTTCTTTTTTTAGATGTTTTTCTGTTTTTTTTTAACAATGTCTACACAACCAACTAAAACATCAGTCTCAATGGAAACAATAGAAACAAGAGGATAACAAAGGAAAAGAAAATATGGCTGTTGCGGGACACTGCTGAGCCATTACAAGCTCACTGTTGCTCAAATGTGAATTTATCTTGAAAAAACAAAACAGAAGAGGTGTTTGGCAAAACAGGAACAGTTTGTTTAATTAAACATTACGACCGAGAGGACAATTACAGAACCGGGATCTAAGGTACAAATGTACTTTGAGACAGTCCTCAGATCTCGGTTCTGTACTTGTTTCAGAGTACATTTGTTCTGCGCTGTGTTTTATACATTTCTGTAGGTGCAATAAAACAATTACAGCATTCCTTCTGAGGTAAAGAAGGTGAAAAGTTGTCATGGAGTCATAAATAAGGTCCTGATAATAAATGCAGGCGGGCTTTAACCTTGTGTGGACACAATGTGGGCCAGCGGGTAATGTGTCCAGATGTCTGTCGTGAGAGGTGCGTGATCACTGTGTGTTACTGTGTGAGCTGTGTTCTGATTGGCTGTGTGTTCCGGACTTCATGTGATGTCTGACTTTTTGTTGTTTGGCAATGCGTACACTCCTCTGGCCATGTGTGCTTTATGGGGGGGCCAATCTCCCGGGACCATTGTGGTCCCGCTGCACCTATCTGTGATCTGAATTTTCTGATTCGTGCGTTTGTCTGCCGGCTATGTGCTGCCCCATCTGTAACCTGTCAGTTAGCAATCGCAGGCCTAGGTCTCAGAGTCTGCCTGACAACATATCTTGGAGTTGGGGTTTATGGAGAGTTCATGACGGGTGAACTCGCTAATAGTGATATTATTTTTTTGGTATATGTGATCATATCATGGGGCACATCAACACCAAGTTTCCCAATATTAACATTCTCCACTCTAGTTGAATTTTCAACTATACCATCTAACCCATACTTCATGACAGTCACATTATTGGGGGCTTCAGTTTTGCTTCCTACTACTTCCCTAGTTACTTGCATTCTACCCAATTTGAGAACTACATTTTTACAGCAGGAAACCCCCATTAGCAGGAAACCACACAAAAATAGTAACACTATGAAAATGGGAAACAATGATTTCCACAGAGTGGTCGGCCACTGGGGGAGCCAGGAGAACCAGTTTGCAAACTACTCCTGCTTAGGGGCACCTCCCTCTTCATGCATGTATTTTTGTAATTGGTGCAATGCTTGGATAGCAAGAGTAAGATTTCCTTTGTCAATGTCATTGCCTGGTGTATACTTGCAGCAGGATGCACTGATCTTCGCATCCACCAACCCTCCATTGTGATCATCAAGTCCAACACATACTGATGTTGCATCAACATGAGGAAGATGGTTCTCAGTTCTTCCTTGATCACATTAATACCAAGCTCTGTGCTGTTCACAATTTTGAGAGTTTACCACCTGGTTATTTGTAACCAGAGAGCATTTGCTTTTATCTGCATGGTGATCAAAGGTATGGACCCACACGCAGATACTTCTGCATCAGGGAACAGTCTGAATTCTTCTGGAATGTTCTTATACTGAGCCCAGCCAAAATAATCAGCAGTTCATTTTTCTCGAGCTTGATGCAACAGTCATCTTCCTCCTTAGATGGTATTCGTACAACTCTGACAGATCTTCTCCAGGAATGACCAGGATCGGGTGAGTATGGTGACGAGGGAGCAGAGGCCATGCCATCTGGGGACGAGCTGAGTGTAGGCAAACTCGCCGCATTGCCAGTAAGTGTCCATCATCGTAGAGGTGACCCATAGCAGGTCCAGAATGTGCAGGATTGTGCCACAGTTTTCATTTGTACCCAGACAAATTGGTCCTTTGCCAATGAAACATAAGGAATAAATCGTAATCTTCCGTACAATTAGTTGTTGCCCCTTTTCTTCTATCCACGTATACCTCTCTATCTCAGTATACCAGATTTTCTTACACAGGGTATCTATGTTCTTATTGAACCCTCCCCTAAAAGACTAATTTCCCTTATAATCGAGGTGGATGGCCTTACAATGAAACTCCATGTCTGTGGTCACTTGTTGTCAACGAAGGAAGCCCCAGATACGCTAAGGGCCACCCTGGAACCACAGATGGAAGCGGGAGTGGATGTGTTTGAGCATTTATTTGGTGTTTTTTCTACCTCCAAGAATCTCTTTTCTGGAAAGTCTCGGGCCAAACAGTATCCTCCCCTATAGTACCCTTTCTGCGCATCCTATCTAGCTCAGTTTGGATATCGCTAGGCTCAGTGAGAAGGTACAGTGTTGTAGGATTTGACTCATGGCTGGTCAGGCTTCCTACTACCCTGTGCAGTTCTACTTTGTTGGGTTGTGTCTTGGCCCTAATTCTATATAGGTGTGAGTGGAGAAGGCATTTTGCTTTTTCAGTGACTACCTCTTGGGACGAGTGAAGCCTGTCTGCACCTACTGCATGTAGTCACAGTGAAGAGGTGTAACATGACCTGGCTGATGTCTTGGAACCCACAGCAGTTATGTGCTGATACCATGTGTTGTGTAAGAAGGTGCTGTGTATTGTGTGTGGAATGCTTGTGTTGTGTATAGTGTAGTTATAAGTAACATGAAAGAGGTCCCTACGCAACAGCCGTGCCATTTTCTGGATGGACTCCATTAGACTAGACAGTTCTTTGATATGGACTGGATGCAGCAGTACCCATGACAAACAGAGGATATACACATAACTTTTTGAACACTGCAGGTCTTGGAATGAATTTAAGGGGAGATGTCTGCAACCCTCTGGGGGTTGGAGTTTCTTGGTTTTGACAGTTCAAAACGTTTGTGGTGCAGAACGTGGTTCTTGATCTTGCTGGGGTTATTGTTGTGGTACAGTTCAAGATAAAAAGTTGACAATGCGGTTCACAGTAAGGTGGTCCTTCAAAAGGTAATGGTCCGCTGTAGAGGTGGTGCACTTAGAGGCTCCATTGCAGACCAATTGGATAAGAGTTAGGTTTGGTTTATTTTAAAAAACATTACATCCTCACATGTGGGAAAGGAGGAGGCAAAAATATTGCTGCATGTGGAGTCTGGTGCAAGGCCAAGAACTTGTTGAAGTTTGCCCAAATTATGGGAATGGACAGGGACGGCTGGATGTTCTGGTGAACCCCGTCTATTGACTGGGCACCATGCGGTGCTTTACAATCTGCTGGACCTCCTGCGTGTGCTGTGTAGGTTATGGGGTCGTCACTACCCCAAGCTGGCTCCCGACACCAGAGGACAGCTTTTTTTTTGGAACCAAAAAGTGGGCCAAGATTTGGCTGGAGGCTGCTAGCTTTCTGGGGGTACTATTGCTGTTGGGAATACGCGCCAAAAAGAACTTTGGGTCCCAGCTGAATACCCAAGAATGGGGACCTTCCGACTTGGTGATTGCAACCCACCCCAGTTGGTTTGTGGACTCAAGTGAGGATACCCGATTGACAAAACACGCGCAGCAGCCCTGAGCTTCCTGAATGCAACTAAAGGCTTGAATCCCTAATATTGTCTTGCTGGTCCTTCTTTTAACTTTTATAGTGATTTTTTGAGGTGTGTGTGAAACGGATGCTTCATGTTAGGGGTTTTAACTTCCTGCAAACTTGGGTTCTGCGTTTATGTGAAGGCATTACTTCCTCAAACAATTACCCCTTCCTGCCGCGTTGTGACCCCAGTATTATTGGTCTGGGTTTCCTGTCTATGGTTGCTGTTGCTATGTGTTTGTTCAACTACCTGACTCCTATTGCAGTGGTGCAGCAGTGGACTGGCTTCCCTGCAGCTGAGTATAAGGTGCATTCAGGTTTCCCTAGGCTTGGTTTTGTGAATGGAAATTTTGCGGTGCCTGGCCAAGGCTCATAGACCTCTGCTATGTGATATGCCTTTAGCTGACATCTGTCGGTCATGTGGCCCGTTTTGTGGCAATATTAACATTCTAAAAGGTGGGGCTGCTGCCAAGCTCCCTGTTTTTTTCACAGTTGTAGCTAGGTTGAAATCCTCTGGGGTTTGGCAGTGGAGCTATCTTCTGAACTGATGCCCTTTGTATGCTTGCGGCCAATGCAGCCCCCTCGAGTGTGGTCTTTTTCAATATGTGGTGGACCAAGAAAGCGGTGTCTCTCTGCGCTTGCTCCTGTCTTTCCATATTCTTCTCTTGTTTCCTTTTATGATAGTGTAGTATGTGAGCTAGTATCTCCTGCAAGGACTTGGTTTCTAGCACCACTACGCTGTCCAATCCGCTTGCATTTCCGTGAGCAGCCTCTTTTTGAGGCTATTGTAAAAGAATGCGACTTGAGGGCCCATATCGGTCCATGGCTTTCCTGTCTTATGGCCCCACTGTTCTCTCATCCTATCTAGAAAATCGGTTATGGTCTCCCCAGGTTTCATAGTTTCTGCCATTAGCCCTACCACATCTGGATAGTCAGGGAAAATTTGCGCACATAAGAAAATACCATGGTTCCCAGGGGCTTAAGTCAGCCTAATAGCTAGGGCTGCCATTCCCTAGATGACACCAGGGACGTCCATGTCCCGATCCGGGAGCTCCTTGTGCTCCGAACATCATAAGGCACAGACTGGGCCTTTGCCCGTCCCGTAAAACAATGCCCTCCCCAATCAGGGCTGCCCCTACAAAAAAGCAGCCACATAAGACAAGGCTTGAGGGGTGTGAAGACAAATAAGGGGGCAGGGAGGCTCACCACAACACTGCCGCTCTGTTCTGGCCGGAGCCCTCCTAGGCTCGAGTCACATCACCCAGCACTCCCACCAGGCCCGCCCGATGGCTGGGGCTCCAGTGCCTCACTCCTGAGCTAGCCCTTTGTGGGCTACGCAAGTGCCCACCAACCTCCTCGCCTCCGGCCAACACAGTCAGGGGCGGCCTTGGCAATCCTCGCACCATAAACGGTGCCTGCTGGTGCCCCGAGGACACTCTGCTCCTCGCCCTAGGGGCACCTTCCCCAGCTCTCGTGTGCCCTGCGGGCACAAACCAAAGAGCACACTACGTGTACGCTGTATTTCTTTGATCTGCCTGGGTCATGGCGGTGAGCCTCTCTCCCGTCACTCGGACAAAGCGCTCACCTCATACTTTGTCCTAGATAAATCAAATCACTCTCGTAGCGCTGAGAGTAAATCAAGTACAGTGCTCCCCAGGCGCTCCACTCAAAGGAAGAACAGCGTTCCTCATGTGCTCCAGCACCAGAGCCTACAGGACAAAAACGCTCTTCCCACATAAAGTAAAGCATTCGGAGTGCACTCTTCCTACCCTCCTTCAGGGCAGGGGAAAAAGTTGCAGGGGCTGCAGCATCCAGCCCCTAGGGACACAAAGGAAACACAGGGCAGCACAAGGGGGTTGTAGTCAGTGCCAGTTCCTCCTAGTGACCCAGCAGGTCACAGGTCAGCACAGCAGCAGGAGACCAAGGCGGTTACTGGAGTCCCTCCAGCAACATTCTGTGTCCAGTTCCAAGTATGATTCTTATATATCTTCAAGAGGAAAAATCCCCTGTACTTATAGTCAGCTTTGCACAGTGTGAACAAAGAGGGGGAGAGGAGGTTTCAACCAGTTACAACTGGTTTGAGTGTCCCCTCCCTCCCCCAGCACAGGCTCCAAACATCAGTTGGGGGTAAACAAGCCCTTTGTGTGAGGCCAGGGCACAGCCTTTACAACTGTGGGTGTGCCCACCTCCCCTTCTCTCAGCCCAGGAAGACCATTCAATATGTAGATGCACCTGTGTGACACCTCCACCCTCCCTGTGTACAGGTGGTCTGAAACGTATGTACAAAGCCCAGCCGTCACTCTACCCAGACGTGGATTGGAGTCAAGCTGCAAAACACCTGAGTCATAAGTAAAGAGAAATGCTCACTTTCTAGAAGTGGCATTTCTGTTATGGTAATAAAAAAATCCACCTATACCAGTAAGCAGCATTTCTCACAAGCAGCATTTCTCACTACCATTACAACCATACCAAACATGCCTATGCTACCACTCATAAATCAGACAATACCCCTTAGATACAAGGCAGGGCATTTCCAATGCAATCCTATAAGAAGGCAGCACTCACAGCAGTGAGACACCAAATAGGATGTTTGTCACTACCAGGACAGGCTACACTACTAGGCATATGTCCTGCCTTCTGCACACATAGCGCCCTGCCCATGGGGCCAGCTAGGGCCTACCTTAGGGGTGACTTACATGTAGCAAAAGGGGTGTTCTGGGCCTGGCAAGTAGCTGTAGATGCCAGGTCCTTGTGGCAGTAAACTGCGCAGGCAGGCCCTGTGCTAGCAGGCCTAAGACAGGTTTGAAACGCTATTTATGTGGGTGGCGCAAGCAGCGCTGCAGGCTCACTAGTAGCATATAATTTACAGGCCCTGGCTATAGGGATACCACTGTACAAGGCACTTACAGGTAAATTAAATGTGCCAATCAGATATAAGCCAATCATACCAGGTTTACAAGGGAGAGCACATGCACTTTAACACTGATTAGCAGTGATAAAGTGACCAGAGTCATAACATCAGCCAAAAAGGGTCCGAAAAATTAGGAGGAGAAGGCAAAAACTTCTTTCAGATACCAACAGTGTTAAGAAACCGGTAGCACTGAGAGAAACCCTTTAGGACTAAAAAATAAAATCAAGGCACGGGCCCTATATAAAATCCAGAGCCTATGCGTACCATATGTGTCACACCCAGCAGTCCAACCGATAGACACCTCTCAAAATTGAGATGCCAGTCCTATATCACACCCAGGGCCTATGTGTTCCATCGGTGTCACGCCCAGCGGTCCATGCGGTAAGGCGTTAACCCTGTATCACACCTACGGAACAAGCGTACCATCTGTGCCAGGCCCAGAGGTCCAAGTGATCAACCCTGTGTCACACCCAGGGGACAAACGTAACATCTGTGTCATGCCTAGCCATACAAGTGACAAACAACATTCACCTTTCCTAGAGCCCTATTGAATAAAGGTGACTTCCATGGGTTTCGGTTTTGTATAGCTTGTCATACGCCAAATGCTAGGACTAAGGCTCTGATGTACTCAACCTTCTGGTGCCGGCTTCAGGACCTTCCAAACAATTGCAGCGTCTGCTCACCTTTCCTTTTAGCGCAAATGTTAATATGTCCGGGCAGGGTCCCCTTCCTTCGGTTGTATTCGGGTCCAAAGAACCAATCAGCTCCTATCTGGCTCACCAAAATGTTGCCTGAGTGTGAATTTACCTTGAAAAAACAAAAAACACAAGGTGTTTGGCAAAACAGGAACGGTTCATTTAATTAAACATTACGGCGGGGGAACAGTTACAGAACCACGGTCTGAGGACTGTCTCAAAGTACATTTGTTCTGGGTGGTGCTTTATACATTTCTTTGGGTTCAATAAAACAATTACAGCATTCCTTTTGAGGTAAAGAATGTGAACAGTTGTCATGGAGTCATAAATAAGGTCCTGATAACAAATGCAGGTGGGCCTCGACCATGCTTGGACACAATGTGGGCCATGGTGTAACGCATCAAGTTGTCCGGCATGGGGCGTCTGATCACTGTCTGTTACTGTGCTTGCTGTATTCTGATTGGCTGTGTGTTCCTAACTTCATGTGGCATCTGCATTTAAGATGCTTGGGAATGCACGCACCTCTCCGGCCATGTGTGTTTTATGGGGGCTAATCCTCTTGAACCACTGTGGTGCGCTGCACCTATCTGTGATCTGAGTTTCCTGTTTGCGTATTTGTCTGCCGGCTATGTGCTGTCCCACCTGTGACCTGTCAGTGAGTAATCTCAGGCCTAGGTCTCAGAGCCTGCAGGTATCTTGGAGTCGCAGTTGATGGAGAGTTCATGACAGGTGAATTTGCTAATAGTGATGTGATTTTGTTGGTATATTTGATCCTATCAAGGTGCACATTAACATTGACTTTCCAAATATTAACATCACGATGGATGGTTATATTTATCTTTTCAGCAACAATGACAGTATTGCAGAGGAGACAGTATGTCGCTGCACTGCCATATTGCTCTATTATACTATATTTCTGCCTGAAAAGATGTATTGACACTGCAGTACCCAGAGCAGGTACTGGTGGTGGTGGTGGTACTGATGAACCAGTAGAAGTCAAAGATATTTCAGTGCAGACGGTAAAGAAGTGGCTGCTGTAGATCTTTCTGCGTCAGCCTTTTCTGACGCCTTCCTTCTGCACGCAGTAACCTGATGGAATAAATTGCCTGCAGGTGTTTTCTCATTCACTTTGTACCTAAGAAGTATTGTTTAATGTTCCCACTGGAAATAACTGTTACAGGTTGCATGTAATAATTTTGGACTTAACTCTTTTCTCTCCAGGTGGCAAAATAATAATATACCCATACAATGGAGTCCTTCAATTTCTTCCTCTGTGCACCTCTTACAAACCAAAGGTTTATGATTAGCTATAGTTAGAAAAACGTAATTTACTATTTCTATACAAACAACCATTACAAATTCAAATGCTATAGTTACAACGTTATAGTTATAATTTAAAATTATAATTTAAGCCCTACCCAAAACGTACCATAACTCGCACACCTCCATACATAGTGTTGGCAACTCGTTAGCCAGACTAAATTAACTATAACTTGGCCCTGTACTGTGCACACTCTTCTCATATGTGATGTAATTTTAGATGTCATGAGTGTTGTTCTGGATGTTATGATTTAACATGCTATAAGTGATGTAATGTGATAGGTTATAAGCACTGCATGGGGAAGGCACAATTTATAGTTAATTTAGTCTGGCTAGCGAGATGACAACACTCTGTACAGAGGTATGCGAGCTATAGTAAGCTTTGGGCAGGGCATAAATATTATAAATTTAAGTTATAACTATAAAGTTATAATGATAACTTGAATTTCGAAAGTTTGTGTATTTTAAGTTGGTTTTGAATTGAAATAATAAATTAAGATTTCCTAATCAGAGAGAGAGAGAGAGAGTGTGAGAGGCTTTCCATCAGTCCAAGGAAAGGGCTCAGCGCACCCCAGTCATTGGCTCTCTTTATTGTAAGTGATGGGATTCTGCTTGTGCACATGTGTAATCAGAATATAAAGTAGTTCACATCATCGCTAATGCTGCTAGACCAATCACTGTTTTTATTTCTGCTTCCATTTTGTGTTATTTTTATAACTTACTTTTATGAAGGATAATTTTCTATATAGTTTTGAAAACATGTACTCCACTTATAGACAGTAGCTTTTTTGAGAGTTTTACTTGTACACTTCTAATGCTATTACATATGCTTGCAAATAAATAAAAACTCCAGGCATGTCAAGAGCAGGCCTATTGGCTTTTGCAAAGCTTGTTATTAAAGTAGTGATCCCTCCTCACGTTCATTATTCCTGGCAGCATGTAGCCTCCATCAGTGTGGCATGAGCATAGGCCCTTACCATCCTTGGGAGTGGGTACCGAAAGAGTGTCCCTGTGTTAGCTAAACTTGGGGTACAGATTAATATAACCCAAACAGGGAGAAAGGCAGCACTAATCTATTGGCATTCTGCAACTGCAGTTCACACATAGTAGGAGAGGGACCCAAGCAACCCTGTATATCTTTGGGCTTCCTTTACTATAAGGCAGGGATAATCAAAGTAAGGCCCAGGGGCCGCCTGTCCTGACCTTTAATTGCGGCCCCCTGGTTAACAGCAGCACAGGGATGTTGGTCACTTGACAAAGCAGGAACATTCAGAAAGTCGTGAAATGGGCATACTTTATTTACACGTTAACTAAATAGCCTAGATAACTTATCTTTAAGAACATGTTTAGTTTTAAAGCCCGCTTGCACTAAACATGTAAAAACGTGATATACTCTCTGCAAACTTCAAAAAAGTGTATTTTATTTAAAAGCATGAGTGTTTTACCTTACTAGATCAGATTATAGCACTGCATTGAGAGGCATTAATTAGAAGTGATAATTTTCAAACATGATCTTGGAGACAACCACACCGCCCCCTATTCTGAAAACAATGGCACCAGTCAACTAAGAAGGTTTTGTATAGCACACATTGTGCACTTCAAGGGGCTCTCATATATTATCATGAAGGAAAAAGAAGGCAAAGCAAAGTGAAATTAACCAATTGCTAGGATCACACAGCTTGCTCAAATGGGAAGCCAGGACTGATGCCAGGTTTTCCGGTTTCCTATTTTGCAATTGAGCCACCAGATGAATATCACTTTCCCGCTCATGGTTTGTTGTCCACACCATGCATCTGCTTTGCGACCCCCCAACACCCTCCTTTGTTCACCCTGAACATCGCTCTGCTGGCATTGGTGCTACTCTCGGGCATGCCACAGACAGTATTTTGTGGCCCCCGGGAAATGTTTGCGAGTACCCATCCTATAAGGGAAAGGTGTTGCTCTATTATTGTCTGGTAATGAGTGTCAGTGAGCAATGTCTTCTTGGAAACTTCTAGGCGCTTCCTTCACATGAATGATCTGTGAAAAGTCCTAAATGCACCCAAAATTGTGAAAATATGAGGCACCGTGATGTGCATAATTTCTTTAGGTTACGACATGAGTGGATTAGAACTACCTTAAAAACATTATATTACTGTTCCATATAAGTACCCATGGGGCAAAAACGTAGTGTTGTGTTGTACCATGTGCCACTTTATGATGGAAGAGCAGAATACTTGAGTTCACGTGACTTTTATGTGTCACAAATTCTAACAGTCTCCAAAATCCATCTATAGAAGGAGAATCATGTAGGTGAGCCTTTCACGTTCCATGCGATTCACCTAATTATCCAGTTCCATGATTGTCAAAATGTTTTAAAAATATTCAATATTGAACCCACGGCTAGTTGATGAAAAACTATTAGCCATGTACTTATGTTGGTGTTTTTTTCCTGCAAATTAGGCACAACTAAAGGAATGGACACGCACATGGTAGTCCTTAATTTGTAAATAAATATGTACTGGCGCCCAAAGCTCGCCTCTGAAACATGCGGCTGCTGTAATGAAATGTGCGCACAATGAATGTTGAGGCAGCGTAATCCTGAAGACATCTCGGGCCTCTTTAATCCATTTACAGCCACTCCCTTCAGCTCACTCTTGCAGCTTTCTGCTTTCTCCCCTTGTGATGCTTTTACGCTTTTTTCTTCCTATGTCTTTCCCATCTATGTCTTGGTGTGGTGTTTTGAAACTGCAGAGAGTGCAAATCCTGACCTCGAAGGCACAGGGAAAACAGATCCTCCTCACTCCAAGCCTGCCACGGGCCGCCAGACAGCCGCGGTACCCCCCCCCCCCCCCCCCCCCCCCGCACACACACACACACTCCTCAATCCTCCATTCCCCGAGGTGTTGTGAGGAGGTGAGAAGGAGGAGGATCAAAAAGGGAGGCAGGCCCGGCGAGCCCCTGGCAATTTAGCAGCAGCCTCCATTCCTCTGTGCCTCGTAGGGCAGCGAGGAGACAGGCGAAGAAGGAGGAGGGGAAGCAGGAGGTAGGCCCAAATGGCCCAATGCCTCTCGCTGCCTGACCAGTGAGAGCGCGGCAGCCGTAGCCGGCTGCCGCTAAGTGAGCGCCCCGGTCCTCCACAAAAGCCGCCCAGCTAGGTCTTGGTGCGGTGTGTGGGGAGCACTGGTGAGACCTGCTTGCCACCGGCCCTCAGCAACAAGGAGGAATACTCCCAGAGGCCCTAAAGGCCCACACGCAAGGGGACTAAAAGGGGACCAAAAGTCTTCTCATCTCTTGTGCATCTCACCTCAGGACCTTTCAGGACCACAGGACCTTTCAGGCCAGAGCAGGTAAACGCAGGTGAACGCAGCCTGGCAGCTCACACTGGTGGATTCAACACTGCCTTAACGGCTACAACTACGCAGATACATCTACAGCAGTTACCAGCAGCAGCGGCAACAGCAGCAGGAGCAGACAGCAAGCGCAGGCGTGGGTACCTGACCCAGCGTAGCAAGCGCTCAGCAGCGCGAGCACGGCAGTCATAGCCAGCTGTCGCCAAGTGCGCGCCCCAGTTCCCTGTTGAAGTGGCCCAGCTAAGCCTGGTTGCGGCTTAAAGGCACCGGTGAGACCCGCTCGCATGACGTAGGCTCCCCTTGCTGCTGGGGATCGCAAGTCAGGAGAACTCCAGGGGGATGCCAGCCCCCCATCTCCTGTCTCACTCTCGCACTAGCCTCACGACTAAAAGAGGAGAAGGAGGAGGGCCCACAGACCTCGAAATCCTCAAGGGAGACCAAAAGAAGAATGGTGAGAGCATGAGGGACCCGCAGCTCCCTCCTCTTAATGGCACATGACAGAATACAAAATTTAATGAGGAGAGAAAAGGCCGTCCCCAACAAACAGGGGAGGCGGTCCAAAGGAGGAAAAACAAAGCATGCCACAAAGCCCCAACTCATGCCACAGATGTCACCAAAGGGCGCAATGGCCTCTACGGCTCCAAAGGTGGGTTCCCCAGGACCCCAGGAGAAGACACAGAGGGGAACCCAGAGGATGAAAGGTTAACCCAAAGGGATCCCTGAGTACTTTACGCCACTGGAGGAAAACACTAGCTACAAAACCATCACCGGAGACTCAATCCCGAGATGCCATCCGGGATGGAGATCTTTTAGTGACCGCACAATCACCCTGGGAAGCTTGTGGGTGTACTTCCCCCCAAGCAACAATGCTCAAGAATTAATGCCAGATCTTTCACTACCAAGATCTCCCTCACCCCACGCTTGGATCCCTCACATAGCAAAACTGAGCATACTCGCCAGCCATTAAAGCATCCAATTGCGCTATCACCCACCATAATGGTAACTAGCAGAACCATAGTTACTGACGACCTTCCCATCAAAGGGCATTGCATTGGGAAAATTCAAAAAGGCAGCTGGGACAATCTGGCCTCAAAACTATCAACCCCAAGGTTAATTTTGCCCAACCACCTCGGTGGGGCCTCTCTAACACTGGAGATGTTAGAGGAGGGCTTCAACAGTGGTGTAGACGAAGGGGATGATCAACTCACACCCTCAAAGAGGTCCAACAACCAACCCCTCACAAACTCGCTGCTCCTCTCCTGGCAGGATGGGCCGCTCTAAACAAAACCCTCACAGCCATAACAAATACTACTATTTTCAATACAGACAAACTAGACATTCTAATTAAAATCTTGCAAAGTTTAGCTACCACAACTATGGCCATTGATAACAAGCTGGACAGATCAAACTCGCTAATCAAAAGAGCTCAAACACAAGTGGAGGCTGACAAGGAGCTATCCTCCCAGGGCCATCATTGCCACTGCAGCCCAATCTTGAATAGACTGCATGAATTGCCATCTATCATGTCTACAATATTGGTAAACTTAAAACAGGAAGCCGAAGAGTGGAGAAATGGCAGACAATGGACACATGATCAACCAACCCCAGGAACATTAAACAGACCTCAAATGGGTGTCACCAACGTAGCAACACAGCCCGAAGCACGCCCAGAACAGACGCTGGGAGCAATAACAGAAAGCCCAGAAAAAACGCACACCTGTGACGAAGGCCCCTTTCTTCAGGTTCTGTCTAGGAAAAACAAGAAATGGCTAAAGAAAATGCACAACAAACCATCCCTAGGCTAAGAAACCAAAGCCCACCCTGCACACAGAAACTGGTGCAATAACCCATTGGGAGGAATCTCGGGAAAAGAGTTAAACATCAAAGAGGAACTGATAAATTGCCCTACTCCCTCCTAATCGTCAGATAACAATGCTCTGCCCCAGGGACCACAAGGTGACTACTATCCTCAAAGGCAGCAGATAGAGGAAGGAACCGTCTCTGCTAGGAGCATGAACCAAGGATTTCTCTGCAACGCTGCAGCAGCGGAAAGGCCCAGCGAACCCCAATCAAACTGCCCCCAGTCATACACCCTTCTGCAGTCAAGGCTCTCTGGCTCATCCCTTCAGATCTCACCTTTCTCGCCATGGATTGAGTCAGAGAGGAATCCGGGCCCCTCCACCACCCAAGGGGCTCACCCCACATTAACTAAACCAACAGAGCCTCACATGAACCACGTCCAAATCGACAAATACGCAGTTTCCACCCAGGCCACCCACCAGGGCACAACCGTGAGATGACAAGGGATCAATGAAACGTTCCTTCCACAATAGACGCTCCTTCCTCGATACCGAGACCCCCAAGGCCCATCACAAAGACCATAGTCCGCTTAACCTAACTCAACCTGCATAGAGCAAGCACCCATCGATGCGGAGCGAATGATAATCCCCGATGTTGAAATTACATCAGCACTCTGCAAAGCCGCACACAACTGCGCTCAACCCTCTACAGAACTCGAAGGTTAAATGTACTCATACCCTAATCTTTCATCTCACGTACAAATCTCAGGGCCCTTGGGACATCTTAAATAGAGGCAACCTCTTGAGAATCTGCAATGCCATCCCAGGGTTGGGACAACTAAACAGCAAAGACTTTGAGTATATAGCCTTTCTAGCACCAAACAAGAGTGCCACAAATGAGTGCACGGAAATCTGTCTTAGCAGCGCGGAAAAAGTGAAGCTAATACTATCAAAATCTGAGGCCTTTGAACTTTGGGGCACTGAACTTAAAGAAGTGAACAAGGCAAAGTACCCAAGTTTCCTCATCCCGCATGATGCCAGGGGAAAAAGCGACAGAACACAGTCAGCAAACCACAGGGATGATGCTCAGAGATCAATCCTACAACACACCAAGGGAGCTTCCTCCCCCCCCCGCCAGAGACCCAGAGAATTCATAATCTCCATCACACAGGAACATGAAATGAAATGAAATTAATGAAATGAAATGAAAGGGGATTTATAAAGCGCGACTGCTGCCCTAAGGCGTCCAAGCGCTAAGTAGAAAAAAACGGTTCACTGAGGGAGTCAATGGGGAATTAGCTCCTGAACAGGAAAGTTTTTAATTCCTTGCGGAAGGAAGGGAGGATGGGATTGGATCTAAGGGATAGGGGAAGTGAATTCCATAATTGGGCGGCGTTGAGGGTGAATGCCCTGCCTCCTGCTCTTGACCTCTTAATTCTAGGTACGGTGGCTAGAAAAGCGTTGGATGAGCGCAGCATTTTCCCGGGGAGATAGGGAGTGAGAAGAGAATGATTGATCTCTGGGTTTGCTCTGTGAAATGCTTGATGGGATATGCATAGGGCTTTGTATTTTATTCTATCCCTCACCGGGAGCCAATGGAGTGATCGAATTCCCGTTTTGGCAGATTCTCTTCTCGGTATCTTAAGTAGCGTACGTGCAGCACAGTTTTGGATTCGCTGTAGTTTTTGCAGCACGAATTCAGGGGATCCCAGATAGAGAGCGTTGTTGAAGTCTATCCAGGACTGGATGAGGCCCTGAATAACCACCTGTTGGGCTTCGAAAAGTAGGAGAGGCAAAATTTTCTTCAGCATCCGGATGATGCCGAAACAAGTTGCTGAAGTTTTAGTGGCCTGGGTGTTCAGAGTGAGTGAGTTGTCAAGCCACACTCCCAGGCTTTTAATATTCTCCTTCGGAGTAGGTGGTGGGCCTAAACTAGGGGGCCATAGCCGGTCGAAGTCAGTGAGGGTGGAGGGGCCGAGGAGCATGACCTCGGTTTTATCCCCGTTTAATTTTAATGAGGATGCTGTCATCCATTTCCTCACCTCTTCCATGCAGGCCGCCAGATTGTCCCGAGGGGACCCGCAGTTCTTCTGTGCCAGGGAGACCACCAGCTGGGTGTCGTCCGCATAAGAAATGATTTTAATACCATATTGGCGGACAACCCCAGCCAGCGGTCTCATGTACACATTGAACAGCGTGGGGCTTAGGGAGGAGCCCTGGGGCACCCCACAATCCAGGGATCTACTGGTGGAGCAGGAGTCGCCATTGAAGACCTGAAAAGTCCTTCTGCTCAAAAAGGAGCTCAGCCAGTCAAGGGCGGCCCCGGCGAGTCCCAGATGAGATAGCCGGCAAAGAAGAGTTTTGTGGCAGACAGTGTCGAACGCAGCGCTTAAGTCCAGGAGGACCACTGCCACTGATCCCCCCTGATCCAGGATCCTCCTGGATTCCTCCGTCACGGCTAGGAGGGCTGTTTCTGTGCCGTGTTTGGGACGGAATCCGGTCTGGGTGGAATCCAGAAGCTGGTTCTCTTCAAGGAATTTAGTGAGGTGAATGTTAATATGTTTCTCCAAAATTTTGGCTATCCAGGGTAGCAGGGAGATGGGACGATAGTTATTTGGGTCATTCGGGTTGAGGGTAGGTTTTTTGAGTAGTGCTCTCACCATCGCCTGTTTCCAGGTTGGGGGCACTACGCCCTTTAATATAGAGCCGTTGAGGAATTCCAAGATAGTGGGGAAAATGACTTGGCTAACCATGTTCATCATACGGGGGGTACAGTGTCACGGGGGGAGCCAGACTTTATTTGTGAAGCCAGGGATTGAAGTGAGTCTGAGTCCATTAGTGGGAATTTGTTTAGCATTGCTTGCGCGGGGGATTCATTCAGCGTAGGAGAACAAGGTTCAGTGGCTATGGGTTCAGGTACAGGGGTTGAGAATGACAAATAGATTTTATTTATTTTTTGGTAAAAAAATTCAGCTAACTCGTTGCATCTATCTGTGGGGTTTTCGGCTGGAGCGGCCGGAGCGGAGATCTTGGAAAGGCTCTTAACTATTTGATAGATTTCTTTTGGTTTGGACTTGGCGGACATAATCTTCTCTCTAAAGTAGATGGATTGGGTTATATTGATTTCCAGTTTATAGGTCCTAATGGCTTCTCTATACCTGATTTTTTCGATGGGGTCGTATCCCATGCGCCATTTTCTTTCAGATTGTCTACACTGCTGTTTTTTCTTCCTAAGCTTGTCTGAATTCCACGGAGCGGTTGCTCGTGCTCTTTTTAGAATGGTTCTCCTCATGGGGAGAATGGAATCGATGGAGTCCTCGATCCATTTGTGGACTTTGCTATTGTCAAGTATGGGGTCTTGGGATAGAGACGGCTTTGTGTCAGATAATAGATTTGACCATTGTACCAGTGGAAGCTTAGACCATTTCCTCATTTTACGTGGTGTAGGAATGGGAGGAGTGAATTTGTGGATCTTCCAGTCAAGGGGGATAAGAAAGTGGTCGGTCCAGGGAAGATGTTTGATGGTGCCGACCGAAAGGTTGGGGCAGTTAGTGAAGACAGGGTCAAGCAGGTGGCCCTTGTCGTGGGTAGGAGACTGGATTAGTTGCTCCAGTTGAATCGCAGCCAGGCTTCCGACTAGCTCCCTAGTGGTGCCGTCATTGGTATTATCAAAGTGCATGTTGAAATCTCCAAGAATCGTAAAGTTGGAGGATGACATTACGTATTCTGCTGCTAGCGGAGGGAGTAGGGAGTGAAAGTCGTAAAGTGAGCCTGGGGGACGATACACGAGAACTCCTGTTAGACTGTCATTGGGGGTAAATTTCAGGCAGAAAGCCATGCTTTCGCAGTCCTGAAGTGGGTCTGGGGTACAGTAACAATGATACTGGGATTTATGAATAATTGCAATACCTCCTCCCTTACCTTGCGTGCGATCTCTGCGTGAGATCTTGTAGCCAGAGGGTAGTGCTTGGATCACGTCGGGGTCACAATCCGGAGTCAGCCAAGTCTCTGTCAGAAAGATGGCATCAGGTGCCCGGTCTTCTATTAATAGGGAGATATCTGCACTATGTTTTGGCAGAGATCTACAGTTTAAAAGTAATAAGGAATAATTTTGCTGGTCCGATGTCTGCTGAGTGCTGTTTAGTCTGGTATTGCAGGATTGGCAGACGGATGGAAGGCTTAGGGGGTGGTAGCGGTGGAGGCAGCGAGCTTCCCTGGGAGGATTATGTTTGAGAAGGTCAGCTGGGTTATATTGAATCATGGGGCGAGGGACAGGGGGGGTGGCCCCTGTCCCCGTCCGGCCGCGGACGGGCGCAGACGGGCTTGCCTTTAGCGCGCCTTCGGCGCGCCGGCGGCGTGCCCGCAGCGCGCATCCGCTGCGCGTCCGGTGGTGGCACATGATTTTATAGGGAGGGGGGGCGTGGCCTCCAGGGTGTGGGCGTGGCCAGAGTTGAGTGGCGAAAAGGTGCCAAGAGATTTCAAACCCGCGTCAGCCCTTAGCTCGACTGCGCGGGAAATCCCAAAAACAGGAAGGGCTGGGGAGTGCTC
Organism: Pleurodeles waltl; assembly: GCF_031143425.1. Taxonomy (NCBI): domain Eukaryota; kingdom Metazoa; phylum Chordata; class Amphibia; order Caudata; family Salamandridae; genus Pleurodeles; species Pleurodeles waltl. The sequence goes on from NC_090448.1 coordinate 983,197,715, forward strand.
AGGGGGAAGTGCTTGTCAGATAAAAACACACAAATCAATACAATTCTGTTTTTTAAAAAAAGCGAGCGTGCTCCCGGCTATTCGCCTCAGGAGATAGTATCTTCTACTGCGGGCTCTGGCTTCAGCGCGCCTTATGTAGAGGATTCAGTGGGCGTGGCCTCCCGGGTGTGGGCGTGGCCAGAGTTGAGTGGCGAAAAGGCGCCAAGAGATTTCAAACCCGCGTCAGCCCTTAGCTCGACTGCGCGGGGAATCCCAAAAACAGGAAGGGCTGGGGAGTGCTCAGGGGGAAAAAGCAAACAAGCAAAAAGGGGGAAAAAGCAACAAGCAAAAAGTCAAGACCTGGTAATGGACCTGCAAAAAGAGGAAACAAGTTGGAACAAACTATTCTCGTGACCCTGACACTCCCCTGTGCACCAAAACAGGTGGGGGGGACCACCAAAAAATATTGCAAACCCTGGATCACGGCATAACCCTGCCCTGGGCAACACAAAAGTAATATCCTGGAACATAGCAGGGTCAACCAAAATTAATCATGATCCAAACCTGGATTTCTTCTTCAGAAACTTCGATATCATCTGCCTACAAGAAACTTGGCGTGTGGAGGAAAATCCGTTAGCAGGATTTCAAGAATTCTTCAACCCAGCAACTAAAGAAAAAAGCAAGGGTCACCCCACGAGTGGCCTCTCCACCTATATAACCACAAGTAAATCATTAAGGCAAAGAAAATCAACCAGCTTCCTGTTTACATGTTAGCCATTTTCATTGAAAACTGCCTCATAGACCAGGAATCAACCTTGGTCATAATATTAAACATCTATATCAACCCCAATGCAACCCACAAACAGCAGTTAGTAGACACTACGGAAAACAAACTGCAATCTCTAAATTCCTCGTACGGGAGTGCATCCTGGCTAATCACAGGTGATTTCAACCTGAATATGGCCAACCATAGGTACAGGAGTACCAGAGACGGAACCTTAGATCAATGCCTGCGCATTCCACAACAAGTTTCACGCTACAGCGACATGGAGAATTGTGACCACCCACTGGTAAGAGCATTGGAGGCATTAGGATTGAGGGCTTTGAACTGTCATTTCCCAACAGACAGCCCAATGAATCCAACGCACATATCAAAGAAATCAGCTAGCGCCCTTGATTACACATTTACATCTGCAACTTTCTTCAATCACATTCAAGTATTTAGCATAGAAGTAAAATGCAAAAGTGTTCATCACCCAAAGATCATGGAAATCATGAACAACAATCACTACATGGCACAAATGCAGAACATAGGGGCACAGGATCCAGGTAGCCATCTCCACCGAATAATATGGTCAAACCTATATGGGAAAATACAAGACTTGGAAATTGAACTTATCATCCAACCCAGGTACCCAGCCAGATATAATCATCAGATGGGAAGCAATGTGACCAGCGAACTCCCTTACAACTGCACAGGCTCAGAACCCCACAGAACAAAAACCAATGGTTCACCCAACCGCTAAAGCCACAAAGGCAACAGCTCAACAAAGCCGCAAGAGCACTAAAGAAACAACACATGGACACTAGACAACACAGTTCCTTACAAGCTTTAAGAAAAAAATACAAGAAGGCAGTCTGTGAAGTAAAGCAGGCACACTGTGACCAGTAATGGATCAGTGGAGGAATGCAAACAAAAGAACAGCTGCCCCCTTTATTAACCAACTGGAACCTGGGGCGGTAGGGACTTTAAGCAACACTGTGCCTGAAGCAAAATGGATTGAGTACATCTCTGAACTATATGACTGCCAGGAAAAGGAGGAACGCAACATGTGCGTAAACCACAACCCAAATCACCTAACCTTCGAAGCACAACAGATCAAAGAACACCTTAGGCACTGCAAAACCAATGGGGCCCCTGGCCCAAATGGCCTCCCGACTGGGGTCTTAAAACACGATTTGGAATTTTGGTTGAACCAATTTAGTAATCTGTTCAACTCATGCGTCACAGGAAATAAAATCCCTGACTCCTGGAGAGGGGCAATTCTACATCCAATTTACAAGAAAGGACCATATGTGAACCCCAACAGCTATCGCTTGATCACCCTCCTCGACACTGAGGCAAAAATATTCGCAGAGTGCCTACTAATTGAGATAAAAGACTGGGCTACCAAACAGAACCTAATCCCGCTGAACCAAACAGGTTTCCGTCCCTCATCATGCACCACTGACAACCTGGTAGAGCTAGCATTGCTGGTGGAAAAATACACAAAAAAGAAGATGGCCTTGTACACCTGCTTCGTGGACCTTTCTAAAGCCTTTGACTCTGTGGAACGGCACAGATTGTAGAAAAAAATAGTGGAACTCAATATTCCACCAAACTTGCTAAAAGGAATTCAGCTATTATATTCTGACAACTGGGCCAGGGTAAAAGTTGGTTGCAATGGAAGAGTTTTGGCAAAAATTCCAATAGGAAGAGGAGTAGAGCAAGGCTGCGTTCTAGCCCTGATGTTATTCAATCTCTATCTTGCAGACCTCTGTGCACAGCTGAACTCTGCGGGTTCCCATCCCCCCAAATTAGGTGACCAACATCTAACTGCACTTCTTTATGTTGATTACATTGTCCTCTTGAACCTATCAGGCACAGGGCTGAAAAATTGCTAAACACCTTGGATCAGCACTGCAAATCCAACAAGTTTATATTAAACTTGGAGAAAACCAAGGTAGTTATCTTTGATGAGCACATAATAAAGAAAAAACAGTGGCTCTTTGGTAACCAGCTTGTAGACAGAACAAATAGCTACAAATACTTGGGAGTCTGGTTGCAAGGAAGGTGGTCTCACTGTCTTCATTTAAAACACCCTGAAAGCCGGAGTGGCATCGCAAATTGCAGCACTTCAAAAACTATCGACAAAACTGCAAAGCCCAACCTGGAGGCCGCTTCTCACAGTGATCAGAGCAAAGTTCCTGCCCTCCCCGACATATGGCTTAGAGTGTTATCCCGGCAAGTTTAATGCTTTTTTGAACATCGCTCAGAGTAAAGTTTTCTGACTTCTCTTCAGCCTATCACAGTGCTCCTTACCAGCACAAATCAGACTGGAATTCGGGCTACAGGACCAAGCCCTGGTACAGAACGGAGTTATCCTCAAATATGCCTCTCTATTAAGACAAGCGCCCCCAAACACACTAAAAGCACTAATCCGGGAGGAATCAGGCCTGAACTCGTCTGTGGACTCGAATTCGCGGTCTGACACAATCGCCTTAGCAATCAAGAAACTCCAGGCAGAAGAGCTGTGGCAAATGTCCTTACCACACAAAATACTTAAGAAGCTAATAAATAAGAAAATCAAACAGCTATCGTGGATCAAGGACAAAGACAAGTTCGGGTCACGGACCAACTGATGGATGTCTATAAAAACATACAAGACACCAACAGCACAGGCATACCAGGGGGAAACTCTATACAGATTCCTAAAAATAAAGGTACTGCATGCCAGGTTGGGTCTTCTTCCCTCACTAGACATGGTCCCAAAATGGCGCAATCCCTCACAAAACGGGGGATGCAGGCTATGTGCAGATAATAAGGAAGACTTTCTACACCTTCTGTGCATATGCCCTGCACTGTCACCCTGGAGCAAACTGAATCTCAAAAACATGTTTAACGCAAATAACTTTCGATCATGCAGACAAGCCATCTTATTTTGTCTCAAAGGACTGACACATCAGCACATGGCATGTATAGCAAAATTTATATTAAAAGCAGAACTCCTTTTAAAGGATGCGTCAACAAACTCTGGAAACTGAGGGAGACATTCATCTCATGATTTTACATCCTCCTTCACTGTACTCTCTCGCTCAGTCTAGATGCAGAACTTTACGGTCAGCACGGAATGCGAGAGGCAGTTTTTAAGTAATCATCACCCCTGATGAAACAGCCATCCTTCTAAGCGGACTTCTAGCTCTTGGCTAGTGCCCATTGTTTTACACTATGTGAGGTTTAAATGCCGGTGGTTGTTTTCAGCCCACCAAATTTACCATTTATGTAACTTGTTGATTGCAACGATTTTTATTAATTATGCAATAAAGGTTTATCATCATCGCCGTATTTCTCTTCTGCTCGCAGTAAATGCTTGAGGCAGAAAAATGGCTCCCGGCCTTCAAAGATAAGCGCCGGTGCCCCAATTAAGCACTGGCACAGGGGCAATCTTCCCTGTCTCTCCATTTACCTCCGGCCATCAGGATATGCACTGTTGCCAACGAGAACTCTGGTGAGGAAAGGAGCAGGTCACGGTCATTTTACATTCGCAAATGCAGCTCACTTGCACACTTTTCTGTCTTTGGGGATCATGGTCGCCATATGTAGTTGGCCCATTTCCTAGAAAATTATTTATACTATAAAATGGCAGATCGTTCCCACTGATTTGAAAGAGCACCACGACACCCTTCTTACGGTTATGTGCACTATGGCCTGTTGCTTCCGACTCCACTTTTGTTATAATACTCGTGCCATCGCTGATCCCGAAGGATGCTAAAGTTGTCAGGGTTTATCATAACAAACTCAAAGCCACCATACTTGGTCCAGGAAATGAAAGATGCAGGGAAGGCAACTGATAGATAGGTCCACAACGGAAGCACTGATACGATGCGGATTCAGCGCAGCACTGACCTAACACAAAATGACACCTCCCGACCTGCAGAACGTAATATGGGGCCCCGGCTGTCTCCAAGTCCTGACAAATATTCATTGGTCTTGGGCTCAGATGGGGTCCCCCCGGATTTTTGAAGAATGCCCTCTAAATGGATGGAGGGCCCTCAGCACCCTAGGCCTTGCAGGGGACTGTGTTACGCTCCTGTCATGCAGTTTCACTGGGCCTCTGTCTGCCAGCAATATTTACTTTGCATTTTTGTAACTCTGTTTATTTCTGCTAGGGAAAGTAGAGTTGCTTTTCCAAACTTTCAACTGTATCATATTCCATGTCATTGCACGCATTCTGCTGGTAAGCAATGGCATGGCGGGAGGGGGGCTCCATAAATAGGAACCTCAGGCGCCCCTATGCACCACGGGGGCAGAGAGGGCCTCCATTACGAACCCTGCAGCGCAAACCAGGATTAGAAAAGTAAGATTGGGCAAAGGTTTCATGCAACCATACGTACCATCTCTCACCCACCGAACGACAGTCAAGAAACCCCATCCAAAACCACATCAGTAGTTCCTCAGGAAGGTGCCTGGATCCAAAATGGCACCCCTCCTTATCAGAAAGTCAGGGTGAGCTTCAGTGACACCCCTGAGGCACTCATGCATACACCAAGTAACTGAACAGTCAAAACTAACATAGCTAATGGTTTTGATTTCTGTATCAGGACATTTTTGTGGTAGTCGGCTAGCCATGCCGCAGTTTAGGTACATAGGCCCTCTACATCCAGTGTAAGGGTCATTGAGGGGCATTAGCTTCCTGGGTGAGTGATCTAATAAAGCTGTAGCATTGCTAGCCTACATGCTTTGCCAACCTTGTCTCTAATATCCAGGACAGATACATCATCGTCAGTGACCAGGTTTTGGAGCCAGGCTTGTGCAAGGCAACCCCTATTAAGATATAGTGTATGACGTGTGTATCAGGGCCCTGTGACGTTCACTCACCTTATGCATCATGGTACCCAGGGGGAACAAGCAGCCCTACCCCTGTAAGATCCTAAGAGAGGAAGGATCAAACGGGGGTGCTTCTCGGAGAGGAATAGTGTAAGGAGAGCAGAGGTGGAAGACTGGAAGAGATGGAGGAAGGAAAAGACAGAAGGAACAAGTGCGTTAGGAGAAAGAGAGAATGGGCGAGAAGGATTGACAAAGAAGAGGTCAAGCAAGAGTGAAATTGAATCACCTAGGTACAGGGGGAACAGGCCAAGGGGTGAGGCTAGTACTGTAGAAATACATGTGGGGCAGAAGTGTGAGAAGGATAATGTTATAGAAAGGTGAAGTAATGATGGTAAACACAGAGGACATGAATATAATGAAGCTTTTTTCTTAAAAATAACATCACAATCAACACAGTCTCCACCACTGACAAAGGGTAAACTGGTCATAGTGTCTTTCATAGACAAAGTGCGGACAGGTGATAGTCTAAACTCCCCCATCAGTGTAGAACATAAGCCTGATGAACACATGAGGGTACTGTGTGAGGCAATGACTCGCAGTGTGAAGAGCTGTTAAGTTGGCAATTGAAAGACTTGCAGATGGTGGACAGAAAGAACTGGCACTGTTTAGTACATTAAGAAACTGTCACTGGCAGGCAGAGCATACAGTAGTTTTTTGCAGGAAGTGTGAAAAGTTGTCACAGGTGAGAACAGTGAGAAACAGGCAGAGTAGGGCTGTGGAGTACAGAGAAAGCAGTAGTGGGCAGTGTGAAGAACTGTCAGTAATGAGCAATCTTAGAAGCAGGTACATGTGGGCTGTCAAGAGAAATGACATTGACATGCAGGGTTTGAAACTACAATGTTGACAGTGTGAAGGAGGTGACACCAGTGTGTAGTGTGACAAGCTGCCCACAAAGCTTACCCAGACTCTAATCTGAAAAGGACTGACTGTGAATTACAATATAAGCAACTCAGTGTTTTTCATTTAATGCAATGGTTTGTGCAGCTTTTTATCATCATACGGGCCAATTTCCATGACTGATGTGGATTGCTTTGGTTCAAACAATGTTTATATGTCCGTTCTGGAAGTCAGCCTGCAAATTTGAAAGACAGAATATGAGTCTGTATAGAGGAAAAGGGTGGTGCAGGAAGCAGTGTACTGTCATATTTGCAAATAGGTGTTAATTCATTTTACCTTTTTAATAAATGTTTTCGGTTAATATTTCATTCATTGAAAATTGCAGCCATTTTGTTTACCCATGTTGTGTTTAGGCCTACTGTACGTGTGTAGCCTCTTTTTCGTATTAGACTTGTAAGCGAGGATTTACAAATGACCAGTTCAACGTCCAAGAAGTGTATATTATCTGTACCTTTTCAAGGTCCTCTCTGTGCTGCTCGTGAAAAAGCCCGGTACCTGCGGAAACTCTCATTGTCTGAGTTCCAGTTTCTGTCACTCTTACCTCTTCCATTGCTGTCTATGAGGCAATAATGCACAAAAACTGTGTTAAATTGTGAGAGAAGTTAGCATTCTTATTGACTCGGCTAAGTGAAGTTATACCTCATAGAGTGCTTATATTTTATATTTTTGCTTTAGTAAACATGCTTTAGACTTCAAATAGGTGCAAAAACATACATTTTTCTTCCCACAGGCAGTGCTTTAAATGGGCCGGTACTCTCCGGTACTGAGTACTAGCACTTTTTTATTTTGAGAGGGAGAGTACCGGCATATCTCAAGAAAAACGTAATACTTTTAATTGGAGAGTACCGGCACTTCTCAGAAACAAGCAGGTACTCTGATAGAGAGTACCTGCACTTCTATTTTTCCATTTAAAGCACTGCCCACAGGTAATATTAATATATTAATGTGGTACATCATGAATGTGCAAGGATGATGGGAGCGTGGCTTGCAGTCGATGGAGTAGGCAGCAAAAACAGGTGGTCCGCACAACCGGGCCCCATCTAGTACCATCCTGACCCCTCAGCCCGCCCCGAGGGGGCATCATGGAGTAAGTCATTGCCCGCCGAGGATGTGGGCAGTCGATGGGACCGCCGAGATACGGCAGGATGCAGAGAAAGTGGTAATCACCAGGTGGCTGTCATAGCGTGACTGCGAAGCGATCGAAGATGGCGCCGTGAGACAATCGAGCAATTAGACCACACGGAGCCTGAAGTGATGACCAGCGGGCCTGCTAACTGCACTCAGGGACTGCCCTTGCCATTAGGGGCTCCGGGGTGATGCTGAGCGAGGGCAGCTGACGGAGGGCTCGAAGCAGGTGAAAGCCTGAAGAAAACATGGAGTGCAGCTTATGAACTGCCTCGGAAGCCAAGTGCCACCCTGGCCTGGGCCGAATGCCAGAGGAACTGGACGACCGACGTCTCTGGTCTAAGTTGCCGAATTGGAGGTGAGACATAACGTTCCCGACTGCAACGAGTCAGCGGCCCGGTACAATCACAGCTGGCACAGCCCGGGCTTGGCCCTGGAGAGAAGAGTGGCCTTCTTGGGGCCTGGACAAGGAAGGCCCTGCTGGCAAGATAACGCCACGTTCAGGCAAGGCAGAGATCTGCTTAAGATTGGGAGTGGACCACACCTCGAGATGCTCGTGTGCGGCAGGTCCTGGAGCGGCCCTAGCCAATAGTGGAGGAGAGTAGGGGCTGGTCGGGGACCCGGAGAGGTCCAGCGAGGTGCCGGGGACCAGGGAGTGGTAGGGTAACACCCCCGAGAGGATTACAAAGGCCCTACTAGGGATGTGAACGGAGAGGAGAACTTCCTGGAGATGGCGGGGGAGCAAGAGAAGTGAGGCCGCCATTGAGCAGTTCCATGAGTGCTGGCAGGAAGTAACACGAGACACGAGCGAGGGATGCCTACAGTTCTACCGATACCACCTGCACCACTCCACGACTTGCTGAACATTCTTTATTAATGCCTCAACAAAGCGGGCTGGTGCTTTGAGTTAACAGGGAATGCTCCCTTTGAGAAACTAACCTGGTGAGACCCATACTCTGTACTTCCTACCTTGATCCCTGCCCCGGATACAATTCCTGAGGTGCCACACAACATGGGTAAGGCAGGGAAAAAGCAAGAGCGGAAGGCAGCAGACCTTCGGACTCCCTGATCGGCCATAGCACCCTGGACTCTCACACTGGGCAGATGGGGAACCCCACACTTCAGGATATAACGCAGGCCATAACAACTTCCCAAGAGATGATGGAAAACAAGATAGACTCCCTATGGCGGACCTGGGTCTACTTGGACATGACCATCGCCACCTTGCGGAAACTTGTTGATATACCTCCCGCTGTGACTGCCATGAACAAAAGGCTCGCTGCCATGGAATCCAAAGTACGCACACTTGAGTTCTGAGCTGCATATGTGGAAAATTGGTCACGCCGGAATAATATCCGTGTGGTGGGGTTACCAGAACAGATCGAAGGGAACAGCATGTTGGAATATTTGAAGAAATTGATCTGAATAGAATTACCGAAGGAGAGTCTGTCTAAGTTCTTTGCCCTAGGGAGAGCTCACAGGGTACCTGCATGGGAGCCTGTCCTGGGGGCCCAGTGGGGGCTACACTGTTGTTTTTTAAGAACCGAGACTACATCCTGGCCTAGGCACAATGCAAAGGGCACATCCTCGCGGACAAAAATAAAGTGCAGATCTTCCCAGACTTCTCTTGTGAAGTACAACAATGATGTGCTACATTCTAAGAGACCAAGAGGAAACTCAGACAATTATGCTGTCAATACTGAATGTTATTCCCAGCAAGGCTTAGGGTGGTTACTTCTGATGGCACCCGATTCTTCCAATCTCCACAAGAATTGTGGGACTGGCTCGACCATCACCCTCAGCCGGACTCAGTCATAGGCCCCATCCCCGACATCACTGCAGAACCTGTGCCTCTGCTGCTCCAAACCAATATGAAACCAAGTTGGAGAGGCGAAGGGCGATGGAGGCTGTGTCCTCCCTGAACGGCTCCGGTGCGCGGTCCCCGTTAAGAGATATGGAGGATTCTGAATCTGAATGGCCTCCAGTGAATCAGACAGCTCCAGTTTGCAGATGCCACATGTCACCCCGGGAACATTGGACAGCATTATCTAAATTAACTGGCCATAGTGGTAACGTTGCTTGCATTGACTTGGTTGACAGATCTAATTGTCTCTACTGCTATGGGGATGTGGGAGGGTTGAAAATGTTTTTGCTCCCCCGAGTGTTGGGACCTTATGATCTCAGAGGAGGCTGGGTGGGAGCCCTGGACGCAGAGGGCATCTGCCTGACTGCACCCCACTCACTATATAATTTGTGGGTACTCCTGCAAATAGTTAGTTATGTTGCTTGTTTGGATATGGGGTAATGCCCTGCTTGTTCCGAGGAGTACGAGCTGGGTAAAGAGTTATACGTTTATCTGTTGGGGGTCATATGAGTTGCAACATTCTGATTCTCAGACATGCAGGGCTATTAAGTGAGCATGGTGGGGGGAGGAGATGGAAAGGAGGTATCTAGTGTTGAACATCAATGATGACAACACCCACAACTTACAAGTTCCTTTCCTGGAACATTCGGAGGATGCATACAATGTCTAAGAGATACAAAGTACTGTCCTATTTACACAGACAAGGTACACAAGGGGCATACTTGCAGGAAACCCACCTGACAGCCAAAGAGTGGCGGGACCTCCAACACAGATGGAGAGACCAGATATACCATACTACCTATTCAGCCTTCGCCAGGGACATCCTGATATGGGTTAGGGCCAGAGTACCATTCCAGCCAAATGGACACCTGGTAGACCCAGAAGACCATTATGTAGAAGTGACTGGCAGACTGGAGGGCCAAGACATAACCATATCCAATATATATGCACCTAACTCATACCAGGCTCTATCCTTGGTGAGTGCTTCATGCCTGTTAGCTCCATACCTCACACAGTCAACATTAATAAAAGGGGACTTTAACTGCATGACAGATCCACACATCGATAGGTCACACACCACATTACCAGACTCCCCAACGTTCAGAGTGGCTTGCTGTTAGAAATGTGGTCTCTAGTTGGCAGTGGTCTGCACCCAGTCCAAGTAGAGACCCTCACTCTAGTCAGGGTAAGGAAGCCACACAGCTAAGAGAACCCCTGCTCACCCCCTTGGAAGCTTGGCACAAGCAGTCAGGCTTATCTCAGAGGTAATGGTTAAAGTATTTGTATATACACACACACACACACACACACTAACACCTTGAAAACACTATAAAGGCATTCACACCAGTTTAGAAAAATATCCAATACTTATCTGAATAAAACAAGACCAAAACAACAAAAATACAACATGCAGGAGCAAAGATATCACTTTTAAAGAGTTGCAAAGAGTCTTAATCCAGAGGAATCAATTGTTGTCTCTTTTTAACACACAATACCTGAGATATGTCAAAAACAAAGACAATGCGGGCTGCAGAGGAGATGAGGCGCCAGAAAACAAGGCGATGCGTTGGTTACTGACTGCTTAGGGGAGGTGATGTGCTGATTCCTTACTGACAGGGGAGGTGATGCATTGATTCCCTCCTCGCAGGAGCGGCAATGCTTGGTTCCTTACTGGCAGCGAGTGGTGATGCATTGGTACCTTAATGGCAGGGGAGGTGATGTGTTGGTTCTCTCCCCGCAGGAGAGGGGATGCGTTGGTTTCCGGTCACGCAGCCTTGGTTCCTTGCTGCAGTGCGGGGTCAAGTATAAAATGATGCCCACCGACGATGTGTGGGAAAATCCAGACGCACTGTGATCATAGAGCGGTGGTGGACCAGGTGCTGCGACGGTTCTATAGGTGCTGCGTCGATTCCTTAGCCACAAGGCAGATGCTGCGTCGATTCTTCGCTGCAAGCCAGGCAATGGGTCGATTTTCAGCTGCAGCAATCAGATATGTGGATTTTCTTCCTCGGATACCAGTTTTCACGTCCAAGAGCACAGGGGCTGAATCTGGTACCACTTGGGAAGTCAGGACTCTAAGCAGAAGGTTAAGTCTTTGATGTCCCTCAGACTTCTTAACAGGGGGCAAGCTCAGTTCAAGCCTTTGGAGAACCTTCAAAAGCAGGATGTAGTAAGCAAAGTCCAGTCCTTTCACTCCCAGGACAGAAGCAGAAAGCAACAGGCTAGCACAACAAAGTAACAGGCAGAGTGGCAGTTCCTTCTATAGCATCCCGCTCTTCTTTCTGGCAGAATGTCCTCAGACCAGAAGTGTGCTGAAGTTTTGGTCTCAGAGGCCCAATACTTATACTAATTTCTGCCTGTGAAGTAGGCAAACCTCAAAGGTAAGTCTTTGTAGTGCACAAGACCCTGTCTTTCCTTGCCCTGGCCCCAGACACACTCCTGGGGGTTGGAGACTGCTTTGTGCAAGGACAGGTATAGCCCTATTCAGGTGCAAGTATCGCCTCCTCCCACCAATCAGGCCCAGGAAGACCCATCAGGATATGCAGGGCACACCTCAGCTCCTTTTGTGTGAGTGTCTAGAGTGAATTCACAAAAGCCCAACTGTCATCCTGACTCAGACGTGTGCTCCACAGCCCAGCAGAGACACAGAATGGTTAAGGAAGAAAAAGGCCACTTTCTAAAAGTGGCATTTTCAAACTTACAATTTAAAAACCAACGTCACCAAAAGATGTATTTTTAAATTGTGAGTTCAGAGACCCCAAACTCCATATCTCTATATGCCCCTTATTGGGAAATTACACTTGAAAGATATTTCAAGGCAATCCCCATGTTAACCTATAGGAGAGATAGGCCTTGCAATAGTGAAAACAGAAGTTACCAGTATTTCACTTTCAGGACATATAAAACACACCAGCACTTGTCCTACCTTTTAAATACACTGCACCCTGCCCAGGGGGCTGCCTTGGGTTTGAGCATGGCAAGCGGCAGTTAAAATGACCTACAAAGACACTGCAGTAGCAGGTATGAGACTTGTTTACAGGGCTACTCATGTAGGTGGCACAATCAGTGCTGTAGGGACCACTAGTAGCATTTGATTTACAGTCCCTGGGCACACGCTGTGCACTGTACTAGGAATGTACTAGTAAATTAAATATGTCAATCATGTATAAACCAATTACCAATAGAATTTAGACAGAGAGCACTTGCACTCTAGCACTGGTCACCAGTGGTAAAGTGCCCAGAGTCCTAAAGCCAGCAAAAACGAAGCTCAGCACAGGATCAAAACAGGAAGTCAGAAGCCAAAAAGACAGGGGAAACCACGCCAAGAGCTGACAGGTCTAACACTCCTGCATTCTCATAGTGGTAGACAAGATGGGATTGATATACTCCGGAGGCAAACTCTTCCACAAACCTGTGACTGTTCCTTTTTTTCCAGGATCCACGAGCTGCATGTAAGGCTTGATACATTCCTTTGCACCTCCGGCGTACACAGTCTAGTCTCCAATACGGAGTACCTACCCTGCATGATTTCTGATCACAACCCTGTCCTCCTACACCTGAACTGGAAGCACCCTCTGGCCCATACCCCACATGGCGATTGAGGTCCGAATCTCTGGAGGATCAGGCATTCCGGGAGGACATACAAACAAAGATAGTACAATATTTTAATGGCAACAGTGGGACGGCCTCCTCTGCCCAGATGGAATGGGATGCTTTTAAAGTAGTGGTCAGGGGACAATGAATGGCGACATCTATAGGAATCAGGGGCACCTCACTGAGAGAAATATCAGAGGCGGAGAAAGATCTCAGCGAACTGGAGGTGAAGCAACCTGAACACCCAGACTTGCATCAGGTCCTTGCATATAAGAGGGAGGAAGTTGCAGCCAAAGTCGAGATGTTGTGCTATTTCGATTATGAGGGTTATCTGGAGCTCATGCATGTGGAGCAGGTTCACACTGGCACATTATTAACCTGGTTGGCTAACCCTGGAAAACGAGGATTGTCAATATTGGAATTAGAAATTGTTGAGGGGGAGGGTGTTTAGTCAGGTTGGAATCAATGATTGTTTCCGCCAATATTACTCGGAGCCATACATGAGCACCACATGCCATGATGGGATAAAATCTACAGCTTACCTGACCCAGCTACCATTGACGTGCCGTACGGCGGAGGATGCCAAGGGAATTGATGGGGACAACACTTCAGATGAGATAAAGGTAGCTATCAAGTCTTTGGTTCATGGCAAGACACCAGGAAGGATGGATTCCCAGTCGAATTCTATGCCACCTATTCAGATGTGCTATCTCCGAAGTTGGAAGCACTATATAATGCGGCTAGGGCAACAGGTTGCCTGCCGAACACCACCAGGGAGGAGGTGATAGTCCCCCTACCAAAACCCAGGAAGCCAGCCTACGACCGCAGTGCCTTTAGGCCACTTTCAATGTTAAATGTCGAATACAAGATCTTAAGTAAAATACTGGCAATCAGACTCCTTCCCTATATGACAAAGCTAATCCATCCAGACCAGTCGAGGTTTATACCTCGGGGTAATACCGCACTTAACATCAGGCGTTTACTGTCCATAATGGAGGCGAGGGAGCTACGATGCTTCAGCTGCAGCAATCTTTGCCCCCAACATCGAGAAGGCCTTTGATAGCCTAGAATGGGATTATTTATACGAGGTGATGTTCCACACGCAGCTAGGACAACGCTTCTTGACATGGACCAGACTGTCTTATACGGACCCGAATGCTCAAGTTTGAACCGGCAGAAGCATCACAAGTAGCTACAAGGTGGGAGAGGGAACATGACAGGGTTGCCCCTTGTCACCCCTGCATTTTTACCCTAGCTATGGAACCCCTAGCCACTTGTGAAGAGCAGGGTCACATTTCTAAGGACTGCACATTGGTGGGCATTGGCACAGGGTAGCACTGCATGCGGATGACTTGCTGGTCTTCCTCCGAGACATGCAGGAAGATCTGGATGGAGCTAAGGCCATGTTCGAACAGTTTGGTTCTCTGTCGGGCCTATGCGTGAACTGGTAGAAATCTAGACTCCTGGTTGCTGTAACAGGCCTCCCCCCAGCACCTGCTTCAGTGGGAACCCAGGTGCCTGTCTTATCTAGGAGTGAAAGTCTACCACAACCAGTCTGACATATTAGAGTGGAACGTGGGGTCAGCAGACAGGTCCCTCAGATCATGTATGGACTTCTGGAATTCTCTACCGCTGTCGGTCACGGGCAGAATAACCTTATTGAAAATTATAGCCCTACCACAGCTACTGTACTTCTTTGGGATGCTCCCCATCTTGATTCTCAGGGCAGTGTTTGGGAACCTTGACTATCTGATCACTTCTTTTATCTGGGGATCAACCCGCAGGAGGGTCTTCCTCTCCACATTGAACAGCCCAAAACGGGGAGGGCTAGGGATGTCGGATTTTGAGGCGTATTACCTCATGGCTCAGCTTCAGTGGTTAGTAATCTGGGTTGCGGACAGATGTACCCCAGACAAAGCTATAGGCCCTTTTGTGCTGGGGCTCCCTGACCTCACCTGCATGCTGCTGTGAACAAGATGGACCATGACCACGGACTCTGCGAATTTCCACGTGATTTACCAGTGCTGGTGCCTTCTGAAAACCCACATTAAGATCCCATACACTCTGGATTTACCCCTCACTATGTTGGCAGAGCTCCGGCATGGGGGGATTGGAGGGGCTTGGAGTAGTGGGTGCTTGCAGGAGCGACCACCACGGGAGACTTCTATAGTTTGGGTGAATGACTCTCCTTTTCTGACTTCTGTGCTGAATTTGCCCTCTCGCAGGGGCATTTCTTACTTCATAGGGCGGTCACAACGGCACTCCGGAAACACTGGCAGCCTGGCACCACTGAATCGCAAACACATAGAAGCTGTCATTACATGGTTCTATCATCTGGTACCCGTAAAGCTGTCACATGTCTTTATAGAGCCGGGGGGGGGGAGAGACATGCAGCGCCCGCTGGCGACACTGAGGGGTAAATGGGAAGATCATCTAGGGATCAGCGAGAAAGATTGGGATGACATAACGGGCAGAATCCCAAAGATTCTAGCTGGATGTACAGTAGGTACGGAGTCAGTTTTGTAAAACTCTATAAAATATGTTTTAAAAAACAAGAATGTGCAGGGACCTGTTCAGTCCAACCAGCGTTACAGGAAGGCATAATTTAGGTTCCCTGGGAGCCATTATTTGCCGCATGCCTCTTTCATCCAGAGACGCACAGCACAGCCATTACAATTTTGCAACAATATTCTTAATGACACACATTGCTCTTTCATGATATTTGGGGAAGTAAGTAATGTTTGCTCTTCCTTCTTTGGACAAGAGGGTTCTCTTATGGCATCTTCTCAGTCAGTTCCTTTTTTTCCAAATACATTAGTGTGTGACTACAGTATTTGAGCGCCATTACAAGACTCTTATGTCTGCACAGTTTACTGCCACAGGCATGCAGCTCCTAAGTGCTGAAACTACCAAGTGCTGCAAGGATGAAAGACAGTGAAGCTATGCCAGGAGTTACGGCTTAAACTTTCGGGTTCTGCACAGAAATCTGTAGAATGCGCATCAACCCCTTAAGTTATCGTGCCATTTGTGAAAACAAATACAGATAGTACTAAGAACAAGTGGAACACCTGCACGAAGCCCTTCATATCACTTATTTGGTCTGTCCTCCAGTTGTCCAGACAATGCATTCCCAATAGAGATAAACAAAACGTGCTCGGGGACACTGTTCCTACACTTGTAAAAGCCAGCCCATTGTCAATAAAAAAAAACACATAACTGGCATGCCTGGCTCTAACAAACCACCATTATTACTGCTGCTGAAATTGCAGGATAATGACTGGACCTTGCCCTAATTATTGAATATCATTATCGTAGCATTCTGTTGTGAACTCTAGTGCAAGTCCCTCCCTAGAACACAGGTCTAGGCAGGTCAATCAGCCAGTGCTGCGCCCCTCACCCCACCGTACTCGCCCAGAAATAGTTTCTAGCAATGTCACTGCTAGTAATCTCGCTTCATTTCAGTAACTCAATCTAAATCAAGGACTTGCAAAATGAAATTTTAGGATTTGTTTATTTATTTTTTATCCTGGTGACATGGCGTAATCTATGAAGTGTAAATACAGGTGTGTCTCCACTTGTAGAGTTCACGGGCCATGACTGGCATTATATTTCCGATTGTTTCTAGTCTGGTGCGTCACCTCAGAGCACAGCATAAAAGACGACATAAAGCAGTCAGAGTACAGTTATCAGCAGTTTAACCAGTAAGGCGCAGCCGCCTGGCACGTCAGGAAGGTGCGGCACGTATTCATTTAGTGCGTGCTCCCTGAGTGTGTTCCATCCGGTCAAAGATACGTCCGTGACGTCCGTCTTCGCAATCTGTGGGTAGCTACACTTGTGCAACTTCTTAGAAGCCACAGTCAACGTGCGCGCTCAAAGCTTGGTGTGGGAAGCGGAAGTGATAGCACGCTCTCTGCTGCGTCTTCTAGGGAGGGCCTGACACTTGCTGCTACATGCAGAAAGGAGTCGATGCAGTTCTTTTATGGGGAACAGGCATGGACGTCATTTAGGGGCCTGGCTTGCCCTCTGCAGCCCCTGACACTACCTTTGCAACTCCTGGCCTCAGAGGTGCCAAACTCAGTGCCAGGAACACAGTGGCAGCTCGTCCTTATGGATATCAGTAGGGGCTCCACTCTTGGTTTTCTATTTTCGTCACACTAATAGTGAATAATAGTAAATTATTCAGAATTGGTGTAATAAAAATGAAGTATAGGTAGCTGGAATATGCCCTTCCATTGCAGCGGAGTTAAGTAAAAATGCTTTTACATGTATGTTATGTACGTGCCTGCTGGTGAGTGTGTGTTTATGTGAGCAGGGGCGTAGTTTGGGGGCAGGGGGGGTTGTAGTTACACTCCCTCTAATGTTTTTTCTGGTAATTTGTTGGGTACAGGTGCTTTCAGTCGGGTATGGTGATGTGTCTGTTGGATTTCATCAGGAATTTTTACATAAACACAGGCAAAAACCCACACCTCCTCTTTCTGACCTGAAAGTCCTAAAAAATATTGGTTATTTTACAAAATATTGTTTTCCCTCACTTAGTACCCCTACCAAGCTGAATTGGTCTCCCTTTCCACTGCCCCTTTAGCCCCTCTCATGCACCCTGCTTTTCCTTCAATTTAAGTTAACATTACATGCAAGCCTGGTTGTTGGGAAATCTGAAGGCCCCCCCAACCCCCCAATTTTACTGACCAAGATATGCCCCAGTATGTGAGAGAGAGCGTATCGTATGCAAGTGTGAATTTGGGTATGTGTAAGTATGTGTGTGTGCGTGAAACTGGAGGTCAAAGGGCGTGTGATGTCACTTCAGCTACCCCAGGCATTTTGGGGAACTGACGTCCAGGGGAACAAGCTAGAGGTTTTCCATGTGAACTCTGAAATGATCGTAATGTCACATTCTTCTTTGTATTTGCATTTTTTTTTATTTATTTTTTTACATACTTTGTAGTGTCAAGTTGCAAAATTTCATGTCTGGCAGGAATTAACAAGTCCTGACTTTCTGGCCAACAGCCAGTTCGTGCTGAAACATATAAACTTGCACTATAATAAAAAGTTAGGCTTATTCGCTGGGGAATGCAAAATGCGGCTGCCTAGAAGCCAGGTTGTCTTATTACTAAAAGGGTTTCAAATTAAGGGGGGAGGGGGGAGGCTGTAGTTTTGCTTTTCCCATGGTTAATCCAGGTTTGTAACGAAGCAAAAAAAAAAAAAAAAATGAACTAGTGACTGTAAAGTTATGCTAGGTGTGCACTCGTGCTTAAGTTGTAAAAAAAAACATGAAAGAAAAGAAACGTGAAGTTCCCTGAAATTCGAAGAAGCCTGAATAAGAAGCGATTGGGGGCAAGCTTTACTTCCTCCGCTGGAGGACCCGCACACCTCTGCTAGGTTCCACCTGTTGACTACACAAGCAGTCTTGCGAGGAGCAACATGAACCCTGTTCGGAACTGCGCGCCACGGACCTCCTTTTATTTTCACTGTGATTTGTGGAAATAGAAGGGCAAGCAGTGTGCTAAATGGTTAACAGGGACTCATTTGCTATCTCTCCTTCTGTAAATTGAGACAGTTGAAGGCTGGTACCAGGCGGTGAGGGAGGAAGCAAAGAGTATTATTCCCCTGAAATAAGTGCGGTGGCACCCACTAGTACAAATGCAGTACTGGATGTCCCTTTAACAGTACAGCAGATTTATTGAAATTGGATAGCTGTCAAATGGCACCAAGGCATGTGTGATACCTTCAGTCAGTCCAGACTTTGTAGCCAACAGCACCTGGCATGCAGTGTTTTTGGAGTCCATGCTCACATTAGCAACATTAACAAAAAAATCCCAGTATGCAATGGGATGACAGCTAAAAGCTTGAACTAGCTGGTGAGATACATGCTGTGAGGCTGTTGGCTGCGGTGAATACTAAACAATTAAAAGTACCACTAAATATAGGGTGTAGAGTTCCTTTACAGGTTCTGTAGAGAGAAGAAATGAGCTATGCAGACACTGAGAGTGGACAGCCCCATAAGGGAAGGGGAGGCATTCTAACAGGTACAGCACTTCAGGGATATTGATGTTGTGTTATACTAGCTGTGTTTGTACAATATGGCCTTTTGGTACTATTGGCAATCAACGTGACTTTTTAATCACAGCCCTGAGGTTCCCAAACCACAGTTTGCGATGGTGTGACGGATGTTGTTTTTTGGTCCAGAGTGCTGACAGTTAAGTGATTACAAGTAGTACTGAAGAAGAGTCATTTTGTGAAGCCCCTTGATAAGAGAGGCTATCACTGGGGGGTGGGGGATGCGGGAAGTAAAAAAACTTTAGTGAAGCCCCTTAACAAGAGTAACCATTAATGTCTCTAGTGTGTCCACATTAGGTGGAAGATGGAGATTCTTTGAAGAAGGTTCTTTAGAGATCTAAAATGACCCGTTGATTATTTTCCTCAACCACCCAAAGGGTAAAACTATATCCCCAGGGCAGGTGGCCAAGGTTAGGTTCCCACAGTCAAACCACCCATGAAAGTGTTAAAAAAAAAAAAAATCAAAACCCAAAGACTGGATTCAGGTAAACGACAACACTGGCATACAGTCCACACAACATAATGAATGGGCTCTTGGTCCTTGCTCCCTAATTATGTGGTTCTGAATATCTGGTCATGTTAATAAGGGGCAGAAAGTAGGATGGGGTGGAACGTTAACATAACATGTATATTTGTGAAGTGCAGGTTCACCCAGAGAGGTCATCTGAGCACTGAAAAGCAGGTGTTTATTGTTACACAAATCAGTGGTACTCATTTTATCGTACTGCGAAGTCTGAAAGGCCGGCTGAATCACCCGGATTTGGACTAGGGACCATAAGATCCAGCAGATCTCTGCTGAGGATGCTTTTGGCCTCTGAGACAGCAAACTTGGCTTGGGTGAAGGACCCTAAAGTGCATTCTGACCACGAGATACATCAAAGGAGATTGCATGTGAAGTCACCATCCATTGAATGGTTTCTGAAAGTCTAATTGCCTTTTAGTGGCTCTTGAATCTTTATTTGGATAGACACAAAGCATTGTTCGGTCCTGGGTAAAGGTTTTCCCATCAGAGAAATTCATGAACTCGTGCTACAGATGAAGGCAATACTAACCCAGTATGCTCAGTGAGGAGTAAAATGCCCCAGTCGAAAATGTAAAATGTCCTTCCTTGGCTTCTTCAGATGTACAAATAATGTAGAAAAACCTCCAGGCCAGCACAATGGAATCATTGACTCCCAGCTCCCACGCTAATGCTTCCTCCCCCACCATTCAATGTCTCCAGCTCCCATGATAATACATTACCATTTTCACAGATGCCCTGCTCCCATTCCAATGTGTACCTCGTGCCTCACTTCCTGACCCCCAGCTCACTTCATTAATGACTAAAATTGTAGATCCCCAGTTCCCAAATACATACATGTAAAAATAAGTACCCTACTCACTGACCCCACATACTTTCTGGGGCAGGTTGTACACCTCCGCTACTAACTGAACCCCATCTCCCATGCCAGATTACCCCAAACTCATCTACCCCACTCTCATTGTACCCACCCTCTTTGATCTCAGCCCTCACCACAGTACACCTCCAGTCAGCGACCGCAGTTCCCATTACAATTTGCACTTCCTCCTACTGACTACAGACCCAAGATAAGCTGCATTTTGACCTTCATGACACCATGTACTCCCTCTTATTAACACCCCCCGAAAACTCTAAGAATAAAGCAGATATCAACAATTGTACCACGGCCCCAGGACAAGGCCATTTGCCCACCCACTGCCCCCCCACCCACACAAAAAGACAGATACCAAGAATTCACATGAAACACTTTTATTAGCAATGTTTCCAGACAAGAGGCAAACAAAGCCGCAAAAAGCTGCTCATCCAAAATTTCCACTTTTGACATGTCGAAAATAAAACTCAAGGTAGAAAAAAATAAATATATATATCATCTGAGAGTCCATCTGCATAAATAAATTAAAAACACAATAAAAACACGTTTTCATGGAAAACCTTTCTGTCGGTACATGATTGGCTTAAAATCACAACGAACATCAATGTGAGTACACAGGCTGCTGTGCCCAGCTACTAAAGAATGGTCACAGCCTCCATCCAGAGGCCTAAGGGAACCATATTGAGTTCATTTACAGTACGGCGGAACCATCTGCGACCGGGAAAGAGTGATTTCCAGCACCAGGGTGTGGGCCATGCGAGCAGTCACTGTCCAGCATGGCCAATGCATGCTACACAAGTACGGCTCATGGGTAGTGTCACTTAATGCTTTGCTACATCAGGGGGTTTGCGGGAGCTGCAACCTCAGCCAACGTGCACCAGGAATGTAGGAGAGGACCCCCCCAGGAACCGCAGAAGCCCCCTTGCTTCACAGCTTTGGGGCTTGGAGACCCCATCATTCAGTCCCACACAAGGTTAAGGCCTACTCTTGTGTGTGTTTCGAGGTTCTTCTGGTCAAGGCGGGGTGACAGTTTTAGGGAGGCAGTGGTCCAGCCCCCTCACAATGGAAGTTGATGTGGCAGCCTGCCAGACCCAACCAGCCTTCACAGAGCAAGCAAGGTCGGTGAGCTAAGGGACTCGGAAGACTGCTCGGTGCTGTTAGTGCTGCTCCCACCCCTGTGGGATGAAGTGCAATTCAGAAAGGAATCAGAGTCGGGGTAGGTGAAGACGAAGGAAGATGTGTAGGTGGTGCAGGTGGGGGTACAGGTGACTACTGGAGTGGACAGGGGCTCCATGTCCATTGCGACGGAGTTGTACA
Source organism: Pleurodeles waltl (assembly GCF_031143425.1). Taxonomy (NCBI): domain Eukaryota; kingdom Metazoa; phylum Chordata; class Amphibia; order Caudata; family Salamandridae; genus Pleurodeles; species Pleurodeles waltl. The sequence continues at coordinate 983,219,583 of NC_090448.1, forward strand.
GTGGCTCCCAGTCGGAGGCGTAGAGGGAGCTGGTCAAGTCAACATCTGGTACAGAGCGGGCAGCCTCCATGGTGCCAGGCCTAGAGGGGAAGAGGAAGTCATCGAAGGGTTCCGACTTTAGCTCGGAGGGTTTCTTATCCAGCTGGCAGGGGTCTTGGAGGCAAGGGTGGGCCGAGACGAGGGAAAGTGAGAAGAGCGGGTCTTCAGGACATGGCATTGGCGCTTGAAGCAAGGAAGCAGAAACCAGAGAGGCTTGACTGACTGAAGCAGCGGCCATTGAGGTCTGTGACATGGAAGTGCCAGCCAAAGACACCTGCGACATGGAAGCACATGCCTGGGAAGCCTGCGAGATGGAAGCACTTGGGATGTCACTGGCAGGGCTGGAAGCATCAGACATCAGGTCCAACTCCAGGTCTATGGAAGCCGTGATCTCCTGGAAGGCGCCCTCCAGGTCCCCAGGGATCTTGCAGGCAGGTTTGTGGGCTGCAAGGATGAACTCCAGTTTCTCTTTCTCCTTCAGCAGGGCTGCGATCTCATTCTGCAGGGTGGACTTCTCATCCTCCAGGTCATCAGTCTCCTTCAAAGAGAGGAAGGGAAGAGTCAATGGAGCAATGGCTTACAGAAGAACAAGCAAACAAGTAGCTTCTGCTGTGTACAAGGAGCTTAAGTGGAAAGGATACTTACAGCCTGGAGGGTGTCAGTTAGTTCCCGCCGCCGGTTGCGGCACTTGGCTGCCGCCATCTTGTTTCTTTCTCTGCGCACGCGTCTCTTCTCCTCCTCTTCAGGAGACAACTAGGGATAAAAAGGGCACACCGGTCAGGCTTCACTGCTACAAGAACTTCTTTCTAACAATATTTTACAGGTGAGCATATGGCAAGCATTATTGTCCTCTGCAAATATACCACCAGCCCCCTACAGGTAGCCTTAATGTCATCTGTGGGTGACCCCTGGTCTGTTCCCATAGCAGGCCCTGTTGGTCCCTGCCCAAGATTTCTGGTAATACTCACAGTGGTAGCCATGCTGCCTTACATAGCCTCTACCCCCTCCTAAATAAAGCTCGGCGCGGCTCCAGTGACCCGTCCTAAACCAAGCTCAGCCGCCCTTTCTTTCATGAAGAATGTGGATTCTTCAGTTTCTGCAAGATCCCAGGCACTGCTAACGCATCCAAACTCTGCAAACAAGCAGTGTCACGTCTGTTACTGTGCAGTGTCCAAGGGGCAGTGCACTAATGCATGGTGGGACCAAGATGCTGTCGATCCAGTATCAGACTGACTGTGTCTCGTTTCAGGAGTATAACATGCCGCATATTCTTAAGGCATGCTAGTCTGAAGAAACTCGTGAATGCTATAATATTGCCCACTGCTATACCCAACATGTTGCCCACGAGCAGTCACATACAGTAACCTTGCCAGAAATGCTCACTTCTGCCACCATGCCCTGAGTGCTCTTCAGTCACTCTGACTACATATATCCCATGAATGTGCCCACATGTGTCCCAAGAGCTCTGCTCACCTGTTCCACTTTGCCTCTTCTGCCATTGCTTTGCCCTCTGCTGCCAGAGCTCTTCAGGACGCCAGCCCTGGGGTAGGCCGCGGTCGTTCCGTAGGGGTGGACTCGTGTTTGTGATGGTGCCATGGAGGATATGACGGCGGGCTGTACCAGCCACTGCAAGTCTTGCGAGGTAGAGATGGCAGTCACGGTGGGCACAAAGTTGGCACTGGAGACAGCGAGGTCTGTGCAGTAATCCTGAGGGCGGAAGGGTTAAAAACATTTATGATACATGCAGAAATAAGGACGTGTTTGACATATGCAAGCAATTTCGATATAGTTAACAGACGAGGCATTAATTCGTTCATGCACACATCAATGACGTGAACACAGGGATACATGGATAGTTTCTGCTATAAAACTGTGACTGTCTCAGGTGAGTCCCGCTGCCCCCCACTGAAGATTCTATAGGCACTGACATGTGCAGTGCCTTTGTGTGCATACTGAAAACACCTGCCGAGATCATCCCCACTGTCTTTACCCTGCAGGAGTCCAACTCCCCCGCCCCTTGCCCCACGGACAGTCGGACTGCCATTGTGTCCTCTCCCTCCTGTCTCCATCTGCAGCACATGCAGCAGGAGCCATAAATAGCTCTGACGTCTGCGCTGACGCAGGCGCCGCTCCGGAGTCTCCTGAATGAACCCTACTTTATGAATGAGATGGGGGGGCGGGGGCGCGAAACCGGGGACGCGGTTACACACGGGCTATGTCGGCTCTGCAGCCAGTGGTGTACCGAAATGCCCTGATGTGCAGGCTCTGCAGGCGGGCGTGCAGGGGCTCTGCGGGCAGAAGGCAGATGTCTGGCGAAGCCCTGGGTGATCAGGGTTAGGAAGGGAGCCAGACTGACAAATGAAACGAAGTCAATGGGTCTTGTAATAAAATAAATAAATGAACACTGACAAATGAATAGCAGTGGTAGCTCAAGTGTATAGGCAGACTACCTACAGTACAATATAACATAAGATAAGGAACGGAACTCCAGCGTCTAAATACCCTCACGGGTGACAAGCAGCGCTCTGCTATATCCTTTGGTACACTTTAGCTTTGCATTGCACATATATTGTTTTAATTATTATTGTTATATTTGTTTAACTTGAAAATGTAATAACAAATTAAAGTAATACAAAAAAAAACACCTAACATTACACCCAGAAACTGTTATAATTCCTCAAAACAACAAGGCAAACGAAATCTACCCAGGTGTTTGCTGTACTATTGCAATGCCAGCTGAGCAGGCGGGACTGCAGACTTTCCCTGAACATGCATCACCCGGCGCTGATTCCCCTTTTGCAAACAGCTCAATGTGCCTGAGGCAGAGCTTAAACTGCAGGTGCCCCCAGCCACTTCCACGAACACTGCTGTACATACCTGTGGTGTGTCTGGAGAGCCCAGGCTGCAGTACGAGCCTTCCGGTGACATGTGTTGGTAATATCCGCTCAGCGAGCTACTGTCGCCAGCAGGAGAGGCTGAGCTGCAGCGGGACGAAGAGGCATCGTAGTCCGAGCCCGAGAATCCCTGGAACATCCTGGGGCGGTGGGCTGGAGGATCCGGTGTGTGGAAAGGGGGTCCGCTGGGCCTGGCTGTCAGTGCAAGTGTCGTCCTCAGTTCAGAGCAACCCGTATGTATACCAGTCCAGGGAGGGCTGTCAGTGTCCGATCGCCCGAGGCTGCAAATTGTTCCGTGCTGCCGCTGTCCTCAGTGCAGAGCTCAGTGTGTGCACGTTTCCAGTGCGGAGCTCAATCCCTAGTATCCTGGGTGTGCGGTGCTCCTTCTCAGCAACTGTCCTGTCAGTGCCGAGCTGAATCTGCCCTGATTCGAGTTCAGCCTCCTTTTATAGCTTGTACGCTGGAGTTTATCAATGGATTTGAAACGTCAGACACGGGGCGGGTCCAATGTTACACTGAATGGGGGCGGTACAAGGGCACTACCGCTCACTGTGGGTTGCGGCGGCGATAAAAGGACAAAGCTTGTACACTTTACGAACTGTCGAATTTGTCTACAGAACTCTTAGAGCGCACAGGAGGATTGGCAGAGCCTTTCCATAGAAGAGCATTTTGACAGCGTGCAGAACACCCCTCTAGCATCGAGGAGTATTTGGTACAGTCCAGAGGACGACTCGGGGAACCCGTGACGCAGATATCCTAATATGGCAACATCCTGTGAAAGAGGCGGAGCTGCCGGGAACAGCAGCGAGAGCTGCCAGTGGGAGGGAAAGACAGGGAGGGAAGTGGGGAGGGGAGCAGCAAAAAAAAAAAAAAAAAAAAAAAAAAAAAAAAAAGGGGGGGAGGCGAAGGAGAAAGCTATGTGCAGAATACTAACAATTAGCGATGTAAGGACCCTAACACCAGCACTTTGGACCATATAACATTTTGGGGGTGAATGTGAACACCCTGAGAGAAAACTAAAATGCAGTTCGAACTATATACGATTAAATGCAAACATGTAAAAAATAAAACAACGATACGGAGGTAGAACCGTGGATTTTCAGTCGAAAATCGGTACAGGTAGACAACCTATGATGGCCCGGCATGACACCAGCATTATTCGTAACCTGTTAACCTGACACTAGAACTGCCAGAACCAGCGCTGACCAGCAATGCAGAAACCGACAGTGAAAGGAGCCTGCCACCTGCAGCGACACCAGCATTGCCTGCCACCTGCACTGCCAGGAGCCTGACACGAGCAATGCAGACACCAGCACTGTTAGGAGCACTGTAAGAGCCTGTTACTTTCACTGCCAGGACCCGGACACCAGACTACTGCTGACACCAGCTGTAGTAATGTCTGTACTCACACCAGGCACAGACCCTCGGAGTGTGACACCTGCAGTGACACCAGCACCGGTGGGAACACTGTAAGAGCCTGTCACTACACTGCCAGGACCCGGACACCAGAGACTGCTGACACCGCAGGGCTGGTGTAGTAATGTCTGTACTCACACCAGGCACAGACCCTCGGAGTGTGACACATGCAGTGCCACCAGCACTGTCAGAAGCACTGTAAGAACCTGTCACTACACTGCCAGGAACCTGACACCAGAGACTGCTGACACCGGCAGCGCTTACACCAGCTGTAGTAATGTCTGTACTCACACCAGGCACAGACCCTCGGAGTGTGACACCTGCAGTGACACCAGCACCGGTGGCAACACTGTAAGAGCCTGTCACTACACTGCCAGGACCCGGACACCAGAGACTGCTGACACCGCAGGGCTGGTGTAGTAATGTCTGTACTCACACCAGGCACAGACCCTCGGAGTGTGACACCTGCAGTGACACCAGCACCGTTGGGAACACTGTAAGAACCTGTCACCACACTGCCAGGAGCCTGACACCAGAGACTGCTGACATCGGCAGTGCTGACACCAGCTGTAGTAATGTCTGTACTCACACCAGGCACAGACCCTTGGAGTGTGACACCTGCAGTGACACCATCACCGTTGGGAACACTGTAAGAACCTGTCACCACACTGCCAGGAGCCTGACACCAGAGACTGCTGACATCGGCAGTGCTGACACCAGCTGTAGTAATGTCTGTACTCACACCAGGCACAGACCCTTGGAGTGTGACACCTGCAGTAACACCATCACCGTTGGGAACACTGTAAGAACCTGTCACCACACTGCCAGGAGCCTGACACCAGAGACTGCTGACACAGGCAGCGCTTACACCAGCTGTAGTAATGTCTGTACTCACATCAGGTACAGACCCTCGGAGTGTGACACATGCAGTGCCACCAGCACTGTCAGAAGCACTGTAAGAACCTGTCACTACACTGCCAGGAGCCTGACACCAGAGACTGCTGACACCGGCAGTGCTGACACCAGCTGTAGTAATGTCTGTACTCACATCAGGCACAGACCCTCGGAGTGTGACACCTGCAGTGACACCAGGACCGTTGGGAACACTGTAAGGGCCTGTCACTACACTGCCAGGACCTGGACACCAGACTACTGCGGACACCGGCAGTGCTGACACCAGCTGTAGTAATGTCTGTACTCAGACCCAGACCCTCGGAGTGTGACACCAGCAGCGACACCGGTACTGTTAAGAGCACTGTCACTACACTGCCAGGAGCCTGACACCAGAGACTGCGGACACCGGCAGTGCTGACATCAGCTGTATTAATGTCTGTACGCACACCTGACACAGACCCTCGGAGTGTGACACCTGCAGTGACACCAGCACCATTGGGAACACTGTAAGAGCCTGTCACTACACTGCCAGGAACCTGACACCAGAGACTGCTGACGTCGGCAGTGCTTACACCAGCTGTAGTAATGTCTGTACTCACACCAGGCACAGACCCTCGGAGTGTGACACCTGCAGTGACACCAGCACCGTTGGGAACACTGTAAGAGCCTGTCACTACACTGCCAGGAGCCTGACACCAGAGACTGCGGACACCGGCAGTGCTGACATCAGCTGTATTAATGTCTGTACGCACACCTGACACAGACCCTTGGAGTGTGACACCTGCAGTGCCACCAGCATCGTCAGGAGCACTGTAAGAACCTGTCACCACACTGCCAGGAGCTTGACACCAGAGACTGCTGACACCAGCTGTAGTAATGTCTGTACTCACACCAGGCACAGACCCTCGGAGTGTGACACCAGCACCGTTGGGAACACTGTAAGAACCTGTCACTATAATGCCAGGACCCGGGCACCAGACTACTGCTGACACCGGCGGTGCTGACACCAGCTGTAGTAATGTCTGTACTCACACCAGGCACAGACCCTCGGAGTGTGACACCTGCAGTGACACCAGCACCGTCAGGAGCACTGCAAGAACTGGTCACCACACTGCCAGGAGCCTGACACCAGAGACTGCTGTCACAGGCAGCGCTTACACCAGCTGTAGTAATGTCTGTACTCACACCAGGCACAGACCCTCGGAGTGTGACACCTGCAGTGACACCAGCACCGTTGGGAACACTGTAAGAGCCTGTCACTACACTGCCAGGAGCCTGACACCAGCGACTGCTGACGTTGGCAGTGCTTACACCAGCTGTAGTAATGTCTGTACTCACACCAGGCACAGACCCTCGGAGTGTGACACCTGCAGTGACACCAGCACCGTTGGGAACACTGTAAGAGCCTATCACTACACTGCCAGGAGCCTGACACCAGAGACTGCTGACACCAGCAGTGCTGACACCAGCTGTAGTAATGTCTGTACTCACACCTGACACAGACCCTCGGAGTGTGACACCTGCAGTGACACCAGCACCATTTGGAACACTGTAAGAACCTGTCACCACACTGCCAGGAGCCTGACCCCAGGGACTGCTGACACAGGCAGCACTTACACCAGCTGTAGTAATGTCTGTACTCAGACCCAGTCCCTCGGAGTGTGATTGCCATCAATACTGGCACTAGCATAGTAAGGAGGCTGGCAGGGATCTGCGACCGGTACTGACACCGACAGTGTAACACCAGCAGGGTCACATCGCTAATTTCCAGCTACAGTACTGGTGCTAGCACAGCAAAGAGTTTGGCAGGGTACTGAGACCGGTACTGACACCGACTGTGTAACACCGGCAGGGTCACAGTGCTAACCTCCACCGATATTGGCGCTAGCACAGTAGGGAGGCTGGCAGGGTACTGATTAATCTGAAAAACACGAGGGCATCAGCACTGCAGCAGCAGTGACACCAACATTGTATGGATCCCGGAACTAACCACAGCAGGTACACCGTCACTTACACCAAAGATACTGACACATGAATAAAACAATAAAGGACTCTGGTGCAGCTTGAAGTCCAGCACAGACACCAACAGTTCAAGATGCTGACCCACGCCTACAAGGCCTTGCACAACAAAGGGACTGCATACATTAACCTGACCTTCCACCAACCGACCAAACATCTCTAATCAGCTTCCCTCTCCCTCGCAGACACCCCACAGATACATTGAGCCAACAGCAGAGGACGGTTCCTTCTCGCAACTGGCAGCCAAGGCTTGAGACAACCTCCCCCTGCACCTCAGGATCACACCGTCACTCCAGCTATTCAGAAGAGAACTAAAGACCTGGATGTTCGAATGATCATGCCTCCACGCAGCAGCATATAGCTCCAGCGCCTCGAGACCCTCACGGGTGACTTCCAGTGCTCTATAAATATTTGAATGTTTGAACGGTGCTGAGAACAGCGCTGCACGTTACCTGACAGAGCACCAACGTAGGGGCCAGCAACAATGAAACTAGCAGTGTGATGAAACTGCATGGAACCTCACACCGGCACTACTTACACCAACACCACGGTGAGGATCCTGAATATCGACTACAGAATATCGTGGGACACTAATATGGAGAAAGACTACAGAGGGACACCATATTGTAAGGTAACTATGCAGAGACTGTCTGTATCTAGCTCCACATATGTGTACCTTGAAGAAGTGTATATCTCCAAGGTCCATAGATGTGCAGTTAAGAACAGTAAAACTATACCTCTCTCTGTGCACTTACTTTTTGATATTTTGTCTCTCAGTAGTTTGTCCACAATATTAGTGTGACACAATATTGTTGCACTTGATGTTCCAGAGTACAATCCCAAGACTGAGAGCAGCAATGCTGACACCTAGACTAAGAGTGACATTGCTGATACCACAACTGACTGGAGCAATGCTGGCACCAAGACTGACAGTGGCACTCCCTGACACCACAACTGACTGGGGCAATCCTTACACCAAGACTGATAGCGGAACTGCTGACACCACAGCTGATTGGAGCAATGTTGGCACCACAACTGACTGGAGCAATGCTGATACCAAGATGGGCACCAGCAACGCTGAAACCAAGACTCATCAGCAATGGTGACATTACAACTAACTGGGCAGTGCTGACACCAAGACTACTGTGGCATTTCGGACACCACAACTGACTGAAGAAATGGTCACCAAGACTGACCACGTCATTGCTGATACCACAACCTATTGAAGCAATGCTGACACCAAGACTGACAGAGGCACTGCTGACACCATAACTGTCTGAAGCAATGCTGACACCACACCTGATTGGAGCAATGCTGACACCACAACTGACTGGACCAATGCTGACACCAAGACTAAACAGCAGTGTTGATACCACAAATGACTGGATCAATGCTGACACCACAACTGACTGGAGCAATGCTGACACCAAGACAGATTAGCAGTGCTGACACCAAGACTGACTAGAGCAATGCTGACATCAACACTGAATCAATGCTGACACAACAAGTGACAGGAGCAATGCTGACACCAAGACTTGCTAGCGCAATGCTGACAACAACACTGATCAGCAGTTCTGATTCTAAGACTGATCAGCAATGCTGACACAACCACAAACTGGAGCAACGCTGATGGGTAGACTGATCAGCCTTGCTGATTACAAGACTGGAGCCAGCAATGCTGACACCAGGAATACCAACACCAGGGTTACATCAGCACTGCAAGGACCTGCAGAGTACTAACCACCACTGACAGCACCAGTAAAACCAGCATGACCCTGATCAGTGGCCCGAGCACTGGCACTATCATTTATTGCAGCATCAACAAAGACATTAGCACTGGCAGCAGAACCATAGTCATAGTGCTGGCTGAACCTACAGAAAGACATGGAGTTGAAAGAGTTGCCTAGAATTTCTGGTCCTAAAGATTGGAACAAAGACCAACTCTCCAGGAACACCATTTGCACATGTGTACTGGGGGGGGGCAGGGGGGATACTGTCACACCTGTGCTGTGGTGCAAACCCTTGGATCACTGAATTCAAACACTGCTCTGAGTCCATGGATCAGTATGTTTACGCCTATGCTCTGGAGCGGTAACTACTGTTTTATACATGTTCTGGAACCAAATAAATCATGTTTATTCCTGTGTCATGAAGCAGGAACCTTCGTCTCACTCGTGTCACGTACTAGGACACCCTTATCACAGTGGTCACAACTGCAGAACAGCTGGAGCCACCACGTTACTAATGCACCTATTACTTCATCAATGCTGTGTCTGAGGCCTTGCTCTGATCATCTTCCAGGCATCGCCAATGACCTTGTGAGATCTTTATGGGATGGTACAGTGTCATGAGTGATGGCGGCCCATCAGCTGTGCTCTTGGGGGACAGTGGGCCTGTGTGAAGCGAAGTGCTGGGGTAATGAAATGAGTGATACCGACCCTTTGTGCTCATAGGGTGCTAGAGTTATAAGATAACTGGCATTGTCCAGGTACTTGCGGGGTGCTGAAGTGATGTAGTAAAGTAACTCACACCCTGTTTACCTTATAAGACCTGTTGTTCAGGTGACTATAAGGAGGAATCTAATGAACAGCTTATCTGTCTGTGCCCTGCTCTACTTCACCTAAAGAAAGAATACTTGGACTGCATTTGTCATCTCTAACTGGAACTATCAGGGATGCTATTGATTATTGTTTTCCTTCAAATGACTGTCGGTTCCTCAGTAAATTTACCTAATTCTTACATGTTTCTTACCATTGCCTCAAGGAAAAGCGAATCAGTGACAATACTTTATGAAACTTTTATATTGTTGGTTGTCTTATAACTTATGCATTCTCTGCTGTGTTTTGTTTAATTGTAATTGATATTTTGATAATGTTATACAATGAATGATCATTCATTCAGCTCATATTGCCCCCTGTGCTCATGGGGTGCTGGAGAGATGTAACTGTTGATATTCGCCCCGTGTACCCATGAATCTAAGTGCTAAGTTACGAGGTGGAGTGCAGTAACAACTCATATTGGCCCTGAGTGCTCATGGCTGTAAGAGTGTTGCGTTATGGGTGGTACTTGAGTGTTGTAATGACTGATATTGGCCATGTCTCCTCATGAGACGCTGGGCTATATAATGAATGATTTTAGCCTTCTGTGCTCATGAGGTGCTGAAGTGGTGTAATTACTGATGTTGCTTTGTGCGCTCATGACCCAGAGTGCTGTTATGGGGAGTGTTGCAATGACTGATATTGGTCCTATCTGAGATTATATAACGAATATTAGCCTTCTGTGCTCATAAGGTGCTGATGCAGTGTAAGGACTGATGTTAGACTGTGCGCTAATGGCTCCGAGTGCTGTGTAATGGGTGGTACTTGAGTGCTGTAATGACTGATATTGGCCCTATCTGGGACTATATAATGAATGATATTAGCCTTCTGTGCTCATGAGGTGCTGAAGTGATGTAATGACTGATGTTGGTTTCTGCGCTCATGGCTTTGGATGATGCGCTCACGGTGAGTCTGAAGAGATGTAATGGCTATTTGTCCTCTGTGTTCATAGGGTGCCTAATAATTACCAATATGGCCTGCGTGCTAAAGGGGTGCCTGGGTGATTTCATTACGGACTGGCCTTTTATGTTTGTGACCATTTGCTGTTCTCATGGAGACTAGAGTGATGTAATAACTGGTGTTGGCCCTCTCTGTGCTCATGGCTCTGAGTGCCCGCCAGAGAGCTGGAGTGATGTAATGGCTGACATTGGAACTCTGTGCTCACGGGGGGGGGTGGGGGAGGGGGGGGGGGGTTGTCATAGAGTGAAGTAATGGCTAGTGTTGACCCTGTGTGCTCATCCATAGGTTCCTGGATGATATAAGTGATATTCTAGCAGCAACGTGCGCTCATGGCTTCAGAGCTCAGCTAGTATTTCTGGTGCATGCTCTCACTGGCTCCTGTAACTCGCACAGCCACATTCCGGGCACAACCTCGCGCATGCGCAATCTGCTCTCGCAGGCGGTATTCCGAGATCGGGCCATGCCTGGGAAACCTCTCAGGAGAGCGAGGGAACCCTCTCTGCAGCAATTCCTGGAAAAGTGTATGAACATCAGGGAGCAGCTGACATCAGGGAAGCCCAGTTATGCTGCAGGGAAATGAGGAAACTGCCCAGAAGGCCAGACCCCCGACAGGCCGGAGGATCTGCGGAGTCAGATGCTTGGCAGGGTGGTCGATCTCTCTAAAAGGCTGACAGTTGTGCAGCAGCCAATCATATGTCGGGATCGTGGTTTCGGAAAGGCTAGTAGGGCTGGGAGAAAATCAGGCGCATATCAGACTGCTGTCATTGAATAGCCGGTGGAGCGGGAGCAGAGGCATCGTTTTTGTTTGCATTTTTTATACAGAGCTAAGTCGACCGGAAGGTATTGAAGCGCTTTTCACGAGTACCAGTTACATTACACAAAGTATTTATTTTTCTTTTTTAGGCACTGGCACATAAAGTGACTTGCCCCAGAGCCAAAGGGCATCGAGATGACTCCGAGACTCGAAGCTGGTTTCTCAGTACCAAAGTCGGCAGCGGCGGCCATAACGCCACATCCTCTCGTGTTACGGTGGTGCATCGGAAAGGCCACGGGGGGTACTGGGTTTGACACGGCCAGTCAGTTGTGAGGGAGTGGTTGGTGAGTCTGAACCCAACCAGCCCTAAAACTCATTAAAACGCCGTTGATTTAGAGCCTCACAGTTATCGTGGTCAATCCACCATAAGACCCCTCTAGGTGCCACTTTGACATGTTCACCCTCCCCCCCCCCCTCCGCAGCCCTCCCGAAGAAGAGTGACAGGTCACGCGACTCTTCTGTCAGAACTTTGGTCCGCACAGTTCCGGGTTTCCCACACGGAGCCCCGCGCCGTCTCCCTGGTGACGGGAGGTGTGTTTACACACATCACACGGGCGCGCTCCTGAGGCACTAGGTGAAGGGTGAGGACGGAGAGGGAGACCTCGGCGTTCTCGCCTTTGTTTGTTCTGTCGTCAGGGCTAAGAGGAGGCCTGGAAGAACAGAGAACTGCAGACACAGCCAAACAAAAATATTGCAGGGCCCGATGCAACCAGGGAAACCTCTTCTAGGCACTGTGCCAACTCCATGCTCACAGTCGGACAGGCGTCCCGCAACTAACCTCACAGCATTAAGCACACACTCAGGCCGGAAAAGGAGTCCCACACCCACACAAACACGTCTAGCCCCCCCCCCCCCCCCCCCCCCCCAAGTCACCTTAGTGTTGTGACAGCACAGTGTTGTTAGCTATACGTCATCATGGTTTCGGTTTGACTTCCACGCAATCAATAATATCACAAGCTATTTCTTGTGTTCAGCATAACTGTGGCGGGACCTAACGCACCGCACATAGTGAGCCATCTAAATTAAACACTCTATAGATGCTTATAAGCAGAAATTCCCTCCACAAAAAACATAATACATTATCTCCTGAGGCAGATGTTGCTTTCCACCAAACGCAGAATAGGTCATAGGGTTCATTTTCATCCATGTAAGTGTTCCGTCCAACTAAACAGTAAGGGGTTCCTTTCAAGGGGTTCTTATTGGGTCTGCACTCCCGTTCACTGTAATCAATATACTTCTCTACTCAAATGTCCTCTCTCATCTGAAAGCAATCTAGCAGCTTGCCCCTCCCCCCCAGCAGCAGCTGCAAAACCTTTACAAGAAAACGAAAATAAACTACCTTTATCATCTTTTTCTTGTAAAGGGGCAAGTCCACGCGCTCCCCCTCAGTGCACATCTGTGTTTGGCCGGCCGTCTCGGGCCAGACAAACACACATGCACACAGGGCTCTCTCACCCGTCACTGTGTTGCCGGGTTAGAGAGAGCAAGCACAGGCTCCAAGTCTGCCTGGGAATGCCCAGGACAGGCTGGGAATCTGCTTGCCTCTAGTGACCAGCAAAAGGAGCGGCGTGGCAAGGCAGGTACTTTTTATTTATTTATTTAATTTAATGTTTATCCCTCCCCGTGTGTTGCCACACCCCTTCAGCGCTGCGAGTCACGACTACAATCTAAGTCGTTCCCTTGCACTTAACACAGTGTAGGTCCCATTCACTCAGGTGTTCCTTCTAACTACAATGTAGGTCTATATGGAGCAACTGTTTCTTCACACATAGGATAGATCCCTATAGGACAGCTTTTCAATTTGACCTGAAGACAAAAATGCGGTATGCCGTCTCTATGACTCTAAACATTGTAAATTTAAAAGGCAGGTACTTTAACCCAAAGAAAATAAAGGTCCCTATAGGTCACACATTACCCGGTTTTGAAAAAAATATAGGTCCTTATAGACCAAACGCTCTCTCAACTAACACAATGAAGATCACTATAGAGGAACGTAATCCCTCCTTCTGAACACACTAGTTGGAACTATGATGTAAGGGATAAAGTACCCCCTGCTGCACCTTATAAGGATACTGCAAGACACGAAGGAGTTCCATAACCATATAGACAAGCATTTGCAATGCACTAGGGTCTCGCATTTCCTCGCCTTACAGCTATTAGCAGTTGTAAACTCCCAACCAGATTTTAATTTCCACACTGAACGAAATGAAACCTATCAGCAAAAGTGCAATTATGTACATAACTAGCAAAAGTGCAATTAACTATGTAACAGGGTCGATGTTATGCAAAGCGCTCAACTTCTGCCAAGCGAGATCGTGCTTCAAACAAAAGATAAAAAGTAGTCCACAAATTGACAGGAAACAGTGAGCCTCGCATCTTTTCAGTATTTGGTCACTGCGGTCGAGGAGGGCTAACCACTGGAAAAGGCATGACGAAGGCATGCCTTCCACTAATGAAAGCAAGCAGATTTTAACAGGCAAGCCCATGAACCAATGAAAGACAACTGATGTGACGTCAACAGGGCTCTGAGCCCTTTTATAACTCCTAAAGCGTCTCTCAAGCGAAAAAAGGCTGAAAAACCAGTTCCTTCACAATGTTAGGGAACTGCGAGGTGATTTGCAATATACTTATCATGTACGTCAGGGTGTATTCTATCCCATATAATACATGGTCATATGATCACCTTTCCCACAAACAACTTAAAACCTTGATGCAAAGTTCCTTAATATGAAAGAGCCAGCATGTTTGCAAACTTGAAGAATAAAAATAAAACCTCTAGTGCAAAATCAAACATATCAAAAACCGGTTAGATATTTGTTACAAACAGATATTAGACAGAGTTCAATATGAGTCACTTTAAAAATAATAATAATTGCAGTAGCTCAGAATGTGTTGAAATGCGCAGAAAGATTCTAGCTTTTCTCTAAGGAGTGCAAACAATAAACACATTATCTCTGCTTGTCAATGTAAGCTATTAAAACCGAGCAGATGAAAGAAAAGCAACTTCCTTTTTTGTTGCTGTAAACAACTGCTTCAATTATGCTTCTTGAACAGACCTGCCTTTCACCTCAGCTTCTGGTCTGGTAGAAAGGCATTTTGATGTCAGAACTCAACTGTAATAACTTATAATAGTTGAGTTCTGACATCTTTTCTTTATAATTGGTGACTAATTGCATCACTAGTGACTGATTACAAATAAATCAGAGACGCACATTTATACAGAGATTACAGAATCTTATATATTATGTTGTTATAATAAACTGCAATGTTTCTCCATCTGCAGTAACAACCTAGACCACATATAGAACACACTTGACAACAGACTTGCCTTTTGGTTCGTTAATCACATGGTTGTTTCAAGGTTCATCTTTAGAAATTATCGCTTCTAATGATTTCCACACAATGCAGTCATGGAATTTAATGTTTTATAGTGAAATGTGTGTTAAAGAAATACACCATTCTAAATGTTAAAGAATTCTTATCATATTTTTATGTGGCGTATGGCGCATGATTTACATGCCAAATAGGTTGATGGCTCGGCTCATGATATGGCTCCGGGAGCCAAACTAGACCCTTTTTGCTCGACTCGCCCTATTAATTGGCCGACTTGCAATGCCCATCTCTACTTGGAGACCCCTGCCCCAAACTTTGAAAAGCATGCCTTAGTAGGAGCTAAAGCCTTCATTCACTCATACACCAGTAACACACATGAAACACTAACTCTTGTTTTGCAGCACAGCATTAAGAGTAACACATGCAGGTACTTCCTGGAAGAGACAACTACCAACCTAAGGAGAGTGAGGGAGGCGGAGCGGATTTAAGGGTCCAGTACTCAAGAGGAGACGCTCCATTGAGAAGGTAGCCTGCCGATCTGTGCCCACCCTCAGTTGAGAGTCTCTTGAACTCATCCAGCTAACTGAACTACATACCCTCGCCCCCAAGGTTTGGCCTGACGATCCCTGAATACATGTTCTCAAATCACCCATGGATGACTTTACGGCGCTAAGATGAATGCTCTGAAATCTGCTTCATTTTAGGGTCAAGCATAGCAATGTGCAAGCGCTGCTTTTCCAACGTGTTGGTATCTATGTGGGCTTTTAACCACGCCCACCGCACGCTCATTACTCGTTCATCACAACATCCTTTGTTTTCATTGGTAAATGCTTTACGTTTGTCCCTCCTTGGGATCGTTTTGTTACCACCTTGGCCAACGACCCTGTTACATGGATAATTGCTCTTTTGCCAATACGTTTGACTGCAAGCAAACTTCTTTTTCCTTTTGTGTCTCTCCTTCGCACTCACGGCAGCTGTGGCACTTTGAATCGGCTTGCTTGTGTCAACTGTTTAGTTTTTATTTTTAGCTTGTTTGGCAAGAAAAGTCCAGTTAGGAATTTACAACGCTAATAGCTCTAACTCGAGCAAACGCGAGACTCATTGCATTGCAAATGCTTGTTTGCATCGCTGTTTCTTTACTTTGTCTCTCAGCACACATAAGCCATTAAAGCAGCAGGCTAGCACTATATGAAAACACACTCATACACAAACACTGTACCGCAGCCACTAGTCCTTGCTGACCGATGTTGTGGAAAAATTAAGCAAAAACAGATAGAGAAACAGGACCGCGAGACAGGACGCATTCGCTCAGTGCTATAGATGGAAATATAGAAGTGCGGGTACTGACTATTCAGAGTACCTGTTTGCTCCTGATAAGTGCGGGTACTCTCCCATCAAATGTATTGTAGAAGCGCTGAGAAGTGTAGGTACTCAGTACCGGACATTACATGCCCATTTATAACACTGTATTCGCTCTATTAAAGGTCGAGAAGAGAGTAGGCTTCGTCACACTAACCGACTGCACCTCTACCTCAGGCACCACGCGCCAAAACCGTGCTGCTCCTGGAAGCCTGACAAGCTTCCTCGAAGCACTCTGTAAATAGGCCTTTCAGTGCCGCGGCGAGGGCGACGGCGGGGATCCCCGTGGGTGGACGCAATGCTGCTGGTTTCGGGGTTGCCCGTGGGCGGACAGCGCCATTACATCAGTATTCTTTTTAAAGCGTGTTGTTGCCACAGAAGTCAGCGCCGTTTCCATCCAGAGGCATAAATACACGCAGATGTGGGCGAGCCGCTCACGGCTCTATTAAACTGTCAGTGCACGCAACCCCAGAACCCACAGCGCTGCTACATACATGGAAATGCTGAAGAGGGCACTTCTAGGGCTAAAACAGGCCAACAAGAGCTAAACCCGGGCCTAGGCTATGGCCTTCATACTGCAACGTTAAACCTTTATTTTAGGTTCCAGAGTAGATTCCAGAGTAGATTGCTAGTCGCCGATTAGCGCTTGGGCACCTAGTCAAGGGTGGTAAACACTATATAAATACCAATTACACCAATTACACATACACCCCTCCGTCTCTATTTTCAAAACCACTCACAATTTAACTCTATCAATGTCCCTGGCCATATGCAGCGCTCAGCTGTCTTTATGTTCAAGCTATACAGATATCCAACATACTCGCAGTGAGTATATCAACAATATTTATGTAGTCCACACCATAAACTAAACTGTCTCTCGGAGATTTAATCCTAGACACAATAATGACCTAAACGGAGTAATTTTAACAACCTCAAAAAAACAGTCGTAGTCTGGCCGCCAAAAACTGAACCAGCACCCGGAAAGTTAATCACACATCCCCACAGCAGCCGCATAACCAGCTGAGCCATATTACCAACTTCCACTGTCAGGAGTACCTGAATACGATTCTCGGCTTAAATGTGATAAACTGTAATATCTGTAAGGAAAGACTATTTGCAACCCGTTAGCGCAGCTGGCATGTTTCCTGAAGTTGTGGGATACCTTTAAGCAGTAGCGCTATGCACAATAGGAAGAGCCCAATCTTAGAATTTAAAAAGTAAAACCACAAGTCAGATTGCAGTGTGCTGTTTGCTAAAAAACCATGACAATATCAATGTGCCTTACATAGCATGAGGACACAATAGTTATATTTCTTCCCACCCACAAAACACGTTTCTACCCAGGGGTGTTATGAATGCGAGCACTCATGTTAGTGCCTATCAAAAGTACTTGTGATAGCATGATGCATTTATTTCTTCAGCTTTACACCCACGGTTGCATGCTATCTCAAAAAGACTCCTCCATATCCCTAAAAAATTATAGGAACACCTGACTTCTACTCAAATTTCCAATTGTTCCCCATCTTTTTTTTCTTTCGAATAACCATCTCCTTACATTCTTCCTCTGTATGCATCCTTTCTCTGAGCACAGCCTACTCTAAGCCACATGCTGGTACGCCTTTATAACTATTTTTGTATTTTTGCAAGTTGCCCAAATATTATTTCAAAGATCACAACCTATCCCTTAAAATTCATACCCCTATAACCTAACAATATTTAATCTCCTATTGCTCATCTGTAAAGTTAGCCAAACATCTGGTGAACTCACAGTTTAACCCTACTCTAATGATCACATCTAACTCATATTAATTTAATCTACCACAAAAAAACTGGTGTAGATGCAGAGAACGCCTTGAGCATACAAATTTAAATGTAATAACCACAGCCACGGCCCGTCCTTTAGGGCGGAGGGGCCACACCCCCCACCTTTTGTCCCTCATGAAGAGTATCTGTCAGGCTGAACAAAGGTCAGCCTGACAGACACTCTTCATGTTCAGATCAGGCAGCTAGGAGTGAGACATGCCTGATTTGCGCAACTCCTGGCTGCCTGAGCTGAACTATGCTGGGCTGAAGAGGTCACAGCTCCTATGGGCGTGACCTCCTCAGCTCAGCAAAGGTGCCTAGAGGCCCTTCTCCTCGGTGACGAGGGGAAGCGTCACCGATTGACTTCTACCTGGGCACCTCAGGTTTAAGCCCTGAAGCGCCCAGGGCGTGTGTGAATCAGTGACACCTCGTCACAGAGTGGGCAGGGGTCAGAAGTCTCACTGACCCTGTCCCAACCTGTGACAAAGTTGGGACTGCTGCCTTCCCTCTCTGGCCTAAGGTCAGCCAAAGAGGGAAGGCACCAGTCCCAACCCTTCTGGGACCTCCGAGCTGAAGGTAATTGTGTGTGTGTTTTTTAAATGAATGTTTGGTGCGTGCATGTATGCTTGAATGTTGAGGAGTGTTGTGAATGGATGTGCGTGTGTGAATGAATAAGTGTGAGTGTGAGAGTGCTTCCCGCCGGCCCCCTCCCTTCTAAAATTACCGGCCACCACTGAATAACCCCCAATAACTAGATATACCACTAACCACCAACAACTAGATATCCCACTAACTTTGGGCTCTGGAGCAGCGTGTTGCCCGATGTAAAGTGCTTCAATGCCTCGTCAGGTAGTAAGGAGTATACAAATCAATTACAATACAATATCAGGTATAAACTCCAGGGTACGCTGGCTGGTTGTCAGTGTGCATCTGGGATAATACCTGGACTTCTGGGAGATACGGTCTGTCTGCACAGTGCCTAGTGCTGTTATCCAGCACTGTCATTCCTTTATTCTCCATGTGATCCGAGCAGAGAAGGCCTGGCAGAGCACTCATGCTGTTCCATGTCAGGATTGAGCACTTATCTAATCCTGGGATTGTGCTTTACATTAAGACACTTGTGGTTTCCTTTCACATAGAGGCTTGACCAGAATCCTCAGGAAAGTAAAGTGGTCAGCTTCTCTCGCCTAACTCAGAACCAGCTGAAGTCTCTGGAAGGAATAACATGGAACTCTGAGCATTTCTATGAAAAAAAGTACACGCAGAACTTAAAAGAGCCAGTCACATATCAGATCTGTCTCAAAAAAGCAAAAATGACTACCAGTCAGATGAGAGTCCAGCCTACAATGAAAAGTTCTGCTAACACAGATAAGCACTGAGAGACACGGCTCCTAGGCTGTAGTTATAAGGTCATGTCCAAAATATGGGTTACAAGTAGGCAATTTACCAGGACCTGCACAGTCTTGGAAAAAGCTCAAGGAAGCATCCCCTAACAGTGAAACACGTCAGCTGTTACACTCATGAATAAAATAAATATTGCCACAATTTATCTGCTTGTCAGAATGTTAGATAAAAACTACCATAGTAGTCCTCCTAAAAGCGTGAGTTTCCAACAAAGACGTGATTACTTTATATAGTGAGCCGGTCAGTCAAACACAAAGTAGCAGAGCAGCGAGCCGCGTAGAGCTCCCATCATGCTCCTCGGCTGAACCAACGTCAATGGATAGAGTCAAGATGCTGGCCAGGTGAACGACGGACGAGCGCTGGGGAGCAGTCAGGGGTCATATTGGACCAAGATTCTTGCTTAAGTGCGAGGCGAGGAGCAAGATGTTGGGATGAATACTCGGTACACTCTGGCAGGGAATATCAGGCGTGAAGAATTAAGCAAGGACCACAATTCCAAAACCCCGCAGCACAGGTAACGGATGGGGAGGAACTGGGATAAGCCCCGGGCAACTGTGGTCGGGAACCGAGTCAGGAGTTGAGCCAGCTCACGAAAGACTGGCCATCAGGTGGCAAAAGTAATTTTGTGGCAGCAATATGACCAGACAAAGCAGACAAACCCTAGACTGTAAAATCCCCCTGTCCCCCCAGTTCAAATAAGGGTGCGGTCACAACAAAAAAGCAAAATAAATAAATAAAAGCAGCTAAATAGGCGGCACCGCTGGTGAGCATCAGTGTTGTTGGTGGTGGGACGGCTGTCACGCTACGAGCAATGGTCGCCTGGCAGATGACTAAAAGTGCACATTAGTCACTAATCGACAGAGCCAAGATCATCGTAAGGACTATGTGGAAGGGGACAGAAGCAACTTGAGGGGGAGCATTAGGCTACCCTCATGGTGGAACTGAACGAAAGTCATCACAGAAGCAGTTCGTGTAGCACAAATGAGGCTTGGGGTCCTCTCGCAATATCTTCAGCTTCCCCAGTATGCAACACTTGTTCCTCTTCTTTTTGCATCCCCAGTATGTGAACATGGAAAATAAAACTGCAAAAAGGCCTGAAGGAATGAAACATATCTCTTGGGATGGGTCAATGAATACCTGTGCCTCGTCCAAGCCTGCCAAAACTGTAAAGGGACGGACTGTGATGAATCAAGGTTGTACGTCCCTTTTGTGCAAAGATGCCTCCCTTGTCGACAAATGCAGAGAACAGTGGCTGGCTATCACAGCTATAGTACAGGCAGAGGTGCTCGCTCCAGCTTCCCCAATGGCCCAAGCAAGACTAGAACCATCCCAACCAGTTAGACCAGAGCCATTCCCGGCTCAAACGGCCCAAATGGCTCAAGCGCTACTAAGCAGCTCCACTCCCAATGACTGCCATCATTCACAAGAGAACCCCCCTGGCATCAAGCTCTTCAACCCACAGGACCCTCCATATTAAATCAACATATCCCCTATTTATAATCAATAACCCTCACTCCAAGGGTACCACAAGTGAAAAAGCGCTAGCGACAATAGGGGATCAAACTCCTGATTTACAGACTAATGCAGAAATTACAAATGCCCCCATGGATCCGGGCACTGCACTAGGTGACGGAAGTATTCATTATCACGGCAACAGCAGCACCTGGGACAATGTACCAGAACACCTGCAAAGAGGGGCATCATTGCAATCACCAGGGGAAATATCTGCTGGGTCTCCCTCAACATCCTCATCAATAGAAGAAATAACTGATCAGATTCTATTGGAACTTCACGAGCTGAAGATGTCGCATGAAGACGCACTTAGAAAGACCAATGAACAGTTGGGATAAATCAACAACAATATTTTACAGCTTTCCTCCCAAATTTCCCAAGTGGAGCAAAGGCTGTCGGACCCGGAGGACTCGTATGGCAAGCATGAAACCGGAGCCCCAAAAATGCAAAGAGTGCAGGAAGAGCTTCAACTAAAGCTTGGTGATATGGTCTTGATGTTCCAATTTAAGGTTTGGGGGCCTACCGGAGTCCCGTGAAGCAGGCTACAGAGCAATCAAATTGATCACTGAGCTTGTACAAAAATATGTGCTCCCAGACCAATCAACTGAGGACATGGATTTAACAATAGCTCAGGCACATCACATACCATCAGTCAGGCCCATGAATGCAAAATACCCGCACACCATTCTGGTAAACTTTGGTGATTTCAGAGTTAAGGAACAAAGGGCCATATGTACGAAAGCTTTTTCCCATTAACACAGAATGGGTAAAATCCTTTGGTACATCTTGCCCAAATTCTCTAGCGAACGATAAAGACGAGAACTAACAATACTTCAGACAACTTTTCCTTCCAAGTTTTTTCAGACATGTTAATCATGGAGGCACAGCGCTGCAAGGAATTTATAGGCTTGATCAATGATTTCAAATGACAAGGGGCACCAGCAGGAATTATCCAGCAATCTAAATTAAAAGTGCTCTTCAAAAGGTCGAGCACACATATTCCAGTCCGTGAATCAGGCCAAAGAACTTCTAATGTCGATAAAGAAGAGTGAGGACAAAGAGGAGGGGCTTGATCTAACTGTAAATTGTGTGATTTAACAACGGATATCCACAGATGTATGAGCTTATGATGTAGGGGAAGACACTCGACTAGCAGCACAGGGACAATGACAGGGATAGATGATTGGAAAACAGACGTACCCATTCTGGTCCTCATTTCGTAAGCAGCTCAAACCTTGCTCAAATGATGTTGTGTTTACCTAAACCAGTATTTCTTGCAGCTGTCCTTTCAATGTTGGTTCACAGAGTACCACACCAGGGCACTCATAGCAGGCGGAAGGGACAAAGGGGTGAGGGGGACAGGGCACACGGGAGGGGCAGCCATGATGTGGGAGGGGCCTGTGATGGGTAAGGCCTCAGGGATGACAGTGGGGGTGGTGATGGCGGGGTCACCCAGAAGCACAGGGGTGAAACACACAGGTGGGAAAGGCAGAGGGACAAGAAAATCAGCTGCTTTTGGCATTAATGGGGGGTCTCTGAGAATTGGAGATCTAATTAAATTCTGGGGAACTAAGCAACAAAACAGAAAGGAGGGGGCATGTAGGAAATTAGACAGTCAGATTACATATCATCCTGGCTAGTGGAGTCATTTAGCTAGCTTCCTGTAATGGGAACGGGAACAACAACTGTTTGAAATGTAGGGCTATTCTTGAATGGTTAAGGGCATCACAAGTACAGATTATGTTACTACAGGAAATCCACCTTAAAATACAGGTCAAGCTACCTAAGAAACCTGGGTTTATTGCCAAGGCTGTTTTGCGCAGCGGCCGGAGCAGCAGTCCGGGGGGGAGTTAGCAGTTCTGATTAAGCACAAATTTAGGGGTGAAGTTTATCAGGTCAACAGATAACCCCAAGCCAGATGGATAACATTCAGTATCAAAAGAGAAAACCAGCTAATAAACCTGATTAGCTTTTATAGCTAGACAGATGACAATACAAATGCCCTGCAGGAGCTATACGATAATGTAATTTCTCTTCTGTCCCTTCTGGTGATAGGACGGGACTTCAATATTATACAAGACGTAACCTTAGACTCATCACGCAAAAATAAGTTCCAGAAAAAACGTGCACCTCCCGCTTGCTAGAAAAAAATCCTAAACAACTTAGCATTAAAAGATAATTGGATGGCTGACCACCCTCAGAGCTGAGAGTTCATCTGCTTCTCTAAAAGATTTAACTCAGCCTCAAAGATTGACTATTTCCTAATTTCACATTTATGGGCTAGGGGCCAGGTTAAGATCTAGTGCAATCTATTCTCCGATCATTCGGTTTCACTGATTGAGTTAATGATCCTGATTAGGGATAGGCAACGGCCACACTGGACAATTGATAAATCCTTGTTCACTGATATAGGCTGGATAGCAACCCTACTATGAACGATTGACAAGTTTCTAGTGAGGAATACGGACTCAGCAGCCACATTTATAGTATGGGAGGCATGTAAAGCCTTTTATCAGGGGTGAAGCCATCTCATACAAGGAACACATATCTAAATTAAGAGGGGGAAACTATAACTCTACAGCAGGAGCTAAAACAGGTAAACCTGACCCATCAATAAGTTCATACTCAGACTTCCAAAGCCAGTCTGTTAGAGGCTAAGCAACATTTTAGGGAGCATTTCATATCTCAGGAAATAGTCAATCAAAATACATGCTTCCAGCAGTATTACGAAGAGAATGAGCATGGTTGGGTAGTCAGGAAAAACAAAATCATGGAAGGATTAAAAACATATTTGACATAACCCAAGGGTGCCTGGTTCATCATCATGGTGAAATAGAACATGATTTTTTAAATCACACTATGGTAATCTTTACTCCTCCTCAATATTTGTTACCCCAGATCAAGTCAAAGACTATCTAGGAGCTCTTAACCTGCCTATTCTCGACAACAAACTCATGACTGTTGTGGGGTGGCCAATTGAGCTGGCCGAAGTAAAAGAGGCTATTAAAAACTCTCAAAATGGGAAGGCCTGCAGTAGCGATGGGCTACCAGCAGAGCTTTATAAAATTCTCCTGGGTCAGATTGCGCCTATCTTAGTCACATTGTTTAATTAAATGCTTAACGGGGTGAGGTGCCTAGTACATTCACTATGGCAGAAATCGTGAGCTTTTTAAAGAGGGGTAAGCCGCCAAATAAGTCGGGCTCGTATAGGCCCATAAGACTCTTAAATAACAATTACAAAATATTTTCAAGAATAATTGCAACAAGGATTAAGCCACTAGCCCAAACAGTGCTCCATAGAGACCAATGTGGATTCCTTCCAGGGAGAACGATCTCAGCAAATACCAATTTCTTAATACAAGCAATGGATTATTTCACAAAGAATAAGTCCAAGGCTGCCATTATAATATTTGATGCAGAATAAGCGTTCAATTTAGAACATTGAGAAGTACTGTTCATAATTCTGATTAGATTTACATTTTCTCAAACTGGTGAGTCTGCTCCAGAATCTGTATCACAAGGCAGAAACGACTATCATGATAAATGCACAAGTGGCAGGAAAAGTGTCAGTTTCTCGGGGGATGGGTAAGGGATGCCCCATGTCCCCAGTGCTATTTGCACTGTTCATAGAACCCTTGGCAGGGGCACTAAGTCAAGATCCTCCGATAAAGGAACTTCTACAGGATGCACCTAAAGTAAAGGTATTTGCTGATGACATGATTTTATATCTGGCAGCAGAAGCATCTAACATAAGTTGAGCCTTGGACAAGATCAAGGCATTTACGGAACTGGGTGGTTATCGAGTAAATCATGCAAAGTCAGAGGCACTTATGTTTAGCAGCACTGGATTAGTATTAGCAGGATACATGCAGACGCACTATCAGGCCTCACCTCCTATTATATACTTGGGTATATACGTCTCAAACCATTTTGAAGAACTCTATGAACTCAATTATCTGTACGCTCTTAGTAAAGAACAAAATCTACTAAGCCAATGGCAAATATTCCCCTTAACAATGATTGGTCGAATTTCCTTGATTGAAATGATGATTCTCCCACTTTTCCTTTTTGTCTTTTCAAATGTGATTATTAAGATTCCCTAAAAATTTCTTCAAGGAAATAGATCAGATTCTGCGTCAGTTTATATGGTAAGGGAAAAAAAACCAGTACCAAATTATAAACATTGCAGCCGGGGATCAAAGACGATGGTTTAGCATTACCCCACTTTAATAAATAATATCAAGCGGATTATCAGAACAGCAGCATCTCATAATCTATATACTAATTTTTATTTTAAAAAATTGCAGGCGGATGATAATGTTCAGCTTCTTCCACTTTCTCAAAATATCAAGGCTCCCAAAAATAACTAGGTATAAAATTCCTCTAGTGGTGGTATCTAGGTTCAATCACCTTAAAGAGGAATATCAGTTTCTCAAGCTTCATCTACAAATGCCACTGCAAGATTATAAAATATGGGGACTGCTGGCTGAGATTAAAAGTATTAAAGAATGGGAGAAATTAGGCTATTTATAGCTCAAGTATTTTGTATCCGCAGAGCAAATGAAAACATGAGCCCAGCTCAATTTAGACAAGCCAGAGATCTCCCAGTTGTTATATTTTTCATACCTGCAAATCCACTACTTTATATCTGTGCCAAAGATAATAGATCCAGTAACCTCCACCAATATCCAAAAATACTAAGCGAAGGACGAGATAGGGTTGGGGAACTGGTATCAAATGTTAAAGCAAGAGCTACAAGGGAAAATAATCCCAGAGGCCCTGAAGACAAATGAGGAGGTAACAGGGTGTAAAACTGATATTCAGCTATGGAAGCAGTGTAATATATGGGCTCATAAAACTATATGGGGGCAAATTTTAAAAGAATGGCCACCTATCCGAAATGGATGCTATATTATACACCTTCTCTGGTCCAGAAAATGTATCCATCAGTTTCCGGGGCATATTTTATATGTCACTATGATGTGGGGAATTGGATACATGCATGCTTAACTGCCCCGTCTTGTCGGAATTTTGAGAAAAAAATCTGAGGCTGGATTAGTGCCCATACAAAGGTGCATATGATTCCAGACCCTCTGGGGCCATTTTTTGGAATTCCCAGTGACCCTGATCTCCCAGTATATCAAAAACAGAAGTTCTTTATTGCGTCCCTAGTAGCAAAATCGTTGATATTACAGCAGTGGAGCACCGTAATACCTCCATCATATGAACAGTGGGAAAGTAAGATAAAACACGTTCAGACAAGGGAAGCAAGATATGCTCAATTAAAAGGAGCAATGCATACATTCACAAATATTTGGGGGAGGGATGTGGCTGCAAAGTAGTAAAGTAATATAGTAATCCTGAATATGATCAAAATATGCTAAGTAATTAATTACTTTAATTCCTTTTGTATACCTTTCTCACCTGTGAAATAACATGCTTGAGCACAGAAAATATTTTTTTTAAAACACACAAAGTAACAGCACATCTTACAGGCTGCTGGGGGGGGGAATCAGTCACAGGTTATGCCTGTCTCTAAAAGGCCAGCAGGGTTAGAGATTGGTGAGCCTCGTATCATGTCTTGCTTAATAGCAAAACATATTTATTTCATGCAATCATATATACATAATGAAATAAAATATCTATCACACAGTGGTTTTATATATACACTGAAAAAAACTAAGGTTACAGGGCCGTTATAGTTAGGAAATAGAATTTGAAAAAAATAGAAATTCACTTAAAAAACCAACGATTACAGGGACATAATAGTTAGGTTCTGAATTTACTCGCACAACACCATAGAAATTCAGCAGTTATAGTTATTTCAAGTAACTATATCTTGCATCCTCAGGTAATTATCACTCACGCCCCCAGCAATTCATTGTTTTTTCTTCGATAATTTGACTGCTAATCTTTCATTGATATTTTATTGACAACATAAAAGTTGTCATGAGTGCTGTAATATCTGGGGTAAATAGCAGTGCATGGATAGGGCGCGAGTTATAGTTGAGTTGAGTACATGAGGCTGAGTGGGTCTGTGATTGGGTACATGAGTGTCTGAGTGCGTCTGTGAGTGGGTAAGGGTGTCTGTGTGGGTATGTCAGTAGCTGCGTGAGTTGGCCACAAAGGAACCTCACCTGCCCTTTCATCCATCAAGAGTCCAAAGCTTTGGGCAAAATATTTACCTGAGTGGAGTTCTTTCTGCTTCCTTGGGTAAATGTTCAATATGTATTCTACACTACAACTGTGTAATGTAGCACAAGTAAATGTCACCAGTGACCTTGTGTGCGTTTTGGCAACATGATTGTTCCTGGTTCGTCTTTCTCTAGAATTCTATGATAACATGATTCCTCCTTTAGAGAGGTAAATAAGACTACAAAGAAGTAAATCCCCACCAAACCAGAGTCCTTCCTTTTATCTACATGAGGTAAGTGCTTCTTTGTTTTGTGGAGATGTCCTCATATTCTTAGGCATCAAGAAAGCATCACCAAAACTGGTGGAAAACGCACTGGTGGGCCCTTTGGTATGCTGTCTGTCATCCTGGCAAAATGCAGGAAGACCTTTTCATACTACTAAGGTGGACAGGTGATTTGCATATTTGCTTACTTGTTAAAGGGAAAACCACGGACTCTGCTCTCACCAAGAGGGGACAAGAAAAAGACCACTTATCAAAGTCACATACAGATTGCACTCCAATAGATCAAAGATGCATTCACCCCCACAAATGATTTCAGATTTTGATAGGGGAGGGACCCCAATCTCGACCATAGGGACCCCATCCCCTGGGACCTGGCCTTCATTCTATAGGGGAGGAGAGCCATGTCACCTTGGTGCCACTCAGGGCACCCAGTCAGCAATGTTAGTGAATGCAGGGTGAGCCTGAATGCCCTTGCAGTCCCAACCAGTTCCCCGCCTCCTGTGGGAGCCGGAACTGCTCTCACACACAGGGAACTCCTAAACATGCAACTCCTTGTGTGTGAGAGCAAGCCTTTTGTCTGTTTCCCTGCCCGCATCTCTGTGGGCAGGGAAACAGCCAAAACCTTCGCTCCCAGCAAGCAAGAGCTCTTGCTTACTGGGAGTGGAGTTGTTTGCTTGGACTTGAGGGGAGCTGTCAAAACTCCCGCCAAGGCAGAGCAAATAGCTATGTTCCCGGGGTGGGCACCGAAGGACATAGCAGGAGCCTGCCTTGGGGTGGTCCCCAGGGCCATATATAGCTCCACGAGGTGGGTCCACGCCCACCCCTTCTCTGAGTACAGGCCAGCCCTGGGGCTCTGGTTGTCCCCAGGGTCGTATATGGCCCAGGATGGGGGTCTTGCAGCCCCCTCACTGTTTTGTAACAAAGCCGCAGGGATGATGTGGTCCCCAGGGCTTCTTAGAAGCCCAGAAGGGGGATCCGCAAGGCCCCCCTCTTTCTCTGATCACCGGCTGGCCCCGGGAGGGTGATGGTCCTTGGAGTCACTAATGGCCAGGGAGTTGGGCCGCGCAGTCCACCTCTGTGATTATACACAAAGCCCAGGGGAGGTGATGGTGAGTGGGGTACACGCCCCCCCCTTCAGTATAATAAAAATAAAGCCTTCTGGAGGTGGTGGTCCCTGGGGCTCAATGCCTTTTTGCCCTAATGTGGTCCTTCTGGGACCCCAACACCAGAACTAAGAGGTCAGGGTGTCCCTACCCTCCCCCCTTTTCTTTTTTTTTTTAAAAACGTTTTTTCTGGGGCTCGGCTGAAGTCGATTTCCAAGATGTCTTCCTGGTTGAAGTGTTGGCTGCCAATCAGAACTCAGCACGAGATCAGGAGGGTTTGTGGAGCCTTTACGTCTGTATACATACACATTTGGTTTTTCTTTAATATCTCCCAAACTACTGAACTGAATTACACCAAATAACAAAAAGGGTTCTTTCTGGACCAAGAGCTATCTTTCTGTCCAATCTGTGTAATTCTGTCCAGCGGTTCGGGCTGTAGTCTTGTTAAAAATCCCTATGGAAAAATGCATGGGGAAACCACGTTTTGGGACACCCCACTTTTTCTACACCCCCGCTTGACGCATCACCCCAAACCTTTCCAGATAGCAGCTGAATTGAGCATCAATTTTTGGGGGGAAATTTCGTGAACATTCATCAACCAGAGCCAAAGATATTGGCAAATCATAAAACGCTTTTTCAATAGAAACTAGGCTCTAACTATAACTACCTAGTGGCGACTGCATATATAATATAACACTTGGTGGGGGAGAGGGGCAAATTAGCTAGCAAGATGGCACTGCAAGGTAATCACTAATAACATCTGCAATATCTACCACTCATGAGTCAGAACTCAAACAAGGCAAATTCATCCTTTCAACTTTGCAAGGTTGATACAAAGGGCTATTATTTTGGGTTATAGCAACTTCGTTTACTTACAGCACTTACAGATGGCAAAATATGATATTATTGTTATTATTTTTTCCATCAGGTTCGTATATCATCTGACTGGCTCTTCCCAGGCAGATGCAGCCTTTCAGAGGCTGCGGTGAAAGCTCCAGGTTACCTGTAGGCCAGCATACCCTTCTTTGGGCAGGATTCCTGCCGCTGTTTGTTGTTGTGCGCCATGAGCTATAATAACATAAGTGAGAATGATTGCTCTGTTTTCCTTTGCAGAGCGCCTGCTGCAATAGACGCGTCCCTCCTCTGTGGATATATGTTTATATACACATATATAGATACACAGATTTGTTAAATGTTATTAGCATTTCATTCATGCAAAGAATAAACTCTATTGATCTAGTGGTTCCCTGTGAAATTTACAGCCTAGGAAAACAGGTCCTGGTAGAGTCCAAACAAAGAAAAAAAATGAAATAGCAAATATGGCTATCAGGCCAGACTTTTCCATGTCAAAGGGGGTAGGTAGCAGCTGTACCCTGGTCCTACCCAAGTTACCGCTGATCTGCGAGGTCATTAAAGCAAGAAGAGGATATAATGGGCCCCAGGAGCACTCTGCAATATCTACAGTTTCACTCCATGCCCTTCGGCCACAAACAAGAAGTTACTGAGAGCAAAATGGACCAGCTATGTGATGTCATAAGGGGTTAATGGGCGCGTGTTTTGAATTCTACTATCCCAAGTGAATTGACATCCATGTCCAATCTTGCTTTACCAAGTCTCCAGCTTTACCTTGCTTTCTTGATTACACTGGGCCACCGTTTTGTCCCATATCCTTTAAATCGGGGGTCTTCAAACTTGGGGACCTCCAGTGATCACAGGAGGGGGCACCAGGCTCTGACTAAAATAAGCATTATGCTGATAACGGAGTTTAGCTTTACGTGGAAAAATGAGCAGCAGTAAGCCGCTCTATAATGGGTCATCACTAACATATTGTGTCATTTATATCCAAACTGGCAGTATGTGTCAAAGGGAAGAGGCTCCAAATAGTCTTAGATCCCCCACACCGCCACGTCCCTTTCCAATAATCACGCTGTGGATACTTTTACACCTTATTAAGGTCTGTCTGACCAGAATAGTACATATGGCAATCATGCTGTTTGATTGCTTTTTTAAAACAGTAACGGAACTTAACTGCAATAAGTCTAGACATATTTAGACATTGCACGATTATTCTATTAAATTGGCAAAATTCTGAGGGGGGGGGGGCAATTACTTTTTTTCCCCATGGGGGGCTATTGGGGGGTGGTGGTGGCATTAAAAAGTCTGAAGAATACTGCTTTAAATGAATGCTCTGTTTTGTCTTGCGAACTGGACATTTTATTCCATGCCTTCGCTGTCCTTTCTGTAAAAAAAAGATGTTCTGAGGTCAAATGTGGACCTTCCCGCGCCACACAACAACTCCTTCCATCCAGTATGATCTCGAGACCGCTGGTTCGAAGAATATTTCTTTTGCTGACATACATGCTTCATGCACTGGTTTTATGTCCTTCACTAATATCAATATCTCCGTAACATCTTCACGTCTCCCATTCCGCCCCAGTGTAGTCTCCACAAATATCTTGAAAGTTAAAAATAACCCTTTTATCATCACCTTTAAACTGTTTCTCGATTGTTTGAAAATATAGTCTCCATAATCGAGCGCCTTGTTCCAAATATGGTCTGCTGACTCACATGTAATGCTCCAGAGTTACCACCCAACACTGCTCACATTGCTACAGAAGTGGAATGTAGGATTCCAGACAATACTCCAAATGTACCTCCCGTACTGCACACAATACAAAGCGGGACGTAAGGGGTACATATAGTTAGTTGTGAAATGAACATAGCAACGTGCAACCCTCTCTTACGCTCATGGCTTTTTTTTTAACCCATAACATTTTGCATTCTGAGATTTAGGAATATTTTTGGTCGTTTTCATTTCCAAAAATTGCAACAACAAAAAAAAACGAAGTAGTACAACCAAAATCAGTCACAATGTGAACGGTTTCAATATATTGCACTCTGTTTAAATTATGGCTTCTGGGTGCGAATCCTTGGACATATTTTCAAACATGCAGATTTCCATGTTTTAGGTCTCATCTATCACGAAGCACAACCGGTCTATATGCAAAATACCTATTGTGGACTTAGCAAAACTTACACTGGGCTTAGTGCCCACCCATTGCTTACCCCTGCTTGGCTTTGTCACTCTCATTTGCTTGTTTCCTATTTAACAGCTTTTCCTCTGTGATTTGTCCCTACATTTGAACATAACATCTTTACAATCCTTATTCTTAGCTGACTTCAAATCTTCCACTGCACACTTTTAAGTTACTACTTTTTCTTTTTTCAGCACTCTATAACAGTGCATGTGTTTTCTAGCTCACTTTCGTGTGCTGCTTCCCTTTCCCAAACACCCAACCACCCTGCGCTCAGTGTTTTCTCTCTGGTGGGCTGCTCTGTCACCCTGCCCTCTGTGATCTATGCTGCTCTCTAGATCGTGTTCTGCATTTCGCTGCCTCACCTCTCTTGGCTTTACTTTTATTTTCTCCCGCCACCATTTCCCATTTCTTCTCCCTACCCTCTCCTCTGTTGCTCCCCCAGCCTTCATCAGCATTCCATTTTTGGAGGGCCTAGCAGTTGCCATTTGCTACTGGGAACTCTGATACATTTTTAAAAATGTACTGATAACAGAAGCAACCACAATCATAAATAGGTCAATAAAAAAACAGCACCATGATTCTGTAGATGCGCACATGCGGGTGCTTTACGCATGTGAATACTTATCATGAGAAGGGAGAGGAGGAGGTAAAGACAGCCACACATCATCCTAAAACAACCTTTCACCACAACCAAGTGATGCTGCTAATAATAAAAAAAAACACTCCAGTGTTTTGCCTCCTAATAGACGGGAGTAAACAACACTAAGGTGAAAGAGTGGAGTCCTTGCCCAGGTGTCCTCATCTAATGAAGATAATTTCTTACAGAAGAGGATTTCTTACACACCTAATAGTGTCATGATTCATCATCAGCTACCTCTCCCCACCCTGGTAGGATAATACCACCAGGGCAGACTCAACCTCCTCATGGATTCAGAGCAGGAGGGACTTCTTAAATATAAGCTAGTAGATACGACCAGGATCCAGATTAGTGAATTTAAAATGCCCAGCAGTTCTTTGTATCTCACCTTTATTCTTTGGAGACCGTAGTTAAGACTAAAATCAAAACACATATGGGATGGTTATTGAGGAGTATGGCTCATACCATCCACAAAGAGGCCAACATGTTTCAGCCCTCAATCTCTAGCCCTAATGGTTTTGGGGCATTCTTCAGGGCCAAGGAACCCTGTATATACACCCTGTCTGCCGCTTAGCCCTATATTGTGCTGTTAGTGTGGGGACAGTAAATAAATGCAGGCCAATCCTACCTGGCTTTAAACCCAATTCATCTTCCACCTACAGGGACACGAAACACATCAATATTAAAAAACTATAAGACAATTTACTTCAACAGAAACACCTGAACCTCCAGCATGTGATAAAAAAGTGACAATGCAAATACATATCACTACAAACACATGTATCATGTGACCCCACATATGCAAAGACCTCACTCATGCATGTTGCTCAATTTACTGCTAGAGCATAATTTACATTATTTCTAATTTCCATATTATTTTAATCCAAGAGAAGAACCCTTACCCTAGACTTTAGGTCAAAGAAGGGGACAATGTCCTTTATAGTCACACTCTGTTTCAAAAAACATAAAACAAACATACCAACATAAAAATAATGAAGGAACACATAATCTATGTCACTCTTTTCTTATACCATGACAATGACATAAAATGGTTCTTTGTACACATTTCACATGTGAGTCTATATGAATGCAGATAGTCTATTAAGGTTCCCTCAACCCCCACAGCAAAGGAAAAAAGAACGGTACCACAGTGACCCACTGAGGATTGCTTGTTCCTCATCGCTACTTCGATCATTCACACAGTTCTCCTGTTCATTATTAAACACCTCCAAGTCAAGATGTCAATATACAGAGGCGTTATGGCCATATTCGATCTTGTTCTGTATAACTATAAGTGGCGCCCGAGGTGGAATCACACCAAAGTGCCATTTAACAAAGAAGGCTCAAAAAGAGACTTGTCCCTTCATTTTATATCCAGGGTCCTACTCCCCTCTGCCACGCGTCACACCCCCACTCATACATGTAACCAATATGGGATTATCCCACTGTGCCTCCATGCTTCAGGTCGATTCACTACCCCCAAAGCAAACCAAAATCTGCCTGTCTGTCAGGTGAGCATGCATATGTGCTGTACGCATGTGCGCACAGAACGAAGCAGCTGCAGCTTCATCATGGCTTTTATTTTTGTCGATGCTGCACAGAGTCGGCAAACAACAGAGGCAAAGGCAATAGCTCCAAAATGAAAGACCTATTGGCTTTGCCCATGCTTGCTACATGCAAGGTCTCTCAGAGTTCCTCTCATTGCACTGTATCACCATTTGGTAGCTTATAAATCCCATGGGTTGCTATGCCTTCAACTTTCCTCTGAGAATTGAAAAAAGCAAACATGGTGGACTCTGTGCCACCTCGTTTACAAATGTATTACCTTCATTTTTTGGTAGGTACGTCAGTTAGTCCTTACTATTAGGCATTCAATTATTTAGACTAAAAAAGGGGACTGCTAGTCATCCATTGACAGACGCTTGTAAGACATTCTGTGGTCCGTGAATTGAGGTGGGAGGGAATAGGAGAATTTGGGTACTGTTCATAAAAAAGATGTGAGAAATAAGCCTTTCTGACCCTCTATGATACCACATCAGACATGAATGAGTCAAAACCCACAGTAGAGTTGCACAACAGAGTACAGGTGTCTTGTGCACCCTGACCAGCAGAT
The DNA here is from genome assembly GCF_031143425.1 of Pleurodeles waltl. Taxonomy (NCBI): domain Eukaryota; kingdom Metazoa; phylum Chordata; class Amphibia; order Caudata; family Salamandridae; genus Pleurodeles; species Pleurodeles waltl. Next base: position 983,253,936 of record NC_090448.1, read on the forward strand.
CCGTCTGGCATGTGTACGATCTTTGCCTTATATGCACCATAGTCAATGCATCAACATTTACTTATGTAATATTTATTAATGCCTTGAGTCTAATCACATAATAGCTGTGGGTAGATGTGTTTGTAGATGTAAAGTTTGCCTTGCGTCTCCTTATATTTTTCTCTCACATTACAGACCTGCATTCAGCAGATACTAGCAAGCAAAGCATCTATGTTACACCACTCATTAGACAACACAATTATTTTCCTCTGTGATCCAGCTAGTGATGACTCTAAAATGCAATGTTGCACTCTGCCGGTCATACCTATCTTGTTTCTCTCCCACCAGACTTGTCACTTGCACTACATGAAGCCTTGCTTAAGATCACATAGGCATGAACACCGCTTCTTGTTTAGAGAATAGCTACTTTTTAGGATGCACGTATCACCCAAACCCAAGAGACACAACAAATACTCCCAATCAGTGCATTGCAGACAGCCCTTACCACTTAACACACTTCCAATGTCATGTTTTGGTTAAATATCCAAGAGCACTCTCCACTCCAAACTTTTCTTTGCCATTGATTCAACCAAATCTACAAACTGTCATCCCAATATAGCCCATGATAGACAGAATCCTAATGCCTTACTGCATATTACCTAGCACTAGACACTTATATCTATGTAGTTGGCAAAACACCGCCAGACTGGCAGCAATGTCGCCCATCATAAACCCTAGAACCACTTATATGAAATAAGCTTAAAAATATCAGTCTCACATATTTATCATAATTAACTGTCTAAACTGTGATGCATATACAGAATGCATCAAATATACAGAAAACACATTTCTGATGCAACTCTCTGATCTGCGCCAAAGGGCTACCAGTTTGAAAAATCATAGCAATACCATAAGAGTGGCTGTAAGTGCCATACAAATGATAGTACCATATTAACAGTGAAGAGAGTTTGAGGGAATCGGGCAGCTTCATCCCTCATTTAGCTAAGTGCTTGGAGATTCCTGATGCACAGAGACATCAGAATAAGAGGCGAACCCTTCCCAGTATGCTGAAGATCACAGGTGGCAGAGGAGAAAGCGCATGAAAACTGCTGCTGGTGTGTCTATGGGTGGGACAGCAGGCACCATTGATGCTCCTGGGAGGGCTATGAGGGGTGCTGCGGTAGTAAATCTGAGTTGGCGTAGATGCTTCTAGGGCTACTATTGGTGCTATGGGTGCTCTTGGAGACTGTGAGGCTATTGTTAGAAACATCTCTTGCAGCCCTAAAAATAACAGGGTATAATGTTGGCGCTCGCTGTGAATGTTTCTGAGGATCTAGGTATTGCATAAATTACAAAGTGTACCCATGCAACATCTAGTAAAGCTGCAATATTGAGTGCTATCAGAAAAAAATATTTTGAACAATTTGAGCCGCCATGCCTTTAGTTGACAGCTTTTTGTAATTATAAGTTGTATTTATATAGTACTTACTACCCATGACGATGCGTTGGAACTGATTCTAGGGATGGGCAAAATATTCTGTTCCTTTGGCAGAACAGGTGGACTTTTGGCGACTCTGTGTTACTCTTGTAGTGCGGAGTTCTGGCCAAATTCCGCCAATAGCCAAGAAACTGTTTTTTTTTTTCTCATGTGCACACCAAATAGGTAAGCTGGTGAACGCAAGCGAGATTTGATGTCCCCTAGCGCAATTTTCGGTTACTAGGAAGACAATGGGGCAAGATTTTGCCAACGAGGGTGGTCGCAACCATTTGAAGGCTGCTGCTCGAGTAGAAAAACCTACTCGAGCAGCAACAAAACCAAGTTAAGTAGCTGCGTCCGGTAGCGCCGCGTGGTGACGTTCGCAGATTTGGCTGATCAGACTGACCTCCTGTGCTAAATCACAGCAGGAGCAATGCTACTTGTCTATTTCTGCCCATTGGCGGGATTCCACAGCATCTCAGTTTTTTTCCCACTGAGTCAAATTCCACAAGGTCCGCTCACCCCTACTTAATTAAAGACCCACTGCATGTAACAGACGTTATTGGGCGATACAGCGGATGTAAACGCTTTTGGGACTGTGTATTAGAAGCGACCTCTTCACTTCATAATCACAGTCCCAGCATTGTTTTATAAATTATAGAGTATTGTCATTTGTATTAATGGAAATCGTTCAACGGAAAAGCAGGAATACACTTCAAGGTAGAGGAAAGGCTATGAATTGAAAGCCTCAGTGTGGCAACAAGAGCCTCATGACACAAAGTAAGGCATCGCCGAAAACAGTTCTGGAGGCGCTTCTCGTGATGGGCCTGTGGTTTGTATTTTTAGGACAGTGCAGAGCCGTTTGAGAGGTGGATGTTGCCCTGGGTGGTCGGATTGTGGTTTCCTCTCTATAGGGAGGGGGGGCGGGGAGGGTTCCCTCTATTTGTTATGACACTGTCTGGTTTCTGGCACTTTCCATTTCAAACCAAGATAAACAGACACTTCCAGTAAACAATCACAGCCCAAGGTCCCTCAGCAACAGCCCAACCCGGACACGGTACCTCAGCCAATCACAGCTCTGTTGCTTGGCCCGCGCGCCACCGCCTGTCGTTGGCATGGAGATGACGAGACGTTTTGCACACAAACAGACTGACGTCGGAACGTGTCTCCAAGGAAACAGGGCAGGGCTCTGACGTCGGGCGGTGCTGCGGTTGGCACGCAGACCGGCGTGCTCACGTTGCACAGAAGGAGGGATTGTGGTTGCCATGGCGGCAACTTCTGTGTTGTTGTTATGGGGGAGGCCCAGTCTGGGAAGGGAGCAGCGCGGGGTGTGCACAACTACTGTTCGCTCTATTGCAGTCGGGACTCCCCTTGCCCCCAAGGTAAAATAACAAACACTGCACTTGGAGTGAGGGACTTCATAATCCCATGGTTGGAGAGACTCCCGGCCTACCATAAACAGGCGCGAACAGAGTTGCTTCATTTTACACTGCAATCTGTGATCCCTTAATTTCGTGTAACGAGGCACGTCACCCTCCTGTGGAGGACAGGACAGAACGTTTTTATTTTATTTTATTGGACATAATCAGCGATGATTTGGCGCATAATTGACACAAAATTGGTGAACCAAACCATGACAGAAATCAAATAATTGGCAAGTGGCATCACGTTTTGTCGCGTCAAGGCTTGACATTTTTGAGCCCTGCAGTGCTGAAACGACGCGAGGAAAAAATCGTCTGTTAGCCAACAGGAGTGGCGAAGCCTAAGCTCTCAAGATCAACAAAATAATCAGTAAATTTAAGGTGCTTCAAGCATGTGGTTTAATCGATTACAGCGCGCACACGGATATCTACGTAATATGTAGTTAGACAGTTGCTTCAGTCTGAGGTACGTGTTAGCCTGTTTGTAAATCTGTTCATACATTTACATCCAGCTTTCTGGCTCTCCTAACTTTGGGTGAGTTTGAACCATCGCCATTCTTACCTCCTTAGCCACCAGCCACTCGTCCCTATCTCTGCCGCACATACCTTTTACCGACCACCTAACTTACTTCCAGTGCATTTGCAATGCGTATTTTAGTTAATAGTAGGCCCAGGCCTGCTATGCTGTACTTGCTCTGACTTCCGGATTGTCTAATTTAATAACATTGTCCACCACGCCATTTAATGTTTAACACCCTTTTCCAGATTTGGCACTGGGAATTTTGATGTCTGATAGGAATTTATCTTTTGTGTTATCACTGGAGTGTAATGTGCCCTCCGGAGGTATTTAAAATAGATTAAAGTGAATCTACTATTGCTTGTTGCCTTTTCAGTTTCCATTCAGTGTTAGTCTATTCAACATCTGTGAGTGGTTCACAGTCACCATCTCATTTAGCCCTGATAGATCATTCCTGTTTTAGGTGGTCGTTGCATAATGCTTTGTGTAAACATGGCGAGGTCTTTTCGAGTCAGTGACAAACGTTCTTATAAAGTGCTAGATTCTCCTGGTCAGCCAGCGAATTCCTTCTATTTTTCATGGACTATCCTGGACACTCTTGTTGTAGAGCAGAAGCACATCCGGCCCGCATTACAGTAAGTATGGTTGCCTCTTCAAGGGTGTGTAAAATGTCCCCCTCACAGGTCTCTCATCTTTACATAACCAGTCTATGCACCTAGCCGCCCTAGCTCCTCCATACAATCTGCGTAAGTCACTCATTCCCCTTAATGGAGCATTGTTTACAATGGGTGTTTTCTTTATAATCAAGACCACTGGAATTATGTGGCAGGGGATGGCCAAATTATGTGGCATAATTCACATTTTGTATTAGTAACACTTCATTATTTTGTCATTTTTACACTGGCCATTCGTTACCCCTCATTAGTACCAGTTTAATATCAAAATAAACCAACAAACATCAGAAAGGTGACCAGTAAACTGCAAAGCGTCTTCCACTGCGCTGTGACACGTCGCCGAGTTTTTAGTAACTTTTGAACTGTTTGACATAGAATCAAAAGGGTTTTTAGTTAATTTCTGCAGATTATGTAGCAGATGAGAGATTATGTGGCAAATGCGGCAAATCCATGTCTGTGAAAAATGCCGCATGCACATATTTGCATAATTCCAGTGGCATTGTTTATGATAATCTGCACACGGTGTCCCATATCTATGTCATGAGATAAACTAAATAGGAAATCTCATGACCTACCCGCACCAGGCTAAGGAACATGTATCTGAGGTCAATGTCTCTGCGACAGTCTTTTTGCTGTCTGCAGTCTGTTTCCATCTTAGACAGCCACTCAGGGAGTTTATGTAGATGAGACGCCAGGTAGTAACACTGCATTTAACGTCCTTACAGACGACTCCAGTGTATGGCACTTTCAAAATTAATAATTTAATTATTTGGCTGGCAATGGCTCTGATGAATGGGACTTCAGCAAGACAAAAGGATGATAGACGGAGTGCTGCAACTTTTCAAATACTCACTGTGCCACAAATCTGGGTTAAATCCATTGTTCTTTTGCTCACCATGCCACCTCAGTTTGGTATATGCAAATCAGCCTTGACCCTGCTCCCCACGGGCACAGTCCAGCAAAAATTGCCAGGCCAGGTCCTTCCTGGAAGGGAAACAAGCATCCTGAGACCTAGGGCATCGGTAATACAGAGGATCCCTAAACGCTGTAGCCTGTATTATGCCACCATAAGGGACCCCTTATACAAATTACATACAGACTGCCACTACATACTGCATGTCATGGTGCAAACCATGAGTGGAAAATACAACATAGAATACTCACTGTGTGCCATGCCAAAGTCACTGCTTTTAATATATGTAAGTCAACCCTACAGCAGGCCCTGGAACCCTAAGGTAGGGCACATTATAGTTTATGTGAAGACATATCTGCATGAGCAGATATGCCGTTGTGATGTCTTGTTCTATTGTAATTTATTCCAAGTGAACAGGGAAGCCATCTTAAGGTATATACTGGTCACTACGAGTTACCCAGCTACATAATGGCTTCACTGAAACCTATGGTGTTTGGTATCAAACATCTCATCTTAATAAATCCATAACAATCCCAGTATTGCATTTATTGACATGCACCCAAAGGGCACTTTAGAGGTGCCCCCTGAGACCTACTAGTCGTCTAGTGTGCTGGGTGACTGATTTTGGCCATCTTGCCACCACAGACCTGTCTCTGGTCCCTTGGAGTTGACAGCCCACACTCTCAGAGGCCAGAAACAGTGCCTGTTGCAGAGGAAAGTGTTATAATCTCCAGCAGGTTGGCTAGTAAATCTGCATACCAAGGCCAGGGACTTCAAAGTCCCTGTCGCCTTCAATATGCACCCTGGTTTTCCCCCAGACCTGGGAAATGCCACCTCCCGCCCTGAGGCCCATCTGGCACCAGGACAGGTGGGAAATTAGCTATGCAGTAGGCACATTGCACACCCAGGCTAGTCACACCCCTAAGGTGGGCTGCCTGATGTGCTCCATGAAGGAAGGGTTCCGCCATCTTGTTTTTGGTGAAATTACAAATTCTGGGACAGAGTTATGCCGACTCCTCACAGGAAGTGGTCATATAGAGGATGTAGTCACCCCAGGGGTGAGTATCCCATTGGCTCCTACCGTACACTTTCCTAAATTGAGTATTTAGGTGGCCCCCCTGACCCTAGGAACTTAGATTTGTCTGACTACAAAAAGAAGGACAAAGAAGAGCCAATGACGCAAGAACTGAGGACGGGCTGTGGATTTGGTGCAAAACTGTGCCTACCTGCTACTGTCCTACAGTTGCAAAGACCCAACGTGTCCTGCAGCTGAGCAGAGTTTTAGAGGACTGCCACACTTTGCCCCCCAGTCAGCATCTAGTCTGGAGTGGAGGACCCACTTCCCTGAACCAGCAGGCACCAACCATGACTGTCTGATTCTCTGTTTTGCTCACCATGGAGTCCACTGAGGGAGCAACTCATCAGGAAGAGGATCCCCAGTGTCCAGGAGTGTAGCCCCGTTACTGAGCCCGCCCAGAGCCTCCTTATACCAATACCCGGAGAACCCCAGCCAGTTGTAAGCACCAAGGCTTGTTTAGTGTCCAGTCCAGACACCAACACCGCCAAGACCGACCTACTGATGAGGGACATCAGCATCATCAAGCTCAGCACGGAGAGTGGCCCTGATGTCTTGTTTTTCCCCATCTCCAAGTCAACCCCAAAAAGTGAGATCCTCTAACAGCAGTGACCCGCCGGACAAAACACCTCTGCACCCGAGCTCCCCAGCCCTCGCTCATGCGCATCAATGGTGTCTCTGAGGTCCTGACATCCCCACGAGCTGAGCCCTCTTTGGCTTCGGCCGAACTAGTCCACCAGTCCCCATTTGCAGCCTCTTTTCTACAGGTACTCTTCCCCATTGACTTTAGCGGTAGCGTTCCAGGCTACCAGTGCACCAGGCAGATAACCCAAAACTGATGGTGCTTCTAAGGACCTTGGCCCCTACACACCTTAAGTCCAGAAGATCACACCTGTAAGTCATTTGCAAGTGGCACTATGCAGTGTTCTCCCCATAGGATAACATTAATGCGTTTGAGTATCATGCCTCAAATCGGATTGCTGTATTTTCTAAATTTTGAAAAAAAATAGCTAACTCGAAAATTACTTACCTGATCTTGAAGATCTTAGTGTCTAAATTAATATAAAAATCTGTTATTTTTCTAAATTGGCCTTGGATTTCTTCTTGAGAGTGAGTCTCATTTATTGACTCTGGGTGTTCAACAAATCCTTAGCACTACCTTCTGATAAGTCTAAACTGCTTGCCCACACTACAACAAAAAGAGAGAATTTGTGGTTATTAAATTAAGCCCTTTAAACCAGTAAGGGCCGACTGGACTATCTGCATGGTGTATCCCTGCACTGGTATACTACAGAGATTGTCACCTTCATACACTACCTTCTAGGTATAAACCATCCAGACAGCAAGAAGAACCATGTGTAGCACAAGTATATATGAAGTTTTGCATAAAAAGGAATGCCAGGAAGAGTGTGGGAGGACAGAAGGAAAAGATGGAGGGTCGTGTTTTCAGTGGTATACAGTAAATCATAGCACCACGCTAGACAATGGTAGTAGGTGTTGGCATGTGTCACATAATAACAATAAAAAAGATGACAATAAAGGTATGCTTGACAAAAAACGATCATTCAGATCTCCATGTGGTTTAAGAACCAACAAGAGTCAGACTTCCCTCACAGAGTCAGAGCCAGTCTCTCCCTCTCTCTTCCGAGTGAGAGAGACAGAGAGAGAGAGAAAGGGACATTCATTGTAGATGTCCAGGAGTCTATCTAATTCAGGGATTTTGTCTCGTTTTACTTGCTGCACAGTGGAAAGCAATTGCTTCATTGTCAAAGGGCTGTTCATCTTTCTTTGTTCTAGGGTCACTCACAGCAGTCTCAAACTTGTTAAATAAGTATGGGTCAGATTTGGGTCATGGGTGCTATTCTGAGAATATAGGCATTTCAAATAATTTTAGAAAACCTTATTTGTGGAACTTTATAAATATGTTGGCCTAGATTTAAGAAGCCCTAGCGGCACATTAGCGTTATTTGTTTACGCTAATTTGGCATTGGGCTTCAAAAAGCGCTGTACCATATTTACAAAGCGGTGAAATGCATGCAATGCGCCACTTTGTAAACCCTTGTGCTACATTATGCCTGCAATGTATGCAAGGGGGCGTTTCTCCCTTAGGGGGGCCTAAAAAATGGCGCATAGAAATCTAAAATATTTATTTGTGCCATTTTTATTGGCATTTTTTTAAAGCCTGCTCTGAGCAGATGTTAAAAGGAGGCACACCATTTATTAAAATGTGCCTCTGTGTACTTTGCAGGACTAGCACCAAAATTATGATGCTATTGTCCTAACCCTGCCTCATGGTGTGCTGTATATTAAATACGGCGCCCAAACGGTGGCTGCATTTGATGCAGTGTCACTTTTATTAAATGTGCCCCATTATTTCCTTTTTTTCTTCGGATAGGTTTCTGTTGTGTTGCTGTGACAAATTTGGTTATTGGGTTGAGGGAGGTGACTCAGGCAACAAACACAATCACCGTCAGGGTGAACCACAAAGAGTCACTAAATTAACCTGTACTTAATCCTCTGGTAGCTTGCCACTAAAAAAGCCAGGTCAAAGTTAGAGGCAATGTGTAAAGCATTTATGCAGGACTCAAACAGTAACAAAGTGAAAACACAACACAACACAAGAGAAATCCCCAATCAATTTAGGAAAGTAGAGTACATTCAATAAATAAAATAGCAGAACAACAAAAATCTAATCAGTAGAACTTGAGATATGCAATTTCAAATACTTAAGTGAAAATAGCACCAAAAAGCACAAAGCACTAACTGGGGTTATCTGGTTGCGCCGGATGGGGACAAAGCCACAAGATCAAATCAAATCATTAACATTTATAAAGCGTGCTACTCACCCGTGCGGGTCTCAAGGCGCTAGGGGAAAAGGGCGGGGGGGGGGTTACTGCTGCTCGAAAAGCCAGGTTTTTAGGAGTCTCCGGAATGCGGAGTGGTCCTGGGTGGTCCTGAGGCTGGTGGGGAGGGAGTTCCAGGTCTTGGCTGCCAGGAAGGAGAAGGACCTCCCACCCGCAGTGGAGCGGCGGATGCGAGGGACGGCAGCGAGCGCGAGGCCCGAGGAACGGAGGAGACGGGTGGGGGCGTAGAAGCTGAGGCGACGGTTAAGGTAATCCGGTCCCTTGTTGTGGAGGGCTTTGTGTGCGTGGGTGAGAAGTCGGAAGGTGATCCTTTTGCTGACTGGGAGCCAATGCAGGTGTCTCAGGTGTGCGGAGATGTGGCTGTTGCGGGGTACGTCGAGGATGAGGCGGGCCGAGGCGTTTTGAATACGTTGCAGGCTTTTTTGGAGCTTGGCGGTGGTCCCAGCATAGAGGGTGTTGCCGTAGTCCAGGCGGCTCGTGACGAGGGCGTGGGTCACGGTTTTTCTAGTGTCGGCGGGGATCCAGCGGAAGATCTTGCGGAGCATGCGGAGGGTGAGGAAGCAGGCGGAGGACACGGCGTTGACTTGCTTGGTCATGGTGAGAAGAGGGTCCAAGATGAAGCCGAGGTTGCGGGCGTGGTCTGCGGGGGTCGGTGCGGTGCCGAGGGCCACCAGGAGTCGTCCCAAGCGGACGGGGTGTTGCCGAGGATGAGGACTTCCGTTTTGTCAGAGTTCAGCTTTAGGCGGCTGAGCCTCATCCAATCTGCAACGTCCTTCATGCCCTCTTGTAGGTTGGTCTTGGCGCTGGCGGGGTCCTTGGTGAGGGAGAGTATAAGTTGGGTGTCGTCGGCGTAGGAGGTGATGATGATGTCGTGCTTGCGTACAATGTCGGCGAGGGGGCTCATGTAGACATGGAAGAGTGTGGGGCTGAGCGATGACCCTTGAGGTACGCCGCAGATGATCTCGGTGGGGTCTGATCGAAATGGAGGGAGGTAGACTCTTTGCGATCGGTTTGAGAGGAAGGAGGCGATCCAGTACAGGGCTTGGCCTTGGATCCCGGTGGAGCAGAGGCGGGTGATTAGGGTGCGGTGACAGACGGTGTCGAAGGCAGCCGAGAGGTCGAGGAGGATGAGGGCGACTGTTTCACCGTTGTCCATCAGGGTTCTGATGTCGTCTGTGACTGAGATGAGGGCGGTTTCAGTGCTGTGGTTAGTTCGGAATCCGGTTTGTGAAGGGTCGAGCAGGTTGTTGTCTTCTAGGAAGGTGGTCAGCTGTTTGTTGACGGTCTTCTCTATTACCTTGGCGGGGAAGGGGAGGAGCGAGATGGGGCGGAAGTTTTTCAGGTCGCTCGGGTCAGCCGTAGGTTTCTTTAGTAGTGCGTTGACTTCGGCGTGTTTCCAGCATTCGGGGAAGGTAGCAGAAGAAAAAGAGGAGTTGATGACGGCCTGGAGGTGCGGGGCGATGATGTCGTCGGCTTTATTGAAGATGAAGTGAGGGCAGGGGTCCGATGGAGCGCCGGAGTGGATCGAGTTCATGGTGGTTTTGGTTTCTTCGGTGTTGATGTGGGTCCAGTCGTTGAGGGTGATGGTCGGAGGTGTGGGTTCGGTGATGCTTGGTTGGGTCTGGTGTCTGAAGCTGTTGTGGAGGTCACTGATCTTGCGATGGAAGAAGGTGGCGAGGGAGTTGCACAGATCTTGTGACGGCGTTGGCGTTGGGGTTGGAGAACTCCTTGACGATGCTGACCATGATGGAGCAGAGGCCGGGTACAGGACTGAGTTCAGGAGCTGGACAGTGTATTTGGTTGTACTTGGACTGAGATGCGAGGTCCTGCGTCATGCAGTTGGGTTGCATCAGTTCAGATGAGGCTGCTAAACAGGAGCTGAGAGGTGCTGCATCAAGCTGTGTTGCTCTGCAGCGGTTCTGATAAGGCCACCGATCAGGAGCTGCAAAGTGCTGTGATATGAGGTTCTGCATTGCCACACGTGGTTCTGGAATTTCCTTCCTTCCTTCCCCTTCTCTGGTCCAAAGATGTCTGGAGTCACAAATTGCTAGTGTGAAGTTCTTTGTGTGTGTGCTGAGGCATCTACTTTGAACTGCAAATGTGGTCGGTGACAGCTTCCCCCCTCCCATTAGATTAGGATGGCCCATCATGCCAATATCCAGTCCCTTTTCTGTGATACTGTCTGGAAGGAATACAGAAAGGCCAAGTGCCAACTACACCTACTCTTGTGACCTAGGGCACAGGCTGTAGGCACCAAATGGTTAGGACAAGACATTACCAACTTTCGAAAAGTAGCATTTTTAGAATTGTGACTTTACCATTAAAGCAGACCTTAAATTAAAATTCTTTATAGACCAGACATGACACTTCTACCTGTGCCCAAGCAAATTTTATCACTTACTAAATGTACCAAGGTAACCCAATGTTATCCTTTGGGAGAGGCAGGCCTTGTAGTAGTGAAAAATGAATGTAAGAGTTTTTCACTATCAGGACATGTAAGACTTAAAAGTACATGTCCATCTATTCAAATACAATGCCCCCACCCCTATGGGCGGTTTCGGGCATACCCTAAGGGTGACATATACATTAAAAAAGAATGTTTAGGCCTCGCAGAAGGATTTCTTGCTGGGTCAAAATGGCAGTTTAAAACTGCACACAGGCTGCAATGGCAGACTTGAGACATATTTTAAAAGGCTACTGGAATAGGTGGCACAATGAGTGCTGCAGGCCACTAGCAGTATTTAATTTACAAGCCGTGGGTTCACATAGTATCACCTTACTAGGAACTTACAAGTAAATTAAATGTGCTAATCAGTTGTGAGCCAATTGTACCTTGTTTAGGCAGAGAGCACAAACACTTTCGCACTGGCTGGTAGTGGTAAGGTGCAGAGAGTCCTAAGGCCAACAAAAATGAATTCAGCAAAACTGAAGGGGTGAAAGCAAAAGGTTTGGGAAACTACTACTCAAAAGTGTAAAGTCTGTCAGGTTCTAGACTGCAACCAGGTCAGTACTGTCTTAGGTATATATATCCCTGTCTCTATGTGGTTTCTGTCTATATGTTGTATATGAAAATCTGTCTATTGAGTCAAGTTGTTGTACCTATGTTTTTCTACTAATAGGTTCATCTTGAGTTTAGATTAATCCACTCCTTCACATTCAAGGAACTCTATTTTTTTTTGTCTTAATAGCTTGTAATTGTTGACTTACACCCTATATTTTCCTAAAACGTGTTATCCTCACAAAAATCTTCACTACATACCATACAGTTGCTGTGGTGGAAGCCAGTCCCCTGTTGTTGTTAAAGAAGTAATTGAGAACTTTGCTTACATGGGAATCAAAAGCAGAGTTCTGTAGGGACTCTGTCAGCAGTTTCCAGGTCGGTATCTTGGGTGCAGTGTGGTACTAGGTGCATATTACATAGCGTGTGAAATTATCTTATGGAATTCTTCAAAGATAATATGAATCAGATCATTTATCACAGAGAGCTTGACTTACAAAATTGTATTCAATCCTATCATATGAGCCATGCGGGGGTGAAACAAAAGATTACACTATGTCACAGAAGTGATGTACTCTCCACAGGTCTATCATACCCAGTCTTTCAACTGTTTCCCTTAATTGCCCAGGTGATGTAACGTTCAGGGTCATCAGTTTAGTCATGGTCATATCAAGAGTGTTTAGGGCATAAACATTGAGCAAACATATCTCCAGCATTTCTACGGTGCATTGTACTATTATATGTCGTCAACAGGGATTTTTTTAATACTGACAATTTTTTTAAATAGGATATTACTATCATTCCATATTACAGCACCTCTGAAACAGAATTCCAGCACATCCATGGCCTGGCTACAATGAGGCAAAGCAACAGCCAGATCAGCCCAACACATTCTCAATTTGTTGACAGTTTTGAGATTCTCCAGATGAACCTCGTCAATGTCTACTCAAGTCTAATCATGGGGTCAACCTCACACCCCCCACAGAAGGACATCCCCAAGGTGTGAACATATGAATGACTACCGCTTTATTTTTATTACACCAGTCTGTTATATACTCACTTGTACTCTGATTCAGGCCTGGACATCACAGACAGCTATTTCCTGCAACTAGTAGATGCTGGGTAGTGTTATACTCCTCCTCCCTGCTGTTGCTCCACCCAATAATCTCACCTGTTTACAGAATATCCCCACTCGATCTGCTTCAACCCTGTGACTAGAGCTCTCATTTAAACAGCAACACTGGACATCTGGTCACACCTTCACGCGGTCTGTGGTAAATGGTGTTGCTATGTGCTCGGGCACGCGTCCCAAGGCCTTGAGTGGAACCTGCTTTTAAGAACAATGGAAAGTCCACCCACTGCAGCACTCTGCTCTATGCCTTATTTCTCCATAAAGTGATCACTTCCTCCGACCCCAAAGGCATTTCAGCAAGCCAGATCCCCTCAGCAGGACTCTCCAGCCTTCTCTAGAGGCACCCTGACTCAAACCAAGTTGCTTAGATGGATGCCATTTTTAGGGCCTTTGGCCAGGGGACCTCTCCTATTTCATCTGTACTCCCCTCCAATTGGAGTCTCAGCCTTGTCTAGTCACCCTGAACACCTCATGCTTCCTTCATTGTGTCAGCAAGTTTTCTGCAAGCATTCAGATTGCAAGCTTTTATACAGGATATTCAACAGGATGCTTATGTGTGGCCGGGACTAGAAGTTTGTAAGTGTTGTCGGTCATCTTGTTGGCAACGCTCACCAATTTAATTATTTGCAGCAAAGACATTTCTATGGTTTAGGGTACAAATAGTGTAGGGTTTGGTAGGTATTAGAAAGTGATATAAGAGCTAAGGGAATTGGGTTTGGTAGATGATAGATAGTGGTGTCAGGTCTAAGGACCTCAATCAAGTGAAGTGCCCAGGAACGGAGTTTGGGGGGTTAATTTAGGAAAACCAAAGGCAATGATACCAGGGGCCCTAATAACTCAGGGTGCACATATTTACATGAATTATTGACTGAACCGCAAGAATAAGGAGTATGAGAATGAGGATTTACAGGGAAATTGGTAATTCAGTGACTAGTTCACCCTTGAAACAAACGCTTTTCTAAACTCACACACAACTTTAAATACCATTTGTAGGAAGTTGGCTCTGTATGTACTATTTCAAAGTAAGAAATAGCATGCACAGAGCCCAAGGGTTCCCCTTAGAGGTAAGATAGTGGCAAAAAGAGATAATGCTAATGCTCTATTTTGTGGTAGTGTGGTCAAGCAGTAGGCTTATCAGTGGGTAGTGTTAAGCATTTGTTGTACACACATGGGCAATAAATGAGGAACACACACTCAAAGACAATTCCAGGCCAATAGGTTTTTATATAGAAAAAATATATTTTCTTAGTTTATTTTAGGAACCACAGTTTCAAGATTTACAATCAATACTTCAAATGAAAGGTACTTCACTTAGGTATCATAGGAACTTTTAATCAGCAAAATAGCATGTACAGTTTTGACAAAAATGGCAATAAGCTATTTTAAAACTAGACAGTGCAAATTATACAGTTCCTGGGGGAGGTAAGTATTTGTTAGTTTTGCAGGTAAGTAAACCACCTACAGGGTTCAAAGTTGGGTCCAAGGTAGCCCACAGTTGGGGGTTCAGGGCAACCCCAAAGTAACCACACCAGCAGCTCAGGGCCGGTCAGGTGCAGAGGTCAAAGTGGTGCCCAAAACGCATTGGCTTCAATGGAGAAGGGGGTGCCCCGGTTCCAGTCTGCCAGCAGGTAAGTACCCGCGACTTCGGAGGGAAGACCAGGGGGGTTTTGTAGGGCACCGGGGGGGACACAAATCAGCACAGAAAGTACACCCTCAGCGGCACAGGGGCGGCCGGGTGAAGTGTGCCAACAGGCGTCGGGTTCGCAATAGGTTTCAATGGGAGACCCAGGGGTCTCTTCAGAGAAGCAGGCAGGCAAGGGGGGGGGTTCCTCGGGGTGGCCACCTGGGGGTCGCTTCTGCCCTGGAGGTCGGATCCTTCAGGTCCTGGGGGGTGCAGTGTCTTTACCAGGTGTCAGGTTCTTTAAAGCAGACAGTCGCTGTCAGGGGGAGCCTCTGGATTCCCTCTGCAGGCGCCGCTGGGGAGGCTCAGGGGGGGTCAACTCTGGCTACTCACAGGGTCGCAGTCACTGGGGAGTCCTCCCTGTAGTGTTGTTTCTCCGCAGGTCGAGCCGGGGACGTCGGGTGCAGAGTGGGAAGTCTCAGGCTTCCGGCGGGAAACGTGGAGTCTTTTTTAAAGTTGTTTCTTTGTTGCAAGTTTTGGTTTCTTTGGAACAGGGCCGCTGTCCTCGGGAGTTCTTGGTCCTTTTAGATGCAGGTTAGTCCCCTGAGGCTTCAGAGGTCGCTGGACCCTGGGGAGCACATTGCTGTTGCAGTTTCTCTTGAAGTGGGGAGACAGGCCGGTAGGGCTGGGGCCAAAGCAGTTGGTGTCTCCGTCTTCTCTGCAGGGCTTCAGGTCAGCAGTCCTTCTTCGTCTTAGGTTGCAGGAATCTATCTTGCTTGGTTCTGGGGGCCCCTATATACTCAATTTAGGGGTGTGTTTAGGTCTGGGGAGTTAGTAGCCAATGGCTACTAGCCCTGAGGGTGGCTACACCCTCTTTGTGCCTCCTCCCTGAGGGGCGGGGGCACATCCCTAATCATATTGGGGGAATCCTCCATCTGCACGATGGAGGATTTCTAAAAGTCAGAGTCACCTCAGCTCAGGACACCCTAGGGGTTGTCCTGACTGGCCAGTGACTCCTCCTTGTTTTTCTCATTATCTCCTCCGGCCTTGCCGCCAAAAGTGGGGCCGTGGCTGGAGGGGGGCGGGCATCTCCACTAGCTGGAATGCCCTGTGTCGCTGTAACAAGGGGGTGAGCCTTTGAGGCTCACCGCCAGGTGTTACAGTTCCTGCAGGGGGAGGTGAGAAGCACCTCCACCCAGTACAGGCTTTGTTACTAGCCACAAAGTGACAAAGGCACTCTCCCCATGTGGCCAGCAACATGTCTGGTGTGTGGCAGGCTGGCAAAACTAGTCACCCCACACTGGAAGTGGGTTATGTTTTCAGGGGGCATCTCTAAGATGCCCTCTGGGGTGTATATCACAATAAAATGTACACTGGCATCAGTGTGCATTTATTGTGCTGAAAAGTTTGATACCAAACTTCCCAGTTTTCAGTGTAGCCATTATGGTGCTGTGGAGTTCGTGTATGACAGACTCCCAGACCATATACTCTTATGGCTACCCTGCACTTAAAATGTCTAAGGTTTTGCTTAGACACTGTAGGGGCATAGTGCTCATGCACCTATGCCCTCGTCTATGGTATAGTGCACCCTGCCTTAGGTCTGTAAGGCCTGCTAGAAGGGTGACTTATCTATACCATGGGCAGTGTTAGGTTGGCATGGCACCCTGAGGGGAGTGCAATGACGACTTAGTCATTTTCTCCCCACCAGCACACACAAGCTGGCAAGCAGTGTGCCTGTGCTGAGTGAGGGGTCTCCAGGGTGGAATAAGACATGCTGCAGCCCTTAGAGACCTTCCCTGGCATCAGGGCCCTTGGTGCCAGGGTGTGCCGATTGTGGAGACAAAGGTACAGGTTAGGGAAAGAACACTGGTGCTGGGGCCTGGTTAGCAGGCCTCAGCACACTTTCAAATCATAACTTGGCATCAGCAAAGGCAAAAAGTCAGGGGGTAACCATGCCAAGGAGGTATTTCCTTACACCATTTCTCTGAGGCATCCTTTAGTAAAACAGGTTTGATGCTTCCCGATATGTTTAAAAAAAGATTAATAGAGAATCAGTGTAGATTTGAGATGCACAGAAACTTAGAGCATTCCAACCCTAAAATGAATTTTTCTTACCAACTTCCGATCCCTGTACATGAATTTGCATAAAAATGGCAAAACATGCTTTGCTAGAATGCAAACCCTAATATAATATGAACACTGGCATAATCAGAGAACATATTATCAATGCTTTGATAGAATACGTATGCTGCCAAAATTTGGCGCTTCACTGCAGGGCACAAAGAGACAAGTGTTTTTTTTAACTGCACAAGTAGATTTCTGAACCATCCTTACCCGTGGATAAGTAGATAATTTATAAAGTTCCATATCTCTGCAGTGGTTTGCCCCTAGTGCCACTAAAGTGTTGCTATACTGAAACTAATAAAAAAGATATATGCATATTAGACTAAGAGACAGGATACATAGAAACCACTGTATTTCACAGGAAGCAGCCCGAATAGACAACATATAAAAAGCATTGGTCTGACCTTGGCAGGCCTACAATAGGCATTTAAAGTTTTTGAGTAATAGAATGTAAAAATGTTATAGTCTAAATGCAGTGTGCATATGTTTACAGAACAAAGTAACAAATGACACACCTCCAAAATAAAAAAGAGAGAAATGAGAGTAAAGGTTGGCACTGTAGTGGACTACTTTTTAGATAGCTGTGCCCATGCGCGTAAGTGAACTACTGTCAATCACAGTGAAGTGAACTAGTGGTTGAAGTAGTTTGATCCATTGCCCTGTTCTGTGTGGTGTAGTGGGCGGATTCAAAATGCGAATGACACTTGAACAAATCAGTGGATGAAGAGGGCTGACCAAAAGCCCACGCGTGTACATATACAAATGTGTGTTTTTATGATGAGTTCTTTGAAAAACATGAAGCTTGCAAGACACTAGGTTAAGCCTAAAAATAACATTCACATATCACATTAGTTATATTACAATTTTTGCCCAGCACATTTTTTCTGGATGATGTTCAACAGGTGCTGATGACAATTCACCCCACTCTCTAAAATGCAGAAATACGTAAACTGAAGGAAAAGTCCCAGGCAGATTAACAGCTGGAGAGGATATATATATATATATATATATAAAGTTAATTAGAATAAGTATCAACAGCAAACTGGACACAAATGCACAAGTCATGCTGTCACTGCATCCTGCTTCCAGAACCTGAAGATGTTGAGGAAGAGCTTCAAATGGCTCCCAAGGAACAGTAGAAAAGCTATCACTCATGAACTAGTCTCCAGCTAGCTGGACTGTGGGAACACCCTCTATACCGGGATCATGAAGCAACTCACGGGAAGACTACAAGACATCCAGAACATGGCAGCCAGACTCATCCTCAACCTCCCACACAGAACTCACACCACACCTCAGGGAACTACACTTGCTTCTGATACACAAATGCGCTCTATTCATACTCCTTACACACACATTGAACGCACTACACAACTCAGGCCTCACCTACCTGAATAGCTGTATCTCCTTCCACCAACCACTCAGACACCTCTGCTTTGCAGGACTTCTTCGATCACTCAACCAACGCATACACAGAATCAGATTAGGAGGACAGGACTTCTCTTACAATGCTCCTGTCTTCTTGAATTCTGCAAGAAGCTAAAGACCTGACTTTTCTTCAATTAACCAACAGACCGTAGGAAGGGCTAGGCACACACACGTGCTCAGCACTAGGATGCCCTTGCGGGTGATAGTTAACTTCACAAACACACATAACATTGCAAGCTTACTCCTGGCTGCATCTAGACTGATATGGGACTTTCTATCCAGGTAATACTCTTCCAGCCATAAGACACGTTCATGATTATCCCTAAGAACAAAAGAGAGGTAGGCAGGCTGTTTATACTACCTCCACGATTGTCTCTGCTCTAGTTCCTATGTATGGAAAAGCTGCTGTTTTAGATGAAATAAGTAGGAATAACATGTTTTAATGAAATAGGAATTTTCACCACAATAGCTTCGGGATTAGTAAGTGAACAGCTAGATGCCTATGGCAAAATGCTGATTCAAAAAAGAATGGCTTTAGGTTACCTTTTAGTGGCTACATGGAGGCTCTGTGCAACTGTAGGGGTTGAATGCTGTACTCACCTTCTCACCACTTCCCTATACATACATTAGTGATAGATACCATTAACAGTGTAAATAAATTATACAAGATACAAAGCAGCCCTGATCCGAGTCCCGGGAGGTTTGGGCGTGGTTGTGGCACGTTTTCAGCTTTTGGGGTATAAAGATTTTTACATCCACTAAAGGCATTATCTTAATTGTGGTTATTTACATCAGTATTAGATTGGTCTAGTGTACCATTAAGCGCACTTGGAAAAATAAAGGCACTGCCAACACTCTTACACTTGCTACTTCTCAGGATGGTGAGAAACATGATCACTGTGAGAATAAAACATAACATTTACTTTTGGAAAAAAAAGGGGGGTATGAAAACAACTTTAAATCTGTCTGCGTCATGGTCATATATTCCTTTGCAGTGCGTTGTTAGTACTTAGATATGTAATCCCGAATGCATCATCCATTTAATCAAATATGGATGTAATTTATATAAGCATAAGAGGTCCTGTGATATTAAATATACTTGCAAACTTTCATGGCTAAAGTAGGCCCTGAAGCTATAGCTCTCAGGCTTGTATCATCCACAGTTTCCAACAGTGTGTAACTGGGTTGCTACCCACCCGGTTACTCGCGCTGACGATGGACCGGCCGAAGGGTGCCCCGGTGGCACCGCTCAGCGTGATCAGGAAATGGAGTGCGTGGGAAACCCGGATATCTGGCTTTCCACCAAAACAAAAGACGGACAGCAGATGCGCGCGAAGGGGAAGAGAGAGACAGAAGTTCCCGCAGATGGAGGAGCGCGGTCCGAAAAGCGAGAGGAGGAAGCAACAGAGGGACGCGAAGACGATCCGGACCCAACGGCACGGGCCTCGGAGGCCCTCAGGGGATCCATCTCCCGCCACGTCCCTGGAGGGGCGTGGCTAACACAGGTACGTTCCTGCTTACAAAGCCGATACCGTATACTCCTTGGGAGGGAGGAGGGAGAGGGTGGTGAAAAGGGGAAGACAGGAACACCTACACCAATACCGACTGAGAGTGGAGGGCGAGAGGAAAAACTCTTGCCCTGAAGCATTCTTTTATGTTTTTTTTTTTTTTTTTGAGGGGAGCCTGCCTTTGGTTACTGTGTGTTTTTGTTTATGACGCACAATACTAAAACACCAGGAGGACTGTGAAGCCAACAGTCCTCCTATCTGTGCCTGATTATTGTTTTTTTTTTGTTTTGCTGGTGAATAAAAGGGGAGCACAACACTACTGGGTGAAAGCTTGGATTGTGGTAGCGGTTACGCCGACACCCCTCCCAACTCACCGCACCTCCCCCTTTCTAATTGTATGCGAAGAACTCCAATATATCCGACTTACCTTTCCTTTCTTTTTCCGTTCCCTTCCTTATCCACCTCCAACACCGTTGCCCTCCACTTCTTCTGAGATGACGGAGTCCTCATCACTGGGGAGAGCCACCTGAGAATAGAACGGGTGATCGATTAGAAGGAGGGAGTTTTGGGAATCAACTCATCAAACCTGGGAAGAGACTGAGAGTTGAAAAAAATAGACTGAATGAGGAAGACATAAGAGAAATAAAACCCCAGTATCTCGACTTGTTTAAGCTCTGTTCACATAGCGATATACCCACACCTTCTGCAGTGGTGTCAGAAGTGGGATTACAGCGACGGGCAGAGAGATAAAAGATTTCGTGCTAACACGGAGTTGAAGCCGTCGATTGAAGATATGCTACAGCAGCTAGCGGAGGGACAGCGCCATCTCCAAGTGGTGTGGGAAGGACACCAAAGAGAAGCTAGGGCAGACCGAGAAACCCTTCAAAGCGCCCTCAAGAGCCAGGCCACCATTATTGCAAATAACCAGTTGGTGCACCAGACTGCGTTACAAAAGCTTACGGACACTATAGCTGCTACAAAAGTTCATCCTAACGTCCCCAGCTCGGTTCTCCAAAAGTATGAAAAATGTGAAGATCCTGATGCGTTCTTCACGAACTTTGAGAGAGTGGCCACCTCCGCTACATGGCCAGAAGACAGATGGGACAGTATGTAGCGCCGTTGTTGACGGGCAATCTTCAGGTGGCATACCAAGCAGTCAACCCGGGTGGAACAACCCCATATGTGGATACAAAGAAAAGCATTTTAGAACGCGTTGGGTGCGATACTGAATATTATAGGCTCAAATTCAGGAAGACTAAGCGGTGCCCATCAGAGAATCCCCAGGCTCTGTATTATAGAGTAAAGGATCTGGGACTAAATGGCTTAGTCTATCGGCACTGAGAGAGAATACATTATTCAAACAATCCTCCTAGAACAATATCTAGAGGCGTTACCCTCCGTTACCCGTAATTGGATCAAGCAGCACCCCAACATAGATACGAATATGGCAATAGATCTGGCTTGCGCGTATCATCGCTTCACGGAGTTTAGACCTGGTCCCTAAATGGCTGCTAATCCCACTAGCCGACCGCTAGGAACCCCCTATTTCCTACACCCTGGTAGAACACGAGGAGTCCAGTAGTTCCAGATTTAGTGAGAAAACCCCAACCCAACAGCCTCAGTGTTACAGTTGTGGAGAGCGGGGTCATATTGCCCGAGTGTGTCCCCACAAGGAGGAAAAGCCAGAGCCCATGGAGATTGGCATTACCAGAGGAAGAGTCCTGTATACCGGGAAGGAAAATTTGAAATATACCAAAAGAATAGTCGTTATTGGACACGAGATCACAGCCTTGGTAGATTCTGGCTGTAGCCAGTCCGTCATTAAGGCCAGTCTAGTGGATCCGGAAACTCAAATATCCCAGAAGATCGTCTCTATCTGTTGTATACATGGTGAGCTGACGGAGTATCCACTGATCTCTGTTCCCCTTGAATGGGAAGGACGACGAGACAAGGTGGAAATGGGAGTCATTGACCACTTAGTAGAAGAGTGTATTGTGGGTACTGACTATACGTACTTCACCGACTTGCTGAACAGTATACAGGAGAAGACCCAAATGGAATTATGGTGGGAAGAGCCACCATTTTCGGAAACCCCCATAAAACCGGGAGAAGAGAGATACAAACCTAGTAGGAAAGAGAAAAGAGAAGGAAAGAAGTGATATCAATTAAAAGACAAGAAAGATGAACCGGTGGCTATACGAACCAGAGCAGTCACTTCTCTACCCCCTTTCCGCAGTAGCCAAAGGGAGGACTCCACCCTCCAAAACGCCTGGAAGGCAGCTAAGCCCAAGATCACAGGAGATGTGGGTCCCTATTTTGTAATACAAAAAGGTCTCTTATATAGAGTTACGAACTATAACAACCAAGAGAAAAGACAGTTAGTCATTGCAGAACCCTATCGCATCCCAGCACTACACCTAGTGCACAGTCAGATGGAGGGGAGACATTTCGGCAGGGAAAAAATGGAAGAATACCTTTTACGCCGTTTTTGTTGGCAGGGTGTAAATGCCCACATTCAGCGTTTCTGTCAACAATGCCCCAGATGCCAGTTGATAGATCCGGGACCCAAAAAGAAAGCGCCCCTATATCCGCTACCCATCATCGAGATACCATTCTCGAGAGTGGGAATGGATCTAGTGGGACCCCTCATCCCTTCATCAAAAGGGTATACCTACAATCTGGTCCTAGTAGACTATGCAACCCGGTACCCAGAAGCCAAACCCCTCTCCAGCATGACCACCAAAAACGTAGCTCATTCTATGGTTGGTTTTTATTTCATGAGTAGGGTTTCCAAAGGAGATTGTGACCAACCAGGGAACCCCATTCATGTCACACCTGATGACTCAAGTGTGCCAGATAATAGAAGTCAAACATTTAAGGACCTCTGTATATCATCCACAAACAGATGGCCTTGTAGAGAGGTACAATCATACCCTAAAGTCCCTTTTGAAAAAAACCATTTCCGAATCCGGGAGGGATTGGGACAAGAAGTTACCCCTAGTCTTGTACGCGATAAGGACTCATGTCCAAGCCTCTACGGGCCACAGTCCATTCGAGTTGGTCTTCGGGCAACAACCACTGTCCCTCCTCGATATGGCTGCAGAACTCTGGGAAGAGGAGGAAGAGGATGAAAAAGCCATATTAGAGTATACACAACAACTGAAGTCCCAAATCCAGACAGTATGGGAAGATGTACGACCACATCTTGAGAAGGCCCAAGATAAGCAGAAGCAATACTATGACCAGGGCGCCCTACTAAGGCAGTTACAAACCTGGGGACCAAGTTCCTATACTACTCCCTAGTTCCAACAATAAATTGTTAGCCAAGTGGCAAGAGCCCTATAGAGTGGTGAGTGCCGTAATACCTGTTACCTATACGATTGAGTTGTCAAAGAATCCTAGGAAAATGCAAATCTATCACATAAATCTGTTTTAAAAAATGGGAAGACCCCAAACCATTGTTCCCTTCTGTGTCAACCGGGTTCCTCGTAACCCCGGCAAAGGAATTAGGCATTGAACTTTGTCCCACAGATCAAGACCCGGTTTCTGACGAACCATCGATAAATCCATCCCTACTATCTCATCAGCAAGAACAACTCAGGTCCCATCTTTACCAGCACAAAGGGTTTTTCTCCTCAAAACCCGGGAGAACCAGTTTAATCATATTGAGACACCATCTGGGAAGGTCGTTCGCCTCCGGCCGTACCGAATCCCAGAAGCCCGGAAACACTTAGTAGAAAAAGAAGTTAAATAAATGTTGCAAATGGGAATAATAGAACCCTCAGTGAGTCCGTGGTGCTCCCCAGTTGTCCTTGTGCCAAAACCGGAAGGCTCTGTTCGCTTTTGTATTGATTTTAGGCAGTTAAACGCTATATCAAATTTTGACACGTATCAGATTCCCTGAGTTGATGAACTGCTAGAAAGATTGTGAAAAGCCTGTTATATTTCCACTCTGGACTTGACTAAAGGTTATTGGCAGATTCCTTTGGCGCACAAGGACAGAGAAAAAACGGCCGTCTCCACACCATCAGGTCTCTATCACTTTACTGTGCTCCCGTTTGGGCTACACAGGGCCCCCGCGACCTTTCAGAGGCTTATGGACCACTTATCACGGTCCCATAGCGATTATGCTGGCGCCTATTTAGATGACATAGTGGTCTATAGTGAATCCTGGAATGAACACCTAATCCACCTAGACAAAATATTCCACCTATTACAGACTGCAGGGCTCACTGTCAACCCCTCAAAATGTCACTTAGCCTGCAATGAAATTGCATATCTAGGCTACCACATAGGAAAGGGACAGATCAAGCCACAAAAGAATATGATAGAAGCCATCCTACAAATACCCATCCCGTCCACAAAAAAAGAAGTACGCTCCTTCCTTGGACTAGTAGGGTACTACAAAAGGTTTATACCCCACTATTCTACCTTAGTCGCCCCTTTGACTGATCTGTTGAGGAAGGGACAGCCAGCGAAGATAACAACCTTGATGCCGACCCAGCTACATAGTTATTCCACCCTACAAAAAAGCCTCACCACCGAACCCGTTTTATGTTGAAACCGTTCTATCTACAAACTGATGCTTTGAATGTAGGTATAGGAGCCGTGCTCTTTCAGAAATATGAGTCTGGTAACACCCACCCCATCGTGTTCATTAGTTGTAAACTCCTAACCAGTGAACAACACTATCCTATAATCGAGAGAGAGTGTTTAGCAATAAAATGGGCCATCAAAAATCTTCAGTATTACCTCCTAAGACACCCATTTACCTTGTAGACCGATCATGCTCCCCTTACTTGGTTATCCCGACACAAAAATACCAACTGTGTTGGTTTATGGAACTACAACCCTTTTCCTTTCAGGTGCAACATATCCCAGGAACCCAACAATGTACTGCGGATTACTTATCAAGATACCCCATGGCATGGAACTCCAACAGTCCCTCTCTAGGGGAGGGATGTGTAACCAGGTTGCTACCCACCCTGTTACTCACACTGACGATGGACTGGCCAAAGGGTGCACCGGGGGCACTGCTTAACGCGATCAGGACGGCAGACGAGCGCGAAGGGGAAGAGAAGAGCGAGAGAAGGAAGGAAGCAACAGAAGGACGCGAAGACGATCCGGACCCGACGGCACAGGCCTCGAAGGCCCTCAGAGTATCCATCTCCCGCCACATCCCTGGAGGGGCGTGGCTAACGCAGGTACGTTCCTGCTTATGAAGCATATACCGTACACTCCACGGGAGGAAGGAGGGAGCGGGCGGTGAAAACAGGAAGAAGGGAACACCTACACCAATACCGACCGAGAGTGGAGGGCGAGAGGAAAAACTCTTGCCCTGAAGCGTTCTTTTATGGTTTTTTTTTGGGGAGCCTGCCTTTGGTTACTGTGTGTTTTTTTTCATGACGCACAATACTAAAACACCAGGAGGACTGTGAAGCCAAGAGTCCTCCTATCTGTGCCTGATTATTGGGTTTTTTTGTTTTGTTGGTGAATAAAAGGGGAGCACAACACTACAGGGTGAAAGCTTGCATTGTGGTAGTGGTTACCCCACCACCCCTCCCACCTCACCGCACCTCCCCCTTTCTAATCGTATGCAACTTCCCCAACATATCCGACTTACCTTTCCTTTCTTTTTCCGTTCCCTTCCTTATCCACCTCCAACACCATTGACCTACACTTCTTCTGAGATGATGGAGACCTCATCACCGGGGAGAGCCACCTGAGAAAAGAATAGAAGAATGGGTGATCAATTAGAAGGAGGGAGTTTTGGAAATCAACTGATCAAACCTGGGAAGAGATTGAGAGTTGAACAAAATAGACTGAATGAGGAAGACATAAATAAGAGAAATAAAAGCACCAACTTGAAAAACCCCAATATCTCGACTTGTTTAAGGTCTGTTCGCATAGCGCTATACCCACATCTCCTACACAGTGTAACCTCGTTTTCAGATCTTGCAAGGAAAATGGGACTTTGTGATAATAATAGGATCAGTACTGTATACCTGATGATACCTTCTCCTCAATGTTTATTTTTCCTAGAAGGAAAGATCCTGACACCTGCACAATAGATATGTTTCCACTGAGAGTAACAAGTTTCTGTCACATAATCATGCTACATTTAGTTGGATTGAGATATATATATATACCAGTGTATATATATACGTGTGTATATATATATATATATATATATACATACACACACAGACATACTAGGTTGTTTTAACATGAATATCAGCTCTTAGCGTCACTTACCGTTTTCTAGTGAGAGCCCTGGTCAACTGAAATTACAATGGTTTCTGATTTTCTGCTTTGATGACTGCCATTGTGAATTTAAGAGTTTTGGGACTTTAGGCTTCCTGGTGTGTTGTGTTTTATTTTTTACAGTGGGAGGACGTAAATGCCACGGACGAGCATCAGCAGAATGAGCCATGAGAAGCAAGGGAGTAATAGGTGGGAAGACAGGGGGATTTAAAAAAAAGCCAAGTAAAAATGGCAGAGGTCGAAAAAGCAACAGATGACTTGTGGGTTGGGAGAGCAACAAGGAGAGCACAGGGGTGGGATGTGAAAGGAGGAAGCAATACACAGATGAGCGTGATAGATATAAAAAAAATGCATGCACTCAAATGGAGTACTAAAAGAAAAAAAATAATGAATGGAAGGATACAAGTTATCCAATCAGAACATGGCAAAGAAGAAATACTCCAGAGGTGGGACAACCAAAGAATATGGAAGAAAACCATCAAATACGAAGCAGTGAATATGATAGACAGGAAACCCATCCAGTTAAGAGCAAACTGCTAACCCACAGCCCACATAATTTAATATATTGAAAAGAAAAGTCTTCATCAACAGACAGCTTGATGGGAAGCAGAAAATTGTATCTGACACCAGCTATCTAGAAAGTAATGTTGAAGAAGGTGACATTTGGCAAGCCTATATGCAAAAAAACACTCACATCTCAACTGACAGCAAAAGGGGAAATTGAACCAAAAAGGAAAGAAGATGAGCAACAAAATGTTAGAATTCAGGAATCTACAGACTTCAGCAAAACTGCAAAATGAACACTCAAAGGAAATAAACATGAGCTCTTTTGCTTTACGTGCAGAAAATCTGTTCTATCATATTTTGATATCCTCATGCTCCAGCACTACAATGAGCAGAAAAAAACACAACCGGTATCATGCACTTGTGCTTGTAAAGAGCACTGGGGCAGGCAACAAAGACCAAACTCCCCAGCCATCATCAGAGACCTCAAACATCAGGTAACTGCACAAGTGAAACACGACCACCCTCGTTCAGCTCTCCATTCAACCACAAGACAACACAGATACTACCTGAACTTGTTCACGTGAATAAAGCTAACAACAGACTATGGCCATCATTACAACCCTGGCGGTCGGTGTTAAAGCGGCGTAAATACTGCCAACAGGCCGGCGGAAAAAAATGGAATCACGACCGTGGCGGAATCCGCCAACATAGACAGCCACTTTAACACTCCGACCGCCATGGCGGTACAAACAAACAGCGCGGCGGTCACCGCCAACAGACAGGCGGAAGACAATGTACCGCCCACACTATTATGAGAGGCCAATCCGCCACCTTTTCCGAGGCGGAACCAATGCGAACAAAAACACAGCGGAAACAGGACTTGGAAGGGAAAACACTCACCTCTACACACCCCATGAGGAACCAGGATGCCATGGAGCCAGAACTCCAAATACTCCCTGCGATGGTATTCCTGCTCCTCTACCAGGAGCACGAAAGATGGCGGTGACGACCATGGTGAGTACTGCACCTACAACACAGGGGAGGGAAAAGAGAGTGACACACACGCAACACACAATACCCCCACCCCCACCCTCACCCACAACAACATACACACAAATACATTCTGCAACATTACATTTCAACCCCCCACCACCCCTGGAAGAACGCAATGACAAAAAAAATGAGTTGAACGATTGTAATAAATAAAAATCCATTAGTCAAAACTTGAAATACAGTATATACAATTATGTACACCAACTACACAAGTCCGGAGAGTGCACAAATTATTGTCCGTGGACCACTGGGCCCAAAATGCATGGGGGAGGCCCACACTCGATACCAGACTTCAAACGGAGAGAATACTGCAGGAGCATCAGATCGAAATGAAACAGGCACCTCAGGGGGAAGGGAAGGGGGGCACCTCAGCCCGATGAGTGCACTACGCCAGCACCACGAGGTGTCTCCATGCCTAATGCTGTATCCTGGGGATTACAAAGTCACAGTCTCTCAAGTCTTTCCAGTGGGTGGTTTTCCCACTGCTTTATCCTGGGGAGTGCAACGCCACAGTCTCTCAAGTCTTTCCAGTGGGTGGTTTGCCCACTGCTTTATCCTGGGGAGTGCAAAGCCACAGTCTCTCAAGCGGATGCCTTTCTCCACTGGTTCTGGACTGGGCATTGTGTCCAGAGTGCTTCATCCTGGCGAGGACTGAGGTAGTGGATGTGATACAGAGTGCTTCATCCTGCCAAGGACTGAGGTACTGGATGCCCTTCTCCACTGGTCCTGGAGGGAGCTTTGTGCCCAGAGTACTTCATCCTGCCAAGGACTGAGGTAGTGCATGCCTTTCTCCACTGGTTCTGGAGGGGGCTTGGTGCCCAGAGTTCTTCATCCTGCCAAGGACTGAGGTAGTGGATGTGATACTCCACTGGTTCTGGAGAGGGCTTTGTGCCCAGAGTGCTTCATCTTGCCAAAGACTGAGGTAGTGGATGCCTTTCTCCACTGGTTCTGGAGGGGGCTTTGTGCCCAGAGTACTTCATCCTGCCAAGGACTGAGGTAGTGGATGCCTTTCTCCACTGGTTCTGGAGGGGGCTTGGTGCCCAGAGTTCTTCATCCTGCCAAGGACTGAGGTAGTGGATGTGATACTCCACTGGTTCTGGAGAGGGCTTTGTGCCCAGAGTGCTTCATCCTGCCAAAGACTGAGGTAGTGGATGCCTTTCTCCACTGGTTCTGGAGGGGGCTTGGTGCCCAGAGTGCTTCATCCTGCCAAGGACTGAGGTAGTGGATGTGATACTCCACTGGTTCTGGAGGGGGCTTTGTGCCCAGAGTGCTTCATCCTGCCAAGGACTGAGGTAGAGGATGCCTTTCTCCACTGGTTCTGGAGGGGGCTTGGTGCCCAGAGTGCTTCATCCTGCCAAGGACTGAGGTAGTGGATGTATCTCTCCATTGGTTCTGGAGGGGGCTTGGCGCCCAGAGTGCTTCATCCTGCCAAGGACTGGGGTAGTGGATGAGATACTCCACTGACAGTGGTGCAACATGCAAGCTGCCCAGGCTCCTGGAACTGACCACCAGGCGCGGACGACTGACCACTGGGGATGACAGCCATGTCTGCAGTGGTGCCACTGGCTCAGGATGTCGCGGGCCCGCTGGCGGTGCTTGGGGTGGTGTCAGTAGAGGCGGTGCTTGCGGCGGGCTCTGTGGCATCGGTGCTGGTGGCGGACTCTGTGCCAGCAGTGCTGGCGGCGGGCTCTGTGGCATCGGTGCTGGCGGCGGACTCTGTGCCAGCGGTGCGTGCTGCGGGCTCTGTGGCATCTGTGCTGGCGGCGGACTCTGTAGCGGCGGTGCTTGTGGCGGGCTTTGTGGCGGTGGTGCTGGTGGCGGGCTCAGTGACTGCGATGTTGGTGGCGGGCTTAGTGACTGCGGTGCTGGTGGCGGGCTCAGTGACTGCAGTGCATGTGGCAGTGCAGATGGTGGTGCTGGTGGTGGTCTTGTCCGCCGTGCAAGTTGGCGTCGACGTGGACCTGCCCTTGGTTTTCTGGCCCTTCCCCACCTTGGATGGTGGCTCAGCTGTCTTGCCACTATCCACTTTTGTTTTGCCTGAGCCCTTGGTGGCAGGTGTTTTCCCCTTCTCCCTCTGGGATATGGGCAGCTTTTTAACTTATGGAGGTGGCGGAATGTCCTTGCCCCCGCTCCATGGCACATTGGCAGCCCTGTTGCTTGGCACTCCAAAAGCCTGCAGTTGCTGGCACCACTGTGCTCGGTGATGTGGTGGCTGAGGTGCTGGGTTGGGACCTGGAAAGCCTGGCCCTAGGGGACGGACAGGGGGGGGGTAAGGGGCTGGGCAGGGGGGGGATGGAGGTGTAGGGAAGAGGTCAATATTAGCTAGGAAAAGTTTTTTCGACACACTGGGACGGGTAGATGGAGGGGGTTTGGGAGTGGAGGAAGAGGTAGTGGTTGTAGGAGGTGTATGTTTGCTGATTTTGGGTGAAGGTGCATGGGCTTGAGGCTGTTGTGAGGTGGATGGCTGTTGGGTGCGTGTGTGGCTGCGTTTGTATACTTTGGGAGGAGGGCTCACAGACACACTGGTAGAGGACACGGGATGTGTGAATGGTAGTGGGGTGGTGAGTGCATGTGAGCAGTGTGTGGTGATGGGCATGCTGGTGATGGAGGTAGTGGCTGAGGATGTGGTGCATGCATGTGTGAGTGGAGACGAGACAGGGAGGGAGGAGGATGACGTGGAGGAGGGGGACACAGTGGAGGCAGTGGATGTTGGTATGTGTGCATGGGTATGATGCTTGTGTGAGTGCCTGTGGGATGTGTGGTGCTTATGTTTGCCAGAGCCACCCTTGTGTGTTGAGGTGTGTGCATGCTGGTCTGATGGTGTGCTTGGGATAGGCTGAGGTACAGGGGATTGGGTCTGGGTGGAGGAAGTTGGAGGGGGAAGGCTGGGCAAAGGGACAATGGCTGCCATCAGTGCAGAGGCCAGAGCCTGAAATGCTCTCTGTTGGGCTGCCTGGCCAGAATGAATTCCCTCCAGGTATGCATTTGTTTGTTGCAAATGCCTCTCAACACCCTGGATGGCATTCAGAATGGTAGACTGCCCAACAGTGAGGGATCTTAGGAGGTCAATAGCCTCCTCACTGAGGGCAGCAGGGCTGACTGGGGCAGGGCCTGAGGTGCCTGGGGCGAAGGTGATGCCCACCCTACTGGGTGAGCGGGCACGGGACACACGCTGAGGGGCTGCTGGGAGGGCGGTGCTGGTAGGGTGGTGGCAGCTGTACCTGTTGATGCGGGGGGCACAGAGGGGCTCGCCACCGCAAGGGAGCTCCCATCAGAGGAGGAGTCGCTGTCGCTGATGTCACCTCCTGTCCCTGCCGTGGAGCTCCCCTCGCCCTCCGTCCCACTGGTGGCTTCAGACTCCGTTGTGTCGCCCTCAAGGGCCAAGTGGTATGCAGCTCCCTCCTGCTCCGGTGCCACTGCTCCTCCGTCTGATGATGCTATTGCACACAAGAACAGAGAGAGCACTAAAAGGGGGGGGGTAGACAGAAGAAAGACATGTTCAGTGCATGCAATACCACTACCGTTGGCGGACACTACAGACACAGCAGCCCTCTGCACTACGCCATGCACTTATAGTTCCTAGATTAATCACATGCCCATGGGGTACAAGGCCTATGCCCGATTGCTGCACACATGGAAGTCACAGGAGCCTGACTAGGTGTAGATGGCTCTTCACACTGGTGGGGTTGGGGTGCTACATAGCCTGCCTCACAAAGGGTCCTTACCTACAAAGCTCACCCTGGTCTAGGGTAACCCACTGACCACCTCCCCCACCCAGACACCTCGTAATGCGCGCAGTCAGATGGATGTGACGGTACTCACCCCCTTGTGGCTGCTGTGATGCCCTCAAGCACCCATCCAACTCCAGATACGCCACCGCCAGGATCTGGGACATCAGGGGGGTTATGGTGCGATGGGCACCCCTCCCACGTTGGGAGGCCATCCCCAGCTGGGCCTCCGCCGTCTTCTTGCTCCAGCGGCGAATGTCCTCCCATCTTTTCCAGCAGTGGGTGCTCCATCTGTGGTGGACCCCCAGGGTCCGGACGTCCTTGGCGATGGCACGCCAAATATCCTTCTTCTGGTGGGCGCTGACCTACGTAAATAGTACAGGGGAATAGGTAAAACTTTAACCATCCGGACCGTCACAGTCATTGGCCCCCATTCCCACCCTTACCCTGACGTACATACACTCACCGTCCGCAAGTGCAGGCCTCAATCCCGCCCCCCCCTCCCCAGTTATCTTCCATGCACACCACTCCAAACAGGCATTGCCCATGCAGCATGCTCACAGTGTACTCACCTGTTTGTCTGGAGGACCATAGAGTAGCATGTACTGGGGGAGGACCCCATCCACTAACTTTTCCAACTCCTCTGAAGTGAAGGCAGGGGCCCTTTCCCCAGACACATGAGCCATTGTCGCTTCCAGACTGAGGTCACAGCAGCACAAGTGTAGGTCCTCCCCTGTCGAAGGTCAGGTATCAAGTGAGTGAACAGACAGAAAATGGCGGTCATGTCCGCAGCAGTGCGTACCGTCACCGCCGGCATTGGCTCCTGGGACCCATAGGGTCCAATGTTAACCAATGCAGAATTACGCTGCGGTCTTCGACCGCCTACCACGACGGTGTAGAACGCCAGCGCAGTTACCTCATATCCCCTTGTCCCACCTTATAGGTCAAGCAGCCGCCATTTCAGGGGGCCACATGGCATTAATGATAACTGCGTCACACCTAGCTTAGCCTTGCATACACACAGTGACAGGCACATTGCGGATTTACAAATGTTTGCTAATGACATTTAGCAATACCTCAGTGTTGGCTGACTCTCTGCTCGCTGTTCTCGTCCATATGGCACGTCCGCTGGGGCAGGTGAGGAGATGGCGGCATCCTCCGGTGTACAGACCACTGGTGGACCTGTCAACAATGGAAGAGAGACACATAATAGTCGCCTACAGACTTGATCGTGCAACAATCCAGGAACTCTGTGCCCAGTTGGAGCCAGACCTGATGTCAGCAATCCGCCTTCCCACAGGGATCCCCCCCTCTAGTGCAGGTCCTGTCAGTACTCCATTTCCTGGCAAGTTTGTCTTTTCATACTACAGTGGACATTTCATCAGGGATGTTCCAGCTTATGTTCTCAAACGTGTTGTCCAGAGTGTTGTCTGCCCTGCTGAAACACATGCAGCTACATCATTTCCCCTCAGGTGGAAGATTTGCCTACAGTAAATGGTGACTTCTATGCCCTGGGACATATTCCCAACATCATAGGTGCCACTGATGGGACACATGTGGCCTTGGTACCCCCCGTAGGAGTGAACAGGTGTACAGAAACCGGAAGAGCTACCTTTCAATGAATGTACAGGTGGTGTGTTTGGCCGACCAGTACATCTCCCATGTGAATGCCAAGTTTCCTGGATCAGTGCATGACGCTTACATTCTGAGGAATAGCAGCATCCCTTATGTGATGGGGCAACTCCAGAGGCAAATGTGGCTAATAGGTGAGGACAAGGACCCTATACCCTGTGAATAGTTGTCTGGGTCTGGGGTTGTCCCTAAGGGTTAGTGTGTGTCTAACAGTTGTTCCTCGACATTTGCAGGTGACTCTGGGTACCCCAACCTGTCATGGCTACTGACCCCAGTGAGAAATCCCAGGACAAGGGCAGAGGAAGGCTACAATGAGGTACATGGGCGAACTAGGAGAGTGATAGAAAGGACCTTCGGCCTTCTGAAGGCCACGTTCCGGTGCCTCCATATGACAGGTGGTTCTCTCTACTACTCACCAAAGAAGGTGTGCCATACCATCGTGGCCTGCTGTATGCTGCACAACCTGGCTTTGCGACGACAGGTGCCTTTTCTGCAGGAGGATGGTGCAGAAGGATGTCTTGTGGCAGCTGTGGAGCCTGTGGACAGTGAAGACGAGGAGGCAGAAGAAGAGGATATCGACAACAGAAACACTGTTATCCAGCAATACTTCCAGTGAGACACAGGTAAGAAGATGTCACTGCCTCACACATTTCATACAATTGTTAGACCTATCATATGTCTGTCACTTTCACCTAGTGTATGGACCCTGACCTGTCACTTTGCCTTTCCATTTCACAGATGTGGGTCCCACTGTGTGACCTCTGCTATATTACCTCATGGACTAGAGCTGTGTTACATCGGTATGTTGACAGTACAATTGACATTGCTATTTTCTATACATATTGCTAAAACACATTTGTGAAAGCACAGACTGACTCCAGATTGTTTTCAAGGGTGTTTATTTCAGTGCAAATTAGTGGAGGGGGTTGTAAAATGGGCAAGGGTGATGGTGGAGGATTGTCCATGGCAGAGTCCAGTCTATTTGTTTCACAGGTGCATTGTCCAAAGGGTCATGGGAAGTGGAGTTAGGGCAGTTGATGGATGGACAGGGTGACAGAGTGGGACAGAAGGATGACATTCAGGGGGGTCTCATTTCCTGGCTGGGGTCTTGGCATTGTTCTCTGTCTTTGTCCTGGATCTCAGGGACTGTTTGCGGGGTGGTTCTCCATCTGCAGGGGGTGGGGTGCTGTGGCGGTGCCTCCTGTCCACTAGCGCCGGCAGAGGTGGTGGGCTGTTCATCATCCAGGCTAGTGTCAGGGGCCCTTTGTTGTGCCACAGTGTCCCTCCTGGTGTTGACAAGGTCCTTTAGCACCTCTACAATGGTGACCAGGGTGATGTTGATGGACATGAGTTCCTCCCTGATCCCCAGATACTGTTCCTCCTGCAGCCGCTGGGTCTCCTGAAACTTGGGCAGTACTGTTGCCATCCTCTCCTGGGAATGATGGTACGCTCCCATGATGTTGGAAAGGGCCTCGTGGAGAGTGGGTTCCCTGGGCCTGTCCTCCCCCTGTCGCAGAGCAGTCCTCCCAGTTCCCCTGTTTTCTTGTGCCTCTGTCCCCTGAACCGTGTGCCCACTGCCACTGCCCCCAGGTCCCTGATTGTCTTGGGTTGGTGGATTTGCCTGGGTTCCCTGTAGTGGTGGACACACTGCTGCTTGATGTGTCCTGGGGACAGAGGGATGGGCCCGCTGGGTGGGTGCTGTGTTGGTGTTTCCTGAGGGGGGAGGCTCTGTGGTGGCTTGTGCCAGTGTCAGTGGAACCGACTGTCCCGAGGACCCAGATGGGCTGGGCTGGTCATCTAGATCCAGTTGGACAGAGCTGCTGTCATCACTGTGGGCCTCTTCTGTGGG
This sequence comes from Pleurodeles waltl, assembly GCF_031143425.1. Taxonomy (NCBI): domain Eukaryota; kingdom Metazoa; phylum Chordata; class Amphibia; order Caudata; family Salamandridae; genus Pleurodeles; species Pleurodeles waltl. The sequence continues at coordinate 983,288,700 of NC_090448.1, forward strand.
TGGAGTGGACATGTCTGGAACCTCCTGTCCGGTGACGTTGGGTAGAGGTCCTGTAGAGGTGTAAAGGCATGATTATTGCATCTGTGTGTGCCCTTGTGTGCAATGGGTGGGTGACCCTGTACTCCGGTGCTTGCATTCTTGTCTAGGTCCTTGTGTGACATTTGGTTTGGGGTCTGTGTGGGTATCTGTAGTGGACATGCTTTGGTGTTGCATGCAGGGCTTGGTGTTGGGATGGGTGGGTTGTGATAGTGGGACATTTGTGAGGTGTTGGAGTGATGGGGGTGAGGGTGAGGGTGGGGTATGTTATAGCATGCAGGTAGGGTGGGGGATGTAATAGTTAAGATTTGAATTACCAGAGTCCATTCCTCCTGCTACTCCTGCGAGGCCCTCAGGATGCAGTATAGCCAAGACTTGCTCCTCCCATGTTGTTATTTGTGGGGGAGAAGGTGGGGGTCCGCCGCCAGTCCTCTGTACTGCAATCTGGTGTCTTGAAACCACGGGGAAGCACCTTCCCCCATAGGTCATTCCACCTCTTCCTGATGTCATCCCGTGTTCTTGGATGCTGTCCCACTGCGTTGACCCTGTCTACGATTCTGCGCCATAGCTCCATCTTCCTAGCTATGGAGGTGTGCTGCACCTGTGATCCGAATAGCTGTGGCACTACCCTGACGATTTCCTCCACCATGACCCTGAGCTCCTCCTCAGAGAACCTGGGGTGACTTTGAGGTGTCATGATGTGGTGTGGGTGATGTGTGAGGTGGTGTCGGTTGTGATGTGTGAGGGAATGTGTTGTTGAGTGTTGTCTGAGGTGCGTGGATGTTGTGTGAGTGATGGTGTTGTGTGCCTGTGGATGCTAGTGTTGTCTCTGGTGGTGTCTCTCTCTGGGCTTCTTTATCAATTTTGGTCGTAGGGGTTTGTGGGTGATGTGGGTGTGTGTTTTATATTGTATTGGGTGTGTGGGAGTGGTGTGTGTATGTGTATCAGGTGTGTGTATTTCGAATTGTCCAATGTGGTTGTGTTTTGTAAATGTGTGTGTATTTTGAGTGCGGCGGTGTGTACCGCCAATGGAATACTGCGGTTGAAAGACCGCTACGTTGATTTGTGGGTCGTGACAGGGTGGGTGTATTCCTGTTGGCGTGACGGTGGAGGTTCTGTTATCGCCAGTTTATCACTGACCTTTGGTGTGGCGGACTTGTGTGGGTGTCTGGATTTTGATGGATTCCGGGCTGTGGGTCGTAATAGCTGTAGCGGTATTCCGCCGCCGCAGCGGTGTGTTGGCGGTCTTCTGCGCGGTGGTAAGCGGGATTTACCGCCAATGTTGTAATGAGGGCCTATGACTGGTTTGGACACTGGTTCAAAAGTCACACTAACTGCAGCCTTTTTACAGACAACTCATGGCGTGGTTGAATTAAAACCTACTCTGTGATTTTAACTTGTAGTGGGAGACAACAAACGTACACATATGAGATAATTTAATGTATGCCAGAGGTTACTTCAAAAGGCTATTCAATAATTATCAATATTAGCGATGATATATCTTCAGCATTAATGAAGGAGCTCAGAGTCTGATTGGAAACTACACAACCTTGTTTTGAACCTTCTCCCAGCTATTCAAAATTGGGCCTAGAAGACTTTGCCAGAATTTTACAACTACACCCTTTGTGTAGAAGAACATACCAAACATGTTTAATAACAGTGCGAGAAGTGTCTACAGTGAAACCATATTAATGGAAGACATTCTTGGGTAGAAAATCAGTGTCACTGTGAGCAACAGACCCAGCGATGCAATCCTCACCTATGGATAATAGACTTCTTATCACCATGCTTTCAAGGATCCCCCCCAGTACGGGCATAAACTACCATGGACTTTTCTGTACTTGGATTCAGAATTTCACATATACTTCTGTAAGCATCCTACAAGGACGGACCTTGTAGGATGCTTACAGAGATATATGTGAATTTCTGAATCCAAGTAAAGACATCACTATCTGGACTACAAGTCCCATGATGCAGGAGTAAAAGCATGTCTGGGGTATGGCAGCATGGCAATGACACTTAGAATACTAAGAATTCAGATGGATTTCTATTTACTCTCCTGCTAGACGGATGAGATTTGCACAAGTTTTGCACTACACAACTTCCTAGTGACATTCCCTGTTTGTTCTCCTCCAGAGCTGTGTTATGTTTCCTAGTATGTCACGTTAGTGATAGGTAAAACAGTTTAAGTTGAACGTAGTGAGGCAGGATCGTTTTTAAAATTCATAGACTACTTTGCAGAAAGAGATAGCTAAACCTTTATAAACAGCAGAGGAAAGTGGGACGTTGAGTGGAAGAGGAGGTATTCTGGGTCCATACTTGGGACATTTCACTTGTGTTTTTTTTTCATCCCTATACCTTCCACATCCCTAATACGACCGGAGAGGGGGAAAAAGTGTGTATCTGCAAAACAGCCTTCACTTACACCCCTTTCTACTTTGTTTCAACCTTATCGGCTGTCCTCGGCTCTGTTAGCAGGGTGGACTATGAGGGAACAAGGAAAACACATTTGCAGGGGTGTTGACACTATGGAACTACAGGTTCATGGGTAACTCAATTTGCTGAATGATCTATAGTGGAAAAAGCCCAAACTTGGGCAGGTTACAATGAAATGCCAAGTCCTGACACCAGAAAAATTGATTCTGAAGACTCACACAAAGAATGAGACGAACACAAATGCTGGTCAGAGCTCAGGCATTCTCTATGTTCCCTGGCTTTGGAACTACTCAAAGAGTGGAAGGCCACCTACTTGAAATATATCACATTATCATCACTCTCTCACACAGTCCAGATGAACCCCTGTACTGGACTAACTCTACATAAATAACAACCAGACCAGGCCAGTAGCCCATGCAAAGGTTGACAACGCCCCACATTACATAGCCAGTGAATTTCCATATACTGACTGCATGCAGTCATTGGGTCCAGCCTCACACTAAAGAACTGGTCCTGCTGATGGTCCAGGCAGGATGTGAACAGATCCATTGAAAACGTGCTAATCAAGAGTAGGAAAATCTCAGAATCTAGTTTCCACATGCTGGAATCCTGAAGAATTCTGGACTTCCAGTCCACGATATTGGACGAGCCCAGAAGGTGTTCTGCCATTACTGAGACCTTGTGCGAGAGGCTGTATTCCCCAAAAGTCCCTTGCAAGGCCCAACAGGGCTTTGGTCTTTGTTCCACTAGACGGTTGATGTCTCGGACCGCAAAGACATTGTCCACCATGAGAAGGACACAACATTGGCTTTTGTCCTTGTTCCAACACTTGACTGCAAAGGGACCCTCCAGTAGTTCCAGACAATTGATGTGTAGGGAATTTTCTTGAGAAGATGAACTTCTGTCTATAGATAACTCTCCACAGCGGGTGTCGTAACCTGTAATGCTGGTGTCCGACTTCATGATAAGGTCTGAGCTAGAGCTGAAAATGGCCCTGCTGTTCCACAAGTCCAAGTCCATGGGACATAGCCACCACTTGCATCTCTTCCTTGGCCTCAGGAGTTAGGGACACCAGCTCCGTATAAGACAAACCAAAACGAAGATGGAAGGCCTTCAGGCGTTGTAAAGCCCGATGGTGTAGGAGCCATGTGAAGATCATCTGAATCGAGGAAGAGAGGAGGCCCACTATCCGTGCCACCTGTTGCAATGATGTTTTGGTATCTGTCACAGTTTTGTGGAGAACCTGACTGATCTTGGCCAACTTCCTGGAGGGCAGGCTGAGTGAAGGCTCTACTGAGTCTATGACGAAGCTGAGGAAGGTAAGAGATTGAGTTGGGCTAAGATGGGATTTCTCTGCATTGATGATGAAGCCCAGAGACTTGACCAGATCCACAGCCATTTAAAAGTGCTCTGAAAGGCAGAATTATGTTTATGTAGACGATCAGACGGACTCTCCAAGATCGCTGGTGTTCCATGACCGGTGTGAGGACCCCGGTGAAGCACTAAGGGGCCAAAGGCAGGCCAAACGGGAGGGAGGTAAATTTGAACACTTGAATCTGTGATGAGGTGGAAAGATCAGAATGGAGAAGTAAGGGCAAGGGAATAGTCAGGAAATTTAAGTAGTCCCCACTTTTAACTAAAGTGGTGATACCACCAAGCAAGCGATGCAAGTGAGCCAAACTCTCCCTAGAACAGCTTCCTTGTCTCTTCCATCTTTGCATCTATCCATTCACTCTCTCACCCTTCCCTCCACCTGCTGATATCCAATATTTCACCTTCATATTCTGTCATACATCATTCTTTCATCCATCATTCAGTAGGCCCAATTCCATCCATCCATGCAGTCTGTCATCCATCTACTGTGCCATCCATCCATCCTTCCACTTTGTCATACATCAATCCATTCACTCTGCTATCCATCTCCTTTGCCATTCATGCATCCTCTCTGCCTTACATTAATCCACCTTGCGACGCATCCATCCATCCATTCTGCGATCCATCCAACTAGACACTCTGCCACCCATCCATCCATCCTACACCAACCCAAGGATCCATCTGTTCTGCCATTCATTCAGCCATCTATCTATCCAATCTGGCATCCATTCTCTCTGCCATCCATACATCCATCCACTCTCACATCTGTTTCATCCACTCTGCCATCCATTCACTCTGATATCCATCATCGCCTTTGCCATTCATCAATCACCCCATCAACTCTGCCATCCATCCATCCACTCCGCCATCTCACCATCCATTCATCCACTCTGCCATTCATCCATCTATCCTATGTCATCCATCTATCCTCTGTCATCCATCCATCCACTCCACATCCATCCATCTACTCTGCATCCATCCACTCACTCTGCCATTGATTCATCCACCCTGCCCTCCATCCATCAACTCTACCATCCATCCATTCTGTCATGCATCCACCCATCCACTCTGCCATCCATTCACTCTGCAATCCATCAATCTACTCTGCCATCCATTCACTCATCTTTTCACCCACTCATCCATCCCTTTATTTTGCATTCCATTCACTTGCTTGTCCATCCATCCTTCCATCCCTTAACTCTTCTATCCTTTGACCTGTCCATTTACTTTCCATCCCTTTACTCTGCCATTGTTCTACCTGTCCACCCACCTATCGATCCATCCTTCCACTCTGCCATCCTTTCACCTGTTCATCCAGCTGTCCATTCATCCATCCATCCATTTACTCTGCCACCCCTCAACCTGTCCATCCACCTGCCTATTCACTCACTCATCCATCCACCCCTTTACGTTGCCAACTTTTCACCTGACCATCCACCTATAAGTCACCCATCCTTTCACCCACTAATTCATCCACATACACATTCATTCACTCACACATTCATAAATACTTTCTTCTTTTCACCGTCCTTCCAATACTCCGTCTTTTTTTCCCTGTTCTATATAATCAGCTGTCGCTTCTTTTTCCTCCAGCTTGCTCTTCTATTGACGCTGTATGCCAGCATTAACGAGGAGCTTTTGTTTGCTGAGTTCTAGACCCATAAAGAACCCTACTGCCGCTGTAGCTCCTAAAGTGAGGAGTTCACTACACCCCTGAGTACGTGTCTGAGGTCGAGGCGCAGCATCCAGCCTCCAGGGCAGAACACGTCTCACAGGAAGTGAATTCCATCCATTTTGAAGTGGCAATAGATCAATCACCCGTTGAAATCTTTGAGGCTGATAACCGGGCAATGACCTCCATCCCGTTTTTCAACCAGAAAAAGATTGCTCAGAAAGCCAATGGGATGCAGGAGAGAGGGTACAATGGCCTGTTTTGCCAACTATGTGATCTCCAGGTTTATGAGAGGCGTGTCTGAGTCAGGAAAAACAAGGGGTAGTGGATGATGAGGGTGTGAATGGAAGCCATAAAACTCTATCAGAAACCCTTGTGTGGTTTAAAACTCTATCTGAAACCCTTGTGTGGTTTGCAATACCCACGCATCTGAAGTGATTTCCCGCCAATTCCCCAAAAACTGGGCCAAACTGCCCCCGGCCACCATAAGAGATGGAAATTTTGGACTCACCTTTAGAACGTCCTTAGGACAGCACCTCTGGACCCCCTGAGGCGGGAACCACTTCTAGGAGGGGAGGGATAGAATCCACCAAAGCGACTGGAGTCTTGCACTGTGCCCGTCTGCCTTAGCCTCTGAAGGAGGGCTGTGATGCAGGGCAGCCTCCTGTAATGATGGGTCCTGCACCTGATGGATGCTTCACAACACGGTGGCAGAGAAGCGTTGGGTGCGCTCTGGCGGACACTGGGGGCCCGAGCACACCAAGAATGAGATTATTTTTTAATTCACTGGCACAATAGCAGGGCACAAAATATCATACAATCAAGCACAATACTGTACATGGAAATGTTATAAAGTGAATATAAGAGAAAAGAAGTCTCATCTGAAGAAGAGACTCAAGGCCTGACCTGAGGGGGCGGAGCCACGACGAAAGACGGAGAGTTAACAAGGACAGAGGACTTTATTATAGTGGACTGAACTGTGGTTGTTATGAGAATGTTTTTCATTCATACCTTCCCTGGTGTTTATGGGAGAGGTAGTTTTTCTGCTGATATGTGAAGTTCCTTATGGCTGCTATTATTAAAAAAGTAAAGAAGGAACAGTATAATCCTCGCCTCCGGTCCTGATATAGAATTGTGAAACAATTGCACAGTTTCCCAAGTTTATTACTCTTAAAAGTCAAGACTTCGATTTTATTTTCAAAAATTGAGGATCAACAAACTGCTGTAAATATGACAACTGATTACTCAAACCCTTAGGTGTTAAATCAAGAACGACAATGTCATCTGCATCATACAGACATGGGAAGTAACGACTCCCATTTCTTGGCGGGTCTCCATTACTACTAGATGTGGGGAATCAGAAATTCAGAAATACTTAAGGAAAAGCAATACAGAGGCTAGCAGACAGCCTCGTTTTAGACCGTTTTTAGTGTGGGTTATGGAAGACAAACCCTGGTCACCCCCTAAAAGCACTTGACACCAAATAGAGAAATGTAAAGCAATAATTAATTATAGCAAATTATATGGCATGCCTAATCTATGCAGTTTTTCTGTTAAACTGGGTGATCCTTGCTGTTGAACGCCATGGAGAGATCTATAAAAGCTGCACAGACAGGGATACCACGCACAGTAACCTACTTTTCCACAAGTAATTGTAATATTAAGATGTTATCTAAGTAAGGTACAGTAGTTTTTCCCAACGGTAGCTTCTTCAATTGGTATTATCTTTTCCTCTTCTACCCAAAAAAGCAAGTATTCAAGGATCATTTTGGCAAAACATGTTTCTACTGCATGTAAGAGAGCAATTTATAACACTCTTGGACCAGGATGGTGTGATTACACAACGTTAGTAACAATATTCAAAGACTGGGGTTAGAAAGGTTGCCTCATGGCCTCCACCTTAATTACTGAAAAGTGGATCTCACCGGAGACAGCCCATCGCACAGGAAGATCTCATTCTCCTGATGGAACCCTCACTCTGTTTTGTAGAGGGGGGAAATATGAAGACAGGGAATTTGAAAGAGGGTGGACTGTCCAAGAATCACCTTTGTTACATCATTAGTGGCACATAACTCATAGATATATTTACTCCATTTCTCTTACTTAATTAGAGTTGGGAGAGACCTAACTCTGTTCCCATAACATTTGGAAATAATCTCCCAGATGTGTGTATAAAAAGGTTGCCCCAAGGCATCAACCCTATATTTTTATGATTCTTTTATCAGCCTCATCTCTCTCTTGTGATGTGCCCTAGCCCCTTGCAAGGATCCTCTCTCTGAATCAAAGAGCACCCTTTGAAGTATACTGAAGAGCCTAGCTCTCCCTTTATTTAGTGTGTCATGCCCAGCTCAAAAGTATGCAGCAATCCACATATCTGTCTAAGGGGAATTCCTCTGCTTCTCCATATGCCTCCATTGACAATTAGACTTGGGGCTCCCAAAGTGGAGCCCAGATGCTTCCATTTATTGTACCATTCACAGGCACATGTATGCCCATACATGCATATAACACACAGCACTACATCTCTAATGTATTATACCGTTCACAGGCACACATATATATAACACACACGCTCTGCTCAGTGCTGCATCACCCCTGTCTTCTACCATTCAGAGGCACACATACACGCAGCACATGTATAATACACATGTACTGCACAAAACTACACATCAAACAGATGTAGGCTAACAGTGAGTTAAGCACACACAGTGGAACTATAAATAAGAGAGCCAGCAGGACTCACTCCAGTAACACAGGTAAAAATGGCCTGTTCACTCCTACTGATCAGGTATGTTGCCATCACCACTCTCGTGCTGCTTAACTCTTGGCAAAGGCAGTAGCCCTTCACTACTATGAGGGTAGTGGTTTGGGCACCCCTCCCGGTGCAAAAAAGACCGCAATCACTCGAGACAGGCCTCTGTCATGATGAACACATGATCTGTGTTTGCCCATAACAACAAAAGTCAGCATCAGGAAATCAGACATCATTCCAGTAGGGGCACTCAGGGCAGGGGTGTGCGTCCATCACCATGCAAGGGACTTTTCTGTCCCAACAGCTATATTACAAAAAATCTGAGGAATACCAGTGAGGTAATTAGGATAACATTAGTTGTTGTTTACTGCCTATGGAACCTCTGGACTCAAGTTGTTTACTCTGGCACAAGATTACAATATTCAGTTATTGGGGAGAGGTTTTCGGCAGAAAGCTATAATATTTCAAAAGTTTGCTGGCTCTGATACCTCCACCTTCTGCATTTCAGTCCCACAGATCAGTGTGACTGAAACACTCAATGTATCTGCAACCTGGTGACTGAGAATCCACTTAACACTGTCACAAACAGTCCTACATAATTCCTGCACCCTAAGTCAACATGATATCACCAACCACTTGCATGAATCCACATACTCCCCCATCAAAGATCACACCTAATCCATATGAATTTAATCTAACACATAGACAGTGGTGTAAATGGTGGAATGGTTTCTGTAAGAGTACCAGACTAACCTCAATAACTAACAATAACAATGGAAAAAACACTAACCATGGGTCACACTCACTGGCAGAGAGTGTTTCACAGCGTTAACAGTGACAGTTAAGCACTGTATGAATGCAATTACAACACAATAAAACATATAAACATCCTGGCCCACACTAATACAGATACCATAACATTCAGAGGGCAGGTTCTCAAATGTAGGTCATACAGACTGTATAATAATTTACATATACTGCTTGAAACTCTCACACTCCCATAAGACAAAACTGCCACTGCACATGTCCATCATCCAGTACTATTTCAGTCCACAGCCATAAACCACCCATCACCAACTGAACAGGTATGGCATAAATTAAGAGATTTCCCACATGCCGCTGGCCAACAGAGAGCTTTTAGTCTACCACTGCAGGTCCCAACAAGATAATTACTACCACCTCTTCTTGACATCTCACAGAGACAATCAGATTTGGGATGACATTACCAAAGTCCATCCCAACAGATCTCTCCACCACATACTCCTCCAACTTATACCTGCTCATAACCTTCACATTTAAACCAAATATCTCAGAAAGGACATCTCAGTGCAGTAACCAGCTAAATTGATGATGGTAATCAGACTTACCGTAAAGGGATCTGCAGAGCCATTCAAAGCTCCCAGCTTACTGAAAATCGTATGCTGCACACCCCTCTCTTGCACACACACTTCTTCATCCATCACACTGCTAAGCAGTATCCATCACACTGCTAAGCACTGCATCCATAATATGATAGCCACACTGTTGTGTCCCATATTATTAATGCACCTTGGTGATCACCATGCACAACACTGAAACTTTTCTAACATAAGATCAAAACAAGGACAACACACTTCAAGCCACACACCCTGCACAGCACAGTGTAGCATACTACCCATGTCGGCAAGTGCTTCTGTGCCCCACATAACGATAGTAGGTGCTATGTAAATGCTCCAATACACTGAAATACATGTTTGCAAGTGAACTGCTTAACTGGTCATTGAGCTTTAGTTCCCAAAGTCCCTATTGTTCAATTTTTTTCCATGCATTCTGTGGCTTATGGCCCTGTTTATCCTATTATAAACCCTGGTCTATTTGTCCCAGAATGCAATGAAATAAAGCAAGGCTGGAAGAGCTAGTCATGTATGGCCCTGAGAAACTTGAGAGCATGAGTTAATATGTTTGTACATTGCCATTCCAAGCCGTTTCCTTGCACTGCTGATTGGCTCTCTGTTTCTTATACTTCCCTCTTCGGCTGACATGAGGAGGTATATTTTGCTGTCCTCTCTGCTGGTTCACGTATTCCCGAGGCATAAGGCAGGATTTGCAGCCTCTTTTCTTCCTAAGGAGAACAGAGTGCAATAAAGAGTGGAAAGGATGTGGCCTAACAGCTAGAGCTGTCAATTTTGGAACTGGAGAACCAGTTTCAAGTCTTAACTTTGGCTCAACATTCAGTGACTCTGGACAAATCACTTAATCTTCCCAATTCCTACCGAAATAAAAACTGGCAAAGCCAATAGTTTGCACCTATGTGAGAACTTTTGGCTTTGCCAATGTCTTTTAGCTATGTTGTGCAGCAGCATGGCTGCTGTTCATCCTGGCTAAAAGTTAGTGTTCTAGAGTAGAGTGGCATATAGTGACATAAAGAGGAATGGGGTGGCGTAGAAATGTCACAGAGTGGCGTGGCATGGAGTAGCATAGAGTAGAGTGCCATAGAGTGAGTGGAATAGAGTAAAGTGGCGTAGAGTGGCGTGCTGTATAGGAAAGTGGTGGAGAGTCACATAGAATGCCATACAGTGGAGTGTTGTGGAGTGGCATTATATGGAATGGAGTGGCATAGAGTAGAATGAAGTTGAGTGTCATAGAGCAGAACGGAGCGTTGTAGAGAGGACTGGCATACTGTGACATAGAGTAGCATATAGTAGAGTGACCTTGAACACTGGCATAGAGTAGAGTGGTAAAGAGTGGGGGGGGGCAAAGGGAGGAGTGGAGTAGAGTGGCATGCTGTAGGGTGGCATAGAGTGGTGTTGAGACAAGAAGAGCGGAGTGGCGGAGTCCTGTAGAGTGGCATTTTGTGGAGTGGAGTGGAACAGAGTAGAGTGGAGTGCTGAATAGTAGTGTGATGAGGAGTGGTATAGAGTGGAGTGGCATAGGGGGGAGTGGTATAGTGCATAGTGGAGTGGAGACAAATAGGGTGGAACAGAGTAGAGTGGTGCAGAGTGATGTAAAGTGGAGTGGTATAGAGTGCAGCAGAGTAGAGCGGCATACAGAGGGGGTAGAGAGGAGTAGAGTGGCTTGGAGTAGAGTGGAGTGGTATCAGATGGGGTAGAGTGGCATGTAGTGGCATTGAGTTGAGTGGGGTAGAATGAAGTGGAATTCCGTAGAGTGGAGTGGCTTACAGTGCCCTAGAATGCCACTGTGTGGACAGAACTGGAGTGGCATGGAGTGGTTTAGAGCACAGTGGCATATCATAAAGTGGTGTAGAGTAGAGTGTAGCAGAGCGGCAATAAGTGGCACAGAGTGGTGTGGAGTAGCGAGGAGAGTAGTAGAGTGCTCTAGAGTGGCGTAGAAAGAAGTGGCATTCAGTAAAGTGCAGAACAGTGGAGTGGCATAGTTTAGGGTGGCTTAGAGTATAGTGGCGTACAGCTGAGGGTGTGGAGTGTCATAGAGTGGTGAAGAGTGGAGTGGCATAGAGTGGCGTAGAATGCAGTGGTGCTGAATAGTACAGTTGTGGGTGTAACTGAAGCGTTAATAGAGATGCCAGATTGGGAGGAACCAACATAAATAAGAGGCTGTATGCCTGTGTTAAAAGTAGAAAAGCACACTGCACGTCCAAAATGCTTATAAAATTAAAAAATAAAAAGGAGGAAGAAGAAAGATGAGTAACAAGTCATGTACTTGATCTAACCTTAGGGTTGCCATATTTACAGAGGAAAATACTGGCCATCTGTTCTAGTTTAAAAGTCTGCAAAGGCCAGAGGTGATACTAAAAAGGACTTTAAACAGAATCATATGTATTCATTTGTATCATGACTTTTCCACCTTTGGTTGCTTTAATTATTAGTCATGATTCATTAGCACAGCTCTAGAACTGATTTTGAAATGCCTTATAATTACTGTTTGAAGTATGTACAGAATAGGGCTAAAAATACTGGTTTTAGACGATTTTGCTTAGTTTTATGTCGGCCAAGACATTAAAATACCAGTAGTGCCAGTAGAAAACCACTCATGTGGCAACCCTATCCATGCTCTAGGTTGGGCTTTACACAAGAAAGGAAGGGAAGCCCACAGGAGCTAAGCAATCGAAATGCTGCAAACGAGTGACAAGGAAAACAACTAATGATATGCTGTGGACGGATTGTAAGCGACACAATAACAAATATTCTAGCTATTGCGTCAAGAAGTGTAAATTCTTTTAAGGACACGGAGGCGAGGATTATGCTTTCTCTTTCTTTACTGAAAGAATACAGCAGCCAATAAACATTTAAATAACAAAAAAAATACATAAACCAACATTGCCAGTAGTCCATAACCTGACCAATCTGCGGTCTACAGTCCATATAAATGTATTTGTGTCCTTAGTTCTTCGTCTTTCTTTGCCATAACAAAACAAGACAACCTGAGTAAGAACCAAATCTTCAAATCCAACCAGGATCCTCACCCTGGAATCCAAAAGGTTACTGTACAATCGCTCTGGTCACAGAAACATTGGATCCTTATGCACCTTTGTTATCAGAACCTAATAGAGACAAAGCAGATCGCTAATATCCCATTTAGAATGCGTAAACAGGGAGGGAAATCTCATTGGATACAGTATATCAAATATGCATCACCAAGTTTGATAACTTCATGGATGTAATAAATATCAAACATTTTTTTTAAATACATACATAATAAGGGTGGGATAATCCTTGCCTCCATGTCCTTAATAGAAATGAAAATTCTTGACGCAATAGCTAGAATTCTTTTTATTCTAGGTCAGGACCGGCAGCTTCGTATAATGCTAGTTCAAAGCTGATCCACCATAACCAAAGCTACATCTACAATAGGTTTATGATAAAAAATACCTTAAATGTATTATCAGAAGACCAAACTGCAGCATTCATAATGTCCTCCAAACGAGAACTAGCTCCAAAAGTCTTAGAGGCCATAGCACCCCTCATAGAATGTGAAGCAAAAGAGGAAACATCTATATCTGCTTCAGCCAACAACCATTTAACCCATTTAGCCAATGTGACAGAGGAGACTGGAGAAAATGGTTTCTGTAAGGAAATTAGTAATTGTCCTTGAGTATCCTTGTGAAATTCACGAGTACAATCTCCATGTGCCTTTATGCATCGTACCACACATAATTTAGGATGATGTGGAAAAGCTGGATAAGATACACATCTAGAAGCAGTATGCCTTGAAATGGAAAAGGAAACCCCTGAAGAAGTAAATACTCGACCTTTTAAATCAAGGGCTTTCAATTCTGATACCCTTCTGCATGAAATAAGACACAATAATATTGAGAGTTTGGCCGACAACTGCTTACATGATAATTCTTCATTACATGGACAATTTCAAAGAAAGCGAAGCACAATGTCAACATCCTATAAAACTGTATATTTAGGCTAAGGGGGTATGACCATGCTGATTCCCCTTAAAAGTTTGCAAACTAAAGGGTGTTCACCCACTGGTTTGCCTTCAAAATGAGGATGTCCAGCTGAAATAGCAGATCTAAAATTATTGATAGTCCTATAAGCCAAACCTCACGTAGCCAAATCTGATAGAAAATTGATAATCATGCTAATGTGGGTCCCCAGGGGATCAATACTCCGTTCACCGCACCAACCCATCCATTGCTTCCCAGAAGCCTCATATGTCTTATGAGTGGAAGGTGCCGAGAAGAAGGAAGAAGCTTCTCTCAAATCACTCAGCATTTGCCAACGTCCCCTGAAAGTCTCCACGCCATGAGGGACAACAGTCCCTGTATTATCAGAGGATGAGGGAGGAGTCCCAGCTCCAGAAGTAAAGTAGGGAACGACGGCAGAAGAACCGGAGAGGCACAAATTAGTGACATTGCCACCGGGAACCACGACTAAGCCCTCCACAAAGGTGTTATCAAAATGACCCCTGTCTCAGGACCTGAGAGAGTACCCTCTGAATCATGGACAAGAAGGGAAAGGCATACGAGAGAGTGCTCCTCCAGACCTGAAGGAAAGTGACCGTCAGCAGGGCTGACGGATCCAATCTCCAACTGTAAAAGAGAGGGAGTTAAGTATTGAGATGAGACGCAAAGAGGTCTATCGCACACTTGCCCCAATGATTCGTCAGTGTCAGGAAAACGGACTGGTGAAGCTTCCAGTCGCTGCCGTCCCTCAAGAAACGAGAGTTCCAATTTGCTACCACATTGGAACATCCCAGAATGTATTCCACCACCACCGATATTGGATGCTGAAGGCAAAAATTCCAGAATTCCTTGGCAATCTCCGCCAATACTCGGGACCTGTTCCCGCCCAATCGATAGATATATTGCACCGCCGAGATGTTGTCCATATGCAACAGTATACAACAGCTGGCTTTGTGGGGAGAAAGATAGCGAATCACAAAAGCTTTCGCCAGTAGTTCCAAGCAACTGATGTGTAGGGAAAGTTCCTCTGGAGACCACCTTCCCCCGTCTCTTCCGTTCCACATCTTGCCCCCCCCACTGACTGGCATACGACTCTATGACTATCTCCGGGACAGAGGCAAAGATGGCTTTGCCATTCCAAGCATCCATGTGCTCTAACCACCAGTATATCTCTGCTCGGCCTTCGTCTGTCAGAGAAATTTGCTCTGCATAACTCAAACCTTGGCGAAGATACAGAATCTTTAGACGCTGAAGGACCCTGTAATGTAAGGGACACGGAAATATTGCTTGGATAGATGAGGCTAGAAGCCCTACCAGCCTCGCCAAAGTCCTCAATGATATACTTAGAGAGGCAAGGGCTTTCCGTAACTCTCTCTTGATCAAAGACCGTTTCGCCAGAGGAAGTTTTAACTGTGCTTTGACAGAATCAACCTGGAAGCCTAAGAATTCTATGCATTGTGAGGGAATGATGATGGGTTTGTCTGAATTTATCAGAAACCCCACGTCCTGTAAGATCTGAATGGTCCAACATAGATGAACAAGAACTAACTCTTTGGAGTGGGCCATAATCAGAATGTCGTCTAGATAAATAATTAGGCGAACGCCTCTCTCTCGAAGAACTTGCACGACAGGTCGCAGCAATTTGGTGAAACACCATGGGGCCGAGGACAGACCGAAGGGAAGGACTGCGAACTTGAACCACAGGTTTCCCCAACAAAACTGCGGGAATCTGTGATGCGGCGCAAAAACTGATACTGTCAAATAAGCATCTTTAAGGTCTAGACGGACGAGCCAATCCCCCTCCTGCAACAGATCTCTTAAAAAATACCTTCCCATCTTGAAATGGCAGTAGACTATGTAGGAATTGAACTCCGTGAGATTCAGAACCAGGCGGTATACTCCTTTCTTTTGCATGAGAAAGACTGTGCTGACAAACCCTGAGGGGTGCAAATCTGTAGGTACTATCGCCTGCTTCTGTAGAAGAGAAGCAACATTGTCTATGAAACTGCTCTCTGCTTGGGAAAAATGTAGAGGAGAAGGAATGACTGTCTCTTTGGGAGGGGAATAAAAGTCTAACTGTTAACCCAGTACAGTTTGTAGGACCTAGGGATCCTGAGATATTTTTTTCCAATCTTGCAAATGCTCTTTTAATCTGCCCCCCCAAAAACACTTGGGAAAAGGGAATGATTCTCACCTGGGTGCCATGTCTGGGTTGTTGAAGTTGCCCTTATTTCTGCCTCGATGGGCACAATCTCTACCTCTCCTGCGGGAGGGGTAGAATCTTGAAGAGGATTGGTAGGATCCACTGCCTCTCTGCGAGTATGTGGAGGAGGCCTGATAGAAACCACTGCCTGGCGTTCGGCCTCTATAGCGTCCGGTCCTGAGAAAACATCTGCCACTAAACATCTTTTTCATGGAGGTAGCCTTGTCCAGGGTGGAGAATGTGAAGATTTATTTGGCAAGAGCCTTAATAAATTTGTTCCCAAACAAGAGGCCATTAGCCATTGAACCGGGCTCCGAAGAGGGCAATTCAACCAATTTGGAATCGATCCTCATCAAAAATGACTTGCGCCACTCCGTGGACATGGTGTAAGTGGCTTTGCTGAGGTAGCAAATTGCTCTTTGCGCCCACTCCAGGACTGCTTCAGGATCTAAGGGGTTATTATTATCCTTGGCCTGGACTGCAAGCTCTAGAATCTTTGTGATAGGCCCTGAAATATTCAAAAGCTTATCCTGACAGTCTCTCCAGGCTCTGTCCAGTGCCTTCTTTGGATCCTTTGCAAATTTTTAAAGAAAAGTGGCCATACTAGGGTCTAACTCCGGTGTGTCTGCCACTTTGCTAGTCAGGGAAGGATGGGGCATCCGAGCGCAGAGTGTTGTGAACATCCTTGTCAAAACTCTTGCGCAACCTGTCCTGGACATAGTGCACAACATCCATAGAGGGCACCCATTCGGTGGATCTCTGGTGAATAATACTCTCTGGATCAAAAAAGAAGCTCCTCTGAACCACTGTCTCTTCGGCCGGGTGGTGGGATTTGTGTTTCCGCTTACCTGACACTTTAGGTTCATCCCGAGTTTTTTCAGAGGAATGGGAAGCTGAAGATTGAGATTCCTCAGGGCGCGTCAATCCATGAGAGGACAACTCTCTTGGGGTCTCAGTGAGATCTTGTTTATGTTCATGGTCTCGGAGGTCCGAGAAAGCCATCTGAGACAAAATGTCTGAGGAGGATCTAGGACGCTGGTAGGCCTTTGGGTCCAGATTCCCTTAGGCAAAACCCTTGGATGATTTTACCGCCCTGTCAGGCGTTCTCAGGGGTAATTAGGCAACAGTAACCACACATGTGTTGTCTGTTGGCGAGATCCGAAGCAGAAAAGCCCCGGATCTCATCCATGCATGCGTGCGGTGTGAAAATCAAGAGAGAGCTTGCCTCTCTGAAACCAGCGCTCGTACGGCTTTAAGATCGCCGTAAAAACACTGCCCGAACACTGGGACATCCCACAAGGCGTTCCCGAGACACGCCAGAAGTCTCCGGCGCTTCAGCACTCACCACAACTGTTAAATCCCAGAGGGAAAAATGAAGAGGTGAGCGAGTGCAGAACGCTGTACACACCAAAGACTGGAGGGAGCCAGTCAGCCAGCACCGTTCAACCCCTGCTCCAGCTCTACGGCTACAATAAAGTAAATACAATTACACCAATACATGCAAACAAAATGTTGTACCTAAGCTACTGGGTACTTATCTAATGGCTACAGAGCAGCAAAGTAAGAGGAAGGACTAAGGACACAAAGACATTCATATTGACTGTAGACAGGGATTGGTCAGGTTATGGACTACTCGGAATATTAGGTTATGTAATTTTTTGTTATTTGGACGTTTATTGGCTGCTATATTATTTCAGTAAAGAAAGAGAAAGCATAATCCGAAGCCTCCGGTCCTGACACAGAATTGTAAACAATACTCTCACGAAAGAGCACATGCACTATGTAGGTAAGACCTAAAAATGAAACGTTTTCTTGTGTAATGTAATTGGTGCTCATGTAAAGCACTCCCATACCTTCAGAGTTCCCCTTACATAAAATACAAAAATGTGGCAAAAATCGAGACAAGTCAGAGGATGATAAACTTTCTCTCCTTAACTCTGCCTCCAAGTCCCTAATCTAGGCAGTCACCCCTAAAAGTTTCCGTTTGAGTCGAAGCGTGCTGCTGCCCCACCCACCACCCCATCAAAAAAAGGAACTACCACAGTAAGCTCCCCTTTACTTCTATTACCCCTCCTCCTCCAACCATCTTGAATGAAGCACAGCCCTTCAAACACCTTAGCCCACCTACACCTCTACTTCCATCCTATGAAAAAAAATATTTAAAAAACAAGGCAAACTCGAAACACGAGCACCCAAGTCAGCCCAGTCCAGGCGCCACAGACAGTCCCTTCCGCTTGGGCGTCACTTCCAGGATTTATGTACTCTTGGGAGTAACACATAATTAGAAAATAAAACGAAGGTGGAGAGGACCCGAAACAAGGCACAGCTGAGTTAACCTCTACCCCCACCAACACGAAAGGGAGGCTTAGCTCTCAGACAGGCCGCCCCCACGTGGGTCAATTCCAGGAATGTAATCAGATATCTTCAATAACAGAGTTCGAGCAGACCCAAAGAGACTGCCGGGCCCACACCCCCTCCAACAGTCTCCTTCCTTAAACAAGTGCACCCGCCCACGTGTATTCCAGGAAAATAACAGGCAGGCGTGGGCACGTGCCCCAGAACCCGCCCATCCACGGTAAACAGGCACTGAACGGACAATGCACCACAATGCCGTACACTCGATTAGCAGGGCGAGAACTGCATGAGCAGCGTCCGCAAAATGCGTTGCATATAAAATATTACAGTCTACCAGAGTTCACATCGGATTCGAGACGGTCTGCAAGTCTATTTTTTAGGCATCCTATCTCTTCCGAATATGTGCATGGCCTCGTTTTTCTTATCCACTTTGTGTTTTTTTTCCTACCATGAGGCAGTTTTTTATCGTTCGGTTTTACCGGCAACCACGTGGCAGGCCAAAGAATCGCATCGAAACCGGACCTCTTCCCGCACATAATTACACCACACTCAGTGCACAGCACCACTAACAGTTTGCACAGCAGCCAATAAACTGCCTTCCTTTGTGGGGGAAAAACAGAAATCAAAGAAACGCGCACCGCAAAGATTAAAAACAGCCAAACTTGTCAAGCTACAGAACAGCCACCCACTGGTCCACCATCAAACCAAAGGAAATCTTAATGATTCAGCAAGCAAAACACACAAATGTACCAAAACAAACCCTGGACGTCACAGTTTATCACGCCCAACTGTGCATAGAGTACAGCACACCAGATACAACACTGTGAGCTTCATTTGTAAAAGAATAAACGCCAGGGCCCAAAGGTTTGCTCACAAGCCAGCGACTAGTGCTATCTAAGTCTGGGTACCGAATACCAAGTCTGCATAGTCTTTATGCCTCTTTAATCCATCTCCCGACTCTACCTGTGTCTTTATCTCACTCTTCCAGGTTCATTCTCATTGCTGCTTTCTCACTCGATGTCTGTCTTCTCTTTCTTGCCCCTTTTTACGGTCGAGCCTACGCTAGCATGCGCTTGCGAGACATTGTAGTAGTTAGAAAAGGGCTCGGAGCCCCATCCATGTCATGTCAGTGTCTTTCATTGGTTCGTGGGCTTGCCTTTTAAAATCTGCCTGCTTTCCTTAGTGGAAGGTATGCATACGTAATGCCTTTTCCGGTGGTTAGCCCTCCTCGAGCGCAGCGACCAAGTATTGAAAACATACGAGGCACGCTGTTTTCCGTCCGGTTTGTGGACTTCTTTTTTCGCAGCGCGAGGTCGCTTGTCAGAAGTCGAGCGCTTTGCATGACATCGACCCTGTTACATAGTTAATTGCACTTTTGCCAGTTACGTAGATAATTGCACTTTTGCCGATAGGTTTCACAACGAGTGAACTGTAGCAGCGTGATCGCCCTTTATTTTCTATTTAATGAGGCAAGAAAAGTCCGGTTGGTAGTTTACAACTGCTCTAACTCGGAGAAATACGAGACCCGTTGCATTGCAAATGCTTGTTTAATTTTGCTTCTCTTGTGCTGGGCCAGACTCCTATGAGCAATAAAGGTTCCAGTCCCCAAAAACGAATGCTGGTGTGATCCACCTCCTGCATCTACTAGCGCAAATTAAGCACTACTTGTTATCCTGATTCCAGTTGGCAGTAAAACCAGGAACTCAAAAACGCTCTCTGGAAAGCCTATAGCTTGACAAGGCACTGTCGATAGCAGAAAACTGCTTTATAAATCCTAATGACATAGCTGATCTCTCATTCCCCACATAATTTGGTATAGTAAGTGTGCCAGATGTATTTGTGACAATGGTTGTATAGGAAAACGTGTCTCTGTCTCTTAAAGGACACTCTTGGCAGAATCTATCCTCACTAGATTTGCATTTTGATCTCTATTGACTTGTCTCTACTTGAAGGTTATTGCAAGCATGTCAGTGAGTAATTGTGCAAGCTATAATTATATTCAAGAAATCTAATGTTCTAGTTCAGGGTCTCCAATTTTTTCTACATAAAGAGATACTAATGTTCAATAAAAATAATCCTAAACTAACAATATTATTAGTGTTGTAACAGTTACCACAAGTGACAAGCTCAGTGACCCCCATATGTAACGTTACCAGCTGTGCTGGGATCACCTCAGTGCTTCATGGAAGGTGGTCAACAGTAATGTTTAAAAAAGCTTCATACATAACAATCACAGTTTTAATGCTCCTGGCACTTAGGCAATAACATTTGTACAAGTTTTCGTAGCACCACATGATTTATTACTCAAATATTAGCTTTAAATACATTTTATAAATTCAACCATTTTCTCCAAACTAGGAGTTCTGAAAATACACACATTTTTGCCATGAATTCATTCGTTTCAATTTTGGTATACAAATATGAATTCACACAAACAAATGCTTCTGATTTAGTAGCCTATGCTGGACACAGGAGCACTACATAACATTAGCTGGGGAGCTACTGCTAGCTCACAAACTATGTGTTGGATAATCCTTTTCTAGCTTATGTGTTACATCACTATTGTATTATACTGGTATTCACATAGCCCTCTCCATATCCTCTGTGTGGCCTAAATCACATTCTGTGTGGTCCGATTGCGTCATACGACTGGCAGTCTCAAGAAGAGCTACAATTTGTGCTTCAGAGTGCATGGGCTAATGGGTATTCTAGTGTTTATCTGGACATTTTAAAAAGTTGGGCTTTCTGTACCTGTTGGTGGAAAAGCCTTTTTGTCACTTTCCTTGTACGGCGCATCAGAATAGAAAGATCTTTACTGGACAAGAAGTGAAGTAATCTTACAAGTTTTGTTCTTGACCCTTGGATTGTGCCGTTTGTGGACAAACACAGTACCTGCTTCCACAACATAAGGTGCAGGTTTTTATGGAGGTTTGTCCCATGAGACACAGCCTTTTCCAATCCCATAAATAAAATTAGGAGGTTGATAGTGTTAAACCGTGTTCACGATCATTTTACAATGCTAAATGTTTCTTGCTGGACGAAACGCCGTTCAAGCAATGGGTGGAAGATGGAACTGGGAATGTTCTTCCTATTGTTTAGTGTCAAGAATCAAACTTTTAAAATCTGGAGCCAACCTGAAGAGGAAATACCAAAGTGCCTTCGAGGATCATGTGCTGAAAGACACCCCTAAAGATTATGTAGGTACAAGAGTGCCGTAGAAACGTGATTGTGCGGCTGTAGCGTTTAGCGTTTTCTGTACATATATGAATTTGCCACACTCATCACATAATCCATAATGTCCTGCAGAGTTTGAAGTTTTTAATTGAAAAATTATTGAATCTAACAGATCAAAGATTTTCAAAATCACTGCACATGAGAAACTGCAGAGTTTAACTGGTCACATTTTAGCCACTGAATGTTGTAACTGAGCACTAAAAGGAGCGTCCGTTTTGATCAAATACTGTAAAGCACTGTGTGTAAAACATCAGTGTTGTTATAACACCACTGAATGTACCACAGCATGCACATATTTGTCATATGTTTGCCTCAAAATGTGGCCAGCCTTGGCATATAATTTGGTTTTTCACTGTTTGATAATACCAACCAGTGGCCATGACTAAAGGGCTGTCACAGACAAACTGTCTCAGTAGCGCTGCCCCGGGGACTTTCGTACAGGTAGTAGAGGAGACTTTAAACGAGATACAAGAAGAACGCAGCGTGCATCTGGGGTGTGTCTGTGACAATACTGCAAGCTAGAATGTTAGTGATGACTTGGACTGGACATTGGTCCTGCAGAGTATCTCACTTTCAACAAAAACTCAAACCACAGGCAATACTGGTGAAATACAGAGTGAGCAGAGAATAATGGAGACTTACTTCTCAAGCAAGAAGTCAGGGCGCATATGATCTGCTCTCAGTGTCACTTCAGGGAAGTCGACGGAGGCTTGGCTATCATTAGTGCAGAAGGTGCATTGTCACCCGGGCTCTATGACTCGAAGGGCACACTGCAACCCAATTATGGGTGCCTTTTACTACACAGCTGAGGGGGGACAGACCCACTTTCCTTGTTTGCATTAGTGCCCATGGCACATTTGCTACATCACTGGAACTACAGTACCCAAGGCACTTTCTCCTACATTGCCACAGGTACAAAGATATTTCAGATATTACCTTCCCCACATCCCACAATTAAAAGGAAATCTTTGTGAGTAAACACAGAAGAAGAAAAACTTGCTTCATCATAGAGGAAGGGGCTGCATAGTATGTCTGCCTACTTCACAAAAAGAGAGTGCAACATCTTAAAATACCCTAGAAAACTAGAACGACCACAAGTCAGTCATTTACTTTGTTTTATATACTCTACCCATTAACTTTTGTATGAACTAGATGACTTGTACATGCAATAAATTACTTTGAATTCTATTGTATGTTTCGCTTCAGGAAGTAAATTAGACATCAATATATTAAGTATATTTTACTTCTCTTAATTCCATATATACTTACATAGACTTACCATGCGATGCACTGGCTCAGTTCATGTAGTTGCTGTGATGTTTTTGTCATGTGATAGAACAATTGTGATTGAGTGACCCTGTTCCACTACACTGAACAGGATTGTAACAGGATTATCTGAACCCTGGACGAGCCGACAAGACCAAAACCGAAGATAGAGTAACCCGGGGGCACTTTTAAGTATGTCATGTTGTTACGCCGTAAGAGAGCACGTGGGCGTTGGAGAGCGTGCATACACAGAAGGAGGACGTGGACAGCGGTGAGGGAGGAGAACCCGACCGGAGAGGAATGACGGGGGACGTAAAACAGAGAAACAAAGAAGAGGCCTCCCTGGATCGCCTTCGGGAGTGACTGGAACCAGCAAATGGTAGCGGCAGGAGACCTGCGGAAGACGCATTGACCTGCCACGTCTTAACCAGGTACTTGCCCATTTACGGGCTGGCTGCAGGTACCTTCTGGGGAATAGCGAGGGGGACGGGGAAGCGATAAGAGGAGGCAGGAGGGCTGTAATGAAATATTCCATCGGAGTGAGGAACAAGGTAGAGAAGTATGATACCTTGCTAGGGAAGGGAATGTGTGGATAGAAACACACTTTCTTCCGACCTGTTTTCTTTTTTTTAATCTTTTCTCTTTATTATTTTTTTGGGTAACTTAAATATACATATAGAGACCTTTTTTTTTTTTTACTCTACTCACGACCACTAAACCACTGGGCAAAAATCACACAGAGAAAAGAGGAAACTCACTGAAAGTGCACTGTTGCTTCACTTCCCATTCACCCACTTCTCCCCTTTAATACATGGTTAAAACAACCCCAGACTTACCTCCTATTTCTTATCCTGTTATTTATTTATTTATTTGTTTTCTCATGCCTCTGAGTGGAGTTGCAAACAGGAACCGGTGAACTCCTAGAATGACACAAAGAGAGACAGTTAAAACAAGTTGCCAGATAAAGAGAGAGAAAAAACACAATAAAAGGAAGAAGAAGAAAAGAAGGAAGAGATTGCAGAAACATTAGCGAATCAAAAGGAATAAGGAAGATAACTTTAAATTCATTTTTTCAAGCAATGGAGTGGTGGTACTTCATGACATAGGACTAATAAGTGAAAGTACCATTTGAGAAAGAATAAAGAGTATTTTTGTTTAACTGTTCTGTGAGTCGACTGTACTCGAAGGAAAAAGGGTCTGACCATCACCACACCCACTGCAAGGATAATCTAGCAAATCTCCCAATACTCATGGACAAATCCAATAGGTTTGGCATTGGCTGGCAGGCATTTGGTCTTGTCAGTCCATATCTTGTTTTGACAAACTTTACTGAAATCACCAGGCCCTTGTCAGTTTAAAAACAAGCATTGGTAAAGCCAGTTCCGCTGGTGTTCGATATAAACCTTTTGGCTTTGTCAATGCATGTTTTTTTGCCATAGTTTTTGTAAAACAATATTGTTGGAGGAGCTACTGGGACATCATATTAGGAAGAAGCAAAAAACATTTGTGGTCTCAAAAAAGCACCCATTGCCATAGTAGTCCCAGGCATGAAAGAGAACTATTGTGTTTTAGGATGTGCTTCTTGTGAAACGGCAGAATTCCAACCCTTACAGTGAAATTAGTCAATGGCTGAGGTGGGCTGATCCACTCCCCCATGCTGTAAGTAGTAGTGGATTGAAGAGAAATATGAATGACATTAACTGACTAATGGATGAAGAGGGATAACTGAAAACCACTATTGGTGAGTGTATTAAATAACATTTTAGTAATATAAAAATGTCTCAGCTAACATGCGTATTGCTCCTTGCATGCTGCATGCAGCACGTGACTTTAGAACCCTGTGCATCAGAACGTTGTGATGTGTAAGGGGCATATATTGTAGTGTTGGACCACTGGCTGTAAGTTGACCCAGCCTCTCATCTACTTCACTCTCTTATCTACTGTAAATCATCTCCTCACATTGCATATTTTCCCCATCTTTTTTTAATGAATGCTATACCTAAAATAGGGGGTGCTGAAAGTGTAAACACATTTTAAGTGACAGGCCTCCTAATGGGCATTGACTGCCACCTGAAAAGAAGTAGAGGTGCGGGACACGCCAGAGGCCAAGATGGCAGGGTTTCATTGGAGCTCCTGAACAGTTTCTGCACCTCTCAGACAAACAACCCTCCGAGCTTTCTTGGTGCTGGAGCGGGGATAAAGTTGCTGTAAGCACCTGTGTCCAGCAAAACCAGCGTCGAGCCACCACTTTGATGGCAGAATGGGTGGAGGCTGTGTGCAATCCTTATTAGGCTTGGGACAGCAGTACACCCTACTAAGGCGGAGCGACTCCAGAGGCAGCAACCCCGTAATGGCCATTTTGTGGAATAAGAGTCCGGAGTGGTTAGCAGGTAGTTGATTTTGAGGAATGCACCAGGCCCTGCGCTAGGGGCATTCTGTATTGAGGCTGCTGTTTACTTGGGACTGCAGCCACAACGTGGTAGACGGCTGCCTCAGGATCTTGCTAGGGAGATATGTGGATGCCTGGAGAGCCAATTAAGACAGTGGCCTCTATGAATCCCTTTAGACCAGGGGTCTTCAAACTGGTGGGTGGGCGGGGTGCCAGGTCCTGGTCAAAAGAAGCATTTCACAGATAACATAGTTTCGTTTTAAGCAGAAAGTTATTGCATTTTTAAAATGGCAACAGTACTTAATTGCAATGTTTAAATACATCTCGATAAACATTGCCATCTTTCTAAAATATTTGTGAAAAATTCTGAAGCGGGCCCAATAATTTTTATTTTTCAACTGGGGGGGCGTGGCATTAAAAAGTTTGGAGACCACTGCTTTAGACTGTGGCAGCTAGGCCGGGGGACTGTGTCCAGTTTTCATTC
Source organism: Pleurodeles waltl (assembly GCF_031143425.1). NCBI lineage: Eukaryota > Metazoa > Chordata > Amphibia > Caudata > Salamandridae > Pleurodeles > Pleurodeles waltl. The sequence goes on from NC_090448.1 coordinate 983,314,272, forward strand.
ACCTTAAGCTTTAAGAGACTGGCTTTTCCAGTGCAAGGAGAGTACCAAAGATGTGCCCTGCATATGGAGCTGTGCTGATCCCTGATACTGTTGTACCTCACAACAATGGTGGACAAGTGCCAGCACTAGGGGGACGTCTTCACAGCAACAGGAAAAACAATAAGCAAGGAGAAGCGTGCTCCACTGGCAGGACAAGACGAGGAAATATGACTCACCGCAGGCGAGTGAACCCTACTGCAGTCAATCATTAATTTGAGTTCTGACATGATGTATACAACTGCAGTTATTGAGTAGGCAATGGGAGCAGTGGAAGATAAACTGGAAGGTTAGGTGGGTGCCAGAGTGAAGGCAGTTGACAGGTAAAAAGAAGCTACAGAATTTTAAGACCAACCTGGGAGATGTATTTACAGAAGTGAATGGCTTGGGAAGGAATTTAAAGCTGCTGTGATAGAATGAACTTGCTAGAATTTAGGGTTGAAAGACCAGACACCTTGCAGAGGGAGCCATGCCTTGGGGTGTTTGGCATTCCAGTGAGGGTTTCAATTGAAGATTTGAAAGAGGAGAGGAGCGTGGTCCTCAGGGGTCTGCTTCAAGTGGAAGTAGTGCACCCATCGATTAGGGACATCTTCATGCTCCTGCAGAAACTAAGGGGTGATCTTCACAACGGTGGCACCCAAGATGAGAAATACGATACTGCAAGCAGCAGTTAAAAACGGCAGGGTGATACTAAGTTCAGACAGACTTCTCTTTTCTCCAGACCTCAGTCCACAGACATTAGCCCATAAGAAAGCCCTTCTTGGTGACATCAGTTGGATTTCTGGTTTGGCTGAAAAAGTACGTTTTGACACGTGGATGCTACCAGATGTTTTGGGGACAAACTAACAGTAAATGGAATTGGTTAAAGGAGGCAAGGCATCTAGGTGGGATTCAATCTAGAGAAATAGGAATACTTCCTGGAAGGGGGATGCTAGGTAAGTAGATACTAATGATCAAACTGATTTTTGGGTTGCTATGGCAGCCTCTCTTGGATTCTTTCACCTTCTTCCTTGAGACCCCGTTGGTCAGATGAGTATAGTTGTCTTTGGTAGCCTAGCGGTGCATTGCCCACATTTATTTTGAACGATGTATCAGCAATGTTGACTTACTTGAGTTACTAAAACAAAAAAGATTGAAACTTTAAAAACAAGTAGAAGCGGGGATGATAATCCAGTGCCATCTAGGATGCCCTTTCTTTCCTGCCTGTGAATCTGTATTATTATGTGTGCATCAGGTACCTGTGTTCAACCTGCCGGTCATGGGTTGGGGGTCCAATTGTTTTACTCTGGCTTTCATGCTTACAAGGTCCTATAAATGTGGGTAATAGTATTACTAACACATGTTATCCCAAAACCCTTTTGTTCCATTCCATTGCCAAATTCAAAATTCTGATCTAGTCATCCGCCCCTTTCAAGAGTCCTTCCAGGTGAAGACCAAAGGTTCGCTGAACACAATGATATCTATGGGTGTGAGTGCACACTACTTTCCCCCATGAGATGAGTTCAAAGAATTATAGCTGAAAGAACACATTCCTGTTAGTCCATCTCCTATCCTACCCCCCTCAACAAGATGAGTTGTGTGCACAGGGTTGGAAGGCCCCTTCCTTGCTAAATAGGTTCAACAAGGAGCAGAGATGGGAGCCAAGAAAATCTGTAAGTAGTGAGCCTCCACCGAAAGGGACTCCTGCCAATACCATTCACCAACAATACAGTAAAAGTACATGCACACATTTACAAGAGTAGGTGAAAGTCATTAATGAGAATGGAAGAAGTCCTTTGGTAAATATGGTATCTTTCTTGTAAACATGGTATCTTTCATGTAAAAAGATTATCTAACTTTCAGAACAAACTGAAGAAACAGAGAAATAAAATAGATGCCGAACAATGCTCTCTCTTTACACAGTGACATGAGGCACACACACGTAAGCATGAATCCCAAGTCCAGGGTATGAGAGGTACCCAGGAGAAATTGGGAATACCAACATAGTCATCTGAGGGACAAGGTTAGGGTGTGTGATCCACCTACTCTACCTCCACTATATTTATTTCCCCAGATCAATGAACCGCCGGAGAAGGAGGAAGAGAGCACAAATACAAAGGAGTAGGATGTGTTGGACATGTTTCCAATGCTGAACGAAAAGGGTTGGGTGCAGCTGCTGATGCATCCAAATACAGAGAAGCGCTTACGGAACTGCCAGCAGCTGGAGCACAAGGTGGTAATCTGCAAGTGAGTGCTGCCATTCAAATGACTGATAGCGAAGCACCCGGTAGAGGGGTGCAAACAAGCAGACAAGAGGCTGATTTCACTACTGTTTATCGTTCTAGAACCAGGGTAAAGTCCTTTCCAGGGCATAGAGACTGCAGTGAACAAAGTTTGAGTTTTTCAGACTGCATAACACTTGTCCCGAAGCGAGTTCCTTTGCCTTCAATCGTGTGAAGCTGATGATATGGGTCCTTTCTCCTCCACCCTTATTCCTTTGAAGAACTATCCGATGGTCAGGGGTAGAATTATGGTCCACATCTCTTGGACCCTCTCTGATTTAAGGAGCATTAAGAAACAATTCCCTATAGGACGCTGGCCTGACTGCAGATGTTGCCACGCCAAATCCAGTTATTCACGAAGACAGACGACTCTTGGTAATACGTGAGCACAGTGAAAGGGAGGGGTGGGTGGGGGATTGTCGCTGGTACTTGCCACTTTCACCTGTGCTTTCAGTACTAGCTTCGGGTGAAAGGCACTCAGCAATGTTGTGGGGAGGAGCGGGCAGTTCCAAGTCCGCTGTGCAGGGAGGCGGATACAGTTCAGGGGTTCTGTTTGCATTTTAGTTTGTTTTGGACGGTGAAGCTATTCTGTGAGACACTGGCACTGCCAATGAATATACATACATAATGCTGCATGTCCCCCTGAGCTCTAGGGCGGAGAGGTTGACTGGCTGGACAGCGAGGCCTCTTGATATAGTATACACATAGGTAACCACTCAAAAAGGTCAAAAATTAAATTGCTCTCCTGGAATGTGAATGGCCTCGGAGATAAAATTAAAAGAGGATTTGCGATGCAATATGTTAAAAGTCAGACTCCTGATATTGTTCTCTTCCAGGAGACTTACATGATGGGCAACACGTATCATTCACTGGATAGGTGGGAATACAGAATGGCCATACATGTGGGGTACACTATTGGTTCCACAGGAGTGGAGCTTCTCATAAGAAAGTCTTTCCTGTTAATTATCCACCAGAATTGGCCAGACGCCCAGGTATGATATGCAGCCCCCACAGGGAGCTGGGAGGGAGTGACAATCAATGTGTGCTCAGTTTATGTCCCGCCACGCCTTCACAACTCACTTATTGACTTAAGCACCCTATTGCCCTAAAAGCCAGAAGGTAAACTGCTGTAGGGGGGAGCTTTCAACTCAGTGCCTGGGCTGGCTTTAGCGCTCGTGGCGCCCTGTGCGACAGTCTTTTTTGGTGCCTCCCCACCCTATGACAACCTCCTCGGATTCACTCACTACCACCTGGCAAATGTGCCCCTCATCTCTCCATAGCCGAGTGGCGGAACAAAGGATCCTGCAGCCCCTGCGATGCGGGGGCCCCCAGCTCCATGGATGCTGTTCAGCACAGTACACAGTGCAGGGGCGTCAGTTTTGTTACGCCACTGCCATAGCCCTCCTTTCACATACATTAATTTTAAAGCGCTTGTAAAGGCTCGCATTACTAATCCATTCAGCTATCCACATAAAATATAGTTCTGTTCTTTGCAGCAGGCATATTAACCCTCTGCAGTACTTTATGGTGAGTCAAAGCTGCTGCTAGACAAACCTCCCATCTCTCTCCCTAGCCTTCACTGTTTTATACACCCAGATATACTCCCCAGGGGCTACTACCACAGCGGAAGACTCCAGGGAGCTCTTTGCCGACATCCACCTCCCAGCTCTTGAGCAGTCTGATAGGGCCCTCCTTGAGGAAGAGCTAACTGAAGCTGAAATAATGCAAGCAATACGCAGTCTCAATCCGGGCAAGGCTGTTGACCCAAACAGAGTGCCGATGGGGCTCTAAAAGCTAATGGCCTCAAAGCTGGCCCTCTACTTGCGGCGCATATTCAAGGAGTGTTTTCAACTCGGATCACTGCCCAGGGACCAGCGAATAACCACCACAGTGGTCATCCCAAAAGAAGAGAAGCCACCATATAACTGTGCCTCATATTGCCCTATATTACTCCTCAATGCCGAGGTCAAGATCCTAGCAAAGGTGTTGACTTCCTACCTACTCAAGACTTTCTGATGGATACAACTACCTGTGGATTCCTCACCTCATGAATACTCCCATGGCGCCAGCATTCTACGGAAATCTTCTTACTAGTCTCTGCACGTCGACGAGGACGTCACTGTCTCGCACGCGACGCCGTCTGACGTCATACAGGCAATAAGAGGTCCTCGACGACGTGCGGACGTCAGTTCCCTTTTTTCCGTGCATTCGAAACGGTTATCTTCGAGGGAGCAACTGTTACTCTTGCGGTTACAGTGTATATCTTGCTGCGTACTCTTTCTCTGTGGAAATAATGTCGCAGAGAAAGTCTGGATTTAAGCCTTGTCGTGAGTGTGGAGGCAAGATGTCGGTGACGGATCCTCATTCCGATTGCCTTTGGTGTTTGAGCTCCGACCACGACGTCTCGACTTGTGATTCATGTCAGCACATGAATCCGAAGGCCCTTAAAGAACGTGAGGCGAAGCTGTTTATGGCCAAGTCAAAGGAGAAGCATCACAAGAAGTCTTCTCCAAAACATCGGCGTCATCGAGACTCCCGGCGCCGTAGAGAATCTCGGCGTCATTCAAGGGAGGCTCGTTCCAGGTCTCCGGATCGGCGCCGAAAGACATGGGAGGTCAGCCCCACGGTGACGCCGCATCCTTCGACGCCGTTGCCCTCTCCGGCGTCACCAACTTCGCCTGGACAGGCGTCGGTGATTGAGGTATTGGAGCCTCAAGTGTTTTCTCCGGCGCAGACGCCGAGGCCGGAGTCGGGGTCGCCTCCGAGACAGGCACCCCAGTACCCGGCTTTTCCCACCCCTGGAGCCGATAGTTCCGCATTCTTGAATGCGATGTATGCCATCTTCCAACAGATGGCTCCAGGGGGTGCTCCGGCTGGGCCTTTGGCCTTTTCTTTGGGTGATCCTGCGCCTCTTCGGCCGGCACCCTTTATGCCCTTTCTCCCGTTTGGGAACGTGGGCTCGGCGCCAGTGTCGGCGCCGGTGGCCGCTCCGGTGGCTTCGGAGGGATTGGCCCCAGGGATTTCCATCCCGTCGACGTCGAGATTTCGGCCTGTGACTCCGGTGGGTCCATCTGTTTCAGCTGCTCTTCAGTCGGCGCCGAAGTTACCCGTGGCGCCGGATGCGGCGTCGGTGGCTTCGGAAGATCGGCGCCGATCTCCGACTTCGGCGGAGGCATTGTCGACTCCGCGGATTGAGCAACGACTGCATTCAAGGAGGCGTGCTCTCCGGGTACTAGAAGAGCAGGAGTACCAACGAGCCCTAGAGGAAGGAGAGCTAGAGGACTCGGGTGATGGGCTGCGTGGACTGGAGTCGGCCAGTGGGCTGGACACTTCCCCTGAGTGGGACCTTTCGTCCCCGGGGGAATATACTGAGGAAGCTGCTTCCTTTCATACAGTGGTACGGAAGGCAGCTAGTTTTTTGGACCTGCCTTTGCCGGTGGTGGAGGCAAAACAAAACCTTTTGACGGAGGTGTTGCATCCGGCCTCAGCCGCGGCGGAGCCTCTGTTACCTTTTAATGACGCTCTGCTGGATCCGGTTTTAGAGGTGTGGAAGAGGCCGGCATCTTCCCCAGCAGTTCACAGAGCCGTGGCCAGGAGGTATCGGACGGCTCCAACTGATCCTGGTTTCCTATCTAGGCACCCTACGCCGGAGAGCTTGGTAGTGCAGGCCTCCTGTTCGTCCAAGTCAGCGCCTGGTTCTTTCCCGACGGTGCCTGGGGACAGAGACTCAAAAAAGCTAGAGGCGCAGTCGAAGAAGATTTTTTCGTCCTGCAATCTGGCGTTAAAGGCCACTAATGCGACCTGTATCCTGGGGAGGTATATTCATGCTCTGATGGATGACATCTCCTCTTCATTTACAGAGCTTCCCCAGGGTCTTTTGGATCTTGTCTCTGATGCCCAGGCTGCTGCGACCCAAATTATTCAGACGGGACTGGATACCACCGACTCGGTAGCCAGAGCAATGGGCACAACTGTGGTGGAAAGGAGACAGGCCTGGCTCCGTAACTCGGGCTTTTCGGCAGATGTACAGTCCACATTGTTGGATCTCCCGTTTGATGGGGACAAACTGTTTGGGGCTAAGGCTGATTCGGCCTTGGAACGTTTTAAGGAGAGCAGGGCCACGGCTAAGTCGTTGGGACTCCAAGCTCCTTCTTCCACGGCCTCTTCCAGATTCTTCAGGAGGTTTCGTGGATTTGGGCGTGGCTCTTCCTCCTCTTCCTTTCGGGGAAGATATCAGCAACCTGCCTCTTCCCACCCCTATAGATCTTTTAGGGGGAGGGGTAGGGTCCGCACCAGGGGAGCCTCTCAGCAGCACTCTGCCTCTTCCTTATCCTCTGGCGGGGTGCAGCAGGGGAAGCAGCCTTAGGCTTCCACCATTTCCCACTCACTCCTCTCCTGTAGGGGGAAGATTACAGCATTTTCTCACCAAATGGGAGACTGTTACGTCGGACACTTGGGTTCTCAGTGTTGTGGGAAAAGGCTACACCCTTCCCTTTCGGGAGTTTCCGCCCCTCATCCCGCCCCGCCCTTCGTATTGTTCACAAGAACACCTCCTGTTGCTAGAACAGGAGGTAGAAGTCCTCCTTTTAAAGGGCGCGGTGGAGTTGGTCCCGGAGCAGGAAAGGGGTCAAGGAGTTTACTCAAGGTATTTCCTGATTCCCAAGAAGGATGGTCGTTTGAGACCAATTCTGGACCTGAGGATCTTGAATTGGTTCCTCAAGCAGGAAAAGTTCAAGATGCTGACCCTAGCACAGGTGCTTTTGGCGTTGAACATGGAAGACTGGATGGTGTCTGTCGACTTGCAGGATGCTTACTTTCATATCCCGATACTCAAGTCACACAGGAAGTATCTCCGGTTTGTGGTGGGATCGCAACACTACCAGTTTGCGGTCCTTCCGTTTGGTCTTACTTCAGCACCTCGAGTCTTCACGAAGGTGATGTCGGTGGTTGCGGCAGAGCTCAGAAGGAAGGGGATAGCAGTATTCCCTTACTTGGACGATTGGTTGATCAAAGCCAAGTCCCCGGAGCTTGTGTTGCGTCATCTGCAGTCAACAACCCAGTTGTTGTTCGACCTGGGCTTTTCGGTGAACGAGCCCAAATCTCACCTGGAGCCCTCTCAGCGCCTCCTGTTCATAGCGGCAGTACTGGATACAACATTGGGTCGGGCCTTTCCTCCGCCTCAGCGGATTCAAGATATTCAGGATTTGGTTCCAATGTTTCGAAATGGAGCGGTAGTTCCAGTCCTCAAGGTCCTTCGTCTGCTCGGTCTTTTTGCCTCCTGCATTCTGTTGGTCACGCATGCTCGCTGGCACATGAGGGCTCTTCAGTGGTGCCTCCGAAGGCAGTGGTCTCAACACAGAGGGGATCTAGAGGGTACTGTCAAGATCTCCAGAGATGCTGCTGTGGATTTGAAGTGGTGGATTGCAAACAACAATCTTTCACAAGGAAAGCCGTTCCAGCAGTCGCCACCAGTGGCCACAGTCATAACGGATGCTTCCACTCTAGGGTGGGGAGCTCATCTGGGGGATCTGGAGATCAAAGGTCTTTGGTCTCCAGAGGAACAGATTTTTCACATCAATCTGTTAGAGTTACGGGCTGTACGTCTGGCTCAAGGCCTTCCTCCCTTCCCTTCGTGGTCAGTCGGTACAGGTCCTAACGGACAATACTACCACGATGTGGTACATAAACAAGCAGGGAGGAGTGGGGTCGTACCTTCTCTGCAGAGAAGCTCTTCGACTATGGTCCTGGGCAAAGGACCATCGGATTTGCTTGATAGCAAACCATCTGGCCGGAGTCTTGAACGTGCGTGCGGACAGTCTCAGTCGCCACTTCTCGGCAGACCACGAGTGGCGTCTCCATCCAGATCAAATCCGTTTAATCTTCCAGAAGTGGGGGTTTCCTCGGGTAGATCTGTTCGCCACTCGAGAGAACGCGCATTGTCCGTTGTTCTGCAGCCTTCAGTATCCAATGCAGGAAGCGTTGGGGGACGCGTTTCAAATGACCTGGTGCGGCCAGTTGCTTTACGCGTTTCCTCCCATACCCTTGATTCCTCGAGTATTGAGGAAGATTCGCCAAGACCGGGCTCTAGTAATCTTAATAGCTCCGGATTGGCCAAGGAGGGTGTGGTACTCCGACCTTCTCCAACTCTCAACGTGCCCGCCGCTCCGTCTCCCTTTCAGGGCAGACCTCCTCTCACAGTCGCAGGGGCAGGTTCTACACCCCAACCTCCAGAGTCTGCACCTACATGCCTGGAGATTGAACGGGGCAACCTGAGTTCCTTCTCTCTCCCGCCTGAGGTAGTGGATGTTATATTAGCGGCCAGGCGACACTCCACTAAATCTATCTACGCTAATAGGTGGTCTAAATTTGTTGCGTGGTGTGGAGAGAGGCAGATTGATCCTTTACATGCTCATCTATCGGACGTTTTGTCTTTTGCTCTATCTCTGGCGCAGAAAGGTTGTGCAGTGGCTACCATTAAAGGTTATTTATCGGCCTTGTCAGCCTTCATATGTCTTCCAGACCAACCATCTTTATTTAAATCCCCTATTGTTATCAGATTCTTGAAAGGTCTTCTAAATCAATATCCTCCAAAGCCATTCGTTATGCCGCAATGGGATTTGTCCTTAGTCCTGACTTTCCTTATGGGGTCCCCTTTTGAACCTATGCATTCTTGCCCCTTGAGGTATTTGATTTTAAAAACAGTCTTCCTGATAGCTATAACATCAGCAAGGAGAGTGAGTGAGTTGCAGGCCTTATCAGTAAAACCCCCTTATACAACTTTTTATGGGGATAAGGTGGTGTTGAGGACCAAGGCTGCTTTCCTCCCGAAGGTTGTTTCACCCTTCCATTTGGCTCAGGCAATTACTTTGTCCACGTTCTATCCTCCGCCTCATCCTTCCAAAGAGGAAGAAAGACTGCACCGTCTGGACCCAAAGAGAGCGTTGAGCTTCTTTATCGATAGAACAAAGGATTTCAGGCTGGAGGATCAGCTGTTTATTGGATACGTGGGCAAGAGGAGAGGAAAGGCAGTCCACAAGAGAACACTATCCAGGTGGGTTGTTCTTTGCATTAAAATATGTTACTCTTTGGCAAAGAAGGATCCTCCTGAGGGCATTAGAGCTCATTCCACCAGAGCTAAGTCGGCCACTTCGGCCTTAGCCAGAGGTGTTCCTGTGGTCGACATCTGCAAGGCCGCAACTTGGTCGTCCCTTCACACTTTTGCAAAACATTACTGTTTAGATTCTGAGGTTAGAAGGGACGGCCATTTTGCACGGTCAGTGCTGCAGGATTTCTTGGTTTGACCATTTAGGCACCCACCGCCGGGCGTGGTACTGCTTTGGGACTCTATTCATGAGGTGAGGAATCCACAGGTAGTTGTATCCATCAGAAGAACGAGTTACTTACCTTCGGTAACGACTTTTCTGGTGGATACATTAGCTACCTGTGGATTCCTCACGGTCCCACCCGCCTCCCCGTTGCCTTTATGGTCTTGCCAAGTAATCCTTGAGTGTGCTCCTCTTGGTCTTTGAGGGTGCAATAGATGTATATATATATAATATATTTATATATATATGGGTATATGTGTATATATCTTTATGTATATACTTGGTGTGTGTATATATTTTAAAAGAGAGAGTTTTATATATATATATATATGTACATAAAAAGATTTACAGTTATTCATACAATGTGGTGTATTTTTACAATATAATGGATGTTGCTTTGTTCTTTCATTGCATTGCCTGGTTGTTCTCATGCACGTAAAAAATGATTGGTACTGACGTCCGCACGTCGTCGAGGACCTCTTATTGCCTGTATGACGTCAGACGGCGTCGGGTGCGAGACAGTGACGTCCTCGTCGACGTGCAGAGACTAGTAAGAAGATTTCCGTAGAATGCTGGCGCCATGGGAGTATTCATGAGGTGAGGAATCCACAGGTAGCTAATGTATCCACCAGAAAAGTCGTTACCGAAGGTAAGTAACTCGTTCGTCACAACCCTAGTCCACCCAGACCAATCGGGTGTTATGCCGTGCTGAAGTACCACTCTTAACCTAAGGCGCCTCCATGGTGTGCTTAGTTAGGTGAACAATTTCTAAGAGAGCCCCCTAGTACTCTCCCTCTATGCCAGAATGGTGTTCAACCCAGTGGAATGGTCCATGCTTCATCAGCTGGGTGAGATTGCTTTACACAAGCACATTAGCTCAGGTGAAGGTTAACGGTGGGTGGGCCTGTGTTTATATTCTTCAGCGTGGTACCAGTCAGGGCTTTGCCCTATGGCCGCTGATTTTTGCCCTGAAACTAGTGCCTTTGGCAGCCTGTAACCGACAAGACCCATTGGTCCATGGTCTGTACTGGAATGATCACTGTGAAGACAAAATATCATTATATGCAGATGACATCCTGCTTTATTGTACAGACCCCGGCAACATACTAAATAGGCTCATTCAGATCATGACCAACTTTGGCCACTACTCAGGCTATACTATAAAGTGGAAAAAAATTAAAATGTATCTCCTGCGAGGCAGGGTGCCACAATTGCCTCAAGGCTGCGAGGCATCAGTAGTCGTGGAATGATTTTTTTTACCTTAGCATATATATTATCTCAGATCCCAAAATATTCTACAACAAAAATCTCTCACTGCTACTGGATAGATTGATGTAAATCACTGGTGGTCCCTACCTTTGTCTCTTCTTTGCAGAGACGCTCTTTTTTAAAATGATGTCCTTACTTCGCTGTCTTTATGTTTTACAGAACACATCTTACCCGATGCATACCTCCTATTTTAAAGCCATTGAAAAGGAACTTGGGACTTTGCTCAGGGTTGGGGGCCCAGACCGAATTGCATTACTTAAACTCATCAAGGTGTGGCATGAAGGGAGGACAGCCCTGCCGGATATTCAGAAGTATTAGTGGGTGGGGCAACTTACCATCATCAATAGATGGGTTTCTCTCCTCGCCGATGAACCTGCTTTCCAGATGGACAGCCTCATTATGCAGCTGTTGGGTTACCTCGGGGCTATCTATGGCACACCTAGGAACACTTCTCTCTTTGGCCGAATGGCAACTGTGGTTACTCTCTAGCATACTGCTTTGAAGGCCCTGGGGAGGGGTGAAATTACACAAGCTACACCCCATGGGATACTGCGGAATTAGAAACCCTGGGAGCACAGCCAGGATTTGATAAGTGGAACTTAATTGGCCTTTCCTGAGTAGGGGACCCCTTGGCTCACGGGGAGGTCCTCCCATGGATGGACCTACATTGTGACTATCAGCTAGCTCCCTACATATAAATCAGTAAAGGAGGGAGAAAGAAGCTCTCTTTGAGGTTCACTCTGCTTCCTTTGTCCAAACACCAATAGCCAAAAGAAGTGACCCCTCATATCATATCATTCCAGGCCTTCTGAGATCTTTCTCAAAAGTCCCTCAACCACATATTTTGCCCTCAACGGTGATTAGTATCAGCTAGCCCCCACTGAGATTTACTGCTATCTCCAGGAGTGTCACACACTTAATGCTATACTGCCGAAAGGAGCAGAGCTCCCTGAGTCTCCGTCCCTAGAATATTGACTATTTGATTAATACATACCACAGAATGCGACATCCCTGACTTATAAAAAATTGCTCAACAACACACCTGATGCCCTGCAGCATTTGAAGGAGCAATGGGCTCAAGACCTTAAGAAGCTATAGGATGACGAGTGGGTGGAAGCTCTGGCATACCCTATGGAGGTGGCCATATCAGCGGGTTTCTGCTTGGTTCAATTAAAACGACTACACCAATCCTACTGGTCAAGATGGGTACAGCAAGGACAGAGAGCTGTCGGCATGGTTGTGGGTCACTAGGCGTGTTTTACCATATTGTGTGGGAATGCCCGCACTACAAAGCTTTTGGACAGTGGCTGTGGCATGTATGTGTAAAGTGTCTGGGAGCATGATGACCGCTTCTCCGAAATGGTGTCTCCTCAATGTCTGGGGCGCAACGGACCTGAATTGCATGGAACAAATATGGTGGACCTTGGGACCAATAGTTGCTAAACGTAATATTGCTAGAATGTGGAGGACAGAGCAGCCGCAACAATTGGGGGACTGGAAAAGAGATATGGACTTGTATATGTTGTCTGAGAGGGTGGTATATGAAGGATTGGGTTGCCCCAAAAAGGGACGAAAATTTGGGGGGCATGGCATGCTTACAGGGGCAATATATGTGATGATTTTGCATCTTCTGGTCTGGTGAGGATGCAGTTTGGTCCGTATGTGACCCCCCACAGATGTGTCAGCTGAGTTGGTAAATGGGGGGTGTTCCTTTCAGGTATATCGAGTGTTGTGATGTTTATTCAGCCTACCGAAATGTCAGTGCACCACTATGCTATGTATCTGTCTTTTACTGAACTGTCAATAAACAGATTTGTGTAAAAAAAAAAAAAAAAAAAAAAAAAATCCCTAACTTCCTATGGGAAATGCTGATTTGTTTTAAGTGTACAGATCCAACTGGGTAGATGTCAATCAGTTACTGCAATTAGTGGTGACAAGTGAGGTGGAAAAAATACTGGTGGAGAAAGTGTTGTGGCTGAGACTGGTACCAGGAAATGATAGTGTTGAGTGATGCAAAGGATGCGTTGTTGAATGTGAATGTGTGCCTGATGAAAAACAATTAGACTATGGTCTCAAATGTAGAAAAAAATATGGACAAAGCATTGGATGACTATACTGACAGACTTAAGGATGTAGTTAAGAAATACTCAGGTGTAGCTTATCCTATGGAAATGGCTCAGGAATCTATAAGCATTGCCTTTGTGCAGGGATTGTTACTGAATGTTAGAAGTCAGTTGATGACTATCTGTTTTAGATGGAAGACTAAGATGTTAGCCAGATGAATGACAGTCACTAACCATTGTGTAGTATCACAAGGGAAAAGAAAATCTAGAGTCAAAACTACTGTCATTGAAGTTGCAAAAAATGTTGAGAGTCATTAAATGTGCGGGGTGGGGAGCCACACAAAGGAAAGACGGGGATGGGGGTTATGGAGGTGATACAGTTGGAAAAGGAAATGGAAAGGGCCAGGGAGATGCCCCAGGATCAGGAGGAGTAAGTTTTTCCTACATACAGCTGTAGCATTTGGAAAGCATTTGAAAAGGGATTGTCTCACCATTATACATAATGCACAAGCTCTCCCTAATTAGTCTGGGTTTCATCAGATTACTCAAAACTCTTATCCTGAATTTTAGGAACACACAATAGGTACAGACTGTGTCATAAATACCTTAATTCTGATAGATCAGAAGGGCTCTTGTGTACATTGTATCATTAATAGTAACCACACTATCTGTTTTACGAAATGGGTGCTAGAGGCTTAGCTCTGAAATCCTCTGAATTCCATATTTTACCCCTCTCAGGCATATCCATGGGGGCAATCGGTATTTCTAACCAATGAATTCCCCAATATATTACTGATCCCACATCTATTTCTGTTGGACCCATTAGCAACAAACATTTATTTTTGATCATCCTAACTTCCCCAATTAATCTGGTATGCAGGAATATTCTCAGAAAGTGTAATTATATCATATTTTTTAATCCGGAAGGTGTGATACTAAATATAACCCAACAACAAGAACACAAAGAATTTGCACTTTTGAGCACAAATCACCTAAGTAATGTAAAAGAAACTGCAATGTCACCCGATTTAATGAGTCACTTTCAAAGTACCATCTACTCTGTGGTCCACTTGGGTCAAAGATGTGGGGTTCACATCATCAATGGAACCAGTGATGGTTAATTCTCAGAAGAAGCTACCCAGAATACCCAAGTATATGTTAAAACCTGAGAAAAGGAAGATATCAGCAAGGAGTTTTAGTGCCTATTGATAATAGATGTAATGCCCTGATTTGTGTGATATGCAAGGTGGGGAAAGTCAAGGTGTACAGGTTCATACAGGACCTTAGGGCAAGTAATAATATGATTATACTACGCTTCCCAGGGGTCCACAACCCTGCCACATCCTTTCTTGCTTCCACACAAATATCCAATGACACTGTGGTTATTCTTCGTTCTGCTTTTATCTTCATCCCCATACACATTCTGAAATTCTGAACTTTCGTGGGCTCAACTTTCTCAAGGATTTATAGAGTACCCTTCAATCTTTTCCCAGGCCCTGAATAAGGATCTGGATATGTTAATTTTCCAACATAGTTCTACATTAGTCCAATAAGTTGATTGCTTGCATTTGGCATTCTTTACGCCAAATCATTGCAAGAAGGGCTCTATCAATCGCCTCACCAACATGGCTAATAAAGGGCACAAGTCTTCAAAGGAGAAATTACAATTCTGCCGTCCCTGAGTGTGATACCTTGATCATGAAACCACTGCTGGCAGGCACCACCTGTCCTCTGAATTAGTTAAAACCATTTATAAGTTGAGCAATTAAGCTGTGTAACGGAACAGAAACTGAAAAAAAAATAGGAGAGTTCAAACACACTTTTCGCCCCCTAAAATCTTATCATTTCCAAAAATAGTACAGCACTTCTCAGCAGATAGTCTTAAATCAGAAAAGTCTTCAGAATGTCATCACAACCAATGTATTTTTAGGTTCACGAAGTATACTCATAATTACTAGATGATTTAACAGCAATCCCTTTCGTTTGAAAGTATTTACAAACTTTAAATAGATCAAAGTAGTAAAGCCATATCGCGCCACACAAATTAGTGTTGACTGGTCAGCACTAAGTTTTGTGGCGTGATACAGCTTTACTACTATGATTGTCATCTGGACTTATCACAGTCCACAGACAGGTGACTACTCTTTAAGGACACAGATACATCATTTTTTGCCAGTAGTGATTGTGACTTCTCGGGCTTTGTGATCCTGGCATCTACTTAAACTTTGGGAATACTTTCTAACACAAGGGACTTCTGTTGAATCATCTAGTAATTATGAGTACACTTCATGAGCCCAAAAATACATTGGTTAAGATGACTTTATGATTTATTCTTGAGGAAGTCCTAGGAACAGGGCAAACGTGTCAGCTGAGAATCTCTTCACTAATATCAACGTTCAACGTGCATTTACGTGGGACATCTAAATACTTTAAGTTGAAGATGGTTACAACATTAACATGTGTTTTTTTCGCCGTTGACAAATGTGAACTGTTTTCAGTGACAAAGTAAAAGTTACTTTGTTACACATATTTGATGATCTTGAAGACTTTTCTGATTTAAGACTATCTGCCAAGACGTATTGTACGACATTCATAAACTGACCCGGTTTGTAACTGTAACTGTTTCCAAGGTGCATACCATGCTAGGCATGGCTGGGTATTGCAGGAAATGGATTCTGGGTTACGCCGAAATACCAAAACCTTTGTAGAATTAAGCCAGAAAAGACAGTCCTGAACCCTTCCAATGATCTAGTGAAGCTGTAAATGCGTTTGTGAAAATTAAGCAGCTTCTGCTACATAATTCAATTTCAGCCACCCTAGCCCTGCATTTTTACCTGTGATTATGCTACATACTCTATCCCATGCTTTAACCCAGGCTGTTGAATCCAACTTCCTTCTCTATTTAAACCAGCGTTAATCCAGGTTATTGTTCAGAATATATTTCCCTGACAAAGATGTTTCGGCATGAATTAAATAATTTGCACCATCTACAGTGGTACACACTATAAAGATATAGAACTAGTGTTTGGATAGTAACATCTCTATAAATTCTACAAAACAACTCAGTGTGTTTTTGTGTGAGATAAATACCCAATATAATCGTCATCGTGCAAAGAGTGTAATGTTAATTTTCCCAGTCTCATTTGGATATGTTGTAGAGATTTGCTTTATGCACACTATTTAAAAGGATGAAGCTTCATTTTATCATATTTGTTTACCCATTTAACCACCTCAGAACATACCTCCTGGCGAACAGCCACATTGCAACATTTGATATACATTTTCTGTGAAAAATCTGCTAGTTGCATGTAAATGGAGAACAAGTTATAGATTACCACTTCACAGATTAATTTTGGGGCAGCTGCTCATTGGTTTGAGAATTGCAGTGGAGTAGGAGTAGTGTTTTAGGAAGTGTACGTAATTCTAACAAATGAAGTGCTTTCATCTCCGAGGCAACTCCCATGCCCAGTCCTTAGAGACAGTGCCCACTTCTGCTCCATACTGGGATGCCACTCGCAACTCACGTCAGTGCACTTCAGTTAATACACTCCAGGCCCTCAGCCATGCCAGTAACCCTACAAATGCTGTCTGCCAGAGCTCCTCATTTCTTCCAGTCAGTACACTCTGCTGCTCCAGTACTGAGGCCTTGGGCGCAGCTCCATCTGTGCACCTCAGTTCACACACTCCAAACCCTCACCTGTGCCACTGCCAGGAACCTCACACACGCTGTCTGCCAGAGCACCTTTGTTCTTGCAGTCAGTACACTCTGCTGCTCCAGTACTGAGGCCTTGGGCGCAGCTCCATCAGTGCACCTCAGTTCACACACTCCAAACCCTCACCTGTGCCACTGCCAGGAACCTCACACACGCTGTCTGCCAGAGCACCTTTGTTCTTGCAGTCAGTATTCTCTGCTGCTCCAGTACTGGGAGCTCGGGCGCAGTTCCATCAGTGCACCTCAGTTTACACATCCCAAGCCCTCAGCCATGCTAGTGCCAGGAACCCCACACATGCTGTCTGCCAAAGCACCTCAGTTCTTGCAGTCACTACACTATGCTGCTCCAGAATTGGGGCCTAGGGCGCAGTTCCATCACTGCACCACAGTTCACACACTCAAAGCGCTCACCTGTGCCACTGCCAGGAACCCCACACACAGTCTGCCAGAGCACCTCAGTTCTTGCAGTCAGTAATCTCTGCTGCTCCAGTACTGGGACCTCAAGCGCAGCTCCATCAGTGCACCTCAGTTCATACACCCCAAGCCCTTAGCCATGCCAGTGCCAGGAACTCCACACACAGTGTCTTTCAGAGCACCTCAATTCTCCTGGCACTCCGTTTCTCATTCCTCACCTGCTGCCTTTCTGTTATTCGAGCTCTGGGCTGGGACACAGCTCTGTCTATACCCTCAATCCTGATCTGAAGCACTTCAATATTGCTCAACTGGGGTTCAAATAAAACTCTGCTAATGCACCTCCTGCAGTTCTGCAGTGCCTCCTACTGTTCCACCCTCGGACTTCTGTTTGAGGATGTGGGGGACCCAATTAAATCTATTCTTAGCTGCCATCTTTATTTGGGAGTGTCTGTTTCACCTATCTCACTCCGTTCTTTCCTTTACTCTCAATGTTTTCTTTCTCCCCCGCTTTCCTCTTTCCAGCTCTTTAAATCCACACGTCAACAGTTTTGCTCTTTCTTTCAACTGTTTATTTCTACTCCTCTCCCTTTTTTATTTTTGTCTTCCTCTTGCCACCTCCTCTTTCAAACTCGCAAAAACTTGGTTATTTCTTTCCTTGTTGCATTACTCTCTTTTTTTCTTCATCAGGTGTTCTTTTTTCCACTATTTCTTCACTTCCATTCATTCTTTCTTTATCTTTATTTGCTCTTTCCTTTGAGTCGGCACAAGTCCTTTCGCTTTATTTTTTAGATCTTTCTTCCTTCCTTTCCTTGGTGTTTTTCTTATCTTTATCTGTCAATTCACATTTTACTATAAATCCCTCTTTTTTGTCTGTGTGGAAGCCACAAGTTACTTGTCGGGACCGAAGTGCCAAAGTGGTTTTCCCATTCTGTGTCTGTGGGAAATATGTCAGTACATACATTGCCCTGGGTCTTTCGCTACTTGTTTCTCTCACCATCTCTCTTTTTTTTCATTTCTCTTTTTCTTTTCACATTTCTTTCATTATTTTTTCCTTGTTATTTTTTGTTTGCTAGATTCCTTCCCTTTTTTCTTTTGTTTCACACGTTTGCTCTGTTTCTTCTCTTAGTTGTGTTTTCATTTTGTTGTTCTTTTATTTCTTTGCAACCCCTTCTCTTTCTTCCTTTTGTCTGTTGCATTCCTTTCGCTTCTCTTTTTCTGTCCCATCCACTTTCTCTCCTGAGGTCTAGTTATCAATTGAGCAACGGGTGCAGTGGCTCCCTCTTTCCTTTCAACCTTCAATTCGGCCCAAATTATGTTTTTGTTATGGTGTTTTGAGCAATACACTCTAATGCCAAAAGTTTATTTCTGATAAAGGTTTTATATGATAATTGTAAGGTTTTATATGATAATTATATATGTTGTAAGATAGAGGAATAAGGTAAATGGAAGTGCTTTAGTTAAAATACTAGGCCACTGGAATTATATGGCAGGAAAAGACGAAATTATGAAGCAAGGTCGACCAATTTACGTGGCAAGAAAAGTCCAGTTATGAATTTACAATGCCAATAGCTCTAACTCAAAAAATGTGAGACCTATTGCATTGCAAATGCTTGTTTTATTATACTGATTGTGACTAATATTGTTATTCACTAACCTCTTCGTTGCGGGCGTCGGCCACTGGCCGACGCCCACACACCCTCCCTGGTGCGGGTCACGACCAGTGGCCGACACCAGGAAGGGTATCAATAAATCCTCGGGTGCGTCGCACCCGAGGATTTTTTTTTTTTTTAAACCCCCCCCCGGGAGACACGGAAGCTTCCGTGTCTCCCCCCGCCCCCCCACCCGCCCCTTTGTGACGTCAGCGCGCCTCGCGGCGCGCTGACGTTGCAAAGGTGTTTTCCCCATCAAAGCAGGAAGCAGCCTTGCGGCCGCTTCCTGCTTTGATGGGGAAAACGGCCTTTCCCACGTTCGGGAAGGCCTCGTAAGAAAGGGGAGTGTCTCCCCTTTCTTACGAGGCCTTCCTGAAAGTGTTTCCTGGCCCCCGGTCGCAGCTGTGCTGCGATCGGGGGCCAGGAAACACTTTCAGGTTTCCTGGCCCCCCGATCGCAGCTGTGCTGCGATCGGGGGGCCAGGAAACACTTTGAAAAGGCCTCGTAAGAAAGGGGAGACTCTCCCCTTTCTTACGAGGCCTTCTCAAAGTGTTTCCTGGCCCCCGATCGCAGCACAGCTGCGATCGGGGGCCAGGAAACACCACTAGACGCCAGGGATTTCACTTTGGGGGGGCGGCCCCCTCGGAAAACGGGCCGCCCCCCCCGGGGGCATAATTAATTTAAAAAAAAAGGTAGGTGCCCCCTGGGGGGGGGGGCGCGATCGCGCCCCCCCCCCCCCAGGGGATTGTTTTTTTTTGCAAAAAAATAAAAATAAAAAATAAATAAAATGACAGGGGGTCGCCCGTGGGCAGGGTGACCCCCTGTGGGGGCAATTTTTTTTTTAGATGTTGTAGGGTTTCCCTGGGGGCCATTTTGGCCCCCAAGGAAACCATACAACAACTACAAAAAATAGATCTATATATAGATCTATATTTATATATCTATGTAGATAGATATATCTATGTACATGGATATATCTATAGATATATCTATGTACATAGATATATATATATATATAGAGGTAGATCTATATATACCAAAGAGATTTATAAAGTGTGCTACTCACCTGTGAGGGTCTCAAGGCGCTTAGAGGGGGGCGGGGGGAGGGAAAGGGGCTGGGAGATTCACTGTTCGAAAAGCCAGGTTTTGAGGCCCTTCCTGAAAAGAAGTAGGTTTTGGGTCTTGCGAAGGTGGGTTGTGAGGGCGTTCCAGGTTTTGGGTGCAAGGTAGGAGAAGGATCTGCCCCCGGTGGTGGTGTGTTTGATGCGGGGGACAGAGGCGAGAGAGAGGTCAGCTGAGCGGACGTTTCGTGTGGGGGTGTGGAAGGTGACTCTCGTTGAGGTAGGCAGGGCCTGTGTTGTGGAGTGATTTGTGTGCGAGGATGAGGATCTTGAAGGTGATCCTTTTGTCAATATGAAGCCAGTGGAGGGATTTGAGGTGTGGAGAGATGTGTTCGTGTCGGCGGAGGTCGAGGATGAGTCGTGCTGCTGAGTTCTAGATGCGTGTAGTTTGCGCTTGAGTTTTAGAGTGGTGCCGGCGTAGAGGGCGTTTCCGTAATCAAGCCTGCTGCTGATGTGTGCGTGAGTGACAGTTTTTCTGGTCTCTGTGGGGATCCATTTGAATGTTTTTCAGTATACGGAGTGTGTTGAAGCATGAGGAGGTGAGAGCGTTGATTTGTTGGGTCATCGAGAGGGAGGAGTCTAGGATGATGCTGAGGTTGCGTGCGTGGTTGGCGGGGGTGGGTGCAGGGCCTAGCGTGGTGGGCCACCATGAGGGGTCCCAGGTGTTTTTGTGTGGGCCAAAGAGGATTATTTTGGTTTTGCTTGAGTTGAGTTTCAGGTGATTGGCTGTCATATATATATCACTTTTGTCAATATGTGTGTGGTTTCCCTGGGGGGAAAAGGGTCCGACTTGTCTAGTGGCAGTTTTAGTGCCATAAAGAAGCGCAGAAGGTTTATATGCCTACTGCAAAGAGCAAATCTGTATTTTATGTAAATAGCTGAGTACATTAGCAAAGTCTATGGAGAGATGAAGGGCACTTTTGCTGGGTGGTAATGAGGGAATCCGAGGAGGAGGGAGTGGGAGCACCAATAATGATTGTTGGACTGGGCGCAGGAGGTGCTAAAGACTGTGACGAATGGTATGTGACAAGGTGTTTTTTGAGTGTCTTGAAAGTACGTGCTGATTGAGGGAAGAAGCGCAGGTAAGGTGGCCTCAACTGTTGCACGTATCTCACACACCATCGATTTTGTGACTGTCTACGTAGGCTAGTGTTTTAGAGCAACAGTTTAGCCAATAGCAGAGATGGCATCTTGATGGATGACTGCTGCCTGCACTCGGGTTATAGAGGGCCGCTCTGACATAGGATCAGAGACTGAGACATCAGATACTGAGACAGCATCTGAAGGATAGGACAATGGCGCAGACTCTGGGAGTGATTTTTCAGTCAGAGGAGTCCCATTCGATAACTCCTCTTCCAGTACATTATGAGGGAGGTGATGAGGACAGTCCTGCTGTCCCTTCGCAAGCTGTTTGTGCAACTGGGTAATAGTGGGTTAGGCCAACCCAGAGAGCAGGTGAATGCGGCGGCAAGCAGAGAGAGAGTGCTCTCTTGGGAGCTCCCCAATTTAGTTCAGCCCCAAATTCCACCACCCAAATCATATTGTGGAGACATCAAAATTATCCATGGCAAAACAAACTGGTTTTGTAAGGCAGGCACCTGTGTTTTTGGTCCTGGATTCGGCGGCCATATAGAGAAACACACTAAACCCAAACATTTCTGGAAACTAGACATTCAGGGGAGTCCACAGAGGTGTGACTTGTGTGGCTTCCCCAAAGTTTTCTTACCCAGAATACCCTGCAAAGCTGAAATGTTGAAAAAAAACTCAATTTTTCTCGCATTTCTGTCACACAAACTACAGGAATATGCTGGGATCCACAATATTCCTACCACCCAGTGACTCCTCACCTGTCCTGATAAAAACACTACCCCACTTGAGTGCCTACACCTAGTGTCTGTGTCAGGAATGGATCACCCCAGGGTCAACAGCTGCCTCACGTAAGGACCAACATTGACCGTTGTGTGATCTATTCCTGTCGCAGGCACCAGGCCTAACCACACAAGTGAGGTATCATTTTTATCGGGAGGCTTGGGGGAACGCTGGGTGGAAGGAAATTTGTGGCTCCTCTCAGATTCCAGAACTTTCTGTCACCGAAATGTGAGGAAAACTTGTTTTTTTAGACACTTTTTGAGGTTTGCAAAGGATTCTGGGTAACAGAACCTGGTCCGAGCCCCGCAAGTCACCCCTCCTTGGATTCCCCTAGGTCTCTAGTTTTCAGAAATGCACAGGTTTGGTAGGTTTCCCTAGGTGCCGGCTGAGCTAGAGGCCAAAATCTACAGGTAGGCACTTTGCAAAAAACAGCTCTGTTTTCTGTGATGTGTCCACGTTGTATTTTGGGGGCATTTCCTGTCGCGGGCGCTAGGCCTACCCACACAAGTGAGGTATCATTTTTATCGGGAGACTTGGGGGGACGCTGGGTGGAAGGAAATTTGAGGCTCCTCTCAGATTCCAGAACTTTCTGTCACCGAAATGTGAGGAAAACTTGTTTTTTTAGCCACTTTTTGAGGTTTGCAAAGGATTCTGGGTAACAGAACCTGGTCAGAGCCCCGCGAGTCACCCCATCTTGGATTCCCCTAGGTCTCTAGTTTTCAAAAATGTAAAGGTTTGGTAGGTTTCCCTAGGTGCCGGCTGAGCTAGAGGCCAAAATCTACAGGTAGGCACTTTGCAAAAAACAGCTCTGTTTTCTGTGATGTGTCCACGTTGTGTTTTGGGGCATTTCCTGTCGCGGGCGCTAGGCCTACCCACACAAGTGAGGTATCATTTTTATCGGGAGACTTGGGGGGACGCTGGGTGGAAGGAAATTTGAGGCTCCTCTCCGATTCCAGAACTTTCTGTCACCGAAATGTGAGGAAAACTTGTTTTTTTTGCCACTTTTTGAGGTTTGCAAAGGATTCTGGGTAACAGAACCTGGTCAGAGCCCCGCGAGTCACCCCATCTTGGATTCCCCTAGGTCTCTAGTTTTCAAAAATGTACAGGTTTGGTAGGTTTCCCTAGGTGCCGGCTGAGCTAGAGGCCAAAATCTACAGGTAGGCACTTTGCAAAAAACAGGTCTGTTTTCTGTGATGTGTCCACGTTGTGTTTTGGGGCATTTCCTGTCGCGGGCGCTAGGCCTACCCACACAAGTGAGGTATCATTTTTATCGGGAGACTTGGGGGGACGCTGGGTGGAAGGAAATTTGAGGCTCCTCTCAGATTCCAGAACTTTCTGTCACCGAAATGTGAGGAAAACTTGTTTTTTTAGCCACTTTTTGAGGTTTGCAAAGGATTCTGGGTAACAGAACCTGGTCAGAGCCCCGCGAGTCACCTCATCTTGGATTCCCCTAGGTCTCTAGTTTTCAAAAATGTACAGGTTTGGTAGGTTTCCCTAGGTGCCGGCTGAGCTAGAGGCCAAAATCTACAGGTAGGCACTTTGCAAAAAACAGCTCTGTTTTCTGTGATGTGTCCACGTTGTGTTTTGGGGCATTTCCTGTCGCGGGCGCTAGGCCTACCCACACAAGTGAGGTATCATTTTTATCGGGAGACTTGGGGGGACGCTGGGTGGAAGGAAATTTGAGGCTCCTCTCCGATTCCAGAACTTTCTGTCACCGAAATGTGAGGAAAACTTGTTTTTTAAGCCACTTTTTGAGGTTTGCAAAGGATTCTGGGTAACAGAACCTGGTCAGAGCCCCGCGAGTCACCCCATCTCGGATTCCCCTAGGTCTCTAGTTTTAAAAAATGTACAGGTTTGGTAGGTTTCCCTAGGTGCCGGCTGAGCTAGAGGCCAAAATCTACAGGTAGGCACTTTGCAAAAAACAGCTCTGTTTTCTGTGATGTGTCCACGTTGTGTTTTGGGGCATTTCCTGTCGCGGGCGCTAGGCCTACCCACACAAGTGAGGTATCATTTTTATCGGGAGACTTGGGGGGACGCTGGGTGGAAGGAAATTTGAGGCTCCTCTCAGATTCCAGAACTTTCTGTCACCGAAATGTGAGGAAAACTTGTTTTTTTAGCCACTTTTTGAGGTTTGCAAAGGATTCTGGGTAACAGAACCTGGTCAGAGCCCCGCGAGTCACCCC
The DNA here is from genome assembly GCF_031143425.1 of Pleurodeles waltl. Taxonomy (NCBI): domain Eukaryota; kingdom Metazoa; phylum Chordata; class Amphibia; order Caudata; family Salamandridae; genus Pleurodeles; species Pleurodeles waltl. Next base: position 983,338,174 of record NC_090448.1, read on the forward strand.
ATCTTGGATTCCCCTAGGTCTCTAGTTTTCAAAAATGTACAGGTTTGGTAGGTTTCCCTATGTGCCGGCTGAGCTAGAGGCCATAATCTACAGGTAGGCACTTTGCAAAAAAACAGCTCTGTATTTTGTGAAAAAATGGGATGTGTCCACGTTGTGTTTTGGGGCATTTCCTGTCGCGGGCGCTAGGCCTACCCACACAAGTGAGGTATCATTTTTATCGGGAGACTTGGGGGAACATAGAATAGCAAAACAAGTGTTATTGCCCCTTATCTTTCTCTACATTTTTTCCTTCCAAATATAAGAGTGTGTAAAAAAGACATCTATTTGAGAAATGCCCTGCAATTCACATGCTAGTATGGGCACCACGGAATTCAAAGATGTGCAAATAACCACTGCTCCTCAAAACCTTATCTTGATCCCATTTTGGAAATGCAAAGGTTTTCTTGATACCTCTTTTTCACTCCTCATATTTCAGCAAATGAATTGCTGTATACCCAGTATAGAATGAAAACCAACTGCAGGGTGCACCTCATTTATTGGCTCTGGGTACCTAGGGTTCTTGATGAACCTATAAGCCCTTTATATCCCCGCAATCAGAAGAGTCCAGCAGACAAAACGGTATATTGCTTTCAGAAATCTGACATCGCAGGAAAAAGTTACAGAGTAAAACATAAAGAAAAATGGCTGTTGTTTTCAGCTCAATTTCAATATTTTTTTATTTCAGCTGTTATTTTCTGTAGGAAAACCTTGTAGGATCTACAAAAATGACCCCTTGCTGAATTCAGAATTTTGTCTACTTTTCAGAAATGTTTAGTTTTCCGGGATCCAGCATTGGTTTCACACCCATTCCTGTCACTAACTGGAAGGAGGTTGAAAGCACCAAAAATAGTAAAAATGGGGTATGTCCCAGTAAAATGCCAAATTTGTGTTGGAAAATGTGGTTTTCTGATTCAAGTCTGCCCGTTCCTGAAAGGTGGGAAGATAGTGATTTCAGCACCAGAAACCCTTTGTTGATGGCATTTTCAGGGAAAAAACCACAAGCCTTCTTCGGCGGCCCTTTTTTCCCATTTTTTTGGAAAAAACTAAATTTTCACTGTATTTTGGCTATTTTCTTGGTCTCCTCCAGGGTAAACCACAAACTCTGGGTACCATTAGAATCCCTAGGATGTTGGAAAAAAAGGACGCCAATTTGGCGTGGTTAGCTTATGTGGACAAAAAGTTATGAAGCCCTAAGCGCGAACTACCCCAAATAGCCAAAAAAGGGCTCAGCAATGGGGGGGAAAAGGCCCAGCAGCTAAGGGGCTAATAGTGTAATAAATACTGGAGTACAATTTGCTGAAATGTGACCCCTCCCTGGCAGCTGAGCTCAGTAAAAAATGATTTTAAATATATGCTGCATGCGTGCTTGTGGATGGGTGTGTGTTTATGAGAGTGTGTAAGGATATATGAGCATTTGCATGTTGGATAAAGGAAAGCCCAAATGGCGTGTAATGTCACTTCCGTTACCTCGCGCATTTTGGTGAACTGATGCTCATGGTTTTAAGCAAGCTTTCTCTCGTGTGCTTCTTCCGAAGCTCCAAAGTGGCTTTCTCTCTTGAGTGCGTCTCCCCTACCGTGTTTTTCGTTACCCCGCCCCCTCCCCGTTACTCCCCCCTCCAATTGTTATGTTTTATTTTTTGGAATTTGACACTGCAAGATACATATGGACCCTGACAGTGAAACGTATTTCCCCTAGGGCATCTTAAATACCGTACACAAACGTATCATTTCACCATCTATAATGCATACGCCACAAACTAAGTTCTCTGGTCTCCTAAACATTAGCTGTTATTTTTAACCACATCATTGGTATTGAATGAATTCACCGCGTAATTTTAAAAGGTGGAGTCGAACCCAGCGGCGGACTCCTCATCCCCCCAATAATTGCATTTTCTAGTAAATAGTTGAGTCTTTCTGTCGGGTATGGTGGTGTGTCTGTAGGAGTTCAACAGGAGTGTTGACACACACACAGAAAAAAAACGCTCACTCACCCTCTCCATGTTTTGAAAATCTTAAAAAACTTTGGATAGTCTACAAAATATCGTGTTTTCCCTCACTTAGTACTCCCAGTCTGCATTCCTTCCCCTTTCCAACGCCCCTTAATCACCTCTCACGTGCCTAATGTATTTGAACTTTATATGCTGCGTTATAGTTGCAAAACCTGAAGCTCACCCACCCTCCAATCCTACTGACTAAACTATGTCTAACTGAGCTCTCACCTGCTATTCACCTCCGCACTGCTGCAACTCTTGCGTGCGATGGGAGGTGTTTTTTTTTTAAATACCGGCTCTAATAATTCTGTCTCTGACTTGCCAGCTTTGAGACCGAGAATGTCTTGTAAATACTAAACGCATGTCAGTTTTTCTGCGTAATGGAGGATTCCCCTGGCCTCTGGCGGTTCCTGTCGAGACTCGCCAGGTGCTCGAGGGAGTCCCCGTGGGGCTGGACACGTGCCGAAGGGATTCCCTCTTCCTTTATCCTTGAGCTTTATCCGGAGCCCTCCTCTGACGCACACCAGCCATATGTTAGAACCGGTTCTGCCTGGCTGTGAACAAGCTGCAGAGCTCCTCCCTGACCCGCAAGGGCGCCAAGCAGGTTACCTGGGTTGACGGCGCGCCCTTGTGTACTGTGGGACAGGCCATGGCGCGCTCACTGCAGGTGAGGCCGTACCTGGCTGGGCCGGAACTGACGCATGTTAACGTCTAGACGCAGATACTGTACTAGGGCACGGGCCGGAAATGCATCCTCTGGCCAATCTGTGCGTCAAGTGCGAGATTACTGAAGGCATCTTAAGGTGGGGAAATATACTGTTTATTTGTAATTGATAGAGCAGTCCATGCCGCCCGCCGCACCTTATTTACACCCCTGGGCTGTCACGTAACAGCCTAATCCATTCTTGAACTTGAAGGTGTGCTAATCAGGTCGAACCAATAGCACTTAATTGCAACGGCTTGTTCAACATCATACTTTGATCCAGAGCACGAGAGAAAGGCAGAAAACTGAGCAAGGAGGAGAAAAAAAGGTGTGTAAAAGAATCTGCAATAGCTAAAGAAACAGAACGCTTAGAATGGTGAAGGAAAAGGCCCAAGGGTAATTGTTATTTGGTAAGAACAACATTCGGCAGCAGGTTCTTAAGAAGATTTTTGGGCCCCTGTATTCGCCGGTGGCCCTCGCATGGCAGCATCTGCAGCACATGCAGCTGTTCAAGGTAAATCACACCAACCTCTAGGCCAAGGATGGACTCAGAAAGAGCGAGGCAGCATATGCTTTTTCGTTTCTCCGTTTCTCTTCTGACACATCCGTCTGCTACTGCTCAGATTTTTTCGGTCAATAACGTCTTTCTAGCATGCCAGTTTGTTTTTCCATTGAGTGTTCACGTTACCCCATTAGCATTGTGATGCCCTTGCATTTGAAATGCTCTAACTGTCCTCTCACCCATTGAGCTTTTTACCCCTACAAGAAACAATATAAGAAAGTCAAGAACCGCATTTTATTTTGCTCTTCACTAATCTGTCAAGTAGAGCTACACAATGCAACTGTGTTACATTCCAGCGCTTGCAGTTTTGCTTTTAACACCAGCATTGTGAGTTAGAAACCCTGGCATACAAAGTGCTTTTGGCTAAAATGCCATCATTGACCAAAGTTGTTTTACATGACATCGAGCCATTTGTCAACTATGTTTGAAAACTTTACAAACTCATTTAGTCCGTTTCAAAAACACGTTGTTTCACACGTAAAACCAAAAGTAAATTCTGCTCACATATGTTGTAAGGGTTCACTCTTTCATTTGCATAAAGCATTTATAATGTGAATACTTTGGTCTTTTGCTTAGCAAAAGTTTTTTTTAACTGTCACAACACAACAAAGGTAAAACAGGGGTAGCAGCAATGCAACCTTTCTTAACACAAATAATAAGAAAAGGACAGGCGACAGTAGTGAAATGAAAACCACACATTTCTCTCACACATACTTAACAAGTACAACACAGATAGGTAAATCACTAAAGAGGGGTGAGAGGACTGAAACAACTGTTGTGCACTCTACATAAATAAACATACAAAAAGTACAACACTCTTCTATGGAACAGCCAAACCTCTAATGGAATCTTACACATTCATGTACTCAGTTGGAATGATGAGCCCTCAGCTACCTAGTGTAGTATACATCATCTTTGGATTCCACGGCCAGCATAGAGAAGCATCACACAGTCCTATTTTTCACTGGTTGTACAATCTCCTAATTATGGATTCCCTAGTTTGAGTCAGGTTATGTCCCTTATGGCAAAATGTATGTTCTCCCAGTCAATCTGTCAGACCTATTTTAAAATTGTGTCTGGTTGTCCCCCACAAGACTAACAAACGGAGGGTCTAACAACAGACACTGCCTATCTTTTCTATCAACATGTTTTGGTGCACAAATATTACCCCTAAAGGGTCCGCTGTGATCCCCAGGACTACAGGCCTCAGTAGATCAATTAAATATTGTAAAATAATTATTGGTTTGTAGATCTTTTTATGCAAGTGTGTCTATATCCTTTGTGTACCATAGATGGGGCAACATCAGTGGAACCACCTTTTTTTCCTTCAAGGGGTATACTTTGGGAAGAAGCAATGCAAGCTTTCCCCACCACATAACACATATACACATATAAATTAAGCAGTATTTGTGCAAGCTGTGCTTCCTCACAGAATAGGTACAGCATAACAATTTCTAAAGCATGCTTCCCTTTTCACAGAAAGGAGCACGTACAAAATTCCATTTCCCACAGAACAGACCAGACGACCATGCTAGTAAAAGTTGGATTGTTCACAGAACATGCACAGTTAAAGCATGAGTGACTTGTAGTTAGATGGATCTCAAGAGTGGGTGATTAACTCACTGAGGAGAATGAATGGGAAATGAGTGGGTGAAAATGCAAGTTCTGACACCATTCTCACGTACGTGAAATTCTACATCAGCATCCTGAAAGACCTGCTGTCTTTGCTGTAACTACTATTGTCATATCCTGCAGTGTTGTTACTGTCGCTTTCTGGTGTTCCAACTCTTGCCATTCACAAGCACATTTGTCAATAAACTCTAGATTTCAAAGACTGGGTCCTTGCTATACCAGCAGAGACCTTCCCTACCCATCGGCTAAAAGAGAATGAAGACAGAAAATGTGGCCACTGTTGCCATTTAAAGACAAAATGACAAAAACAGACACATTCTTTTATCACATATTTCTTTCACATATCTTCTAGGCTCACCTTCTCACAGCCTCCTCTTTTCTTTACCATCTACTTCTCTTATCATCCTATTCTCACCCAGACGCTTTCACCTCTCAATGAAATGCTCCTGTCACAAAAACACACGTTCAAATTACCATCTCTATTCAAATCCTTCCTTTCCTTGTGAAATCCCACTTAATTGTTCTTACCACACCTAGGGGGTCATTCCAACCCTGGCGGTTGGTGTTAAAGCGGCGGCCAACCCGCCAACAGGCAGGCGGTAAAAAAATGGAATTCTGACCCTGGCGGAAACCGGCAACAGAGACCGCCACTTTAACACTCCGACCGCCACGGCGGGACAAACAAACAGCGCGGCGGTCACTGCCAACAGACAGGCGGAAGACAATGTACCGCCCACCCTATCACAACCCACCAATCCGACACCTTTTCCGGGGCGGTAGCCCCGTCGATAAAAACACGGCGGAAACAGACATTACGAATGGAAAACGCTCACCTCTACACACTCCACGAGGAATCTGGACAGCATGGAACCCGAACTACACATCCTACCAGCTATTGTCTTCCTGCTCCTCTACCAGGAGCACGAACGCCGGCGCAGAAGACAACGGTGAGTACTGCACCTACGACACAGGGGAGGGGGGAGGCAAAAAATTACGGGGACACACATACGGGACACACCCACCCTCACCCTCACCCACAACTACATACACATCAATGCAGAGCAACAACTCAGAGTGACACCCCCAAACCCCCCGGAAGAATGCAAAGACAAAAAAAAATGATCATGAAATTTGAAGTATATTGTACGGCTAAGTAAAAAAAAAAATCAAACATCTATAACTATATATACATATGTAAATTGTCCTGTCCAAATTGGGTATCAGCCATTGTTCGTGGGCCAATGGGCTTAAACACATGGGCAAAGCCCACACAGGATACCCGACTCCAATGGAGAGAACACTGCAGGGGCATCAGATAGCAAAACAACAGGCACCTCAGGGGGAAGGGAAGGGGGGGCACCTCAGCCAGATGAGTCCACGACGCCAGATCCACGAGGGGCCTCCATGGCCACTGTTCAATCCTGGGGAGTGCAAAGCCACAGTCTCACAAGTCTCTACATTGGGTGGATTGCCCACTGTGCCATCCTGGGGAGTGCAAAGCCACAGTCTCACAAGTCTCTACAGTGGGTGGATTGCCCACTGTGCCATCCTGGGGAGTGCAAAGCCACAGTCTCACAAGTGGATTACAGACTCCACTGGTTCTGGAGGAGGCATGGTGCCCAGAGTGCTTCGTGCAGCCCTGCCCGACACAGATGCGGGCTTGCCCCTTCTGCCAATGGGCCAGCGGTGCTTGAGACGGCGGTGCCCAGCGGAGCGGTGCAGAGACGGCGGTGCCCAGCGGACCAGTGCTTGAGTTGAAGGGCCCAGCGGAGCAGTGCTTGAGATGAAGGGCCCAGCGGAGCGGTGCAGAGACGGCGGTGCCCAGCGGAGCGGTGCTTGAGATGAAGGGCCCAGCGGAGCGGTGCTGAGACGGCGGGGCCCAGCGGAGCGGTGCTTGAGATGAAGGGCCCAGCGGAGCGGTGCAGAGACGGTGGTGCCCAGCGGATCGGTGCTTGAGTTGAAGGGCCCAGCGGAGCGGTGCTTGAGTTGAAGGGCCCAGTGGAGCGGTGCTTGAGATGAAGGGCCCAGCGGAGCGGTGCAGTGCTGGTGTTCCCAGAGGGGGGTATGTCTGCTGTGGCCTGTGGCTGTCTGAGGGGAACCGACTGTCCCGAGGTCCCCGATGGGCCGGGCTGGTCATCTGGGTCCAGGGAGACAGAGCTGCTGTCATCACTGTGGGCCTCTTCTGGGGGTGGAATGGACATTTCTGGACCCTCCTGGGCGGTGTCGTGGCGTTCGGGTCCTGCAGGGGTATAAGAGTATGGTTATTGCTTCTGTGTGTGCCATAGCTTGCAATGGGTGGGTGCCCGTGTACCCCAGTGCTGGCATTCCCTTGTGGGGGCTGTTGTGACGGTGGTTTGGGGGGGGATGGGTATGTGCAGTGGGCATGCTTAGGTGATGGGTGTCCATGGTTTGTGGTTGCATGCAGGGCTTGGTGTTGGGATGGGTGGGTTGTGATGGTGAGACATTAGCAAGGAGGATGTGTGATGGGGGTGAGGGTATGATTTGGCATGCCGGTGGGTGAGGGGGATGAAGTAGTTGAGATTAGACTTACCAGAGTCCATTCCTCCGCCTACTCCTGCGAGGCCCTCAGGATGCAGGATCGCCAAGACCTGTTCCTCCCATGTTGTAAATTCTGGGGGTTGAGGTGGGGGTCCGCCGCCAGTCTTCTGCACCGCGATGTTGTGTCTGGATACCATGGAACGCACCTTCCCCCGTAGGTCGTTCCACCGCTTCCTGATGTCGTCCCGATTTCGTGGATGCTGACCCACAGCGTTGACCCTGTCCACTATTCTTTGCCATAGCTCCATCTTCCTGGCAATGGTGGTGTTCTGCACCTGTGTCCCGAAGAGCTGGGGCTCTACCCGAACTATTTCCTCCACCATGACCCTGAGTTCAGCGTCTGAAAACCTGGGGTGTCTTTGGGGTGCCATGGGGTGGTGTGGATGAGGTGTGGGGTGGTGTTTGTGGTGATGAGTTTGGTGAGTGTGGTGGTGTGTGGTGTTTTGTGCGTGGATGTTGTGTGAGTGATGGTGTTATGTGCCTGTGAGTGCTCTGTACTAGCTGGTGGTGTCTCTCTCTGGCCTTAGTCAATAAATGGTGGTCATAGGGGTTTGTGGGTGTGTGTTTTATATTGTGTTGGGTGTGTGGGAGTGGTGTTTGTATGTGTATCAGGTGTGTGTGTTTCAAAATGACCAATGTGGCAGTGTTTTGGAGGTGTGTGTGTATTTTGACCGCGGCGGTGTGTACCGCCAATGGAATACCGCGGTTGAAAGATTGCCGCGTGGATTCGTGGGTCGGAATGGAATGGGCTTATTTCTGTTGGCGTGACGGTGGAGGTTTGGTCATCGCCAGTTTTTCGCTGGCCGTTGGTGTGGCGGACTTTTGTGGATGTCGGATTTTTGGCGGTTTGCCTGTTGCGGGTCAGAATGACTGTGGCGGTTTCCCGTGGCCGCGGCGGTGTTATGGCGGTCTTCTGACCGGCAGTAAGCGCCTTTTACCGCCGAGGTCAGAATGACCCCCTTAATCTCCTTCACACTTGGCCTTCTCTTGTTTATATCGTTCCCTTTCCCACCTCCTGTTTCTCACAAGCACTTCCACTTTTTTGCTCTCTCCATTATAGAGATTCACACACTCAACAACAGCTGTATCACCAGTGCAAATACAGACCATTTTTGAAAATTATTCGGTGAAAACAAAGCTGTATTCCAAAATTAAGCAAAATCGACTTAGAGGTCCTTATGATGAGGTCTGAAGAAATAAATCTTAAGCTAGATTGTAGAATTAAATAAATGCAGGGATGAATGCAGGATGAAACATGGATATTTAATTCTCTCATTCGCACCCCAAATCAAGGCTATCTCTGCCTCATGTTTTGCCACCCTGAAGTGACTGAAGAGGATGCTCCACATTATCCCAGTGGCCTCTCGCAGGACAATTGTCCATGCCTTGGTTACATCCAAAGTGGACAACGCAAATAGCTTGTATTTGGCTGGCCTGAATATGTAATACAGTGCCTCCAAACGGTCCAGAACTCCGCCGCTTGCTTAATCCTAAAGATTCCTCTGTGTGTTATGGTGTCTAACCATCTACACCAACTCCATCAACTTCTAGTTTCTTAGAGGATCCAATTTAAGGCTCTTATTTTTGCTTTCGGGGTCTATATGCAAAATGATCCCATTTATCTTTGGAGGAGGTTCAAGTCGTACTGTGAAGTCAGGTTCCTGAAATCAAATATTCTCAAAGTCTTTCAACTATCCCACATTCACAAAGCTAGACGAGACAGTAGATGTTTACTCTTCCTTGCCTCTAAATTGTGGAACGCTCTTCCACTTTACCTATGTTGCAGCCCTTCTAAATCTATATTAAGAAAACAAAGCTTGCTTTTTGATTCCTGCTTATTGGCTACTTCAAGTGCTGACTATAATATATCTCTTTCTTCACCCTTACTGCTAAAACGGGACACCTCTTCAGCGGTAGCTCTGTGCTCTACAAATGTATTGTATTGTATGGTTGTGAAAATAGTACAAAATGAAGTTTGGGCCATTAACATATTGCTGGAGTTTGGGTGGATCCTTTGGTTTTCCATATATTGTGAAGTAGCTGTAACCCAGTAGGTCATTTTTACTGGGTCATCCCAACCACACCGTAAATAACTAGCATTCAGCCTCTTTAAAAAGGTTTTGAAGGCATAAACCCAGCCTTGGTGTTGCACACTGCCTGCAATTATTTATTACTTGTTGGAAATTGACCTTTTTGCAGGGTTATCCCCATTATTTTTTGCTTCTGACCTCCTGTTTGTGATCCTGTGCAGAATTTCAATTTTGTTGGCTTTAGGACTCTGGGCACTTTACCACTGCTGACCAGTGCTAAAGCGCAAGTGCTGTCTGTCTAAATGGTATCGGTGATTAGTTTATTCATGATTGGCATATTTGATTTACCAGTAAGTCCCTAGCATAGTGCTCCAAGTGTGTCCAGGGCCTGCATATAAAATGCTACTAGTAGGCTTGCAGCTCTGATCGTGCCACCTACATGAGTAGCCCTGCAAACATGTCTCAGATCTGCCATTGCAATATCTGTGTGTGCAGTTTTAAACTACCATTTCAACCTGGCAATTGTACCCACTTGCCAGGTCCAAATCTTCCCTTTTACCACATGTAAGTCACCCCTAGAGTAGGCCCAAGCCAGCCCCATGGGTAGGGTGCAGTGTGTTTAAAACGTAGGACATGTACTGGTGTGCTTTACATGTCCTGCAGGTGAAATACTGCTAAATTCAGTTTTCACTATTGCAAGGCCTATCTCTCCTATAGGGTAACATGGGGATTGCGTTGAAATGTCTTTTAAGTGTAATTTCCCATTGGGAGCAGATAGAGTTATGGAGTTTGGCGGTCTCTGAACTCACAATTTAAAAATACACCTTTTGGTGAAGTTGGTTTTTGAATTGTAAGTTTGAAAATACCACTTCTAAAAAGTGGGCATTTTTTGGTTAACTATTCTGTGCTTCTACCTGTCTGCTGAATATACGTCTGGGTCAGGATGACAGATGGGCTGTTTGTGTATTCACTCTAGACCATCGCACACAGGGAGCTCGGATGTGCCCTGCATATCCTGATGGCCTATCACCAGGCTGAGGGGTCTTCCTGAGCTAGAGTGGTGGGAGGAGCTGACACATGCACCTGGATAGGGCGGTACATGTCCTCACACAAAGCAGTCTCCAACCCCATGGAGTGTGTCTGGGGCCACGGCAGGGAAAGGCTGGGTCTTGCGCCCTACAAAGACTTCTCTTTAAAGTTTGCTTACTTCAGAGGCGAGATGAGTATAAGTACTGGACCTTTGACACCACATAGAACACTTCTGGACTCTGGACATTCTGTCAGGAAGAAGAGCTGATGTGGTACCCTGACATGAAGGATGCCCTGACCAGGAGGTATGGTCTCACCCCAGACAGTTACAGGGTAAAGTTTAGGGAGAATACTAAACTTGGGTGGAATATGTTGATTCTTTCTGCAGAGCACTGAATTTTTGGGTGAAGGTTAGTGAGGTAACAGACTATCACAGGCCGTACAATATGATTGCATGGGAGAACTTGTCTAGTTGTTGTTTTCCAGAGTTGCACCAGCACTTGATTGACGGCAAGCTTACTGACCCGAGGAAGCTTGCCAAATAGCGGGACTGCTGCCTCAGCACCAGGATCCAAAAGAAGTTGCATGTGGGTGACTCAGCCAAGGGTGAGCAGGGTCCCCAACAGAAGAAGGAGAGGGAAGTCAAGGGAGACACAGACAGGTTCCAGGATAATGGGGGAGAAAAAGGTTCCTATGTCCCTTCTCACGGGAAGGAGGGAGGTTCTGGTGGGCGGTGGTCCAGGGCATCCCATTTTCCACCCTGTTGCTTTAAGTGTTCTCAGCTAGGACACAAGAAAGGGGACTCTGTCTGTCCTAAGAAGCCCCCCACTGATGGCCCCTGTACAGGGGTGGCCAGTGTGGCCTTAGAGGGAGATAATCCTGAGGGCAGGTCGTAGACCATTCCGTAATCTCCCTTAGTTGAGAGGTAAATTCAGAGGGTGGATTGGTGATCCCAGAGGGTGGAAGTCATCCCTTCCACCAGATAAAAGTGGAGGGGTCCCAATCACTGCTCTGAGGAACACCGGGGCTAGGTGGACCATGGTTGTGGAAAGGCTAGTTTCCCCCAGAGCAAAACACGGCCAGGGTGTAGAGTGACTCCCACCCAAGGGCAGGACTTTTTCCGCCCCATGGCTCTGGTGTCCCTAGAGTGGGGTGGGGAGGTGACCCAGAGAAGGGTCATAGTTAGTCCCAGACTGCATTCTGGGGACTGAGTTGCCCCCTTTGTCAGGGGAAATGGGAGGGGCGGCTGCCAACAGCGCTTTAACAGTTCAGTTTTATGGGGGTACCACTTCAAAGTTGAAAGTACAGGACCCCAGCAAAAGGGACAGGAGGAGGGAGATCCCACCCCTGTCCTCAGCTCAGCCTGAAGGTATAGACCCTAAGTAGAGTGACCAGTCTCAGGATACCATCCCTGAACTGGTGGAAGGTGAAGTGAAAAAAGGGTACAAGGCATGTGCGGCTACTGCCCCCTACTTATCGAAACCACAGAGGCTAGAGACCCCGGGATGGCCTGGGGACTGGCTTTTGACACTGACAGCTGTCAGTGGCCTTTGTTGGTTGTTGTCCTTGTGGTCAGAGTTTTCCCAGGGTGGGGGACCGATGTCAGACCCAAGGGCTGGAATGGGCCACATCACACTGTTGGCCATGGTGGTACTGTCTGCCTACTGTGAGCAAGATACGTTTAAGTGCTGCACAGATGGAGTCCACAGATGAGGAGAAGAGTTCCTCCCGGGTTAGTTCAGTGGGCTCTGAGAGTCTAGCCAGAGGGACCCACCTGGGTTCAGATAGGCGTATAACTGGCAAGAGCCCCTGCAGTAGTGGCCCATTGTCCAGGTTCTATCACCCTAGGCAGGGAAGTCCAGCAAGGCCCTGATTGGCCTACCCTGGGTTTAGACTTGGAAGGGGTTGTATTGGAAATGGCCCTTTTTGCAGGATTGTCCCCAAAGGTTTTGCTTCTTACCTCCTGTTTTTGACACTGTGCAGGATTTCGTTTTTGCTGACTTTAGGACTCTAGGTACTTTACTGCTGCTGACCAGTGCTAAACTGCAAGTGCTCTCTGTCTCAGTGGTATTGGTGATTGTTATAATTGGCAAATCGGATTTACCAGTAAGTCCCTGGGATAGTGCACCAAGTGCATCCAGGGCCTATAAATCGAATGCTAATAGTGGGCCTGCAGCTCTGATTGTGCCACCCACGAGTAGCCCTACAAACATGTCTTAGGCCTGCCATTGCAGTGTCTGTGTGCGCAGTGTTAAACTGCCGTTTCGACCTGGCAGGTGCACCCACTTGCCAGGCCTAAACCTTTCCTTTTTCTACATGTAAGTGATCCCTATAGTAGGCCCAAGGCAGTTCCATGGGCAGAGCACAGTGTGTTTAAAAAGTAGGACATGTACTGGTGTGCTTTACATGTCCTGGTAGCGAAATACTGCTGAATTTGGTTTTCACTATTGCAGGGCCTTCGTTTCCCAAAAGGTAACATGGGGATTGTCTTGAAATGTATTTTAAGTGTCATTTCCCATTCAGAGCAGATAGAGATGTGGAGTTTGGGGTCTCTGAATACCCAATTTAAAAGTACACCTTTTGGTGAAGTTGATTTTTGAATTGTAAGTTCGAAGAATGCCACTTTTAGAAAGTTGGCAGTTTCTTGCTTAACCATTCTGTGCCTCTGCCTGTCTGGTGAATATACGTCTGGGCCAGGTTGACAGTTGGGCTGTTTATGTATTCACCCTAGACAGTTACACAAAGGAAGCTGCGGTGTTCCCTGCATATCCTGATGGCCCATCACCAGCCTGATGGGTCTTCCTGAGCTAGAGTGGTGGGAGGAGCTGACTCTTGCACTTGAATAGAGCTGTGCCTGTCCTCACACAAAGCAGTCTCCAACCCCCTGGAGTGTGTCTGGGGCCAGGGCAAGGAGAGCAGGGTCTTGTGCACCACAAAGAGTTCTCTTTAAAGTTTGCCTACTTCAAAGACAGAAATGGGTATAAGTACTGGACCTCTGACCCCACATAGTTAGAACACTTTAAACTGAGGACATTCTGCCAGGAAGAAGAGCTGCATGCCGGAGGAGGGACTTCCATTCTGCCTGTTGCTTTGTTGTGCTGGCTTGCTGTGTTGCGCGGCGGCGCGAGACGAACATTCGGCTCGAGACGAACATTCGGCTCGGGCCACGGCGCGCGCACAGACACGCCGCGCCCCCAGTCTATCCTGCAGCAGACGAGGCCCCAAATTGGACATGAGGCCTTGTTTCTTCATAGCGCAGCACGTATTCGGGCATGTCTGACCCTCCCCCACTCACCTGCTATTGTTGTTCTTTCTCTGTCGCCCTCATTTGTGCCTCACTTTATGTTTTCTCCTTCTTTCCCATTATTCCCCTCTCTTCCCAGCATGCTTTGGTTCCCTATCTTCTATGGCTCCTTGTCCATTACTTTCTATGTGTTTTTCCCTATCTAATATGATGTCCTTGCACTTCCTGTTGGTCACTTCCTGTTTTGGGGTATTTAAGGGCTGGGATTCTTTCCTTCCTTGCGCTGCACCACTTTCTATTTGGAGGGTGTCTTCGCTCCTTCTTCCTTGTGTCAGATACTGGTTCACTTATGTTCCAGTGTTTTTCCTGTCCTTTTTTGATCTTGTATTTACTTATTGATTTTTGCTCCTGTTCCAGGAATTTCCCTTTTTGGAGGTTTTTTTTTTCCCTCTGGCACTATTTCTGAAGGACACGGCCTGTCCTTGGCGTTCCTATCGCCTGCAGTACCGTGGCTACCAGAAAGAGTCGCCCCTACCTGGGCCAAGGCCGAACATTCAGGAACAAGAACCTCGCCACTCGTTCAGCGGACACCAGGTTATAGCAGCGCGTAAGTCGTGACAAACTGCAGCGCCTAATACACCCGACGTCGTCTAACACCATGGATGATTCAGTGGCGGCTGCTGCAGATCCTGATCAGTCCCTTCTGGCAACCATTCAGCAACAGCCTCAGGAACTGCAACAACTACGCAACAAGAATGCTGCTTTACCACAGGCTTTGGCTTTCCGCAGTACAGATGTCCCTACCATCTCACCTCAACTCCTCGTTACTCAGGTGAACCAACAAAACTGCGAGAGTTCCTAGATGCATTTACTGTTTACTTTGCCTTCCGACCCACACAATTTTCCCACGACAAGACAAAGGTGGGTTATCTTATCAGTGCTCTATCGGGTCCTGCCTTGGCAACTCCGCTGGTATCATCCAATGACCCAGTACTGTCTGTTTCTCCAGCCTTCGTGAATTGGTTTAAACAGATGTTTAGTTGTCCAGGATAGGAGGCCTCTGCTGAAGAAGCACTGTGTGACATCCTACAAGGCTCTCAAGATGTCCTCCAATATATTACACGCTTTCAACAGCTTGCGGTCGAGACAACCTGGGTGGAACGAACTCTGGTTACTCTATTCCGTAGAGGGCTAAAGGAGGAGATCGAAGACAAGTTAGTGCACTCCACCTGAGTTGAAGATCTTCGCGGTCTGATGTATCTAGCCCTTTCCATCGAATATCGTCTCCAAGAATGACGTTTGGAGAAGAGAAGAAACAGAGGACCTTCCCAGCCAAGTACCTCACATGTCTTTTTGCACCGTCCGGAGGAACCTCGCCCTCCCGTCAGAGAAGCCGAAGGTGAACCTATGCAGGTGGATACTACTTGTGGCCCACTTTCCATCAGTGAGTGGGAAGAAAGACGTAAAAAAGGATTGTGCCTGTATTGTGGTGCTGCCGGTCATATGCTTCGTACCTGCCCCGTTCATCCTCTAAGGCCATCGGAAAACACTACTTCCCGTCCTCTGTAAGAAGGGAGGGGACGGGATCATCTGCTATACCTTCCATTAGTTCATTCAAGGACAATGCCACTACTTTGTTTATGCTTCCTGTGACTTTGCAGTTACCTGACGGTTGTGAAGAGAGAACAATGGCCTTACTTGATTGTGGTGCTAGTGCCATTTATATGGATAAGTCTTGGGCCACAACACAACAAATACCAACACGACCCAAGGAAGTCCCGGAACAAGTACACACAGTGGATGGGTCTTTAATATCCTCTGGTCCAGTCGATACTACCACCCTGATTCTAAGTGTACAATTTGGGAACCACCAAGAACACATCTCATTTGACCTAATATCATCTCCCAATCATACTATCATTTTAGTAATTCCATGGTTCATAAGACATAATCCTTATGTGACTTGGGAAACCCGGACTATTTCCTTGTCCTCACAGTTTTGTCATGAAAATAGTTTTGCATCAGAAACGTACTGGTCACCCAAGAAGTTAATGCCTACTGAACTTACTACAGGTTGTTCCATCAATACAGTCCAAGGAGTCCCCGATCACTATCTAAAATTTCAAGATGTATTCTAAAAACCATCCAGACCTTTTTTACCCCCACATCGAGATTACGACTGTACAATTCCCCTGGAACCTGGGGCGATCGTTACCTTTGGGAGAATGTATTCTCTCACAGAACCTGAAAAGGAAGTTCTCAAAGATTATCTGCAAGAAAATCTGCACAGCGGGCTTATTGGGCCATCATCATCTCCGGCGGGGGCTCCTCTTTTTTGTACCCAAGAAGACTAAAGATCTTCGCCCCTGTCTGGATTTTCGTGGTTTAAACATGATCACTATAAAAGACCGTTATCCTTTACCCCTCATCAAGGATATTCTGGAGGCAGTCAGAGGGGCCCAACGATTTACCAAACTAGATCTTCGTGGAGCTTACTACCTTTTGCGCATCAAAGGAGATGCATGGAAGACTGCCTTTCGAACCCCATTTGGTCATTATGAATACAGAGTTATGCCTTTTGGTCTCCCTAAAGCCCCCTCAATTTTCCAAAGATTTATGGACTCTGTGTTTTCTGATCTCTTGAACCATACTGTAGTAATTTATTTAGACGATATTCTCATATATTCTAGACGTCCTGAACTGCATTCTACACACGTGAAACAAGTCCTCCAAAGACTCAAGTTACATCAACTGTCCTGTAAACCAGAGAAATGTGAGTTTGACAAGACCGAAGTAAAATATTTGGGTTATTATCTTAGTCCCACTGGAATAGCTATGGATCCGGAAAAGGTACAAGCCATCCTAGACTGGCCTTCCCCTTCCTCCATTAAGGAAACTCAATGTTTTCTAGGACTGGCCAACTTTTATCGACAGTTTATTTTTGACTTTGCGGAACAGACCAGCTACATTACTCAAACATTAAAGAAGGAGAATTTAAGTAAAGGATTTGTCTGGACAAGGGCGGCTGAAACAGCTTTTCAGAGTCTAAAAAAGGCCTTCACTCAAGCACCAATACTGAGACATCCAGATACCAACAAACAATTTGTTGTTACTGATGCTTCCGAAAGAGCCATCGGAGCTGTCTTACTCCAACAACAAGATGATGATGGTCTAGAACATCCTGTGTTCTATTTGTCTTATGTACTCTCTGTGTCGGAACATTACTCAGTATTGGAAAGGGAGTTATTAGCCCTGAAGACTGCCTGCCAAGAGGGGAGACAATTCCTTATGGGTTCAAAAGAGCCCTTCGAGGTGAGAACGGACCATCGTAATCTACAATGTTTATGTAACTTTCAATGCCAGAACAGTCGTCAGGCTCGTTAGGCCTTTTTCTTCAGTCAGTACGACTTCTATGTCACCTACATTCCTGGATCCCAAAACATACTGGCCGATGCTCTGTCTCACCGTTATCCAGATTGTACTCCTGCCCCATGACAATATCTACTTGAGCCCAGCAAGATCATCGGTGTGGCTCAATCATTCCTGGATGAGGTACAACTGGAATATTCCAACCTTTCTGAACAAGAGCTAGAGAACTTAAACCCCCAATACGTAAACAGAAGGGGTATTATTATTATAGGAACCTGTTGTTCCTCCCCACTAGCGGACTAAGAGAAAAGGCGCTACAGATGTGCCATGATTCTCCGGTTGCTGGTCATAGAGGCATCAAGGCCAGGCAGGAATTACTCTCGCGATCTTTCTGGTAGCCCACCTGGAAATCGGATGTCGAAAAATATGTTCAGGCCTGTCCCATATGTGCCCAAGTAGTACCAGACCTGCGGGATTACTACAATTGTTACCTGTTCCACCTGCTCCTTGGCACACCATTTCTACCGATTTCATGTGTTCACTACCTCCATCAGCAGGAAACCGGGTTATCATGGTCACAATAGATTCCTTTACAAAGATGGCTCACTTCACCGCCCTGAAGAAATTACCTACCTCTCAAGAATTAATTCAGATATTTATCCATCATATTTTTCATCTCCATGGACTCCAACACGGCATTGTATCAGACAGGGGACCTCAGTACATCTCCCGGTTTTGGAAACATTTCTGTAGGACCTTGAACATCAATATAGCATTATCATCTGGTTTCCATCCCCAAACCAATGGGCAGACCGAACGTCTCAACCAAGGACTAGAGCAGTACCTTCGCTGCTTTTGAAATTCTACCCAGAGTAACTGGAACACTTACCTTCCTATCGCTGAATTCTCTTACAATAACACTGTCCATAGTGCCCCCCTTTTCCTGTTCCTATGGCTATCATCCTACCTCTTTTCCTACTTCTCTTCAGTCTACCTCTTCTCTTCCTGCTGTCCCCTCATTTACCAAATGACTTCTAAAGATCCATAAATTTATTTGATCTCACTGGCTGAACACCAAGAGATACATGAAGGGAATGGCAGATAAGAAGCGCAGGGATGCTCCAGTATGTCACATCCAGGATAAAGTCTGGCTTTCTTCAATATTTCTGCCTTTGAGTCTTTCTCAGAACAAGTTTACACCTCATTACTACGGTCCTTTCCGTATTCTTCAGCTGATTAATCCTGTCACTGTCAGTCTTCATTTACCTCGTACCTGGAAAATCCATCCAGTCTTTCTTGCTTCCCAGCTCAAACCCTATGTGCCTGATTCTTTCTCTCAACAGTTCCCTTGTCCTCCTCCCTTGTTGGTAAATGATGTACCAGAAGAACGAGTTACTTACCTTCGGTAACGACTTTTCTGGTGGATACATTAGCTACCTGTGGATTCCTCACCTCATGAATACTCCCATGGCGCCAGCATTCTACGGAAATCTTCTTACTAGTCTCTGCACGTCGACGAGGACGTCACTGTCTCGCACGCGACGCCGTCTGACGTCATACAGGCAATAAGAGGTCCTCGACGACGTGCGGACGTCAGTACCAATCATTTTTTACGTGCATGAGAACAACCAGGCAATGCAATGAAAGAACAAAGCAACATCCATTATATTGTAAAAATACACCACATTGTATGAATAACTGTAAATCTTTTTTATGTACATATATATATATATATATACATATATATATAAAACTCTTTCTTTTTAAAAATATATACACACACCAAGTATATACATAAAGATATATACACATATACCCATATATATATATAAATATATTATATATATACATCTATTGCACCCTCAAAGATCAAGAGGAGCGCACTCAAGGATTACTTGGCAAGACCATAAAGGCAACGGGGAGGCGGGTGGGACCGTGAGGAATCCACAGGTAGCTAATGTATCCACCAGAAAAGTCGTTACCGAAGGTAAGTAACTCGTTCTTCTGATGGATACAACTACCTGTGGATTCCTCACCTCATGAATAGAGTCCCAAAGCAGTACCACGCCCGGCGGTGGGTGCCTAAATGGTCAAACCAAGAAATCCTGCAGCACTGACCGTGCAAAATGGCCGTCCCTTCTAACCTCAGAATCTAAACAGTAATGTTTTGCAAAAGTGTGAAGGGACGACCAAGTTGCGGCCTTGCAGATGTCGACCACAGGAACACCTCTGGCTAAGGCCGAAGTGGCCGACTTAGCTCTGGTGGAATGAGCTCTAATGCCCTCAGGAGGATCCTTCTTTGCCAAAGAGTAACATATTTTAATGCAAAGAACAACCCACCTGGATAGTGTTCTCTTGTGGACTGCCTTTCCTCTCCTCTTGCCCACGTATCCAATAAACAGCTGATCCTCCAGCCTGAAATCCTTTGTTCTATTGATAAAGAAGCTCAACGCTCTCTTTGGATCCAGACGGTGCAGTCTTTCTTCCTCTTTGGAAGGATGAGGCGGAGGATAGAACGTGGACAAAGTAATTGCCTGAGCCAAATGGAAGGGTGAAACAACCTTCGGGAGGAAAGCAGCCTTGGTCCTCAACACCACCTTATCCCCATAAAAAGTTGTATAAGGGGGTTTTACTGATAAGGCCTGCAACTCACTCACTCTCCTTGCTGATGTTATAGCTATCAGGAAGACTGTTTTTAAAAACAAATACCTTAAGGGGCAAGAATGCATAGGTTCAAAAGGGGACCCCATAAGGAAAGTCAGGACTAAGGACAAATCCCATTGCGGCATAACGAATGGCTTTGGAGGATATTGATTTAGAAGACCTTTCAAGAATCTGATAACAATAGGGGATTTAAATAAAGATGGTTGGTCTGGAAGACATATGAAGGCTGACAAGGCCGATAAATAACCTTTAATGGTAGCCACTGCACAACCTTTCTGCGCCAGAGATAGAGCAAAAGACAAAACGTCCGATAGATGAGCTTGTAAAGGATCAATCTGCCTCTCTCCACACCACGCAACAAATTTAGACCACCTATTAGCGTAGATAGATTTAGTGGAGTGTCGCCTGGCCGCTAATATAACATCCACTACCTCAGGCGGGAGAGAGAAGGAACTCAGGTTGCCCCGTTCAATCTCCAGGCATGTAGGTGCAGACTCTGGAGGTTGGGGTGTAGAACCTGCCCCTGCGACTGCGAGAGGAGGTCTGCCCTGAAAGGGAGACGGAGCGGCGGGCACGTTGAGAGTTGGAGAAGGTCGGAGTACCACACCCTCCTTGGCCAATCCGGAGCTATTACGATTACTAGAGCCCGGTCTTGGCGAATCTTCCTCAATACTCGAGGAATCAAGGGTATGGGAGGAAACGCGTAAAGCAACTGGCCGCACCAGGTCATTTGAAACGCGTCCCCCAATGCTTCCTGCATCGGATACTGAAGGCTGCAGAACAACGGACAATGCGCGTTCTCTCGAGTGGCGAACAGATCTACCCGAGGAAACCCCCACTTCTGGAAGATTAAACGGACTTGATCTGGATGGAGACGCCACTCGTGGTCTGCCGAGAAGTGGCGACTGAGACTGTCCGCACGCACGTTCAAGACTCCGGCCAGATGGTTTGCTATCAAGCAAATCCGATGGTCCTTTGCCCAGGACCATAGTCGAAGAGCTTCTCTGCAGAGAAGGTACGACCCCACTCCTCCCTGCTTGTTTATGTACCACATCGTGGTAGTATTGTCCGTTAGGACCTGTACCGACTGACCACGAAGGGAAGGGAGGAAGGCCTTGAGAGCCAGACGTACAGCCCGTAACTCTAACAGATTGATGTGAAAAATCTGTTCCTCTGGAGACCAAAGACCTTTGATCTCCAGATCCCCCAGATGAGCTCCCCACCCTAGAGTGGAAGCATCCGTTATGACTGTGGCCACTGGTGGCGACTGCTGGAACGGTTTTCCTTGTGAAAGATTGTTGCTTGCAATCCACCACTTCAAATCCACAGCAGCATCTCTGGAGATCTTGACAGTACCCTCTAGATCCCCTCTGTGTTGAGACCACTGCCTTCGGAGGCACCACTGAAGAGCCCTCATGTGCCAGCGAGCATGCGTGACCAACAGAATGCAGGAGGCAAAAAGACCGAGCAGACGAAGGACCTTGAGGACTGGAACTACCGCTCCGTTTCGAAACATTGGAACCAAATCCTGAATATCTTGAATCCGCTGAGGCGGAGGAAAGGCCCGACCCAATGTCGTATCCAGTACTGCCCCTATGAACAGGAGGCGCTGAGAGGGCTCCAGGTGAGATTTGGGCTCGTTCACCGAAAAGCCCAGGTCGAACAACAACTGGGTTGTTGACTGCAGATGACGCAACACAAGCTCCGGGGACTTGGCTTTGATCAACCAATCGTCCAAGTAAGGGAATACTGCTATCCCCTTCCTTCTGAGCTCTGCCGCAACCACCGACATCACCTTCGTGAAGACTCGAGGTGCTGAAGTAAGACCAAACGGAAGGACCGCAAACTGGTAATGTTGCGATCCCACCACAAACCGGAGATACTTCCTGTGTGACTTGAGTATCGGGATATGAAAGTAAGCATCCTGCAAGTCGACAGACACCATCCAGTCTTCCATGTTCAACGCCAAAAGCACCTGTGCTAGGGTCAGCATCTTGAACTTTTCCTGCTTGAGGAACCAATTCAAGATCCTCAGGTCCAGAATTGGTCTCAAACGACCATCCTTCTTGGGAATCAGGAAATACCTTGAGTAAACTCCTTGACCCCTTTCCTGCTCCGGGACCAACTCCACCGCGCCCTTTAAAAGGAGGACTTCCACCTCCTGTTCTAGCAACAGGAGGTGTTCTTGTGAACAATACGAAGGGCGGGGCGGGATGAGGGGCGGAAACTCCCGAAAGGGAAGGATGTAGCCTTTTCCCACAACACTGAGAACCCAAGTGTCCGACGTAACAGTCTCCCATTTGGTGAGAAAATGCTGTAATCTTCCCCCTACAGGAGAGGAGTGAGTGGGAAATGGTGGAAGCCTAAGGCTGCTTCCCCTGCTGCACCCCGCCAGAGGATGAGGAAGAGGCAGAGTGCTGCTGAGAGGCTCCCCTGGTGCGGACCCTACCCCTCCCCCTAAAAGATCTATAGGGGTGGGAAGAGGCAGGTTGCTGATATCTTCCCCGAAAGGAAGAGGAGGAAGAGCCACGCCCAAATCCACGAAACCTCCTGAAGAATCTAGAAGAGGCCGTGGAAGAAGGAGCTTGGAGTCCCAATGACTTAGCCGTGGCCCTGCTCTCCTTAAAACGTTCCAAGGCCGAATCAGCCTTAGCCCCAAACAGTTTGTCCCCATCAAACGGGAGATCCAACAATGTGGACTGTACATCTGCCGAAAAGCCCGAGTTACGTAGCCAGGCCTGTCTCCTTTCCACCACAGTTGTGCCCATTGCTCTGGCTACCGAGTCGGTGGTATCCAGTCCCGTCTGGATAATTTGGGTCGCAGCAGCCTGGGCGTCAGAGACAAGATCCAAAAGACCCTGGGGAAGCTCTGTAAACGAAGAGGAGATGTCATCCATCAGAGCATGAATATACCTCCCCAGGATACAGGTCGCATTAGTGGCTTTTAACGCCAGACTGCAGGACGAAAAAATCTTCTTCGACTGCGCCTCTAGCTTTTTTGAGTCTCTGTCCCCAGGCACCGTCGGGAAAGAACCAGGCGCTGATTTGGACGAACAGGAGGCCTGCACAACCAAGCTCTCCGGCGTAGGGTGCCTAGATAGGAAACCAGGATCAGTTGGAGCCGTCCGATACCTCCTGGCCACGGCTCTGTGAACTGCTGGGGAAGATGCCGGCTTCTTCCACACCTCTAAAACCGGATCCAGCAGAGCGTCATTAAAAGGTAATAGAGGCTCCGCCGCGGCTGAGGCCGGATGCAACACCTCTGTCAAAAGGTTTTGTTTCGCCTCCACCACCGGCAAAGGCAGGTCCAAAAAACTAGCTGCCTTCCGTACCACTGTATGAAAGGAAGCAGCTTCCTCGGTATATTCCCCCGGGGACGAAAGGTCCCACTCAGGGGAAGTGTCCAGCCCACTGGCCGACTCCAGTCCACGCAGCCCATCACTCGAGTCCTCTAGCTCTCCTTCCTCTAGGGCTCGTTGGTACTCCTGCTCCTCTAGTACCCGGAGAGCACGCCTCCTTGAATGCAGTCGTTGCTCAATCCGCGGAGTCGACAACACCTCCGCCGAAGTCGGAGATCGGCGCCGATCTTCCGAAGCCACCGACGCCGCATCCGGCGCCACAGGTAACTTCGGCGCCGACTGAAGAGCAGATGAAACGGATGGACCCACCGGAGTCACAGGCCGAAATCTCGACGTCGACGGGATGGAAATCCCTGGGGCCAATCCCTCCGAAGCCATCGGAGCGGCCACCGGCGCCGACACTGGCGCCGAGCCCACGTTCCCAAACGGGAGAAAGGGCATAAAGGGTGCCGGCCGAAGAGGCGCAGGATCACCCAAAGAAAAGGCCAAAGGCCCAGCCGGAGCACCCCCTGGAGCCATCTGTTGGAAGATGGCATACATCGCATTCAAGAATGCGGAACTATCGGCTCCAGGGGTGGGAAAAGCCGGATACTGGGGTGCCTGACTCGGAGGCGACCCCGACGTCGGCCTCGGCGTCTGCGCCGGAGAAAACACCTGAGGCTCCAATACCTCAATCACCGACGCCTGTCCAGGCGAAGTTGGAGACGTCGGAGAGAGCAACGGCGTCGAAGGATGCGGCGTCACCGTGGGGCTGACCTCCCATGTCCTCCGGCGCCGATCCGGAGACCTGGAACGAGCCTCCCTTGAATGACGCCGAGATTCTCTACGGCGCCGGGAGTCTCGATGACGCCGATGTCTTGGAGAAGACTTTTTCTTGTGATGCTTCTCCTTTGACTTGGCCATAAACAGCTTCGCCTCGCGTTCTTTAATGGCCTTCGGATTCATGTGCTGACACGAATCACAAGTCGAGACGTCGTGGTCGGAGCTCAAACACCAAAGGCAATCGGAATGAGGATCCGTCACCGACATCTTGCCTCCACACTCACGACAAGGCTTAAATCCAGACTTTCTCTGCGACATTATTTCCACAGAGAAAGAGTACGCAGCAAGATATACACTGTAACCGCAAGAGTAACAGTTGCTCCCTCGAAGATAACCGTTTCGAATGCACGGAAAAAAGGGAACTGACGTCCGCACGTCGTCGAGGACCTCTTATTGCCTGTATGACGTCAGACGGCGTCGCGTGCGAGACAGTGACGTCCTCGTCGACGTGCAGAGACTAGTAAGAAGATTTCCGTAGAATGCTGGCGCCATGGGAGTATTCATGAGGTGAGGAATCCACAGGTAGTTGTATCCATCAGAATATGAGGTACAGGAAATTTGTGACTCTTGTGTCTTTCGCAACTGTCTTCAGTATCTGACCCATTGGAAGGGTTACCCTCTTAGCGAATGCCCTTGGGAAGATGCCTCTTCTGATCACACCCCTCTTCTGATTCGTCACTTTCACCGCTTGTTTCTGCACAAACCTGGGACTTCGGGGGGAGGGGGGACCCTACTGTCGCGCAATTCAGCTCGGGCCGCGGCGCGCACACAGAGACATGCCGCGCCCCCAGTCTATCCTGCAGCATACAAGGCCCCAAATTGGGCATGGGGCCTCGTTTCCTCATAGCGCGGCACACATTCGGGCATGTCTGACCCTCCCCCACTCACCTGCTATTGTTGTTCTTTCTCTGTCGCCCTCATTTGTGCCTCCGTTTATGTTTTCTCCTTCTTTCCTATTATTCCCCTCTCTTCCCAGCATGCTTTGGTTCCTTATCTTCTATGGCTCCTTGTCCATTACTTTTCTATGTGTTTTTCCCTATCTAATATGGTGTCCTTGCACTTCCTGTTGGTCGCATCCTGTATTTGGGTACAGCAACACTTTCTGTTTGGATGGTGTCTTCCCTCCTTCTTCCTTGTGTCAGATACTGGTTCACGTCTGTTCCAGTGTTTTTCCTGTTCTTTTTTTATCTTGTATTTACTTATTGATTTTTGCTCCTGTTCCAGGACTTTTCCTTTTTGGAGGTTTTTTGCCCTATTTAGTTTTTTTTTTCCCTCTGGCACTATTTCTGAAGGACACGGCCTGCCCTTGGCGTTCCTATCACCTGCAGCACTGTGGCTACCAGAAAGAGTCGCCCCTACCTGGGCCAAGGCCGAACATTCAGGAACAAGAACCTCACCACTCGTTCACCGGACTCCAAGTTAAAGCAGCGCGTAAGTCGTGACATGCTGCTTCCTTCGTGGGAGTGAAAGAATTGGACTTTGCTTTTTACATCCTGCTTTCCAAGGTACTGTAAGGGCTTGAGCTGAGCTTGCCCCTGTCAGGAAGTCTCAGGTTCATCAATGTCTTCATCTGCTAGTGCATGGACTCGTCTGCTGAGAGTCCTGACTTGCCAAGTGGTGTTAACTCCAGCCCCTGGGCCCTTGTAAGTGTAAGCTGGTGACCTTAAGGAGAAAATCCATGCACTGACGTGCTGTGGCAGAAAAATCAATGCAGTGCCTATCCCATGGCTGAAGAATTAACGCAGCACCTGTCTAATGGCTGCAGAATCAACACAGCACCTGTTTCACTGCTGCTCCATCAACACAGCACATCTGGATTTTCCACGCATCGTCCTTGGGGCGTCAATTTCTCATTGTCCCCACACCACAGTAAGGAACAGAGGCTGCGTGGCCGTAAATCAACGCATCGCCTTTCCTGTGAGGGAAGAATCGATGCATCACCTCCCTTGCCAGTAATTAACTGATGCCTCTCTTCCTGCGAGGAAAGAATTGACCCATCATCTCCCCTGCGCAGTTAGGAACCAACAAATTGTTTTGCTTTTTGACACCTCACCTCCTGTGCCACCTGCATCATCTTTGATTCCTATGGATTAATACTCATTGAAACGTTTAAAAAATGATATCTTTACTTGTGTATGTTGGATTTTTGTTGTTTTCGTCTTGTTTTACCCAGATAAATATTGGCTATTTTTCGAAACTGGTGTGGAGTACTTTTTTGGTGTTTTCACTGTGTTACTGTATGAGTAATTTACACATTGCCTGTTAGATAAGCCTGACTGCTCATCCCCAGCTACTAATGGGGTGAGCAGGGGGTTATCTTAGCTGTGTGACTCCCTTACCCTGTCTAGAGTGAGGGTCCCTACTTGGACAGGGTGCAAACCACTGCCCACTAGAGATCCCATTTCTAACAATACATTTTTTTTTTTTTTTTTTACAAATGTGATCAGAGCTGTAGCATCATGAAGACATACCTCCTACCTTTACGTGGGGTTTCCAAGTACAAGACATGGCAGGCAAGCTGAATGATCAGCAGTACGCAAAGAGCTCCTACTTTGTACATTTTGACATCTCATGTTTCTCAGACAGAATGTCTGTAGCCTCCAACAAAACCACGGGTGAATTGCAACATGTATCTAACTGCTGTAAATGGGTTGTAATCCATATATCTGTAGGAATTATAAGTAATCATTTGATGGCTCAAAGAAATCAAATATAGCTAGTTTTTATATTAAATAATATGTGAAAAAATGTGGTGTAATTTATATAAAGTTTTGAAATGTATATGAGTCCACGTCAATTAAGAATGTAATACATTCTTAAAAGAAAGTTTTGGGTCACTGATTATGTTTGATTAATTCCTTTAATTTATGTAAAGAGGTCTATTGGGAATGTTTACTTATGATTATTTAGTTATTTCCCCCATTCCCACAACTAAATTGAACATTTGGGGGTACTCCTTCCTTAGTGCCATATATCTGTGGCGCCTGGAATGTGACATCAGCTTTTAGAGCTCATAAGCTCTTTTTATGTCTGGACCTGATCCCAACCCAGTACCTGCGACTCGTCCTGGGTACCTCTGAAGACAACAAGAGGCATGACCAAGCAGTGTAATAAATCACAAGTAAATATATAAAGCTGCAGCGCTCACCCATATTCTGTGTGTTCTGTGTCAGGCCTGTTGTGCTCCAGGGCAATTAGTCAATAAGTATAGGAAGTATTAATGTTGTTATTGGAGCCAGATACTACTCTGATCCCTCTGGGCTTTGCCTTTCAAGGGATCGAGAGGTCGATTAATCTATGCTTACTCTTAAAGGGTTATTTAAATGAGATTTTGAAACACCCAATTTGGTATGATGGTTACATTATTGTAATGTAATTAGCATAGCAAAAAAACAAATGATAATCTAAAACAAAACACAAAATCTTTGTCATTTGTAAATAGATTTATTGATCATCCGAGTTCTTGGTATTTTTGTTCCAAATGACATTTTAACCGACATGTTTTGTCTTGTGTCAAATAGGCATGGGGCATTTTTTAAAGGGTTCAGATGAACTGAAATTCCACACAATTTTCGGGCTTGTTCTAAAGTGAAACACAGCATAGATCAAATTCTGTCGGAATGATCATGTTTAAATGTGGGCTGAGTGTCTAATGTCTAAACAAAGAGTGATGTAGGGCAGGACACAGCGCACGTCTGATTTGCAATAAATACAATGTTGGGGCAGAGGTTATTTATTTTCAAAAAAGAAGGTAAGACTACGGCCCTCATTATGAGTTTGGCGGCCGGCAGATGACGTCCGGCAAACTCATACCGTCATCAGGCCGCCTCTGCGGCCAGAGCACTGCCGGCCCTATTAGGAGATCATCTCAGGGCTGGCAGGTGGAAACAGCATTTTCCCCCCACTGGCCTGTGGTGAACAGGGCCTTAATATTGATGCTGGCTTGTAATTGAGCCGGCACCAATGTGGCGGTGCACACGTTGCACTTTCCACTGCCCGTAATTCGGGCAGTGGAGAGCGCCACGGGTCTGTCCATGGGGGCCTCTACACTGCCCATGCCAAATGCATGGGCGGTGCAGAGGGCCCAATGAGGCCCCCAGCACCCTCTTTCCCCAGCCTTTGCCTACGGGGGCTACCGCCATGCAAAGGCTGGCAAAAAGGGGACTCGTAATCCCCAGGACAGCGCTGCCCTGGCAGATTACAACCGCTGAGACCGCCAGGCTGTCGACTCGTGGCAACCTTGCGCTGCTGGCAGTCCGACCGTTGTGCTTTTGCCACTGTCGTAATGTCGCGGTCGGACCGCCACTTTGGCAGGGGCCCGAATGTGACCGTGACCCTGGCAGTCTGTGACCTCCAGGGTCATAATGAGGCCCTAAATATCTTAAGAAAGGTACACAGTAAACTAACAGTTCTCTTACCTTTATTGTGCAGAAAGGTTCTGTGGTCACTCTGTAATAATACATCTATATGCCAGGGAAGCTGTGCTTGCCTGAAAGGGATACAGTGTTAAAAAGATTACTCTTAGCTGTGCACACCATAGGGTTTAATGTAAACAGCATAATGTTCAGTTTACACAGTTTCTATGGTCAGACGGATCTTGCAGGAGGCAGCTATCGGTTGTCCGACAACTCAAGCACTGGTTGCGCTGGGCAATTTCTTCATCTGTGAAGCTTGAATTACAGACATGGAGAGGCCATTGTTGTTGAATCAGCAGCTGGAGTCACAGTCTTTTGTTGTGTGTCTCTTGGTCGTGCTGGCCATGGTCAGGAATTCTTTAAAACTCTCACGTCTGAAGCAACCGGTTCTGGAGCTTGTTAGACCATTAGAATGAAGGCGCAAGGGGACTTTTGCACTGTCAAGTTCTATGCTAACTGCAGATAATTGTCCTTGAAAAATGCAACTTGTTGGCTTAGCATAATTGCCACTGCTGCTGTCATGTTCTGTTGATCATGCTAACACTCCCTATAGGAAGTACAGTCGGTGATGTTCAAAGCCT
Source organism: Pleurodeles waltl (assembly GCF_031143425.1). NCBI lineage: Eukaryota > Metazoa > Chordata > Amphibia > Caudata > Salamandridae > Pleurodeles > Pleurodeles waltl. The sequence goes on from NC_090448.1 coordinate 983,367,173, forward strand.
CTCTTTCAGATCGAGACTTCTGAGACGAGAAAGTGAAGCTACGCTTGCTCAGTTGAAAAGGTTTAAATTATTGTAACAATCTGAAGATCATTTTCTTCCTTTCTTATGAACTAAGCCTCAAACATCTGTATGTTGTCTTTGTTTAAGTAAGTCACATATCTTTCAATAGACCTCAGTCATAAACAAAACTCTATATGTGTTTTGCCTTTGCTTGGAGAGCTGGCCAAAACACGTTTCCTGGAGGACATCTGGATAGGACTGAAATAACTCTCATCACTCTCTCCATGAAAACAAACGGGAAGAGTTGGTAGACCCATCCTTTCCCTTTTACCCTTCTACACCCCCACCCATTAGAAGAGATGTGGCACAAAGCAGACAGGCACCTCCGTGTTTAACTCGTTGTGAACGAGGGTGCTGAAAGGGAAGAGGGCAAAGAAATCGAAACCTGAAAAATCTACAGCTTAAGGCAGTCTCCCACCCATGAAATGTACCACTACTATCAAAAACAAGTGCAAGTACATTAAAGGTTGGGCGCACAAGAGATGAGGATAAAAAGTGTTTTCAAGAAGAAGCATTTGAACAATCTTAAGAAACTGTAGAACGATCATAAGTATAAATCTAGTCCAGAGTAACAAGCAGCCTTTCTTAACTGGTAGAGGAAGTTCTAAATTAATAGCAAAAATCTCAGGTATGGAGACTGAGATTCCTAACCTGAGATAAAGGGTTGTTAGGGCTGGTGTCTCCCACTCTACTGCCTCCTCCTTGTATGTTTCCTCATATCACTAGTGAGAACTCAGAAGGACATAAGAGGGCATATTCTATATTCTGAGCTTCTCCGTTCCAGCAGGAGATGCTTGAGCTGCACCACTAAGTGCCCCTGGGAATGCAGCAGTGCCATTTAATGGGCCGGCAGGAGGGTCACAGACCAATCCACTGCAAGTGAAATTACGCAAGCAAAAGCGTGATTGGTGCGATAGCAAGATGAGAGGCAGACACCTGCTTGCCACCCCTATGCTGTCTCATTCAGTGCACTGCCACCCTAAAGCAATGCAGCAGAGTGGTCGAGCTCGCAGTCTATTACTTGAGGTAATCTAAGATGATTGCAACACTCTTCCGCTGATTAAGGGGACACGGACAACTGTAATGATTTTGCCCATGTCCAACACATGCCCTTATGCAAGAGTATCCAGGCCTAGGATTATGGGGCAAAATCACGGTCCATTTCCACATTTCTCCAACCAAAGTAGTGAATATCAACCAACAATTCTCTAACATGCGTGGTAACCCTTAAACGTTGAGGGAAGAAATAACCAACTTTATTTCACTGTTATAAACCCTACTGGGCGGATGTAAAATGATTATTTCATATTATTGTGCCAGATGAAGTAAAAGGTTGATCATTTAAAAATGCTAATTGGCCATAACAGTCACCCGTTGATGAAGCTTTTCTTCTTGTCACTACATGTGCATTATTGAATAATATTATTCATATATGTCCTGTGAGAACTAGTTGGACCAATATAAATAATTGCAAACAGAAAAAAGCTAAAACCTCTGTTGATTGCCTTGACCATTTGAAGATGTTTATTCTGGTATTGCTAATGCTAGTAAACCATTCAAGAAGCTGTTGGAGAAGAGTTTGTTAAGGCAGTATTGCCCAAGGGATACAAGCAGCTGTGTACCATTTGTATCGGAGAGCAAGTTAATGATTTTTCGAAATTATTCTCTGTTCAAAATCATTGTGTTGCTGTACAAGGAAGGAAGAAAGAATCTAGCAAATTTAAGGTATCACGACAGATGAAAACTTTCCAGCAAATGGTCATAAGGTGGATCCAGGAAAGAAATGGAAGGCAGTATGCCAGTGGAGGGTAGGGCCCACAAGGAGGTGGGCAGAGAGGCTGGAGATCCAGGCAGAGCAAGGTTCAAGGCAGCGGAGATTCTGTTCTGCCTTGTAGCTCCTAAAGTTTCATCTGTGGACAGCCACGGCACTGTAAATGTGATTGCTCTAACTTTTGAATGAGTTCATACGATCAGCTCCGGCAGCCTAAGTTTACCTAGATTTCACAAAATCGACACACAGGCTGTCTTAAAAGGAACGATCAGCTCCGGCAGCCTAAGTTTACCTAGATTTCACAAAATCGATATCATTCCTTTTAAGACAGCCTGTGTGTGTGTGTGTGTGTGTGTGTGTGTACATATATATATATATATATATATATGTGTACACACACACACACACACACACACACAGGCTGTCTTAAAAGGAATGATATCGATTTTGTGAAATCTAGGTAAACTTAGGCTGCCGGAGCTGATCGTGTGAACTCATTCAAAATATATATATATATATATACACACACACACACACGCACATGTGTGTGTGTATAAAACCAAATGTACTCATACAATCCACAGAAACAATAGAAATTCAGCAGTTGTAGTTATTTCAAGTAACTATAACTCATGCCCTAAGGTAACTATAACTCATGCCCCCCGCACAGTTTTTTCTTCAATAATTTGACTGCTAATGTTTTATTGATTATTTTTATTGACGTTATAAAAGTTGCCATGATTGCTGTAATATCTGGGACAATTAGCAGTGCATGGAAAGGGAGTGAGCTATAGTTACCTTAGAGCGCGAGTAATAGTTCCTAGAAATAACTCTAACTGCTTAAGTTCTGTGGTTACGTACGAGTAAATTCACCACCTAACTATAACATCCCTGTAACCTTTGTTTTTTAAGTGAAGTTCTATGTTTTTTAAAATTCTATTTCCTAACTATAACTTCCCTGTAACCTTGGTTTTTTTCAGTGAATGTCATTTTTTTTTTGTTGCCTAAAGTAATTTTAATTACTGTACCTTAATCCACTCCTAGCCGGGCAGTCTTTGGCCAGGTGCGGCGGTTGTTGGCTCAGGGCCTGACATCAACCTCCTGTAACCACCCAACCCCCAAAACCACACAACAGCGCAGCCAAAGGGCGACAGGGAGAATTAACTACAGGATCTGTCTCTCTTGGTGTGAGAATAGGTGTGAGAGGTGTCTGTCTCTTAATGTAAGAGTGCCTCCCTAGGTGAGAGTAGGTGCATGAGGGTTTGAGTGAGTCTGTGAATAGATGTGTGACGGTCTGTGAGTGGGTGCGTCAACGTCTGAGTGGGAATGTAAGTGGGTTCCTCAGTGTCTGAGTGGGTGAGTGAGTGTCTGAGTGCGTCCGAAAGTAGGTGTATGACTCTCTGAGTCGGTCTGTGAGTGGGTGCATGAGTGAATGAGTGCTCCTATTTTTTGCCGATATTCACGAATACGTTGCAACGTTACACCAGGGGGCCGCACTAAGCATGACAACGTATTCACGAATATCGCATGTGGTGAAAAAATCATTTTAAAGATATAACTTGACACTCAAAGACTCCTATACCACACCCCTGGGGTCAGAATACCTCCACCTTGACCCCTTATATCACTTTTTATTTTGTTTTTCAGCCTGGGGGGCCGTGCCCCGTAACCAAACTCGTGCTCTTCCTTGTACATTTATCTCCTCAATAATTTTACTGCAAATGTTAAAGTAATATTATCAATGGTGTTCTAGAAGATGTCATAAGTGCTTTAATATCTGGGGTAACTAGCAGTGCATGGCACAAGCTCGAGTTATAGTTACCTTAGGGCACGAGTTATAGTTACATGAAATAACTCTAACTATGATAGCTGAATTTCTATGGTTTTGAACGTTTAAAATGTGAGCCTAACTATAACGTCCCTGTAACCTTTGGTTTTTTAAGCAAATTTCTATGGTTTTTTTTTTAGCTTCTACTTCCTAACTATAATGTGCCTGTAACCTTTGTTTCCTCAATGAATTTCTATGTTTTTTAAAAATAAAGTAATTTTATTTACTATATGTTAATCTAACCACCTCCCATACTCACCCTAAACCCTAAAAACACCTTACCACCCAAAAACCCATACCCACCCTAATCACACCTTAAACCCCCAAAACCCATACTCACCATAAACCCTTAGAATTCCCTTGCCACTCAAAAACCCATACCCACCCTAAACCCTAAAACTTCCCTTGCCACCCAAAAACACATACCCACCCTAAACCCTATAATTGCCCTTGCTTTCCAAAAACCCATTCTCACCCTAAACCCTAAAATTACCCTTGCCACCTAAAAACCCACACCCACTGTAAACTTCAAAAATGTGTTTGCCACCCAAAAACTCATACCCACCCTGAAAAAAACTTACCACACAAAAAACAATACCCACCCTAAATCCGAAAAAATGACTTTTCCCATATTATTATATAGGTGTGTATGAATATAAATATATATATATATATGTGTGTGTGTATATGTATATATATATATATATATATATGTATATATATGTATATATATTCATTTAAAAAAAGAAAGATTACAGAATTATAGGGACGTTATAGTTAGGTTCTGAATTTACTCGCACAAAACCAGACAAATTCAGCAGTTATAGTTAGTTATTTCAAGTAACTATAACTCAAGACCTAAGGTAACTACAACTCTCGCCCCCGCAATGCACAGTATTTCCTTAAAAATGTTTCTGGAAATATTATCAGTGATATTATCAAAGATGTCATGAGTGTTGTAATATGTGGGGTAATTAGCAATGCATGGCAAGGGCGCAAGTTATAGTTACCTAAGGGCACAAGTTATAGTTACTTGAGATAACCATAATTTGCAGCCTACCCCCATATGCACCCAACCCCGCACCGCGCACAGCCTTTGGCCGTGCACACTGAGGTTGGCCATAGGGCCTGGGCCTGACCCTGCGGCCAGGTCCTGCGCCCAAAACCCCATTAAGCTTTCAATGACAGCATTGGGAAACAAAAGAAAAGGGCGTGGGTTAGGAATACCCTAACCCCATTGCCTTGGTGCTGGGGTTCCCCTGGCCCCCTGCCAGGACAAAAAACACATTATTTTTTTAGAAAATTGCCACGAAATCGCAGCTGATGCGTGAACCACTGCAAACATTTAAAAAAACTTGTTTTCAGCAAAGCCTCCAGGTAGGTTCCAGACAAGTCTATGACATTCAATCCAAAGATTTTGATGGCAAAAAGACATAAATGTTCCATCACTAGGAATGATCACTAGGAATGTTTTACTAGTAAATAAACAGACACACTACCATGAGATACCAGGATTTGTACCTTCAGTCTACTGAGTGACAGTCCAAGAGCTTTACCTGAAGGCCACCAGGGACTCTGTTCTGCTGTGCATCAAAATGTAACTATAACATTTGAACCAAACATTCCTTCTAGTGTGACGCTTTGAAGTCATTGTATGGAGAAACCCTTGCAATAACAATCTCTCTCTCTTCTTTCCCATTATGGGATGGAAGAGAGTGGAGAGAGTGGAGCCCCCGCAGTCCCAGCCGGCTCCCCATCTCCTGCTGGAGCTGGCATTGCTCCAGCACACAGGAAGCTGCTAGAAATGCAGCTCCCTGCAGCTGGGACCAATCCTTTCATCTGCTTTCCTGCCCACATGACAGCGGACAGGGAAATAGTTGGAAAACTCAGTTTCCAGCAAGCAAGAGCATTTTGACAGCTCCTGTTTGCTGAAAATTGAGTTAGTGTTTGCTGTTACTTGGCGGGAGTTGTTATAGCTCCCGCCAAGCAAAAGCAAGCAGCTATCTCCCGAGGGTGGGCACCATGGGAGATAGCAGGAGATGGCCTTGGGGAGGAGGCAGCTCCTAGGGCCATTAATGGCTCCAGGAGGGGGGAGGCCCCGTGCCCACCCTAATTTCTTCTGCACAGGCCAGCCCGGGGGAGATGGTGGTTACTGGGGCCATACATGGCCCAGGAGAGGAGCCACGTGGCTATTCTCTCATTTTAAAAACATTATTTGGGTGGAGGTTGTGGTCTCCTGGGTCCACGCAGCACCCGCATGCTTAATTAGTTAGCTTCGGGGAGGGGGTGGTCCCTGGGGTGAAGGACTGCATTGAAGGTGGGGGAGGGGGCATGGCCCTCCTCTATAATAACCAGAAAAGCCCCAGGATGGTTGTGGTCGCCGGTGCTCCTATGTGGTCCCTGGGGCTCATAAGAGGCTCGGGTGGGGGGGACCCAAGAGTCTCCCTCCTTTTTATTTTTGTACATATGGATATGCCCACGGGATCTGGCCCAGCTGGGGGCTTTATTGAAAACAAGCATGGAAGCCCACGCTTTTTTTTTTTTTTTAAACACCCTTTGTCGCAAATTTGCTGCAAATTGTTTTAACAAATGTTTTTTTCATGCCTTGGCGGGGTCCCAGGGGGCCCCAGCACAAAGGCTAGGGGATCAGGGTATTTATACCCTGCATCCTTTTCTTTATTTTTTATCTTTTTGTTTGGGACTCACATGACATCAGAAAAATTCACAAATTATTCATTATTCGCACACCTAGATATAAAAATATTCACTGGTCATATATATATCATATCTGTGTGTATATATATATATATATATGTATATATATATATATATATATATTAGGCCCAGGGGCAGTCCGCAGAGCCATAATTGGCCCCAGGAGGGGGGCCATGTGGCCCACTGCCTTCTCTGAGCACCGGCGGCCCCGGGGAGGTGGTTGTGGGCCCCCTTCTGTGATTATAAACAAAGCCTTGGGGAGGTGGTGGCCCTGGAGCTTCATAGAAGCCCGGGAAAGGGGCCATGGTGGTCCCCCTCCATTACTAAAAACCAATCCCCGGGGAGGTGTAGGCCCCCAGGGGTCAATGAGTTTGAGGAGGGGGGCCCGTGAGCTTCCCTCCTTTTATTTAAAAAAAAAAAAAAAAAAAGCCCCCAGGACATGGCCCACCCAGGTTTTCACTAGATTCATGGATCTGCGCAATTTTAGTCAAAGTTTAAAAAAAAAAATCATTTTTGCCCTATTGGGGTCCCTCTGGACCCAAACACCAGAGCTAAGGGGTCAAGGTGTCCCTATCCTGCGCTGCCCCCCTTTTTTTATTTTTTTTATTTTTTTTCTGTGTGCTTGGGTGAAGCTGAGTACCAAGATGGCTGCCAACACTTCCTTGTTGAAGTCACGAGATTGAGAGGGTTCGCAGAAACTTTGTATCCCTGTATATACTAATTCATTTTTACTTTAATATCTCCCAAACTACTGAACAGAATTACACCAAATAACAAACAGGGTTCTTTCTGGACCAAGATCTACCTTTTTGTCAAATTTGCTGTAATTCCTTCCAGAGGTTCGGGCTGTAGTCGTGTTCGAAATCCCTATGGAAAAATACATGCGGAAAACACGTTTTTTTCTGTGATTTTAAAAAACATGATTCTTTTACTGATTTCTTTTAGTGTTCAACTCCTATGTAGGCCCTCAGGGCCAATACCGACCCCTCTCAGCTCTTACCATTAATTCTCAAGCTTGCCCACCTTAATTGTCACTAGTTGGTCTTCTTGATAGCTTTGGAGGACTTTTCTTGACTTGAAGAAATTACCTATTTCAACCAGTAGCCTCCACTGGCTCCAGGATGAATGCAGCTCACCAGCAGAATACTAAAGAAAAAGAATAGTTACTCCAGTTCTCTAGTAGGTGAATCTCTGTTGAAGTCATTAGCATTTGAATAGTTCCACCCACGTCCGGTATCCCAGAGCACTTCTTTGCATAGTCTCTGCTTAAGTGTAGATGTTCGCCTTGCTTCAGGAAGGCCTGCAGAGACACTTAAGAAAGAACATAATATGCAGCCTATGCAAACAGGCTACAGTGGTGTAATACTTCAGATAATACTTAGAAACAATGGTTAAAACACCATTAGAAATGTATAATTTGAGATAAATGTTTACACCAGACCTCAAATCTCCTTCACAAACAGTTTTTCTGGCAAAGTAAGAGATGAATAGAAAGGCAGTGTAGCCCCATAGGCTGCTATTATGTGAGTGGAAAACAGTGACTGTGCCTTTAAGGCTGCGGAGACTACCAGTAGCCCATCATTCTCAGCAGGTAGCAGTTGCTCAGTTCTTTTTGATGCAGTGATAGGTAAGTCCAGTACTATTCTCTGTTCTTTCCACCGGGGAGGAGGGAGGGTTGCTTTTGACTTCAACGGAGATCCCCTACGAGGTACAGGTAAGAAAGTATTCCTTCTCTCATAGGGGATCTCAGTTGAAAGTCATAAGCATTTGAATAGAATAGGAAGCTCATTCCCAATAAATGCGGTAGAAAGAACAGAGGAGAGAAGATTGGACTAGGCAAATAAATTCCTGAGGGAAGCTTGTCCTACTTGAGTATATGCTCTAGCTTCAGAGTCAAAACAGGAGTGTTTGGTGAATGCGTGAACTGATCTCCAGGTAGCTGCCTTACAAATTTCAGCAATAGGGACATTCTTCATCAAAACATTTGTAGTTGTTTTGCCCCTTGTAGAAAGAGCCTTAGGTTTTGCTGATAAAGACTTGTTGGCTTTTGGTAACAGAAAAGTATGCAGGATACTATCCAGCGTGAGATGGACAGTTTGGAAGTGGCCAAACCTGTGCGGACCAACTCATAGTTCACAAAAAGCTGTTCCAATTTGCGCAGGTTGCTCGTCTTGTCTAGGTAAAACCTCAAGACCCTCCTTACATCAAGATAGCTCTGATGGAGCTGAAGGATTCAGAAAAAAATGTGTAAAGACTTTGTTTGATGACATGAAAATCCGAAATAACTTTGGGAAGAAATTTTGGCTGGGCTCTGAGAACTACCTTATTAGCGTGGAAAACTGTATAGGGTTCATTAGCACACAATGCCTGGATTTCACTAACTCTATGAGCTGATATAATAGTGACTAGAAAAGCTGCTATCCAAGATAAATGCTGTGGAGATGCCTTATGAATAGGTTTAAAATGTTTTTACATTAGTCGTGAAAGGACTATGTTAAGTTCCCAGGGAGGGGAAGGTCAACTGACTAGAGGGAAAACCTTTTTTAGCCCCTGAAGGAAATCTTTCATTACTGGGATCTTGAACAAAGAGGTTTGTAAAGGACATTTTCAATAGACAGTAAGAGCGCCAAATGCACTTTTATGGATGACAACTGTAAACCAGATTTTGCTAGACAGAGGAAATAGGGAAGGATGGCTTCCTCCTGGCAAGATTTAGTCTGTGTTCTTGGAAATACACCAAATGCAGAATCTCTTCCACTTAAAGACGTAGGCTGTACAAGTTTATAACCGTTTAGCTTCTTTAAGAATATCCATGCAGTCCTGTGGGAAATTTAAGTGTCCATACTGCAATAGCTCAGGAACCATGCTGCCAAATTCAGAGGTGAGATTGGGGTGGACCATGTGGCCTCCGAACTTCGTTAGTAGGCCGAACGGCATGACAGCTTGAGATGTGGACGCTGTGACCAGTGAAGGAGATCTGTGAACCACCTCTGACGTGGCCACTCCGGGCTATCGGGATGAGTCTGGTTCTCAAGTGGGACAGCTTGAGGACTGCCGGCATCAAAGGGATTGGAGGAAAGGCATAGAGAAATTTGCCTGACCAGTCGATCCATAGGGTATTCCCCAGAGAACCTGGTTGGAAGTACCTTGAGGTGAAGTCTTGGCATTTTTGTGTTTTCTGCGGTGGCGAGGTATGTTGCCTTAATCTGCAGGTTTCTTGCGATGAGCCAGTTCCAAATTGCTTGGGCTTCGTGGGACAAAGGTCTGGACCTCGTTTCTACCTGTTTGTCGAGGTAGTACATGGTGGTTGTACTGTCCATCTGAACAAGCAGAGATTGGGTCCTGAAGGATGGGTAAAATGCTTTGAGTGCCAGGTGGACTGTCCTGAACTCGAAGAGGTTGAAGTGATACGTCATTTCCCCCAGACACAATTTCCCTTGTATTTGGAGATGTTCCATGTGGGCTCCCCATCCCAGTAATGATCACCCGATAATATGGTTTGGGAAGGTGGCAGCTGGTGGAAAGGTACTCCATGAAGAAAGTTGGTTGCAGAGGGCCTCCAGGTCTGAGACAGTTTCATGTGTGGGAGGAGACGGATCTTGTCCTCCCGGCTTCCTGTCGCTTGATCTCATTTATCCTCGAGACATTCCTGAGAGGGCGGATGTGAAGGCATGCATTTGGAGTGAGGAAGATACATGAGGCTATGGAGCTGAGGAGTGAGGAAACTGACCTTGCTGTGGCATAAGAGGCTTTCATTAGGTGTGACATTTCCAAGGGATCGATGTAAGTCTCTCCTTCAAAGGAGACACTTTTGCCTCTATGATGTCAAGAGTGTCTCCGAAGTATTGCAGAGTCTGCAGTGGTTTAGAGACTGATGTGTAGACCCAATTGCTGAAGTACTTTACAAGTCCAGTTGTACTGGCATTGGGCTTTTTGTGAAGTTGACGATTTGAACAGCCAATCGTCTAGATAGGGATAGAAGAAAACTCGATGCCTCCTGAGATGTGCAGCCACCTTTTTCTTCTCAACATCAAAATGGACCTTGACGTTGACTTGAAGGTGATTGCCTCTGACAATGGCTGGACATCGATCTCCTCAACGTTGTAACCCTCTGGCCTGGAAGGGTCCGGTCCACCTCACAATTTGTGTCGACGGTGTGTAGATCCTACCTTGCCTCGACAGCGATTTATGTAATTTTTGCAATGGCGATCCAATCCTCGACGGAGAGCAAGTCGGTGCCATACCTGACCTCGATGTCGAGTTCCTCCAAATATACCGGGAAAGATGGCGGTTTCTTTGTGGCACACTCTTTGTGGACCTTCCACATCCACTAGAGACAGATGTAAGAGCCCTGGTAGAGGAGTGACCCTCTCCTTACTCTGAGGTATCACCTTGAGGCTGTCTTTGCTGTTTGCGCCTCTATTCCTTGCCATGGAGGCGTATCTTCTCCAGTCGCAGCTCTGGGGGTTCAAAGGAATGGGGGAGCGCATAACGGAAGGGTATATGATAATATAATTTAAAAAAACATACGTGCCTCGCTGCTGCTCCTTCCTTCTGGTCACAGGAGGCACAGACTCCCAGCTTGCCCTGCGGCCAGTCCTAATGCTACATAAAAGCGGCTTTAGGATTGGCCGAAGCGCCCAGCCAGGGGGCTCCCAGGCAGACTGCGAGCCTGTGCCTGCTCTTTCCAGCCTGTCAACATAGTGCTGGGCTGGAGAGAGCACAGTGCACATCTGTGTTTGGCTGGCGCAAGACAACCGGCCAAACACACATGCGCACTGAGGGGAGTGCACAGTGCACTCCCCTCTTCCCTGTTATCCCACATGGCCTTGTCCCTTTAACAACGAAACGACAATAAACAAAGTTTATTATAATTTCGTTGTTAAAATTTTGCAGCAGATGCTGCTGGTGGGGGAGGGGTGGCGAACCTCCTCTGCCATAGCAGAGGAACTGCTGCTGATCTTCTCCCTCTCTCAGGGTTCTGCGTGAAACCTTCTTGCAGTGAGGACACTGCTCTGGATGATAACTTGATGGAAGGCAAAGGATACAGATGGTGTGGGAGTCTGTTTTTGCCTTTTTTCTTCCACAGGAGGGACAGGAAAGGCATGATAAATGCAAAATATGCCTCAAAATCCTGTCGGAAAAAGTGTTAGAAGGCATGAGACTGATGAAAAACGCAGAATAAACCAATTTAAATAAAAACTCAAGGGTGAATTTTGAGGGGAAAAAAGCCTAAAAGTCTGAGTTCAGTGCTCCGAAATCCAGTCACCAGGTACCAGAAAAAAGAAATGAGGCAACTGCCACCTGCTGAGCATGATGAGTTACTGGTGGTCTCTGCAGCCTTAAATGCACAGTCACTGTTTTCCACTAACATAATAGCAGCCTATGGGGCTACACTGCCTTTCTATTCTTCATCTCTTACTTTGCCAGAATAAGGATTTGTGAAGGAGATTTGAGTTTTGGTGTGAACATTTCCATCAAATGTTACATTTATAAGAATCTTTTAAAACCTTTTTTCTATGTATAATCTGAAGAAATACATCACTGTAGCCTGCCTGCCTGGGCTGTATACTATGTTCTTTCTTGAGTGCCCCTGCAGGCCTTCCTGAAGCAAGTTGAACATCTACACTGAAGAAGAGACTATGTAAAGACGTGCTCCGGGATACCGCACATGGGCAGAAATATTCAAATGCTTATGACTTCAATGGAGATACCCTATGGGAGAACTTAATTTCCTTCAAATAAAATCTGAACAAAAGAAAAAACTCTAAGGATTTAGGCAGATCAATTTCAAAGCTGCATAAACTAAGTAAGGAAGCTGAAAAGGAAAAAAAGAAAGACAAAGTTCATCTGGAGCAGGCAACCGGTAGAAGAGACACTGGGACACACCAGATAGCAGCTTTGTCTTCTTCAAATAGGAAAGGAACCAGAATGATCTGAAACAAGAAATGAAAACAGGAGGGACAATCCCCCCCATCTTAGTCAAGGATTCATCATAACAGCAAATATATCAAAAACCCTAATTGCCATCTGAACACCTTGAATATCTTTGGTCAATACATAACAATGAATTATCATCCACAATGCTCCAGTCCAAGATGGCCACCACAAAAATACATCCACAAACCCACGTCAGCTATGATGGTATCACAGATGAATTCACAAAGCGTGTCCATGAGCCAGTAATTTCATGTTTCTATGCCATCCGGTTGGATTGAGTGGCGTTTATAAAATACTGTATTTTAGTTTCCATAATCTGGTTTAATCTCCCAGTTTGTACATTTGTTTAAGGATTGTAATCTCATAATAGAGCCCTGTAGAGCTTCACATTTTTAAATAGTTGAGCCCAAAGTTTAGTAACATGTGGAGGTCCTCCATCTGAAAAATCTTAGAAGGTAAACTGTGTAACATAAAAATATGTGGTAGGGATATCGTGGCCATTTGATCAGAGTTTGGAAGCTTAGAAAATGGAGAAATACGTCATGTGGTTAAACAATTGTTTGTCATATTCATAAAGGTACAACATTCAGAAGATGGTAGACCCACTTTAAAGTCTGTGGAAATAAACTACTATGGTTTTGATGGGATTTCCAAAGGTTGAAGAAGTTCTGCTAAGGGCTGATTGGTGCTTTTGGTATAAGCACGAACTTCACATATCTTTGACAACTTCTTGTAACATAAGTCATTAGAAGTTGTGTTCCCCTAAATCCTTGGTGGTGTGTGGCTTTCAATCCACTATGACCTGCTGTAAGAGCATTGTGACACATTTGAAGAATATTTGTAATTTTTCAGCATGGATAGTGAGTTTGTAACTATAAAAAACGATTCTATCTTGAAGTTTAAACCGATATCCCTTGATCAATATCACTGAGAGTCAGTGGCATTAAATGTTTGTTTTTTTATTTGTGAAAAAAAAGAAGTGTTAAAGAAGCAACAAAGGCAGAGAGAGTTAACATTTTCTTAAGAGACGGGGATTTAAGCATTTGTGGATATTGACAAGATAATTACTCTGTTACAATATTCGGGGAAACAGGTTATTGGGAATGCATATTGTTGAAAAAACAGGCCTATATAGCTTGCTTGCTGTTTCAACATTCTTGTTGCTTCAGTACTTGAACATTCCAATCTGTTCAAATAACTACTTGCGATTGGATTCAGAGTAAAAAAAAAATTCCATTCTCTATATGCTTCCTCATTACTAACAATTCTTTCTCCAATATAGCATAATTAGCGTCTTATTTAAATCATTTACAGGAATAAAAAGCAATAGACTGTTCCTCATTATTACTATCTCCAAATTAGTTCTGGACCTAAGACAGAGGAAGCTGATTGTACAATAAATATTCAAAAAGATTCTGACTGAGAGAGGATTGGTGCCTCAGTAACCCTTTTTAAAGGTGTGGGATGCTGCAAGCGACCAGGAAAACGGGTTTCTCCTTTTGCAGCTAGTTTGATAGGTCTTACAACCGTAGAAAAAATCTTTATGAATTTCCTGCAGTAATTTGCTAAACTGAGAAACCTTTGAACTTGTTTAGGTGAATTTTTAGTATTGGTGAATTCAGAATTGCTTGAACCTTAGATGTATTTATTGTGATTCTCTCCAGATATGATGTAAAGTAAATATGAAATAGGTGTTTTGTTGAAGAAACATTTCTCAGGTTTAGCTAACAACTGATTTCTTTGCAAGCACTTATTTACATGATTATCACATCCACAGGAGTCCTTGGAAAATATCAGTGTATCATCTAAATACACCACAACTGTATGAAGAAGTACATTTCAAAACTTGGATGATATGCTAGACGTAAGGCAAGGGCCTCATTACAAGGCTGGGATTCTTAAGACAGTCAGCCTCACGGTGGAGGTCGGGCTGGACCCGTCCAGGTGGTCCGTCCACTACATTACGACCCTGGCAGTGGGCTGTCATCCCTCCAGGAACATGGTTCCTGGCATCCTGGCTGCGATCAGTCATGGTCAGCCACCGCGGTGCTGAGTTCAGCAGTGCTGCGGTGATCACAAGTCCAGTTTCTACCAGCCTTTCAATGGCAGGGACTCTGCCATGGAAAGGCTGGCTGAAACACAGTGCGGGGCCACAGGGAGGTGCCTGCACTGCCCATGCCCTTGGCATGAGCAGTGTAGGGGCCTCTCTGAACAATGGCATCAGCCTTGGCTTCATGTGGCGCAGTGGCCAATGCGGTCGCCCTGTTTCCACTGGGCTGACCAGCAAAAACCTCCAAGTATGGAGGTTTCCGCCAATCATCCCAGCGGAAACGTCATAATGGGCCGGGGGGGGGGGGGGGGAACGCCAGCTCTGCGGTGGTCTCCTCCCTGTGAATTTTGTGGTTGGCTCATCTGACAGCCCAACTCGTAAAGAGACCCTGATTCTGTGAAAAGCTTTCCCCTTGAACAGATTCTAGTATATCTGATCTGAGAGGAAGTGAGGGCTAATCCTTGACAATGACTTTATTTACCTGTCAGTAGTCTACACAAAGGCGAAACTTAGGGAATCTTTATTAGGTACATAAATTGAGATGCTACAGCAGGAGATTTTAAAGGAGCTATAAGTTCATTCTTAAGATTCTCACCCAAATACTATACTACCTTGCCTTCTGAAATAGATAGTGAATAGATTCGACCAAAAGGATTAAAGCATTAGGAGTCAAATCAGTTGCACTGTCAAAAACTCAATGAAGTAGACTTATACAGTCTTGAGGTTTACATCTTGAAATTCTGCATGCTTAATTGGTATTGAGGAGACATGAGGTATAAGTTTGAAGGCTGTGGACTCGCTGAACTGCAAGCCTTTTGTTCCATTTTCTTTATTCCATTTCTAAATAAAATGATGGACACAGTATTCAAAACCTAAAGATATAGAAGCTGATTATGAGTTTGGCGTACGGCTAACACCGTCATGGTGGCTACCTCCCCGCCAGCCCCATTAAGAGTTCCCTTGTAGGTCAGCAGGTGGAAACCTGAGTTTCCGCCATCTGGCCTTGCGGGAAACAGCCTACAGCATTGTCTCCGGCTTGTAATTGAGCCAGCGTCAATGCTGTAAAGTGCAGGATTCACCACCATCCTCACCATGTTCACTGTCTGGCAAGCAGACAGTGAAAATTGTGATGGTGCTGGCCAGGGGGGGTCCATGCACTGCCCATGCCAAGTGCATGGGCAATGCAGGACCACCCTGCACCTATTCCCGCCAGAATTTTCATGGCAGTGCTACCGCCATGAAACCGTTGGCAGAGAAGGGGGTTGTAATCTCCAGGGCAGCACTGCTTGCAGCACAGCTCTGACGGATTAGGACCGCCGCAACCGCCAGACTGCCAGGATCTCCGATCCTAGCAGAGCTGGCGCCCAACCACCAGGGTTGGAATGTGGCAGTCGGACCACTGCACTGGTGGCTTTTCACTGCCATCTGCGAGTCTGTAGGTCTAATGTCCACCAGACTCGTAATGAGGGCCATAGTCTTTGCAGTCCACTGATAAAAGGATTATGTAATGCAAGCCATAACATTAAAAAAATTATCAGATATTTGGAGCGGCTATGTTAGACTCAGTACATTCAATACAGTAGGAATGGATATTCCAAGTAGTAATGATTGGGTTTGTTGTTTGATTAAAAAAAATAATAATAATTCAATTGTTTTCCACAGCTTCAACAATATGTGGCTGATCTTTGCTACATAATGGAATGTTATATTCTTGTCTCTATTGTACATTAATGTAAGATTCAGAAGATTCCCAATCCAGTAATATAGGAACTGGGACTGCTTGATCTTTTAGATTTAGGGTAGCATCAAGAACACAGGAGAGCTACTTACAGGGATCTGGAGATGCACCAGTAGCTCATAATCTATTTGTTGGAGAAGCCTGCTTTAAATCCAAACACAAATGCAGCAGATATCTCATTCAGGCGAAACCTCAGACAGTAAGGAAGGTGCCTGGACAATGCAGTTCCAGAAAAATTACTGGGAATAAATTCTATTTTAGTCCAGTCTGAAGCACATATATGTGGTTTAAAGGTAAAATGTATTAAACAAGTTTCCATAAATTCTTTAAATTACCTTGGATTTCCATCAAATTGTTTCTTGGTGAAGCTGGATAGGGAGGGTCCAACAAGCCACTTTGCAAGACAGCTAACGATTATCATATTACACCTCTTTTGGTGGTTAGAGACTGGACCAGAGTTGTCAAATTATTAACAACAACAGCAACGTCCTCTATGCTGGAACATCCAAGAAGAACCTGAACAAACTGCAACAAATTCAGAGCGCCGCCGCCAGACTCGTCCTAGATATCCCCCGCCAAGAACACATCACAGAATACCTGAAGAACCTCCGCTGGCTCACCATCGAGAAGAGGATCAACTTCAAACTCCTCGTACACACCCTCCACGATAGCACACCCATCTACCGCAACCACTGCATCATCTGGTACTCCCCTTCCAGACCTCTCCGCTTGTCCCAGCAATCGCTCGCTAACATACCCCACATAAAGAAGACCTCGGCTGGAGGAAGATCATTCTCATACCTGGCGGCTAAAGGGTTGGAACACCTTATCGCGACACCTCAGATAGTGGCCATTGCCGCCTCAGTTCAAGAAAGACCTCAAGACACGGCTCTTCAACTGATCTTTGAGGGCCCCCTTCATCCCCCATCGCCTGGAGACCGTATGGGTGAGTAGTGCGCTCTAGAAATGATTGATTGATTGAACAGCTATGAGTATGTCTTGTACATGATCCATTTCTGGATTATTGATCCACTTGCGCTGTAAACCGTTGATAGCTGGTGTTCTTGATGTCTTTGAAGGACCTTTTTTCATTCAAAGAAATGGCCATCTTCTACCAATACCCTTCTCTGCCTCCAGTGTGAAGGTACCAGGGGGACCAGAGAGCAGACTCAAGAAGACTTTTGTCCCTTATAGAAAAAAATCTGAACAAAAGCAGAAACCTCTAAGTAGTCAGGCAGATCAATTCAACAATCACAGAAACGAAGAGAGGAAGCTAAAGGGAAAAAACAAAGACAAATGTCTAAAAGCGACGTTGCCACACACAAGGTAGCACCTTCGTCTTCTTTGTATAGGAAAAGAACGATAACTCAGAAATGAGGAAAACGGAAAATGGTATCCCTCCACTTTAGATGTGAATTTATCAAACTAGAAAAGTGATCAAAAAGCCCTAATTCCGAAACACACACTACATGACCAAACTGATATCTGCATTCAGCCCGAGCAACAGAAAGGAGAAGGCGATCTACAACCTAGCGTTAGCTAAATTGTAGGTGAATTCTCAAAACGCTTCCATGTGGCAGCAGTTTCTTGTGGCCTTGCCATCCGTGCGCAACTTGAGACAGAAACTTCTTTAGAGCTCCAGGCACTGTGAACATGTAAATTCCACGTCTCAGTGAAGGTGGCATGTAACCATACATACCGTAGAAACTCAGCATGTAGACCACCCATGTCTTAGCAAAGGTGAACCCCCGCTTTGATAAGCATTCAGCTGTCTTGAGCTATGACTGATTGAAAAACAAGTGCACCCACAGCAATATAGCATTTTCATAATAGATAACTCAGTCCACATAATGCTCACGCAGAGATAGGAATACGACCAGTCAACCTCTGGTTCTTGGTGTAAGTGAGCGCTACCATATTTTGCAGATCAAAAAGACTGGTAAAGCCACCTACCATTAAAGATCTGTGTGCTATTAATGCTGTTGTGATTCCCATTTTTTCCTGTGGTGCCTAATCCATCTGCTACCTCGCATATATATGGCAACCGCAAATGGTTTACTATTCTTGATTTATGCTTAGTTTTCTTCTTCTTTATATCTATACATTCTGATACCCAATATCTCTGAGCATTTTCATTTTCTGGGGTCATCTCACGTAGTCACGTCATCCACAAGCCTTTCCAGATCATTTCACAGGATCTCAAGAAAGATGTTGACGCTCACTCTCCTTTAGCTCAGTTTGCTGATATGTAAGTAGCCTCTGGCTCATCGAATCCATGCAAGGTTGACACCCTGCATTTGCTCACTGAACCGGCCAAAAAGGGACACAAAGCTCCGAAGGTAGGTTACAATTCTCCATGTTCGATATTTAGGTCACAACTCAGCGGGGGAGCAACACCTGTCAATGGACTGCAATAAAAACATCAGTCAGCTAGCCAGGCCGATTGTTGTCTCACAGATCCGCACTCTGTTGGGAGTGGGAGGTGGGGTACTGTCACCGCTGGATTCTAGGATATCCAGTATTGTCAAACCCTTAACTACTTACTACACCTTAACTACTGTCCTGTGTGAGAAGACGCTTTGTAACTCTGAAACAAGCATTGTCCCCTGCTGCTCCTTAGAGATTGCTTGATTATAAGCCTTACATGTTCTGCTGTCCTGAGAGGGATGTTGGTACAACTGGTCAACTTTTAAAACAGTGCTATGCATTATACATATGACAGTAAATTGAAAACAACAGCAAGTGAACTGAGCGTTTTGGATGGAAATTGAAGTAGCCCTTTTTATTGTGTTTTCTTTCTTTTTTCATTGTAAAGCGTGCAATATTTATTCCTAGTGGACGTTTTCTGAAAATTGTGTTCTTTGTACTGATATAAGGTGTTTATGTTTTACTTTATCCTTTCAGATTTTAATTCAACATGTTCTATTTGTAATGTTTTTCCTGCGTTTGTATTGATCTTTAAAGACACAAACGATGAACTCAATAATTGGGACAAAATGAACCCATCACTTACTACTCTTCTGCTCCTACTGCTGTCTTTCTGTGGTTTCTCTGTCTACCTGTGATGGAAGCTGCTACCCATCTTGTTGAGTCTGAGAACAGCGTTTCCGGGTCAACACATAGCTCTGCTGTACCACATGCTTACATGCCCTGCTAATGAATACTATATGACAACAGCTCTCTCCCGATTTTCATGAAACAAAATTCTATTGTTATGTGCTTTTCAGACCACACTATTACAGTGCACTGTGTTAAACCATGTCTCACTGTTTCTTACTGCTGAGGGGAAACCGTATTATCATAGCCCACCTACCTAAGCCCCACAGTCTCACTAATGTACCTCTACCAAACTACAAATTTGTATATTATGTTGATATGAGTGAGTGTTCTATATAGTTTTGTGCATGTGTGCATGCATGTGGTATGTGTATTTTCCTTTTAACACTTTGCAAACAGAAATAATGATGCAACGTTGATATATGCTAATTTAAATTCAATGTTTTACTGTCCTGTGTGTGATGGTATTTGTATTGATTGTGGGTTGTATGTTGTATCTATTTTGTGTGTATGTGTGTGTTTGCATGTGTTTTATTTCCTTGAGTGCACTCACACAAAAGAATTGTAATAAAGTGATATGTACCAATTTAAATTTCATTTTTTGCTGTCCTGGTGTGCGTACTTATATTGATGGGCTTTTTCTTCACCAACAAATAATTTAATGGTAATTACATTTTTTGAAATTGAAACTTCATGTGTTCGCTCTAAACTGGATCATGAAGACATCCACAGCAGGGAGAAGAAATGGGATCTAGTGGACACCTTAGACCCAGCTGGATGACCTGGACATTGAGGACGACCTGGCACTACTCTCCCATACCCATCAGTAGATGTAAGAGAAGAGCAGCAATGTCTCAGTGGCTGAGGATCCTGTGTTGTGGGTGTTTGAAGGGCATTCTCAAGTGTAGATGTCACCTAGCCCAAGCCGGATGTGTATTGGAGATAGTCTATAGGCACACAGGGCAGAGAGTGCAGAGAAATGTCCACCTCCTAAAACTGGCATTTCTAATAAATCCAACTTTACCAGTAAAGAGGATTTATTATTACCATTCTGATGGTACTAAACATGATGCAGCTACCCCGCTCAGATCAGGAATTACACCTTAAAGAGTTTTATAAGGAATTCCCAATGCTGTTCTATGATAGGGGCAGGCCTCACAGTGATGAAAAATTACTTTAAGAGTTTTTCATTACTAGGACTTGAAAAACGTAAAGGTACATGCCCTACTTTTTTGCTTACATGGCACCCTGCCCCATGGGATACCTAGGGCCTTCCTTAGTGATTACTTATATGTAAGAAAAAGGAGAGTTCTGGGCTTGGAAAGAGGTTTTTTGATGCCAAGTGAGAGCAGCAGTGAGACTGCACATGCAGGCTCTGCAGTAGCAGACCTGAGACATGTGTACAAGGCGACTTAACTGGGTGGCACAATCAGCGCTGCAGGCCCACTAGTAGCATTTAATTTACAAGCCTTGAGTATGTGGTATACCACTCTACAAGAGACTTACAGGTAAATTAAATATGCCAATTGTGGATACACCAATGTTACCATGTTTTAGGTGGGAAGCACATGCACTTTAGCACTGATTAGTAGTGGTAAAGTGCACTGAGTCCTATGGCCAACAAAAAGATACAGCAACAAAGCAGGAGGTAAAGGCAAAAAGCCTGAGGTAAGATCACCCTAAGGATGCCAGGTCTAATAGAGGCCAACTTGCCTTACCTCCTAGAGCATCATTATTTTTTATTTTTTTTTATGTGAACCACAGTTTTTTAGCCTCATCAGTCTAATGATACTTCAAAGCGATTTAGAAAACTTCCATAGCGAGTAGCGACTTGTGACTGCTTGTGCGTCTGTACTTGCATATAAGATGAAGAAAGCACTGGAGCCACTTCTCTCTTATTCACCTTTAAGCAGGATATATAACTCATTTATGTCCCATGAATCTCCTGTTTGAATGCCTCTATTAGGGTGGCCTATGATGCACCTGAACCCGCATTTCCTTAGAATGGGGATTCTATTTCTTCAACAAGATACAAGGCAACTCCTTTATTATTTAGACAACATGCATTTAAATCTCCATATGTACATAGATGCCCTAGGGATAACTTCAAAAGCGCCTGGAAGAATTTCAACCTCCAAGATGAGATGTGAGTCTTCTCAGGCATGAAAAAAATATTTCCTCTATAGAGTGAATTCCTGGAAAAAAGGTATAGATGTGGAATGGAGCAGGCACCATGGCGGTCATTCTGACCGCGGCGGTAGCCGCCCGCCTGGCGGGAACCGCCAAATGGCCGCTACGCAGTCAGAAGACCGCTGCAGCCATTCCGACCTTCCCGCTGGGCCAGCGGGCGCTAACAATGTTAGCGCCCGCCGGCCCAGCGGGAAGGTGGCCTGCAACACTGAAGCCGGCTCTGAATGGAGCCGGCGGTGTTGCAGGTGTGCGACGGGTGCAGTTGCACCCGTCGCGCTTTTCACTGTCTGCTAAGCAGACAGTGAAAAGCAGGCTGGGGCCCTGTTAGGGGGCCCCTGCACTGCCCATGCCAGTGGCATGGGCAGTGCAGGGGCCCCTAGACACACGTTACCGCCAGCCTCTTCCTGGCGGTGACAACCGCCAGAAACAGGCTGGCGGTAAGGGGGTCAGAATCCCCATCCGCCATGGAGGATTCTCCCAGCCGGGGGAAATCCGGCGGGAAACCGCCCGACCCGGCTGGGCGACCGTCGGAATGACGAATGAAGCACCGCCAGCCTGTTGGCGGTGCTCCCGTCATTCGCCACCCTGGCGGTCTATGACCGCCAGCGTCGGAATGAGGGCCCATGTGTTGGTGGCTCCTAGAGAGTTGGCAAAGCCTCTTTAAAAGGGTTGGCCTTGGCCGAGATGTAGGTTTTGGAGAGCGCCTGTTGAGGGTCGAGTACTTGACTCCATTGAAGTCTCTAGCAGAGTGCTAGATGGAGCTTCAAAAAGCACTTGAATAAGGGTCAATACAACGCTGGTGCTCACATGGGGTAGAGCATAAGCAACTACATAAGACATTAGATGTCCCTTCATTTGTCTTGAATGAGTAGTCAATTTGGATTGTAAATGTCCAGTCTTAGGAGCTCTGGGTTGCACACTCCCCTGTCCCAGTCCAGAGCTAATAAGATGATTTGGACCTGGTCTGTCCAGACTGTCCTCATAACTTGAGGCAGGATACGGGTGGTAGGACCTGTTCCCATTGTAGATGAATAAGCCCCCCAGTGGCCTATTTGGAGGAAATACCAGTTCACCAAAGTTTTTACCTTATGTGTTCTTGGGGGCAGCAAACAGATTTAGCTGGAACATGCCCCACTGACAAAGATGCCCTGTGCCACCACACCACAGGACAGAGACACCACTAGTGATCCATGAGTCGATGCCTGCCCAGTTTATCTGCTCGGGTGTTCAGGGACCTAGCTCGGTGGTCGACTACCAAAAAGATCTTATGCTGGTTCCAGGCACCTCCAGAGATAAACAGCCTCATGGCACAGGATCCAGGACCCCACCCTGTCCTGATTGTTGCAGTACAACTCTACAAAACAGGAGATGCACCCTACACCTCCAAAAGGCACAGGGTTATTATATAGCCAAACAAAAGGGCTCCCTTTTGGGCACCTATTGGTGATGGGGTAAGGTTAACTTACGGAGTAAAAAAGTAATGCACCAAAACACTAATTTATGCAGTCCAAAGCCATATTAAAACATTTCATACAGAAAACATCAGTTCTCTATTATTGTATACAAAGAAATGTTTGTATTTATTATACTTTTAAATATTAAGACATATTTCCAGCATGATCTCTATTAATACATCTGTTTGGGTCATAAGACAAAGTCATACATCACACATATCATAACAAATGGGTACAACCTAAGCCTCATATATTAAAAAACTCCATCGGAATGACAAGTTACAAAAAGTATTGTCAATGCAGCGTTTCAGGGAGTTCTGAGCTTGTCAAGAGTTTTTAGATGCCAAGTCAGGGTGCAGTGAGACTGCACATGCAGGCTCTGCAATGGCAGGCCTGAGACATGTTTACAGGACTACTTAAGTAGGTGGCACAATCAGTGCTGCAGGCCCACTAGTAGCATTTTAATTTACAGGCCCTGGGTATGTGGTATACCACTCTATAAGATACTTACAGGTAAATTAAGTATGCCAGTTGTGGATATGCCACTGCTACCATGTTTTAGGGGAGAAGCACATGTACGTTAGCCTTATTTGCAGGGGTAAACTGCCCAGGGTCCTAAGGCCAGCAAAAAGATACAGCAGCAAAACAGGAGGTAAAGGCAAAAAGCTTGGGGTAAGACCACCCTAAGGATGCCAGGTCTAACAAGTGTTCCCCCATCCGAAAGTGGGGAGAGCTACCCAGCGTCTAGGGAGTTCTCATTACTAAGGAGGAGGAAGAACCTGGATAGACCAACACCACTGGCATGGTCTACCCCAGGTCTGTGTTCCACCCTGAAGCCCATATCCTGCAGGGAAATGGACCACCTCAGCAGTTTTGGATTTTCATCCCTCACATTGAGCTGTGACAATACTGCCCGTACCCCATGCTCTGACTAATCAGTGTGTGTAATTAATTATTTGGAGAAGTCAGGGGCCTTGAGCACATGAGCTGTGTATACGGCTTGCTTCAAGGAGTCAAACGCTTTTTGACATGCCCCTGTCCAAATCACCTTCCTGGGCTGCTTCTTGGAAGTCGGCTCAGTCAAGGGGGCAACAATGGTGCCATATCCCTTGACAAACCTCCTATAGTACCCAGTGAGGCCCAAGAAGGCACTGACCAAAGTCTGAGTGTTGGGGGTCTTCCTGGACATGATATCAATCTTAGCCTGGGGGGGCTGACCTTACCCCCAGACACCATGTGTCCCAAGTACACCGCTGTCCCCTGCCCTATCTAGTACTTACTGCCCTTGAAAGTCAGGCCTGCCTGTTACAGGCCCTGAAGCAGTTCCCTGAGATGGTAGAGATGGTCCTCCCAGCTGCTACTTAAAACCCTGATGTCATCCAGGTAGGCAGCAGAGAAGGCCTCCACAGCCCCTGGAAGGTGGCAGGAGCATTCTTTAGACCGAAGGGCATCACCGTTAATTGGCAGTGGCCCTCTGGGATGGAGAAGGCTTGCCTCTTCTTGGCTCTGTCAGTTAGGGGATCAGCCAGGACCTGGAGGTGAGATCAAAGGTACTTAGATACTTGGCAGACCCTAATCTGTCAATCAGCTCATCAGCCCAGGGGATGGGATGAGCGTCAGTTTTGCCCGGTGTGGCAGCTTTTGGATCCCGAACCACAGGGCTGGACCAGGGGCTACTGGAGGATTCTATCACCCCTAAATCCAGCATCTTAGCGACCTCGCCCTTGACGCTGGTCCTCACCTTATCCGACAACCTATAAGACTTGTGCTTGACAGGCAGTTTGTCTCCTGTGTCTACATCATGGGTGCACAGTTGGGTAATCCCAGGTGTAAGGGAGAAAAGAGAAGAGAACTGTTCCAAAACTTGTCAGCAGCCCCTCTCCTGCTCAGAAGTCGGGGGAGGAGCACTCCTTCCACAGACCCATCCTTCCCCTGGGAGGCTAAGAGGTCAGGGAGAGGTTCACTTTCCTCCTCATCAGCTCCATCAGTCACCAGCAACATGGTGCCCTCAGACCTCTCAAACTGGGGTTTGAGGTGATTGATATGCAGCACCCTGTGGGGTTGCCTAGGGATCTTAAGGTCCACCACATAGGTGACCCTACCCTTTTTCTCATCCACCTCGTACGTCCCGGTCCAGCGATCCTGGAGGCTCCAGGCTCCACGGGTTCCATCACCCACACTTTCTACCAAGGCTGGAATTCCACAGTGGTGGAGTTCTGGTCATACCACACCTTCATTACAACCTGCCCGGCTTCCAAATTGTCAGAACCTTGCTTCCACAAGTTACCCATTTAGCTATGGAAGGCCAGCATGTAGTTAACTACATCCTGGGAGACTTAATTAGGAGCTTGCTCCCAACCCTCCTTCACATAGCTAAAAGGCTGCCCATTCAGAAGTTTGAAGGGACTGAAGCTCACTCTGTTCTGTGGTACCTCCCTGTAAGCAAACAATAAGTAGGGCAAGAGGATATACCACGTTCTCCTCAGGCAGACTCCTGATCATGCCTTTGAGGGATTTGTTGAATCTCTCAACAAGCCTGTTGGTTTGCGGATGGTAAGAGGTGGAGAACTTGTAGGTTATCCCACACTTTTTCCACATGGACTGCATATAAGTAGACTTGAAGTTGGTGCCCCTGTCAAGCACCACTTCTTTGGGGAAATCCACTCGGGTGAAAATCCCCTTAAGGGCTCCTACAACTACCAGTGCAAAGGTGAGCCTCAAAGGTATGGCCTCCGGGTACCCAGTGGCATGTTCCACCAGAATCGGCATGAACCTGTGGCCAGATGTGGTCTGGGGATCCAGAGGCCCAACAATGTTGAGGCCCAACAATGTTGAGGCCCAACTTTTCAAAGTGGGTGTTAATGACTGGCAGTGTTTCCAGGGGAGCCTTTAGCTTCCGCACAGCCTTCCCACTGGCCTAGCAGGTCATGCAGGACCTACAGAACATGTCTGAGGAGGTCCTAATCTTGCGCCCAAATATAAAATGGGGAACAAGCCTTGCAAAGGTCTTGCCTTGGCCCAATGTCCTGCCAGGGATATTTCATGAACCAGCTCCAGTAAGAAGGGCCTGTAGCATAAGGGGTCCTCCAGGGCCCTTGCTGTCCCATGTACAGGCACCTTAGGCTTATTATATAGGAGGTCGCCCCAAGTAAACGTGATAGCTCCCAGAGACATCACCTGCTGCTTGGGCTTCAGCCTTTCACCTTATGCCATCAAGGGTTAGACACTCCATCTGTGCACTACAGAAATCCTCCTTGGCGGGTCCTCCTTTCACCTGCCAGTCTGCAGGGGTAGGCAGGTCACCTAGGGAAGCAGTGCCCTCCTCAGCGGACTCCGCGGTGGCCTCAATGGGTGCCCCATCAATATCAGTAGGTATACACTCAGGCTGGTTTACCATGCCCTCTGCCTCTCGTATTTTTTGCGACTGGCTGGGCCGTTGTTCCAGGCTCCAGCCCTTTTTGATTCCCCTCCCGGGCAGCCATTGATCTTGTGGTAGCAGATCCAGTCAGGTAACCCCAAAATCTCGCCAATAGCTTTGAGTTCTACCTCCTTCCAGGCCAAAGACTCTAGGTCATTACCTAACAAACATTCCACAGGCATGGCAGGGCTCGCAGCAACTTTCAGAGGGCCTGAAACCCTCCCCACTCAGATAAAATCAGGGCCACTGGATAATAGCCCTCCCTGTTGTCAGTCACCACAAGCTGGTGTAATGCATTGGGAATCACCTGCTCTGGGGACACCAGTTGACTCCTTCCCATCATCATACTGGCACCTGTATCCTTCAGAGCCTCAACACCGCACCCATTGATGTTGACCCCTTACCTATATGTAGTAGTATTGAATAGCATGTGTTAAACCTGACAGCCTTAGGGTGTCACCCCTAACTTTTTGCCTGCCTCCCTCCACTTTTTGGACACTGTTTTGCTGGTTTTTAGACTCTGCGCACTAACCACTACTAACCAGTGCTAAAGTGCATATGCTCTCTCCCTTTAAACATGGTAACCTTGGATCACACCAAATTGGAGTATTTAATTTACTTATAAGTCCCTAGTAGAGTGCACTATATGTGCCCAGGGCCTGTAGATTTTATACTACTAGTGGGCCTGCAGCACTGGTTGTGCCACCCACTTAAGTAGGCTCTCAACCATGTCTCAGGCCTGCCATTGCAAAGCCTGTGTGTGCAGTTTCACTGTCACTTCGACTTGGCATTTAAAAGTAATTGCCAAGCCTAAAACTCCCCTTTTTCCACTTATAAGTCACCCCTAAGGTGTGCCCTAGGTACCCCCTAGAGCAAGGTGCTGTGTGGGTAAATGGCAGGACATGTACCTGTGTAGTTTACATGTCCTGGTAGTGTAAAACTCCTAAATTAGTTTTTACAATACTGTGAGGCCAGCTCCGTTCATAGGCTAGCATTGGGGCTGCCCTCATACATTGTTGAAGTGGTAGCTGCTGATCTGAAAGGAGTAGGAAGGTCATATTTAGTATGGCCAGAATGGTAATACAAAATCCTGCTGACTGGTTGCTCTGCTTTCCTGCTCTTATCTCATGACCAAGCTTACAGAACCTCTCTGGAATGCACTTTTTAGTTTAAAGAAGACATTTATTGTTATTATTACTTCACCACGAGGTTCCTGAGAGACAAAATTAGTAGGTTGGAAGCACAAGTTCAAAAGTAGTCGCAGCAATGAAAGCAAAATATATCAAAGTACTTCTCAGTTGCAATGTACACAGCAAACACATGTGATTATATTATAGCATAACTTCAAAGCAAAGCATAAAAGTCAAAATTGCATCACCGTAGGGCAAGGCTGTAGGGCCTATACTCAGCTTCATCTTTCTGGGGCTTCAAGTTGATGACTCCGTTCAACTGCGAGAAAGAGATTTTCTACCCAAACGGGAGACAGGCAACTGTCATCTCCGTTCCTGTCTGAAGTCAAGATAGTTTCAATCTAACTCTGCTGTAGTCCAGAGCCATCCTTAAAGGCAAACTCAGTGTGAGAACCGAAGAAACTTGGAGAGTGGCCAGTTCTCCGAGCCTCACTCGTTCTCAGACTGGACTGAGAGGTAAACACAAAATCTACGTGCTCTTATCAGCTAGGGTCTGGTGTGAAAAACACAGCTGGGTCTATCATGTGGAAACACACAGCTTGGAAAAACACAGCTCATCTGCAATGTCTAACTCCACGTTAAAGCCATTAGGCAGCTAACCTAAATACCAAATGTAATGTCTAATGCCATGTCAAAGCCAATAGGCAGCTGACCTGAATACAGAATGTAATTGCTAACTCCATGTCAAAGCCAATAAGCAGCTAAACTGAACAAAACATATACGGGGCCATTTTGACCCTGGCGGTACGGGACCGCCAGGGTTAAAACGACGGAAGCACCACCAACAGGCTGGCGGTGCTTCTAGGCGTATTACGACCGCGCCGGAAGCGCCGCGGTCACACCGCCGGGGCCGGCGGTATTCTGACCCTTTTGCCCCGGCGGTGATCATCCGCCTGGGCAGCGCTGCTTGCAGCACTGCCCAGGGGATTACGAGTCCTCGACCGCCAGCCTTTTTCTGGCGGTTTGCACCGCCAGGAAAAGGCTGGCGGAACGGGGAGTCGTGGGGCCCCCTGACAGGGCCCCATGCTGCTTTTCACTGTCTGATATGCAGACAGTGAAAAGCGCGGCACAGCCGCAGCACCGCCGGCTCCATTTGGAGCCGGCTCCTATGTTGAGGCCGTGATCCCCGCTGGGCCGGCGGGCGGAAACCAGGTTTCCGCCTGCCGGCCCAGCGAGGATCTCCAAATGGCTGCGGCAGGGGTGTGGCCGCATTGGCAGCCGCATGGCGGTCAGATCTTGGCGGGCGAAATGACCCCCATAATGTGCTACTGGTGAACATTGAGCAACTAATATGCGCAGTAGTGAAACACAAAGTCATTGGTCAAACACAATTAATAGCATCACACTGGTGAAGTTGGATTTAATATTACTATTTTAGAAATGTCACTTTTAGAAAGTGAGCATTTCTCTGCACTTAAATCTTTATGTGCCTTACAATCCACATCTGGCTGGGTTTAGTTGACAGCTCCTTGTGCATTCACTCAGACACACCCCAAACACAGGGTGCTCAGCCTCACTTGCATACCTCTGCATTTTGAATGGGTCTTCCTGGGCTGGGAGGGTGGAGGGCCTCCTCTCACACAAAGGACTGCCACACCCCCTACTGGGACCCTGGCAGACAGGATTGAACTGAAAGGGGACCTGGTGAACTTCTAAGCCACTCTTTGAAGTCTCCCCCACTTCAAAGGCACATTTGGGTATAAAAATAGGGCCTCTCCTCTGCCCTACCACCTCATACACTTCCTGGAGAAGAAACTTGTAACCAGAACCTGCATCCTGCCAAGAAGAACTGCCTGGCTGCCCAAAGGAATCACCTGACTGCTTTCTGTGAAGGACTGCTGGCTTGCTGTTGCTCTGCTGCCTTGCTGTTCCCTGGCTGAGGTGAAGAAGTGCTCTCCAAGGGCTTGGATAGAGCTTTCCTCCTGTTCCCTGAAGTCTCAGGACCAAAAAGACTTCTCTCTTGCAACTGGACTCCTTGTGCAGTGAAAATTCGATGCACAGCTTGCTAAAAACGACGCACAGCCTGTTCCGCAGTGAAAAGTTCACCGCACGCCGAACCGGGTCGATGACACTCGACTTCGCAAGGAAAAGATCGACACGGTGCGACCGTAACTTCAACGCACGGCACACCAGATCGACGCACAGCCGACCTAGGATGACACCGCCCGACTTCCAGAGGGCAAATCGACGCAGAGCCTGCCGTGAGGGAGAAATTTCCCTGCATCACCCACCGGAACGACGCAGAGCTGGTCAACAAGCCCAGGATTCCACGCACAGACACCGGGGCGTCTGAAAACCGTGTAGCCCGAAGAGGATCCACGACCATGCACCGAAAATCTATGCCCAGCCGTCCCTGCGTGGAAACTAAACGACGCATCGACCGTGTGCGGCCTGAGAAATCGACACACACCCCTTTGTTTCCACACTTCTCCTCCTCTGCGGCCCTTTGCGGAGATTTTTTACTCAAACCAGGTACTTTGTGCTTGAAAGAGACTTTGTTTGCTTTTAAAAGACTTAAGACACTTTATATCACTTTCTAGTGATATCTTTACATTTTCTTATTGCATCTTTTATCGTTTTGACCTGCAAATATCCAGATAAATATTATATATTTTTCTAAAAACTGTGTGGTGTATTTTTGTGGTGCTATATTGTGTTATTGTATGATTTATTGCACAAATACTTTACACATTGCCTTCTAAGTCTAGCCTGACTGCTCAGTGCCAAGCTACCAGAGGGTGGGCACAGGATAATTTGGATTGTGTGTGGCTTACCCTGACTAGAGTGAGGGCCCTTGCTTGGACAGGGGGTAACCTGACTGCCAACCAAAGACCCAATTTCTAACAATATGGAACTTAGGAACCGTCTCCTGGTCACCCAGGGACACTAGGGTAACCCCACTAACCTCCACCTATCAATTGGGACAAATTCCTCCCCCAGCACTATGCTAGCCACCCGTGAGTTCTTACCTCCAGTGGGAGGGGGTGCTCTTTTTGGACACTTGGCGTCCCTCTTGTAATGTTCATACTCACCGCACTCAGGAGCACTTGGGCGTTCTGGGCTGCTGACTTTTGTCAGGGTAGTTAGGTCTTTTGGTTGCCAGATTGGGAATATGAACTAGACCCTCTCCCCTGTGAATGGTTTTGGGGGCCTTCGGAGAACTCCTTCTTTTTATCTCCATCCTCTCACCTCTGGTGGTAACCCTGACCACCCTTTTGGGGGTGCCCCCAGATACCTTTGTAGATACTCTGTTGCTGTGTCCTCCTCCTCAGCACGCTTCCTGGGATCATTCAGCTTTCTATCCATCAGATGTTGGTGCAGTTCTGTAAAACAACTATCAAGCATGTGCTCCTTCAAAAACAAGTTGTACAGCCCATCAAAATCATTCACATTGGTGCCCTTCACCCAGCCTTGCCATGCCTTACCAGCATAATCCAGAAAATCTACTCAGGTTTGTGTGTTGAGTTTGCGACTGGCCCTGAAGTTTTGCCTGTATCTTACAGGTGTCAGACCAAACTTCTTCATTAGGATGGCCTTCATAGCAGGGTAGTGGGTATGGTCCTCCCTCTTTAATGTAAGAAGGGTGTCCCTCCCCACCGGCGGCATGTACTTGTACAGATCACCTCCCCTGAATTCCTCTGGGACCTTGTGCTCTGTTAGAGCCACTTCATAGGCTGTCGGACAATCATCCATGTCATCCCCCACACTGAAGCTGGGTGCCACGTTCTTTGTGATGTGGACTTGGGACTCACTTGCAGGCAATGCTGGTATGCTGCCACCATTTCCATTGCTGGACCCTACTTCCAGGGCTCTTATTTCTAGCTCTCTCAAACTGAATGCATCGGCTGATTTCCTCTCCTCAAGTGCCAGTTATTGCTGCTTGCTGGTCTACTTCACTCTGGTAAGCTCCAATCTGAGTTTTCTTTCCTCCCTCCTGACTGCCAGCTCCTCTGGCAACAGGTTCTAGAAAAGGCACTGCTCCCTGGTCTGGAAACCACTCTTGCATCCTGCAAATTGTTGGCCCTTTCCTTAGGTGGTTCCATTTCCTCATGGGAATTCAGGATCAGGTCCTCCCCCTTCTCCTCTAGGATTTCTTGCTCCTCCTCTGTGATGTCCTCACCCGCAACCTGGGCCTCTGCCCAGGCTCTCAAGGCTTCTGTAGCTCCACCTTCCTAGTGAAACCCTTTGTAGGCACTTGAAAGTCATTGCAGAAGTACTTCAGTGGTTGCACATTGTAATATTCTAAGGTGGTCAGTTCAACATCAGCTACTAAGGTGCAGGTGGGGCCTCGTCACAGCAAGACATAATTTATCCGAAAAATCCAAAAGGCCAAGTGGGGAGAATTGAGAAAAAAAATCAAAAAGGAAAAATGCCAATTGGTAAAAGTCAGGCAAAAATAGGAAAAGTAGGTCTAAGTATGGAGTTGTAGTGCACACTGAATCAAATCTATCTACTTTTATACATGTCTCTAAAGCCAACTACCTGCAAAGAGTAACCATAATCTACAGACTATTCTGGAGGACCTTCACCTGCCCTTCCCTGTTAACAGTGGAATTCATGCAAATCCATCTTTGGAGAGGATCTCTGTTAAGGAGATCGTAAAGCCATCTCACAAATTGCCTCAGGAAGAATACATGGACCAAATGGCATATCCACAGAGCTCTTTAAATGTCTTGCTTCCAAAGTGCCACCTTTTCTGTGCAAAACATTTGTGGGTGTGGTAAAATCAATCAGTCAATCAATCAGACTATTTATAAAGCGCACTACATACCCTTGAGGGTTTCAAGGCGCTGGGGGAGAGAAAAGGGGGGAGGGGATGCTGCTATTGGTCGAAGAGCCAGGTCTTGGGGTGTCTTCTGAAGGTGAGCAGGTCCTGGATCTGTCTGAGGTCAGATGGGAGGGTATTCCAGGTCTTGGCGGCGAGGTAGGAGAAAGATCTGCCGCCGGAGGATTTGCTTCGGATGCGGGGGATGGAGGCGAAGGCGAGGTGTGAAGAGTGGAGTTGCCTGGTGGGGGTGTAGAAGCTGAGTCTGTTGTTAAGGTAGGCTGGTCCAGTTTTGTGGAGTGCCTTGTGGGTGAGCAGCTTGAAGTGTAGTGAATCCTAGTTTGTTTTAACGGGATAACAGGAGTTAGCTTAGCCGTAGGCTTGTAAACTCGTGCCCCCGTCACCCAGTGACTTTTAACCTACTTAGCTTGCTCTGTCTTAGTCCATTTAATTATTTATTTCCTTTAAGATGGCGGCCTTGTTTATAGTTAGGCCACTTGTTATGGGTTTGATTATCAGTGTCACTGCGCCAAGGCGTCAAGATCAAGCACGAAAGACAAACATACAGTAGGTATTCACACTTAGGGATTTTCCCTCTCTATACTTTCGAGGGATTGTTGATATTAATTGCCGTCCCAAGCATGCCTGTTATCTATTGTTATGAATAACACTTATGTCAGGGGACCTTGTAGATCTGTATAAATACAACACACTTTTAGACAGATAATCAGAGGGATTCCGACCAGAGGGCATCGCCACCATCGCTGATATCGATGCTGCAGTCATCTTGACGCTGACCCAGTCTTCGTGTCCCTGCGGAGTCTGAGATAGAGACCTCATTCCAAGGTAACGAGGGTTGGGGGCTCCTCTCATGGACACGGCTTTGGCAGATTAGGTTTAACGAACCCAGCTCTCCTTTTAGGTAGGAGGTTAGACCTATTCTCCTTAGGGTATTAGGGCTTATTCCATCTTATACATATACATATATTTTTCTCATATATTGCACAATGGTGGGGGTCTTTATAACAATGACTCTTCTTCACAATAATATTGCTTGGTATATTCATTATCCTAATCATTGCAGTTCATGCAACTTATCGCAAATTGCAGTTATGTTGAATAAAAACTATTATAACTTCACTGCATCTGTGTTATTGCCTTTGTTTGTATGGGACATAATAAATCTGTGAGAAAAGGGTCATTTCCGTTTAACCACGACAACCCTGAGAGATCTTACTTTGAGTCCATGCGTAAGCGACTGCTACAAATCACCTTTTACTATTGTGTTTCTGGTGAGGTACTGCTAGTAAGCCGGTAAGGTTTGGACAACAGTTACAACTAGTTGTAGGAAGAAACTTAGTCACCTACAAACGAAAGTACTGTCATCCTGAGATCAGCAGTCTTGCTCAGAGCAAGAGTCCAAACTACGACATGGCGCCACCAACGATGGTGTTTAGGCACTGATTTACGGATACCCTGACTATCACTGTCTCACAGACAACAGGTACCCTCAGTACCATTATACGGAGACGTCCGTGGTCTTTGGGAGAATCCTCCTCAGCCAAACAGGTAACACCTAATTAGGCTGTAGGTTGTTCGAGCTCAAACTCACAAAAGGAAAAAATTCCCCTATTTTTTGGTGTTCCGTTTCTCTAAACAACTATGGCTAATACCATAGACATTCCTGCAAATGCTAGACATGCACTTACACAACATTTATTAGCGCATGGCCTTACGGAAGAGGGCGGGGATGTTACTCTGATTATAGAAACGAGTGAAGCCTACCAAACAAACATTTTACTGTTGGGTTGCCTTTCCGGAGGCTGACCAACGGACGCACACATTTCACACATATGACTTTGCGGACGTACCCGTAAGATACGAAGCATACCAGTATCATGAAATATCGCTCACATATCAAGAGCATCAGAACTGGTTTGAAGGCGCCCTACCACATGTACTACGACGGGTGAGGCTGGGTCCTTTAAGTACTGAAGGGCCTACATGGCCCATATTTGCCACATATACACCTCACCCAGGCATACAGACTATGCTGATTGTAGATTTAAGAATTTTATATAATGAATTAGTGGCATTATATAGACGATTGGTCCAGTTCGTAATGCGGACGTTGAACACTACACCAGCGCGACAAGCACCGCCAGTAGCTGGTGGATATCAATTGGCTACTGGGATTAATCCACAAACAGTGCATACCATTATGGGTAAAGTGCCCGCGGAACGAGAAAAAATACAATTCTGGACTGCTCAGAAAACAAATCAGCTGGAAGCTGTGTTCCCCCATATGGGGCCACAGGAGAAACATAGATTGCTCACTATGTGCTTGCCATTCGGGATGGTTCCCTCTGTGGATGAGTGTGCCACTTGGGGTACAGTCTTCGCTGCTGTTTATACTACCACACATGGTACCCCTACACTTGCCAATTTACCGGAAGTGTTGAAACAAATACAAAATGAGAATGGGGCTGCACCGGCCCTGGATCTGGGGATGAAATTGATGCATAACTTTGACGCCGTCTCCTCGATAATATTAAAGGGGAAGAAGTGGCATTGGCGATACGCCAGCGTCTCTGGGAAACTCCACAGGTGGAACAGGAGAGACAGTTACCGAAAATAATATCTGATACCTATACTAATATAGGACGGGATGGGCTGGGAGCCAAACCTAAAAAATTGGACATACCGAGTACCACCCATAAGGAAGGTACAAAGCAAGCACAAGAGGGCTCTAAAAAGCGCTGGGACAAACAAAAAGATTTCAAAGATAGGAGAAATAAAAGAGCTGATTCTCTACATCCGGAGTACTCCGAAAGGAGGTATAATCTCAGGAATAGGGATAACATTAAAACTCCAGACAAATATACTGATTCGCGTCCTTCTCGTTCCTTTCAGGACGCACCGGATAGACGTAGCGAGAGAGGGGGCCGTCAAGATCGACGTCCGGAATACGTGAAAGAAAAGAAAGACTCGCCGCAGTCTACCATTAAAAAAGAAGATAAGACTCCTCAGCAAAAGCCACAATTTAAAAAGAAGAAAGTGGCAGCACTGACTGTTAAAAATGCCAGTAGTATTGAGAACACTGTTGAGGAACAAGAGGTGGGCAGTGACTCTGTTGGACAGCGCGGCAGAGGTCACGATATGTCGCCAGAGTCTGAAAGATCATCTGGATGCGACAGCAACTAGCGATTACATCGCGGTTGAGACGGCGGATGGCCGCGTTCTCCCACCCGATCGGGTTTATGATTTAACAATTCAGATAGAGGGAGACGTGGAACGCACTATTAGTGTAATATTCTGGGATGAACTTATTAGTGATATCCTGTTGGCCGAGAGAGACTGGCCACCTGAACATGTCCGCAAGCTCCCACATGGGGAAGATGTCATTTTGCCTTCTTTCTCCGATCTTGTTCCGGAGGCAGATGAAAAAGCCTATGCTGCTGAATGGGCTTTAGCGCAGGCACCTGCATTATTCCGTAATCATGTAGGTTGGGACAAGGACTCTCCTTGTCATGTTATTCACGTTCGGTCTACACCGCACCCGCAGCCACAATACCCTGTTAAACCTGAAGCAAAAGCTCCAGTGACAGAGATACTGTCACAACTTGAATACCAGGGAGTAATTGAGCCCTGTACATCGGCAATGAATAATCCGCTATTTCCCGTTGCGAAACCTGATCATTCATATAGAATAGTGGTTGATTATAGACACTTGAATAGTCATTCACGCACATATGCTATACAAAATTCCCACAGCACAGCGCTGATTAATAATATAGTGCGTAAAAAATACAAAACTACATTGGATATATCTAATGGATTTTTCTGCCAGAATTTAGCACATGAAAGTAGAGACCTAAGTGCGTTTTCCTTTGGCTCTCAGAAACGCTTTTGTCGTTTACCTCCAGGCTATAAAAACAGCCCAGGACTGTTTTCGGCCTGTGTAACATCAATCTTGCACGAGCTTGATTCCGAGGCATTATCCTATGTGGATGATATCTATCTCACTGATGACACCCTTGACATTCATCTTGCAAGGGTCGATCGGATAATTGTGGGATTTGCTGCCTTTGGTTATATATTTAATTTTAAGAAAAGCAAGATAGCCTTTCTTAGTGTATTGTTCCTAGGATATGAGCTATCAAACGAGGGGAAGAGCCTGGCCCCGCACTTCCTAGAAAAGTGTGCTCAGCTACAGCCTCCGAACACGCTTAAGAAATTACAGTAATTACTGGGTTTCTTTAATTTTGGCAGAACATACATTCCAGATTATGCTGCACGCGTCAAGCCACTATATGACTTGATTCAGCCTAATTTTTCTAGCAGGCGATGGACAATTGAACACCCACACATCCTCAGGGACATACAACGGGACATGCTGGAGGCTAGACACTTGTACACACGTGACAATAAAACAAATTTGGTCATCAGAATAATAGCTGGTGCCCTTGGATTTACCTATGTCACCTTTAATGAGGGTGACACGGTGCCGATAGCAAACAAATCACATTTGCACTCCAATGCAGAGAAACGTTTTGCTCCTACTGAAAAAATTCTGATAGCAGTTCAGATGGCCATCATAAAAGAGAGGCCACTTGCCCAGGGGAAGCGCATTATTGTTGTCTCCCCGGTGCCGGCCTTAGAGGCTGTCACTGAAGCAAGCGTTCCAAACGCTAAGGCATTACATCCACGCTGGATTCAATGGGCAACGTCTCTGACCGCCACTGATGTTGATTTTGTGTTTGATCCAAGACTTCAGACACAAGAATTTCTCCAGTATGAACAGGAGTACCCCGCTCCCTTACACATATTGCCAATAGACAGTTATGATACCATCATTTATACTGACGGATCGGCACAACCGGCTGTGGGTACTAAACATCAATACTCGGCGGCTTGCGCGGCCGTATGCGGGGTAATGGAAGATGGAGTTTTCCATCCTCATAATACCTACACTCAGACCTTAGGGGACTGCACAGCCCAGTTGGCCGAGCTTAAGGCTCTTCTTCTAGCGCTCGAACATTCAGAGCCCGGAACACAGACTTTGATCGTCTGTGATTCGTATTACTGCGTCCAGTCATACAATGAATACCTCAATCATTGGAAACTGAACGGGTTTAGAGATTCTAAAGGGAACACCATTAAACACAAAATGTTGTGGGGAAGGGTGGCTGATCTTAAGGATAAGCTGCCATGTGTCCATGTAGTTCATACATTAGGGCACCAACGTGTAGGAATACATGTTGCCGGTAATACATTGGCTGACGAAGCAGCCAAAGCATCAGTAGCTACGGCTTCTGTGGCTGCAGTGACTCGTTCTCGGACGAGGTTGGATAATGAAATACTGATTGCCGTTAAAGCCTCGGCTGCAGGCAAGACCCTTCCGAAAGGATACCCTACGAACTATACCTATCATATCAGTGCACAGAATGTTGCTTTTGCAACAATTCCTGATGTTGGTGATCGAGTGATCCCAAATGAAGACCAAAGATTGGGGCTGATTACAGCTGCACATGAGGGTGTCACTTCTGCACATGCTGGTATACAGGCCACTATCACCATTCTACAACGGTACTGGTGGCCTGGTCTATGCAGACAGACTAAACGGTATGTCCTTTGCTGTGACATTTGTCAGCAGATTAAGGGCTCAAATATCAGACGCCCTCTGCAGACATCTCTCTTGGTGTCAGACAAGCCGCTCCATTGTGTGTACCTGGACCATTGTGGTCCCGTGCAACCTGATGGTGCATACAAATACATTTTAGTGGCTGTGAATTCCTGTTCTAGATTCCTGTGGGTATGGCCACAGCGGTCGGCTGACGCCCGGACTGTTATAAAAGATTTGCTGATCTTTATCGGTACATATGCGGTTGCAGCATTCCATTCGGACCAGGGCCCTGCATTTGCCTCTAAGGCTTTCAGGGACACCATGAGGACGATGGGTGTTGAACTCCATTACTCCTCACTATACCATCCCGAGGGAAATTCGGTCGTGAAGAGGCGGAATCGTGATCTAAAGCAGTCCTTAACAGCTCGAGTATTAGGTTCAGGCTGCAGTTGGTTACATCACCTATATGGGGTCCAGAGAGCACTGAATAATCTGCCAAGACGGTCCTTGGGGGGGAAAGTCTCCATATGAGGTTCTCTTTGGGACAACTATGTATGTCCCCGATCTTGATGCCCCTGGTATGGTGGCAGCAGAAACGCCATTTGACATAAAAGAACGTCTCGCTGTTTTACAGGAGCTTCAGCAATTCCGTGATGATAAATCATCTGCAAGTGCTGCCACCTTGGGAATAAGGGATTTGGCAAAAACTTCAACTGGCTGGATTCCTAACGTTGGGGATCTGGTTCGTGAGAAGATCGCTGTGAAAAAAGAGTTTGGTCCATCATACAGAGCACCTGTACCGGTCTTGGGAATAAAAGGCACCAGGGCTGTCATCCTTCCACCGTTGTCTGGTTCCAAATCAAACAGATTCATCTCCATTGATGACATCAAATTACACCATGTGGCCGATTCTTCACAGTAGACCAGGAGGTCCCTTGGGTAGTTCCCGTTCCCCTCTCACTACCCAACAGGACATCCCTCTACATAGTAGGATGACTATCGCTACTACTGACTATGCAACTATGTCAGCTGCTGTTCCAGACACTTCTTCAACCATGGGGAGGGCAGAAAATGAACTTTTGTTGGTTCCAGTAACAACTTCGGAGAACACCCCGCAACAGGATTTGGCTGTATTCTACACGAACACTTCCACAACTAATAACGTTGTCTATCAAGAACTCCCAAGAACTGTGGATGAGAATTCGATGTGTCCGGTGTTTGCGGAGACTTCCTCTGGCTATTTTGTAGACATTGAGGATTTTTCTTCAGATTCATCCTCTACTGAGACTGACAAACTTTCCAGAGGTAGCAAATTCTATCAATGGCTTAAGAAGAACTATTTGGTATATCCATGGAACTATCTCTGGTTCTGTTTGACATTTATTGCATTATTTTTATGGATTGGTTTTGTGGCTGTTTTCTTTTTACTAATTAATGGTCACTATATTGCTGATCGCTCCTCAGTGGAGCCTGTTGATGTAATTTTAACACCACATCATTCATCACATAAGGTCCGACGTGATTTGTCCCCTGTCAATATTACAGCTATTCCAATTGATGATGGGATTGTTTGGGACAAAGTTCCGTTCGATATATACGGGCCTACAGAGATAATTCAAGTACCATACGTGTTCAAGATTTCTATGTCTGATGTTATTACACCTAATGTTGTCTCTGATGATTGGGATGTCCAAACAGTTGATTCCATGCTAACTGAAATGAAGGACTACTCCGCTTTTGGAAGTGATGATGTATATGATTATACAATGAATTATGGTGAAATGTTCTGCTATAATAATTGGGGACATCACTACCTGCACCGTGCAACTAGATATAGGCCTCTCTTTAACTACACACAATGGGAACACTGTTCAACACCACAGGTGGGGAGTCCAATGTATTACAGTGACAAATTCACATACTTTTCTGGGCATGATACGAAGAAAGCTGAATCGTATTATT
This sequence comes from Pleurodeles waltl, assembly GCF_031143425.1. NCBI lineage: Eukaryota > Metazoa > Chordata > Amphibia > Caudata > Salamandridae > Pleurodeles > Pleurodeles waltl. The sequence goes on from NC_090448.1 coordinate 983,406,937, forward strand.
TTAAATTACCTACAACACAATTTAGAAAACTCTTGCTGACAGATACAAAACTGATTTATTCTGATTCCTTTGTTTCCCGACTCTCGATTGAAGGTTATGAATATTGGAAGAACACTATCGATTTAAAGAGTGTATGGGGAACACAAGATTGGCAAATACAGGGTAGGGAAGCTTTGTTTTGAGCTTGCTTAATTCCTGTGCAAATGATTTTTTTGAATGACACTGTTGAGCAGACATCATGTCTGGGGTTAGCAAAAATGTAAGATCTAAACACGCCCACTATTCCTACAGCGACAAAATTTAGAGATTGGCAACACTTTCTTAATGTTTCAGAGGACAGGCTGGATGCATTGGTTAAGGCTGGTGCTTATAATTCTTCACTTTCCCGTCCCGGGGGATGGTTGGTATGGCCCACCGACACTGATTAGTGTCAGAGGCGTTTTTTGAACTCTTCAAGGGGTTTTTCCATTCATAGGCCAGACCCTCGCTTTCTATCAGGTCAACATACTGGTATAATTACAACATACAGTGTGGGTAAGCTGTGCCAGCAATGGGTGCAGACGAACACTTTAACAGCGGTAAAAAAAACACCTGAACACTCTGACAGTATAGAATTACAAGATTTCCTATTAGGTCCTAGGAAACAGCGCTCGAAACGTTTTTTATATGCTATGTATAATGAAATTTGGAAACTTTCTCAAATTGAGGCTGCTGCATGTTTACGGCAACTTGATAAGGAGAATTTGGAAAAAACATTGGCTGTTGTCGACAATGGCATGAACACGCTATCCAACAGGATTTATTCACTGTCGAATATAGTGTCATCTGCTATTGATATCACTCAGACTGATTTGTCCCGGTTATATCATAGGCAGACACAGCTACGTTCCATCATGCAGCTGGGTTGGGCATTGCAGACACTGAGAAGTGGCCACATTCCATGGAAATACATTAATGGGAGTGAACTATTCGCTGCTTTTAATTTTTCCAGGGAACAAGAGACAATGGCTAAAAGGGAGGCTCGTTTCACCTTGCTTCAAGTAGAAAAATGAGATAAGTTGCCCTTCACGGTAGCAGAGTCTCCTTCAACTATCTGGCTCTTACACGGCATTATTAATTTACCGTTTTCGACCTTTCGTTTTTCAAACTGCCTGAAACATCTTGCAGTGGGGCGATATGAACGGCTAGGAGATAGCTTTATTAAGGAAGAGTGGGAGTTGCCCTTTGAGTATCGATGTCTGAACGGCAAACAGGAGGTCTTTCTTAGCGGAAGTGAATGTGAGACTAATGTTCGTCATTCCATGATATGCAAACAGGTGTCTCTTCACGGTCTTTGCAATGCGGGGGTCGCAAATTTGGCCTGTTTTCTGAAGGGTACTCCCGTCCCCTTGATTCGTTCAGTGTTTCATGTACTTTCCAATGGGAGTTATGTTCTACTGAGCGATGACAGCTGTTGCGGCTTGCGACCTGTAATTGCCTATGCAATCTCAGTCACGAAGGTCGTTACGTGTTGTGGCCATGTTTTGTTTCCCCCCACACGAGAGATACAAGTATCTGAAATGTGGCCCCACATTGATACTATTAATGTGAACTATGACAAGTTGAGTAGACTAAAGGCGCTATTGTTTCAAAAACAGGTCGCCTTGACATCCGCAAAAGAGACGTATGCTCTCCAGATTGCGAGATCATCAGCCGAGATACAATCCCTTTTAAATACCAACTTCCCCAAACACTTTGGAGAGTTGGTATCCAGAATATTCAATGCTTCAAGCACAACTGGGATTGTCCATTTCTTTAAGGCTGTCGGGTCTGGTTTCGTGTCCATCTTCCAGACTGTCTTCGGAGTCATCCCATCGGCCATCCATTCTCTCTTTTCCAGTGTGTTTGGAGGCTTTCCAATTATTTTGGCTTTAATTGGCGGACTACTACTGCTATTTTTTCTGATTCGCGATGGTTGGTTTTTTCTAGTGACACAGAGCAATGGAGCCGCTCCAATCAACCCCGCTGTGCCGTGAACGCATGGTTCGGATCTTCGGTACACCTTTGCTGGTGGAACTGGAATTTGACTGGTCATTGTCATTCCGGCCTCTACTGTGGTGTGTACAACCGGTGTTCCGCTGCATATGGTGTCTCTTTGAACATCTGCCTATGGTCTGTCTTGCTGTTGCACCAACATCTCCTGTGGACCACGAACTGCTGAGGTCCCCGATGAGGGTTCATACACGGTCATGCCCCTTGAGACTGAGGTTGCTCCGCGAGGCCACCTATGAGCCTTCTGTTATACAATCTAACATGGATGAAGACGCTGCAGCGAGTGTCGATACACCGATGAATGTGGCTCACTTCTGCTCTGTGGATCCGTTTGTCCGTCCAGCTCTCGATTTCACTTCAGACGATGTTGACTCGTTTTTAAGATCCTTGAATGGTGACTTCGATGACATTCTTCAAGATCCTGCATATAGCACATAATTTGATGAATTTGCTTACCGGTTCCCGGTTCCATAAAAATATGCAATTATACTAAACGTTTGCTATACTTGTCATGGTTGATATTAAAATCTCTCTATGTTTTTTAAACAAATTTTTACGCACAGAAATTATTTGCCAATTGAATAAATTTTTGAGCTTGAGTTTTCGTTTTTGTTTTTTGGCTTTTAGTTCAGTAGCAGTTTTTTTAGCGTTTTGGGGTTGCTTTACCTTCATCATACCCGTTACGGCAATGGGGAGGGTGTAGTGAATCCTAGTTGGTTTTAACGGGATAACAGGAGTTAGCTTAGCCGTAGGCTTGTAAACTCGTGCCCCCGTCACCCAGTGACTTTTAACCTACTTAGCTTGCTCTGTCTTAGTCCATTTAATTATTTATTTCCTTTAAGATGGCGGCCTTGTTTATAGTTAGGCCACTTGTTATGGGTTTTATTATCAGTGTCACTGCGCCAAGGCGTCAAGATCAAGCACGAAAGACAAACATACAGTAGGTATTCACACTTAGGGATTTTCCCTCTCTATACTTTCGAGGGATTGTTGATATTAATTGCCGTCCCAAGCATGCCTGTTATCTATTGTTATGAATAACACTTATGTCAGGGGACCTTGTAGATCTGTATAAATACAACACACTTTTAGACAGATAATCAGAGGGATTCCGACCAGAGGGCATCGCCACCATCGCTGATATCGATGCTGCAGTCATCTTGACGCTGACCCAGTCTTCGTGTCCCTGCGGAGTCTGAGATAGAGACCTCATTCCAAGGTAACAAGGGTTGGGGGCTCCTCTCATGGACACCGCTTTGGCAGATTAGGTTTAACGAACCCAGCTCTCCTTTTAGGTAGGAGGTTAGACCTATTCTCCTTAGGGTATTAGGGCTTATTCCATCTTATACATATACATATATTTTTCTCATATATTGCACAATGGTGGGGGTCTTTATAACAATGACTCTCTTCTTCACAATATTATTGCTTGGTATATTCATTATCCTAATCATTGCAGTTCATGCAACTTATCGCAAATTGCAGTTATGTTGAATAAAAACTATTATAACTTCACTGCATCTGTGTTATTGCCTTTGTTTGTATGGGACATAATAAATCTGTGAGAAAAGGGTAATTTCCGTTTAACCACAACACCCCTGAGAGATCTTACTTTGAGTCCATGCGTAAGCGACTGCTACAAATCACCTTTTACTATTGTGTTTCTGGTGAGGTACTGCTAGTAAGCCGGTAAGGTTTGGACAACAGTTACTACTAGTTGTAGGAAGAAACTTAGTCACCTACAAACGAAAGTACTGTCATCCTGAGATCAGCAGTCTTGCTCAGAGCAAGAGTCCAAACTATGACAGAAGGTGATCCTCTTGTCGACGGGGAGCCAGTGCAGGTCTCTCAGGTGGAGGGTGATGTGGCTGTCGCGGGGATGTTGAGGATGAGTCGGGCGGAGGCGTTTTGGATGCATTGGAGGCATTGTAGGTGTTTGGTCGGGATGCCTGCGTAGAGTACGTTGCCATAGTCGAGCCTGCTGCTGACGAGGGCCAGAGTTACTGTCTTTCTTGTTTCGGTTGGGATCCATTTGTAGATTCTACGAAGCATGCGGAGAGTGTTGTAGCAGGAGGAGGAGATGGCGTTGACCTGTTTTGACATGGAGAGGGATGAGTCGAGGATGAAGCCAAGGTTGCGTGCGTGGTCAGTTGGTGTTGGAGGGGTAACCAGCGAGGCTGGCCACCACGAGTCGTCCCAGGCGGAGGGGGTGGGCCCAAGGATGAGGACCTCCGTTTTGTCTGAGTTCAGTTTCAGCCGTCTGCTTCTCATCCAGTCGGCGACGGCCTTCATGCCTTCGTGGAGGTTGGTTTCGGCGTTGTGAGGGTCCTTGGTGAGGGATAGGATGAGTTGGGTGTCGTTGGCGTAGGAGATGATGTTGAGGTTGTGTTGGCGGGCCACTTGTGCGAGGGGGGCTATGTAGATGTTGAACAGCGTTGGGCTGTGGGAAGAGCCTTGGGGTACGCCGCAGATGATGTCGGTGGCTTCGGATTGCAAAGGGGGAGGCGGACTCTGTGGGTTCTTCCTGAGAGGAAGGATGTGGTCCAGTCGAGGGCTTTCTCTTGGATCCCTGCTTCGTGGAGGCGGATTTTCAGAGTGTGGTGGCAGACTGTGTCGAAGGAGGCTGACAGGTCTAGAAGGATGAGGGCTGATGTTTCTCCATTGTCAATCTGGCTTTTGATGCCATCTGTGGCGGCAAGGAGAGCGGTCTCAGTGCTGTGGTTTTGTCTGAATCCGGACTGGGAGGGGTCGAGGATGTTGTTGTCTTTGAGGTATCGGGTGAGTTGTGTGTTGACGATTTTCTCAATGACTTTCGCCGGGAATGGGAGCAGGGAGATGGGCCGGACGTTCTTCAGGTCTTTTGGGTCTGCCTTTGGTTTTTTGAGTAGGGCATTGATTTCGGCGTGTTTCCAGCTCTCTGGGAATTTTGCTGTTTCGAAAGAGAGGTTGATGACCTTTCGTAGGTGTGGTGCGATGGTTGTGTCTGCTTTGTTGTATATGTGGTGTGGGCACGGGTCAGACGGTGCTCCGGAGTGGATGGAATTCATGGTCTTGCGAGTGTCATCGTCGAAGCTGGTCCAGGAGGTCAGGCGGTTGGTGCAGGTGGGGTTCGTGGAGGGGGAGGCTGGCGAGTTTGGGGAAGTAGGGGTGTTGAAGATGTTGTGGATGCCAGCGATCTTTCGGTGGAAAACGGTGGCTAGGGTGTCGCACAGTTCTTGGGAGGGGGGGATGTCGTTGATGGTGGCGCTAGGGTTGGAGAGCTCCTTCACGATGTTGAAGAGTTCTTTGCAGTCGTGCACGTTGTTTTCCAGGCGGGTTTTGAAGGAGGATCTTTTTGCTAGCCTGAGGAGTTGGTGATGCGTGCGTGTGGCATCCTTAAGTGCAGTGTGATTGTCTGGTGTGCGTTCGTGGAGCCATATCTTCTTGAGTTTACGGCAGTTGCGTTTGGAGGCTTGGAGGTCGTTGGTGAACCAGATGGAAGACAGCATTCTTCCTCCAGATCTGAGAAGGGTGGCTATTATCCTTTTTAAGCCAGAGATTTATTGTAGTGTGGGATTGTGTCACTCTCACTCCCACTTCTGTGTCCCTGCATCAGGAATCAGCGAAATATGAGTAAGGTTTTGCACACACTTAGGGAAAGCAGGCAGCGGACACATGCGTATGAACATCAGGAAGAATAGACAAGCCCCAGGACCAAATAAGATACTTACAGACAAGCCTGGTGCAATTAGATCTAATGAGAAGATGGGGCAGTTACGATGTATTTCAAGCTTTTCATGTTCAACTAGAACCAGGAATTTTGCTCTCATTACCTGCACCTATCATAGTGGATGGCTCTCTTAAGTGTGACATGGAGCAATCTTAGATTATTGTAGCAGAACCTGTGTCAACTGTAGATCCTAGTTACCTAGAAAGGCTATGTGTCTGACTGGGCTAGGAAACCCGCCTCTTGCATTTATGCCCTTGTCTGCTGGCTACATTTCATAAGTTACACCCTAATAATCCCCAAGTACAGTATGGTTGTTCTGAGTAGGTTGGGGCAACTATCAGTGAGTTAGGAGACAGGTAGCACGCACACCTAGAGAGACAGACGCATCAAACATTAGGAAGGTAGAATCAAGACTCAGGACATTGCAAGATGCATACCGGTCTAACTCCACAAGAACAGTAAGAAGGTTATTGAGTATGAGACTAGTGACATTGGAGAACAGGCCTATGGTGTATAGGGAAATGACTAGTGCCTTCTAACAATTAATAATCCCAGTTCAGTGGCTCTTAAATAGTTCTGGATCATGCCAGGCACTAGCAGTATAAAGAGGCTGAGATCTATGAAAAGAGTGTGTGGTTACATTGAGTTTTGGTCGTTGTTGCTCCCGTTGTTCACTCGAGTTCATTCGCCGTAATAGTTTTCTTCCACCTTTGTTGTTTTGGTTCCTCGCTGAATCCCTGGCGTTTCCCATTTCCCAGCTCCTTCCTGGTCCTTCTCGACAAATTTCTGACTGGTTGTTTTCTGCTGCATTTATGTCCTGTCTTCAGGTGTGCGCCAGTGGTGCTGATTCCGGGAGGTCTCCGGCACTCTATGGAGTTTGTCACGGTCTGTATTTAGGAACATGCTATAAAGTCAGTTTCTATCCTTTTTTGCATTTTTATATCCGTGATATTGTGTGCCTGATACTGAAATCTGCTCGTCTACCCCAGGGTATACAATTTACTAGATGAGACACAGTGAATGCTGCCTCGAGCCAAGAACTGACCCCACCCTTTCGTTGACGAAGTGTGGTCCCCCTTTCTTCCCATGTTCCGTTCCCTCCTTTACCCTGCAGCTTGCACTAGTGAGCCTGACCAAGCTCCAGTAGCGGCCTGTGGAGAAGCAGGGATGTGGAATTCCTATCGCCCGACGCCCGGGACATCTTGTTTGGGGTCAAGGGCAACAAGTTTTTATCTTTACTTTGTCCTTGGGACAAGTAGGCCCAACCCTCTGCAGCACAAACCCTTTGACTGCCTGTTTACAGAGAGTGGAACTCTCTACAGTTGAGGTAATGTGTTTCCAAAAGACAATGCTGTTCGAACTTGTATTTATGGTTCATTATTTGAAAACCTTCATTATTAGGGTGAGTGCTGTAAATAAATGTTTTAAGGTCACACTTCACTACTGACGTTGGTTCCAGTACAAATAAAAAAAACGTGTATACACATGTTTGAAAAGTTTAGGCTATGAGGCTAAGTATAATGCTCCCAGAATGCTCTCTGATTAGATGCAAATGAGGTGTCATTTAGTAAAATGTTTTGATGCATGCTAGTATTTCCCAAAAATATTTCTAATGGAAAATCAGTGTAACCATTTTCAACACGATTATGGGAAGCATGAAAATAAACAAACACTGACAAAGCCAACTGATCTGACATAGTCTTTTAGTTTCATCAATGGGTGTCTTGTTTTGACATGGCTTTTGTAACACTTTATTGTTGTGGGAGCTACCAGGCCCTCAACATTTTAACAAACACTGGCAAAAAAAAAAAAAACGTTTTTGAACTCTAAAAGCACACGTTGCCACCAGTGGCATAACAAAGGCCCCGCAGCCGCCCTCCAGGGGGCCCCTTCAGCACAGCACCTGCCCTGAGTGAGTCTGGAGAGGGGGCTCCTTCATGTTCTTTGCAAAGGGGCACCCTCCAGTTTCGTTACGTCACTGATTGCCACTGTAGTTCCTGACACTGAACAAAACTACTTTGTGTGCCAATATGCTCCTTGTGGAAGAGAAGAATGCGATCACTCACAGTAAAGCCAGCCGAAAGAGAGAGAAATAGAAGTTTAATAAAAACAAAATGTCTTTAACACCAGACCTAATTAGGGACCAAGACCCACATGTAGGTAGCTTTTTGCATTTCGCAAACAGCGACTTTCGCTGTTTGCGACGTGCAAAAAGCACATTGCGATGCACAAACCCAGTTTTGCTATTCGGTAACCTGGTTACCGAATCGCAAAACGGGTTTGCGACTCGCTATTAGGAAGGGGTGTTCCCTTCCTAATTGCGACTCGCAGTGCAATGTAGGATTGTTTTGCGAACGCGGGCGCAAACCAATTGCAGTTTGCACCCATTTCAAATGGGTGCTAACACTTTCACAAAAGGGAAGGGGTCCCCTTGGGACCCCTTCCCCATTGTGAATGTCTCTGTAAACATTTTTTCAGAGCAGGCAGTGGTCCGCAGGACCACTGCCTGCTCTGAAAAAATGAAACGAAAACGTTTCCTTTTTCGTTTTTGTAATGCATCTCGTTTTCCTTTAAGGAAAACGGGCTGCATTACAAAAAAAAAAAAAAACTGCTTTATTGAAAAGCAGTCACAGACATGGTGGTCTGCTGTCTCCAGCAGGCCACCATCCCTGTGAGGCCGCCATTCGCAAGGGGGTCGCAAATTGCGACCCACCTCATGATTATTCATGAGGTGTGCATTTGCGAAGCCCTTGCGAATCACAGATTGTGTCAGGGACACCATCCTACATTCGAATTTGCGACTCGCAATTTGCGGGTCGCAAATCTGAACCTACCTACATGTGGCCCCAAATTCTTAAAGAAAGTCACAAAAGTGCACCCATGGTACATGTCGTACCCCTATAAAATATTTGTGAACTGTATTTTAGCATGGGTAAATATGCATGTGTAGATTTGCTCATGTGAAAATCTATTGAGCATTTGCAAGTTCATTTTCCCTCCAGCCACTTGCTTCCCAACCCTGGAAGAAGTTCTAATTCTGCCATTGTCAGCAGTAAATGTCCAACCTTTCTTATTATGGGAAAATATTAGAGAGAAGCTGGTGAAGATCTTTAAAACGTGCAGGTTAGTAGGTTTGCAGACTCAAAGGCATTCCAGCCCTGGAACTATTGCTTACTGCTTCCTCCAGCCCCAGTATGCAGATCTGCAGAAAGGTGGAAAAATAAGGAAATTGCTACAGTAGGGATTGAAACTGCAAGTATTCAAGCCCTACTATGGTAGTAGCCCTGGCATAATCAGAGAGGCTATTATCAGAGCTCTTACATAATGAGATTGCTGCCATAATTTGGCGCCACACTACATGGCACCAAAGGGACAAGTAGATCTTTTTACAGGACAAGTAGATTTGAGAAGCAACCTGTCCCGTGGACAAGTAGATATTTTAATAAATTCCACACCCCTGGGAGAAGGGGCGGGGTTTGCGTCGAAATGCCTGTCAATTACCTCACGTCTACCATGATCTCAACGCTGTTGCTGACTTTTTTTTTTAATAAAATGATTTATTATCATTTGTGATAGTACATAACAGAAAAAATAAATGATAAAAACTATAATCAGAATTCTGCAATTCATGACATATACTTAACCAAATAGGGCCGGATGGCTATTGTGTTTTTAAAGAAAATCAAGTGGGTGTGCACTTTGGTACAGAGTTAAAATTGAGGTACTGTCCCCCTAGACGTTAGTCCAAGGGAACGTTGTCCCTGATCTTATTCTGCTGGCGAGTTATTCTTATTCTCTTGCCTTATATACTGCCCACTCAAGAATGATGCTCTGTATCCACCCACACAACGAAGGTGGTCAGTGTCTTTTCAGTGCTGCACTATATGCCTTTGAGCTATTACTAAGCTTAAACGTAACAAGGCCTTATTAACTCATTTTGTCAATATTTTTGTAGATGTTAAGGCGAATGGATTTTGGATTGAATTTTCCTGAAAGGCAGCTGTTACATTGCGGCACCTCAGACATCTTGGGGAAGGATCGTGCCATTTTGTGACCTCTTAGTCAGCGCTGTTTACACAGGAACAGGAGTAGGCAACAGCGGGCTGCAGGGCACACAGGCGCTCACCTTTGATCAGTGCCACTGATTAGGGAGCGCTAAAGTATACAAAACAAGTGATGGATGAAATGCTTAAATTAATCTCAATCTCAGCCACTGGTAAAACCTGGGGCCTCATCCCAGTCCATCATCACTTTGTACACCATGCCACCTCAGTTTAGACCCAGCCATATGCAAAGCAGGTCCTGACCATGCTCCAGTGGGACCAGTCCAGCCCAAAATGCCAGGCCATATCCTCCTTGAACCAGAGCATAAGAAACCCAGGACTGGTTTTACCCTAATTAGGGCTCATCAATCAGGTTTAGGGTGGTTCCAGGGACACAGTGTGCCCGAGACCCACGTCTGAGCATAACCCTTCCGTTTAGTGTGACACACTAAAGTATACAAAAAAGTGCTGGATTGAATGCTTGAATTAATCTCAGCCACTGGTAAATACTCGGGCGGCATTCCAGTCCATCGTTTTTCACCTTCCATGCCATCTCAGGAAGGACCCAGTCATATGCAAACCATTCTTGATCCTGCTCCAATGACAACAGTCCTGCCCAAACTGCGGGCCAGGTCCTCTGTGAACGAGAACACGAGCAATCCAGGACTGGTACCACACCAGCATCACAAAAGGGTAGGGAGGGGGGGGGGTACTGTTTTTATGCAGACTGGGAAGAAGTCACAAGCCTCTGATTTTGGCAGCACAGATTTCCTCAAGCTTTTTGTAGCAGTGCTAAGGATCAGCGGACCTCAGGCTCTGGCCCAAGGCAAGAAATAATCCACAAACATGGTACAGTATATCCTCTCTCTTCTCCTTTTTGCAGCAGCAGATTCCTTAGCTCAGTTCTGGGATCTGTTACTTAAAGCACTTTGGCAGACAGTCAATTTCTGCTTTTTTTCGGCTTGCATCAGATGTCCATTTACCTATACAGAGGTCTTCAAAGTAAAAAGGCCAGTCTCTATTACGAAGAGTCCAGTAGCAGTAGAGCTACACACAACTGACCACTCAAATTCAGTCATGGCCCCAAACCTTTGGGGGCGCCAATAATTAAAAAATGCATTGCCTTCAGGTGTGCCACTGCAACTATTAAGGGGTGTGCCACTCTCGGAACTCTCCAACTGTCTCTGTCCAATCAGATGCTGTGCTATTGACTACTTCAGCGAGAGAGGTCAAAGGACACTGAGATTGGATTGGCAACCCTGCTCTTTATTTAAAACATGTAGCCTTCACATGACCTTTGTTTAGGTTTACTCATAGGAGGCCATGGGTTATCCTTCTGGAACTGGCTTTGTTGATCAGAATGAGAAAATGAGGTGCAGGTTGTCAAATGGACATTGACCCAAGGACATGCGACTATATAGTTTAAAGAACTATTCTGCTGGTGAGATTGAAGATATTTTCCCCCAACTCTCCCACCACCCCACCAGTGCACCCACCCCACTTGGAGAATCCATCTTGTCAAAGTTATATTGGCCTGTCTGGGAGGATGTTTTGGAAGTCCCAAGCGTGCTGCCAGACAGACCAGCCCTTGACGGGAAACACTTGTTTCTCATGTCACACTTTAGGCAAGTGACAAACTGACATATGAAACAATTTTACTTTCTTAAGGTCTGTCTCGTTGTAAGGAATCTAGGTCTATGGGTGTAATCACACTGACAATGACCATTTGTATAGATCTGTAAGATCGAGTTAAACCCAGAAGAATACAAATGTATGTGTTTGCAGGTTACATTCAATTGTTTGCTGCAGGTGTAAAACACAAGTAATTAAATTTACGATTACTGATTAGATAATGATCAGTAAAACAAATGCATTAATTCACTCAGATATCAACCTTCAGGTTTAAAATATATGCAGTGCTCTGCAGCGGGAGCAACCATCCTCTGAGTTATTAATGCCGATTCTTTCAGTTGATCCCCAGATTATGGGCAGCCATCTGTCTACCTTACTAGCATTAAACTCTTATGCCTTCATAACGATTGGCCCGGTTATCCTGCTGATAACATCTGCCACCCCTGAGTTAAATACCTGGTGTAGAGGTATTCCAAAAGACCGGAGTTATTGAGGGATTACAGGTGGGACCTTGAGAGTCCTCTCAAAAATTGGGGCTTACCAGGGACTATGTGCTTCCAGGTGCTATTCACCTCATAATTTCCGATGCCTCTCCAGATTTCCATACAGAGATTTCAACAGCTTTTTGTGGCCAAAATCCCTGAGTGAAAGTAAACAGATCCAAAGTGTTACTCAGTCGAGGCTCGCGGGTTGCAGAGGGGGCGGCACATTACATAAAAAAAATTAAAAAAAATAAAACAACTTACCTCCGCTCCCACGCCACTCCTCTGCTCTCCCGTCTCGCTGCAGGCACCGGCTCCCCCTGCAGCCAATCCTGACGCTGCTCAGAGCAGCGTCAGTATTGGCTGGGAGCGCCCTGACAGGGCGCTCCCAGACAGACTGGGAGCCTGTGCAGGCTCTCTCTAGCCTGGCAACTGTGTTGTTGGGCTGGTGAGACCTTTCTGCGCATGTGTGTTTGGCTGGCCTGAGATGGCTGGCCAAACATACAGGTGCTGTGAGGGGGACTACTGACCACTCCCCCCTCATTGCTCATCACCCCTATGCCCCCCCCTTTCCCCATAAACGATAATAAACACAGTTTATGATCATTTTTGGAGGAAAAGGTTTGCAGCTGCCGCTGCTGGCATGGGGGCAACGCTCATCCGCCCTTATGGAGGAGCCACCCCTGGTGTTACTGCAGATCTCATAATTCTGATGAGGCTGGTCACTGCTGCAACCCATCCCATCGGAACTGGAAGGCCATTCGTAATAAGGACAATAAAGGGTTATTTCGACCCTAGCAGGCTGCCTGCAAGCCAGCCAGGTTAGCAGAGTATCACATACTAGACCTAGGAGGAGATCGCCATCTCCCTGGCTCTGCTGTAGGTAAGTGAACTTTTGAATGGGCACTAAATTGTTTTAGCCTTGATCGACATTTCTGCTTGTTTTACACAAACTAAGCCCCAAAACAAATACAACAGCCACAAAATAAATAAATGCATATCACCTATTTTAATAATAAAGTAGTATATGTGCTTCCTAGAAGACAAGAACAGTTACATAGGTTAGTGCAGTCATTTATAGTTTTAATGTTTATCACATAGAATTATCATTTTTTACTGGTGCAAGCAAATGGCGCTGTTGACTTTAAATCAGTGGCAGTTAAAGACATAGTTTAAACACACCAGGATGATAAAAAATAAAGAATCATGAAGAAAGACAATAAATCTTGCCTTATTTTTGAAAGGTGTTATATTTGCCAATGTCTGTTGCTGCTGCGTAAATAACCTGGGCAAAAAGAAATCAAAAATGATTTTCAACAATGCTGAATAGCATAGGCAAAAACAAAAAACAGTCTGGTGTAGGTGTTATGACGCAGCAGCAGCTATTTTTCTTTTTACTTTTAATGTACCATTCCAAGATGGGGGGTTTACATCTTGGAGCAGTACATTTAAAAATAAATAAAACGTTCACAAAGTAGAGAAAGAGGTGGTCTGTTAGCAAATTGCAACAACCACCCCTCCTTCCACGAAAAAGCAAATGATAACTACAAATGTGGAAAAAATGGGAAGCATAGGAGAGCGATGGAAGAGGGAGGTGGGGAGAGCAAGCCAATGCGTTTGAGTGGCTAGGTGCAACGTTCAGCAGGGAGTGGCAGTAGGGCAACTGAGAAGTTAGGCGGTGTGGTATAAGGAAAAAAAAAAAAGAAAAATGCAGAGCAGGTGAAGCAGAGGGTGAGTAGAGCACACTGAGAGCTGGGAGGACAGAAGGGATGAGGTAGCACACCGGAGAACGAGAAAGAAAACCAAGCACTCTGTTGGAGTGCTGAAAGAAGAATAAAGTAGTTCTCTCCTTTCAGCCATGGAATGATACAAGTCACCCAAACAAAAAGATAGTAAAGAAGCTATTCTCCATGGGAAGGGCAAACAAAAGCAGAGGAAGGAAAACCATTGGCTAAGAAGGAATCAAATTAGACTGGCAAAGAAATCCAACCAATGATAACCAGTGGGCTGAACCAAAGTCCACTCTAAGTATTGGTTTAGTATACAAGTTTTCAATAACAGGCAGCAAGAGCTGGAATCTAAACTTTTATACAGAATGGAAAGAAAAATGCATTGTCAAAGTATAGTATCGGCTCACCGTCCCGGGCACGGACAGGCCACTTCTTTTGAGGTGAATGTGAACAAGTGATCAGGCAGAATGCCATCGCTCATTATACAAGACAGCCAATGGACGTAGTGGACTGACTTATTGCTTTCTACTGTGTGCTGTGGTAGGTAGAAGAAAAATGTGAATGACAACTGAACAGACCAATGGTTGAAGAGAGCTGACCCTTAGCACCTCCATTTTATGTACATAACATTTTTTAATGTATTACTTTTTTACTACACAAGGCAAAAAAAAACTACAGCTGTCTCAGGCCAGACTTAATAATTAGTTGTGTGTGCTTTGGGACCATATATCTCTGGCTTATTGTTTTAGTTTAACTATCACACAGCTGTCAGCTGGGACCTACATATCCGCTGTGTATTGGTTAGAATGCATAAACAAGGTGAGCTTAGACTGTGATATATCTTAGATTGTGACATATCTCTGCGTGGAGTATGACCTGTAAATGCACATTCCGTGGGCTGTAGCCCATAGGTTTGCAGTGCACTGTATAGTAAGGCAGATATGTTACAATAAAACAGAAACTACCCTAATGTCCAATCCTGTCCAACTCTTTTTTCAGCAGTGGGCACACACGTAGAGAGAGCTACTAGTAGAAAGAGGCTTGCACAATAGGTCTGATGGTGACTTTGTGGGGAGAAGATTCAGATGTGATCTGCCTGGGACCCTGGTGACATCGTGGTGAGTGAAGGAGGCTACAGTCTCCTGCTTGCCAAGAGCGTCTTCTAGCCTGCCCTGCTTGCCAAGAGGTTCCTCTAGTCTGCCCTATTATTCTTACAAAAGGGTATTATGAGTTGTTGGGCTGATTTCTCTCATCATCACACATCCACCCACCTACAGACTTTTGCTTCCATTCCTGTCCTATGCCCTCCTGCTCCCTCCTGCTTGGTCAGAATCCCGAGACCGCCTATGCACATATCCCTATTGCTGCATCTAAGGAAATACTAGCCCTCTTGCGATTGTTCAACATATTTGAAAGATGTCAATATGTGTTTATTAAGCATTCCTTCAAAATGGCTGTCCATCATTGTAAAATATGCACTGATGTAACAAGGCTGGCAAATAATATCCCTCAGCAGTAGAACCCTCTCCTCACACATATCCATCTTTCACAGACCATACACTGAGACTTTCCAGCATCCTCATTAGCACAATGCAGCACCAAAGCCGACAAAGAAAGCTCCTCAAATGTAGAACATAACACACACTCCTCAAATGTGTAACACACACAAAATTCAGGTAATTGGCAACAGAACCCCTCCCCCACCCCCAAACAAACATACTGAAGCCATGACTAAATTTGCAACAGTTGAATTCCTGAAACTAACATACCTTATTTTCTTTACCCAATATCTTAAATCAGCAGCTGAAGCTTTGGTAATTTCTTGTATTGATTACAACTTGGCCCTTCTTTCTGGACTCCTCAAAAGCAGGTTAACTCCCTTGAGGGCTGTTCTACATAATACTGCAAGATTATTGACTAAAACAAAAAACTTGAACATATTACCTCTTCTCTTGCTTTTCTTACATGGCTACTTCTTGGCACCAGATGCAGCATGAGAACTGCATGCCTTGCCAGTAGATCCTTGCACCTCAACACTCCCTGATACCTCATTCAAAAGCTGTCCAGTTCTGGAGGCTCACGAAAATGATGATCCAAAAGCAAAATAACTCTCTTTATTTCATGAAGAAACGTACCTTCTGCAGATCCTCTTAGGTAATGTGCCTTTCATTTGGAACACTCTTCCAGCGCAGAGCTGCAGCGCTGTCTCTTTCTCGGTTTTCAAATAACTACAAAACTCATGCTCATGTCTCAGGTCCTGCGCTTGAATGGATTAAATAATTTCTTCATAACCTATCGAATTGTGTCTTTTTGGCTCCCTTTCAACCTGAGAATTTCAAGTTCCCCTGTGGTGGCTCACTTGTGTCATCTCTGAACCCCATTTTATATAATCTACACCTGGGTCTGTTAACAGCTTTGATTATATTATTTGGTTTCTCTTGCATGACACACACAGATGATATCTAGATTGTCGTTTCAACCTGTAACAATTTGAGCAAAATCCAGAGTAGTTTTTCAGCGTGCATGTTGGTTTTAGCTAAACTGATGAATTCCCGTTTTCTGAAGCTTAATTCTGAGCAAACCGAGATTCTTTTACTTGGTTCCAAATCTTCCACCTGAAGCTCCAAACGATGGCCTGAAGACTTGGGGGCTATTCCATCTCCCACTTTTTGTGTTCGACCTTTAAGTGTGCTTTCGACTCTGGCCTTTCTCAGCGCATATCACATCAGTAGGATCTAAATGTTTGTGCTACTTTGAGCTCGTCGTAAAATGCGTCCTTACTTGCCTGTGCCTGCACAAAGACACCTGTCCAGGCTCTTATTTTCTCTCACCTGAATTATGCTAGTGTTCTTTATTTGGGATTGCCTGTCTGGCTTTTGGATAGACTATAGCTTGTGCAGAATGCAGCTGCATGCGTTAAACTCAATCTCTCTCGCAGGACATTTGTCAAATCATTCCTCCCTTCTCTTTATTGGCTTTCTGTTTAACAAAGATGCGCGTTTAAGGCCAACTGGCTGGTCTGTAAAGCCATTAAGGGTACTTGCCTGGTATATAGATCCTGAAAAATCTGTATGTATCCCCCCCTTGTGCACTCTTCGCTCCTCTGGAGCTATGTTCTTGTAAGGGACTATAAGAGACAGGTCTTTCTTCTACCATTCTTCGAAGATGTGGAACTTTTTCTCTTCCTTCCAAGAAATGCCTCCTATTACTCTTCTTTCAGAAGGGCTTTGAAAGCCTGGCTTTTCCTTCAACTGCAAATGATTTACTTGTGATGGTTATGATTTCAGTGCCAGGACATTTATTTTAGGGTTAACAGTGTGATTTCGAAATATCATTCATGTATTCATGATAACTGATAAACATCTCCATAGGATGGAATAATCATTATGGCTGATCTCTGTAACAGCCTCAGCTGTTTTATCTCCATTCAGCATGTCTTTCTGCACCCCACCCCACAAACTTTCTGTAGCATCTGTGATGACCCCCCAGTTGCGTACTTTTCAAGATGTTTCAAAAGGATGTATTTTTGTAAACGTCCCAAAGGGTGTTCCTGGAATTGTTAAACCTATTGCCAATCAAATGCTTTTAATATAAACACTATTGGACATTGTGAATGTTTCACTCATTTACTCTCATAATCCTATAATTGGAAGCACTCTTTCTTTAGTGTTTTGTGTTTTTGAAAGTGTTTTCACTTCGCCTTCTTTGAGCACGTTGCTTCTAAACCTTGTTCAATGCTCCGAAACCTGGTAGGGTGAAAGCCACACCATAGAAAACAAGAAATGAATACATTCTACAAAATCCTTGGGCAGGGCACATCCATGCATTTTTGTGGAGTGAAAGAAATAACAAAGACCTTTGGCAGACACTTTCAGACATAACACACCACAAAAGCTCCATGCCACTAGGACACGACAGGACCACACAGACCCTGCTAGGTCCGTCACCAAGAGCAACACCAAGCAGAGCGGTGTAAGAGACAACTCTAGACTGCCAAGGGCTCTTTTAGCCTGGAATGTACTATTAACATGCTGACAACATAACATAAAGCTCTAATCCCTTGCACAGCACATTTACAAGTCACAACCCATTCGCAACAGACACTAGATTGTTGATACTAGCATAACCTATGCACTGCAGTGACAAGTGAGCATTCCTTATAAACAGTGTTCGTTTTTGTCCTCGGAACCTCAGGATCCAGCTCATTTAGGCTTTGACAATCAAGGGGTAACGTGTGAGTAGTTAAGGTTTTCTCTTAAATGGAATGGTGAGGAAAGCAAATAATGTGTTGGTAGTGTTGTAGCTTTCTAAAAATATTAGACTTTAATGCATAAATAAAGGGCCTATTGTAATGGTTCACTTAGCATGGACAATTTAAGTTTCTCAGGTGTGCATGGGGCCCCAACATACATTTAATCTAGTTATGGCTCTCAGGAAGGCACTCTGGCAAATGCTGTGTAAGTGATGTGTATGCTGTGCAGTGGAAAGGTCAGGGTGCTGTGTATGCGTTTTTAGAATTGTTACTGTTTTATTCAGGCACAGCTACTTTTATTAGATTTTGAAGCTAACCACAATGTTCTTTCAAGTCAAAAATATTAGGAGATTTCTAATTTTCTAAAAACACGGATACGTTATTTTGTCTTCTGAATAAACGGCCATAACTTTTTACAATGATTTTTGGTGTTATAAAATAACTCTCAATACGTTAATGTTAGTGATAGCCTCCGGGTGGGAATTGCTAAAGGGAATTATCTGGTAATTTAGCACAGCACCCGCCTCCCTTCTCCCTTGCGCCCGCCTCTTCTGCCAGTGTTCTCCTACACGGGGTGTTGTATGCACCTGCCATGCTGCACTGTAAGAAAGTGTGCAGTGCTTGCGTGTATTTAATCCTCTCGGTCTTGCCATTTGCCATCTAATACTTGATCTGTACAGTATTTGTGATGATATATTTGCAGCACTTCCGAAAGGGGACTTTTCTGTCACTGAGGTGTGTCTACCCTGCAAGTGAACTGTAGTCCCTGGCCTATGTGCAGGGTTACCTTTTATTCAAGCAAGGCTGTGGTGCGCATGTCTCCTGGTGAACCAATGCGCGCGCCCTGTTTTGCCCTGTGCCTAGTCAGTTTGGTGTGTGGTATACCTATTAATGCTTCACTGTGCCTATTGCCTGTAATAGTGACAGCACCGCCGTGTGTGTCCCCCTGTTCCGGACCCTGCGAGGCATCGTCCCAGTGGGAGCCTCCTATGCTTGTGAATCAGTAACCTGTGTGGCTGAGACAGGCATTATTCGTTGCCCTACTGTGGAAGGTGCTTCGGATGGCTGCTGTAAACTCCCTTGCATCTACAACCGCTCTTTTCTTCCCCTTATTACCACCCCTTGCCTCCACCTCTGGGCACATCTGCATGTGGCGCTATTTCAGGCTTGTGGGTTATGAGTGAAGCGCCATCAGCTCCCCGGGAGGTGACACACAGTGATTCAACCACACAGTTCCTGCCTCTTTTTTGTACCCGTTGGTAAAAATATCGATATCTTTGTTCTTCCTTCTCTGCTCGTGCAGCCGACTTGGAAAACCCCGTCTGGTGTGTGCCATACACACTGATTTATCTATGAAAAGGATAAGTGCAGGGAACATAAGTTTTTCTTAGGGCCTGCAAAGTGGACTGTCGAATGCTGGCCTCGGTGAATACCAAGCCCGCTTAGTCTTTTCCACCTCACACCTCTTTCTTCCATCATCCTACAAGTCCTGTCCACTTCTGTCACTTTTGCAGGTTCTTTTTCATCCCTGCTTCCACCCTGTGTCATTGTTTTCCTATCTTTATTTTCCTCTTCTTTTTCTTTCTCTCAATTACCGTAGGACAAAGTATGATGATGAAAAATAATAAGCCATAGTTCCCAAAATAAGTGTTGGTGCACCACAGGCAAGCTTTGGGAGAAGATGTCGGGAGGCCCGCCGAGAGTCCCAATCCTCACCAAATACCTCATGAGACTCTAGCATGTCTATAGGATCCCAAGAAACAGTAAGGGCGAAATGGGTACCAGCGGAGTTCCATCACGTAGCCAACACAACTGTTTACAATGGCATCTCTCTGGAAGGCGCATGCGGTAACACACAGGACGTTTTTTGGAAACAGAACATAAAGGTGAAACAGTAGAGGAGAAATTAACATATACGGTACAGGTAAATTATTGAAACTAAACAGTGTCTTGCTTACCGGTCACCAAGGCGGAGGAGGCAGTGATAAGACCCCTCATCACCTTGACACCAATAATGAACCTCAGGATGCAAAGATTCTATGAAGGAAGAAGGAGCACATCAGTGTCCTGTAGTTTGTGAGTTCTTGCACTTACAACAATGTACGTGGGTCTGTCTTGTGTCCCATACAAGCTGTTTTGTCTGAATACAGACACCACCAGCACAAATTAAACACTGGCCACAAACATGACCACTATGTCCTAGAACTTTATTATATCAACTTGTCCTCAAATAATGTTTTCACTGCACCTTTTTTAAGCAATATGTTCTAAATGTAAACTCCATTTTAAGTTAACGATTGGAATGTTGATAGCCAAGTTACCCAACCCTTGCACTGCTTCCTGTCCTAGCACGTGGAGAAAAGGCAGTGGGCCACAGGGTGAAAGATCTGTATTAACAGTTAGATGTATGTTTGGGTAGGATGTGTGCCACTCCATTTTAGTGCAGGATCTTTGCTCAACTAGCTAGCAGATCACTCCATATAAGGTAATTGGTGTGTGTGTGTGTGTGTTGGGGGGGGGCTGTTCGGGGGGCAGACACACACAGGGTGCAAGCTGGGCGCAGATCGAAGGGAGAAGAATCAATAACCATGATTCTGAATAGTCTTGTTGGGTAGACTGCATTCCTGTGTTAAGTAAGTGCAAAGAGAAACAAAGTTGTCTAATGCTAGTTACCATCTCACAATAACCTTGGAGCGCTAAGAGATATAGAAAGAAAACGGAATGCAAGAACCAGACTTAAGGTAAGTACAGGCCAATACGAGTCCAATAGAATAAGGTGAAAACCAACATAGACCCTTGAATATTTCTGTTGAATCATCACTTTTATAGTTTCAGCAGTTTTAGCTCAGCTCTGTGGTGGGGGTTTCATGGTTTTGCCAAGTTTAGAGCCTACGCTCCAAAAAAGGTTAGCTGTGTCTTTGTGAAATGAAGGGGCGTTGACTTATTAGATTAAAATAAGGTGAGTGGTAGTTCTAGTTGGTATGTAATGGGGGCAACTATTGTGGCTATGCAGAACATTTGTCAGCTTTATGGGTATTACAGAGGATCTTGTTTTTATGCGCAAGTCCACCGGGAGCCAGTGGACCTTACAGTGCTAGTTTGAAGTGGTCATACCTTCGCAGGTCCAGGCACATCCTAGTGGCTTGATTTTGATATCTGTCTTAAAGATTATTTGTGAGGAATCTATGAATTACATTGCAGTAGTCTGCTTGTATTGTTAACAGTGCTGAATCAATCCAATGACAGGCTTACAAAAGTGGGGGAGGATGGGTTCTGAGACATAAACAGAGGGACGAATGAGAGATTTCAGTCGAAATAGACCCTAAGATTCATCGCCTTCTAACAAGTGGAGGAAGCGGACCCTAGCCTACCAGGCCAATTGAGTGAAAGGGAGGTAGTGTCGAACCATCCCAGAGGCAGGGCTGCAGTTTTTACTCCGTTTTACGCAAATGAAGCTTTCTTTCATCTAATGTTGAATGGGACCTAGGCAAGTGGTAATGTTAGATCAGCTCTCCAAGTCATTGTACATACGTTTGCTATCGGTGTATTTCTGGAATTGAGCATTAAACTGATCTGGCAGCCGGGAATAGGGGGTATTTGTTCCAGTAAACATCAGTGATCTGTGAGAAGAGGAATCTGTTAACCCTAAAAACTTTCAGTGTGATCGCAGACCAAAGAGCTAATCCACTTAAAGACATTCCAGGAAATTCTGAACTAGTTTTTCAGACTAGCAGCATATATTATAATCGCCAGTATTAGAAATCATAGAGGGCAGTGCTTAATTTGTAAATAGAAGAGTCCCGGTGCTCAGAGCTCTCCTCTGAAACACGTGGCTGCTGCAGTTAAATGTGTGAGCACAAAATACGGAGGCAGCATAATCCTGAAGCCATCTCAGGCCTCTTTAACCCATTTAAAGCCACTCCCAGCGCTTCAGCTCACTCTTGCAGCTTTCTGCTTTCTCCCTTTGTGACGCTTTTTCGTTTTTCCCTTTCTCCGTCGTTCCCATATGTGTCTTTTGCTCGCAGCAAATGCTTGAGGCAGAAGACTAAGCCCCGGCCCTCAAAAATAAGTGCCGGTGCTCAGGACCGGAAACAACAAGCACAAATTAAGCTCTGATAGAGGGATAGATAAGAATCAGAGGACTGACCTTTATCAAGTGCAAGCCTAGATATCATCCAACAGAGGATTTTGTTTATCCAGTAGTTCATTAGACTTAAACAGAAAAAGATTGTCTCATCATCATTCCAATATAAATTCCAGACACCTACCACACGTTCAACACCATTACAACTAAATTCTTAGCAGTCACCAAAAACAACAGACCAGCACAAATCCCCAAGTCTCCAAGAGTACAGTTCCGGAGTTCTTCATCAACCTCTCCTTTAAGACTCATGTCACCAAGAAAACTTCAGCATTCTCTCAACAGCTATTGCTCCTACAGAAACTCAAAACCCACCCCTCTAAAAGACTTCAGGAGTATAGCCTAAGCCTAATTCTACTACATCAGATCAGCCTCAGCACTATACTTGCCACTGTACTTAATACAAATCTGAAGGGGGTTCTCTACACAGCATCCATAGTCAAAAGGACTAAACACATTTGAACGATATCAATCACACGCTAAATGATTTACATCTAAATGACAGACATGTTGCATCACATACAAAGCTATAACGACCAATACACAACCATACTGTATAAAAAAAAGTTACTTCATGATGCTTTCAGAGATCTACTAGATATCACTGTGGTTCGGTTAAAGAAATGGTGGAAAGAAATAGTCTACAACATAAGCCCTTCCAAGCTATCCTCCCAGGATCTACAATTCTACCCCAATACAAATTAGATTTTCACCCACAATCCTTCACTGCAAGAAAAAAGTGAAAAGACATCTCTTCAAGGATTCATTAACCAGTGTCACTTAATCTGCTTCTCTAGCAGGGACACACTCTCCACCCAAAATCACCTCCACACACCCAAATCTACCCACTCCCAGATTCACTCAGTAAACAACCCTGAAAGTTCCCTTATCTGTTACTGTGGTTCTTTGTCTCCCAGCCAATTTTACACTTTGATAACAATATAAATGTACGTACAATGTAGGCCTAATGTCCAGGCTTCCTCTTTTCCTTTACCCAGCACAGACCAAACTATTCAGATAGTAGAGTAAAGACAAAAAGTAATATCTCTTGCGAGAGACCACAGAAATACTTGATGATCTAAATGAAACGGGTAAACAGCTCTATGGAAATAGACTAGGGTGATGATAATAATATTGATAATACCAATAATAATAATAATGTCACCTCCATAACACATAACTTTAGTAGTACACCTCAGACACAACTTTATACACACATCCAAAGCAGCACAGATGTGCCTCATATGGCAAAATATACAAAACGTGTGGTTGCAAAGCTTGTGATATGCTAAACAATAGTCTTTGTAACCGCATGACAGCATATCGTAATGTACAAAAACGAGTCGGGAATGTCATCCGACTTGCAGAGTTAGATGAAAAGCAAACTGGTGGACAGCTTCCTCTCTGTGAATCACAACTGAAAGATTATACTGCAGAATTCCTAGCCTCGATTCCTCCAAGGAGCAGAGAACAGAACAGAAAAAATGTAGGCAATCTGCAAATGAAGGGACAGAACTGCTATTGCTCGCAGACCTCATCCTCGCATTCGCAGCCATGGATAATGTGTCGCAAAAAGAATCCTGCCTTGTGCCCATTAATGAAAGGGGGACTTTTTGTATAGCTTTTTTGCGCTACAACTGATTTTTGCATCAACTGGAATACAAAAACTGAGGTTGGTTTGCAATAAATAGTGACTGCTTTGTGACACGACCCTTGTAAACTGGCCCCACAGTTTGGCATCACCCTGCTTACAGCAGCACCGCCAACCAAGACATACCACACAACAACTGCACATTAAGGCAGACTTAAGAACGTGTACTCATCACAGCCGGGATATCCAAATAACTGGCTATTAAGGCATCCACGTGCTACCATCAGACAACGGAGTAACATTGATATATAAGCCGGGAAATGGGCATTAGGAAAACCATGGCCTAAAAAAGCTCAAAAGCAGTGCGATGGTATACGAATGGAAAACAGTGGACCATGCAAGATAAAAATGCGAATAACAGGGGCAAAAATCCAGTAATACTTACTCCAAAACCGTTCTGATGACCTATTGTTTCATACCACTGGAAAGGAACCTATGCTACTAAAGGATGAGAAGCTATGCAAGCGCCTAAAAGCAGGATCGTGTAAAACACAGGTGTTTTCAGCAAATGGAGGACCAGGAAAGTTCTACACTAGGATTCTTCTGTAATATATCCCGGGAAGAATAATGGCTTCTCTGGTTCACATAGTGCAGGGGCTGCAGCTTTAGGTTCCAAGCACTGAGTCTAGCTGTCACAAGCCCAGTGTGCACACAATTTCAAGAAATCCCCATCACAGCACCATTTCAAGAAAACAGCAGACTCCAAAGCTCTACTCTTCAAACAAGGACAGGAGATAAAGACTGTACCTTGCAGGCGGGCGGTAAACCTTTTGCAACTGACCCATAAGGGTGTGAGCTACACCTCTTGTACGGAAGTGCGATAAGACTTTAGAAGCCACTACAGCAAAGGGAACAATTTGCTGGCAACATGGAGACACAATCCTGTTTTTCTTTCCATACGCACCATGATGTGAAAGGGCCTTATCAAGATGTAAACTGAGCATGTTGTAGAGTGTGCAGTTAATTCCAGGGATTTTAATCTACATTTGAGGTTGTCTAAGAACGCTAACCAATGTGCCTTCATACTTGTCTTTGCCACAAGCTCTTCTTCATCTATAACCAAGAAGAGCTACGTTTTGAGACCTCAACCCCTAATCTTTCCTATCCCTGACCAGTGGTGTAACAATACCCACCTGCAGCCACCCGCAGTGCATGGGTCCCCGAACTCCAGGGGAGGCCTCTCAGCAGCAGGCAGCACACACTGACCAGCACTGTGCACGGATGGCAGGCCCCTGGTCTGAGAGTTCCTGACTGGGCTGGGTGGGGGGCCCTATCCATCTACTTTGCAGGTGTCAGGATCCAACGGAGGACTCCCAAATTCAGATCTCAGACAGTGAGTATAGTCTTCTGTAGAAAACGGTTTCAGCCAAAAAAGAAGGCAGGGTCCAATAGCTGCAGAGCTAGATGGTGCCAGAGAAATTCTAAGATGGCCGCTATGGTAACCTTACCCTGGTTCCTCTCTAGTTGTTCTTCCCTCAGAACCTGAAGCGCGCGCTGTCTCCGAAACAGTGCACTTCTCTAAATGCACCGAGTGCAGGCCTTACCACAGTGTTTGTCCTGAAAGTTATTTTTAGGGTAGTGACATCGTATGAAAAACACCATTGTTTTAGTTTTCGTTACGGGTTAATCATTCCCTTGAAGGTAGCGTTGTGAGCGGAGTACTCTCAGAAATACGCAGAATAAAAAGTTTTCTAGTTTACGCGTCAAGAATTTTAATTTCTATGAAGGACACGGAGGGGAGGATTATGCTTTCTCTTTCTTTACTGAAAATATCACAGCAGCC
This sequence comes from Pleurodeles waltl, assembly GCF_031143425.1. Lineage (NCBI taxonomy): Eukaryota > Metazoa > Chordata > Amphibia > Caudata > Salamandridae > Pleurodeles > Pleurodeles waltl. Next base: position 983,432,391 of record NC_090448.1, read on the forward strand.
AATCAAATAACAAGAAGAGAAAAAACTACATATCCCATGGTGCTATAGTCCAGCATCACATGCACCAATCACTGTCCGTGACCTATCACATAACTATCATGAACCCAAACGTCATATCCTCTTTCTTTGCGGAATCGATAACCTTGAAACTTCTGCCTCAAAACGATCTTACAAACTGAAGAACTCGAAACCTTTCAGCCACTTCCAACATGACCGATCTTCATTGCAAACTGGACGATGAACGACCTAAACGCCAACCGAAAAATATCTTCTCCGATATCCCTCACTGAGATAATCAAGCATTCTTCTGATCTGAATGTAAAACATAATAATTAAAGGTAATACCTTATAATGTTAGCATAATTAAACAAATATTATCAACCTTATTCAATAACCCAGGGTGGGCACAATAATATAATCTGTAATATTTTACATTTATGAGTAGTCCATAATATGTAGAACAAACCTCTATGGGGGGGGGGGGGAATAATCCTCGCCTCCGTGTCCTTAATAGAATTGAAAATTCTTGACGCGTAAGTTAGACATATTTTTATTCTATTTCAGGACCGGAGGCTCGGATTATGCTTGTTCAAAGCTGATCAATAACAACAGAAGCAACATCAACTACTGGTTTATGATAGAATATCTTAAAAGTAGACTCAGCAGACCAACCTGCTGCTTTCATAATGTCTTCTAGTCTCGAATCCAAAGCAAATGTTTTTGATGCCTTAGCTCCTCTAACAGAGTGAGCTCCAAAAATATTTATATCTATACCTGCTTCACTCATGAGCCATCTCATCCACCTGCCAAGAGTGGCTGAAGATACAGGTTTAAAGGGTTTCTGTAAAGAAATAAGTAATTGACCATTTACATTCTGTCTAAACTCTTCAGCGATATTCTCATAATCTTTTAAGCATTGAACTACACATAATTGAGAATTACCTGAAAAATTAGGATACGTTACTGACCTGCAAATTGTCTTCGTTCTTTTGGTAATGTTAAAAGAAGCTCCATCTGGAGAATATACTCTACCTGCGAGATCTAAGGCCTTGACATCTGAGACTCTCTTACAAGATATCAGACAAAGTAACAGAGTCAATTTTGCACAAATCTGTTTACGTGATTAAAACCTATTGGATGGCCAGTTCTCTAGAAACTTCAAAATGATACCCACATCCCACAATTTTGAGTACTTAGCCGGAGGTGGGTTGGACAAACGAATACCTCTCAAAAGTTTACATACTAATGGATGTTCACCCACTGGTTTACCATCTACCATAGAGTGACCAGCTGAAATGGCAGATCTAAAATTGTTGATGGTCATGTAAGCCAATCCTGAAGAAGCTAATTCAGCCAAAAAGTTAATAATCAGATCAATGCCCGATTCCACAGGATTATAATTTCTTCCACTGCACCAACTATTCCATCTACGCCAGGCTGACGAATATCTTTTGTGGGTGCTAGGAGCCAAAGCTTGTTTGATAAAATCGGTAGCTTGTTGCTAAAGACCTGAGGGATGCCATCTCGACCGGAAACTAACCACGCCATCAACGTCAACTTCCCTGAAAGAATCAGTGGAAGTTGATGGCCCTCCAGGTTCAATAAGAAATAAAGACGAGGAGGAATGAGAAGAGGATGGGCACACGCCAGTTGTAGAGCAATTGGGAACCAGGGTTGCGACCTCCAACATGGTGTCACTAGGATCAAATCTGTTTTCTGTCTCTGTATTTGAGCTAAGACTCTGGGAATTAATAGAAAAGGAGGAAACACGTAACCCTGAAACAGGGACCAATCCTGAAGAAAAGCATCCGTCGCTAGAGCAAGAGGGTCTGGGTGCCAACTGAAAAATTTCGCCGTCTGAGTATTGAGATGGGATGCAAAGAGGTCTACATTGCAAGGACCCCATTCTTTGATTAACTGGGAAAAAATAACTGGGTCCAGTTTCCAGTCGCTGGAATCCGTCAGGTATCTGGAGTTCCAGTCCGCAATAGTGTTCAGAGTCCCCGGAAGGTACTCCGCTATCACTATTAGTCGATGTTTCAGGCAATAATGCCAAAATTCCTTGGCTATCTCCGCTAGAAGACGGGATCTCGTTCCTCCTAGTTTGTTGACATAACGTACCGCTGAAATGCTGTCCATTCGCAGTAGTATGCAACAATTCGTCTTTTGAGGTGAAAGACTCTTTATCGCAAATGAGCCTTCTAGAAGTTCCAGGCAATTGATATGAAGGGAGCTTTCCGACTGTGATCATCTGCCCCCTGTCACAAGTGATCCGCAACAGGCTCCCCAACCCCATTGGCTGGCATCCGATTCGATCACTACCTCTGGGTGCGTTCCAAAGATGGCTCTCCCATTCGAAGCCTCCATGTGTTGCAACCACCAATTAATTTCCTCTCTGACCTCCGTCGTCAAGGGGGATCAACTCGGAGTAACTCAGACCCTGTTGAAGGTGTCTTATCTTTAATCTTTGTAAAGAACGATAATGGAAGGGGGCTGGGAAGATTGCCTGAATAGAGGAGGTCAACAGACCCACTAATCTGGAAATGGTCCTCAGAGAAATAAGGGTGCTTGCTAACGCTGCTCTCAATTCCCTCTTGATACTGCAAATTTTTGCTGATGGTAGAATCAGGAGAGCTCGGATAGAGTCTATCCTGAATCCCAGAAATTCTATCATCTGAGATGGATTCAATGACGACTTCTGTGCATTGATCAGGAAACCCAAATCCTGTAATAAAGTGATGGTCCAGTTCAGGTGTGTCAGGAGAGTGTGAGGATCTTGAGCCATCAATAAAATGTCGTCCAGATATATAATCAGTCTGACCCCCTTGGTTCTCAACGATTCTACAACTGGTCTCAACAGTTTCATGAAGCGGGGCTGATGACAGGCCAAACAGGAGTATTTTGAACTCCAAGCAATGGCCTTTCCACAGAAACTGAAGAAATCTTCTGTGAGGGGAAAAAATTGGAACCGATAGGTATGCGTCTTTTAGGTCCAGTCGGACCATCCAATCTCCTTCTGAGAGAATGTCTATCAACATGTGAATTCCTTCCATCTTGAAATGTCTGTAGACAATCCAAGAATTGAAGTCTTTTAAATTTAGAACTAGACGGTGACCTCCCCCTTTTTTGTCGACTACAAAAACAGGACTGCAAAATCCAGAGGTGTGAAGAGTAGAAAACTCTATCGCTCCTTTGTCTAGCAAAGCCTGTACTTCTACTTCTATAAAAGTCTGAACGTCGAGGGAAAAATTCATTTGCATAGGGGGAGAGGATTGGATTGGGGTTCTGACAAACTCTAGATGGAACCCAGAGATTGCCTGAAGAATCCAGGGATCCCCAGAGATCTTCTTCCAGTTGTCCAAGAATAGACCCGCTCTGCCCCCAAGAAGAACTTGAGTGTGTTGAATAATTTTTACCTGAGTAGCCAGCATCTTGGATGGCTCCTTGTTGACTCCTGCGGAGTCTGGGGCGGTTACCTCTGGAGCGTGTGGGGTAAAAGGTAGGATCGGGTTGATCTCCATACCATCCACCTCTGCCTCTGGGGTAATAGTTTTGGGGACTAGAATAGGATCCTCGGCCGGGCATTCGTCCACCAAAACGACCGGCCCTGACAAAAAGGCCCCTTCTGAAAACTTTTTTAATAGACATCTGGGCCTTATCGAGGGAAGAAAAAGTCGAACATAATTTTGCCAGTTCTTTGATGAATGACGAGCCAAATAACACTCCGTCAGCTGCAGGACCAGCTTCTGAAGACGCTAGGTCCACTAATTTAGGGTCAATGCGCATAAGAATAGACTTCCTGCGCTCTGCGGAAATGGCACAGTTGGTGTTACCCAATTGGCAAATGGCTCTCTGTGTCCATCCCATCAAAGTATCTGTGTCAACCGGAGTCCCTGATTCTTTTGCATTAACTGCCATCTCTAAGATTTTAGTCAGAAGACCCGATAGATCGAGGAGTTTATCTTGACAGAGCCTCCATGATCTATCCAAACCTTTTTTGGGGTCTTTTGCACATTTTTTCATAAATGTTACCATTGTAGGATCAATCTCCGGGGTATCCGACACCTTATTGTCTAAATCAGGTCTAGGACATTCCGCTCGGAGACGAGCGCGGACTTCTTTGTCGAAACTCTTTCTGAGATTAGAATGTACATACTGCGCTACCTCAGTCGAAGGAAGCCAGTTGGAAGATCTGGGGTGAATAAGTTCAGTGGGGTCAAAATTCAAGACTTGTGATGCAGAAGGCTGTTTTCTGGTTTTCTTACTGGGTCCAGGGACGTCTGAGTCATCAGAATCACTGGAAGAGTCTTTATCAGAGGATGGCGACGATGACTGTGCGCCTTTCTTAGAGCTATAATTATGTTCTGCCGACCTTTTCTTGCGAATCTTTAAAAAAATGTCCGCATGAGGATCTATAGGTAGAGATTTGGTGTCCTCATTAGTCTTAGATTTTGTTTTCTGTTTATTAGTATCCTCTCCCAAAGGAGGGTTATTTTGGTTAGACAACCAGCCTTGCGATTGAGCATATTCGAAAAGCTGTCCTGAAAAGGGACCCAATGCCCTAACCAAGGCATCGTTCACAGATTGCTGAACTCTGTTATCCAAGGCTTCTACTAAATTAACCTCTAGCTGACTGCTAGAATCATCAGGGAAGTATTCTGCTTCTGGGTCTTCCCACTGAGCCATATTGCTCTGAAATCTGCTTTATTTGTAATATATATCAAATAGGGGGAGTGGAAAAACCCCCTGGCAGGCAAAATCAAAATATATAGGCCCAATAAGGTGTGGAGGGAGCTGCCTGCAACCACTCTAGGCAGAGCCTAATTCATTTTACAACCCAGGTGTCGAGCACTCTGGGCATCAGGGAGCAATCTTTCTAGGAAGCGCGTAGAGAAGACAAGCGCTTGTGCACTGAGAGCTAAAAATAGCTCTTTCCTACATGCGCGCAGATGGGAACACGAGCCGCTTTCCAGAAGTCCTTGAAAACTCGGAGATTGGCTCGTGCCTCCGTGCGCGCGCTTCTAGAAATAAATAAAAGACAAACTACGCGCTGTGCGTGTAGTCGCTCCCGCTCCCACTCCACCAATGCGATAAAAAACGGGCAAATAAGTCGGAAATCCGACCAGCAAAACAAGCATAACAACTAAATAAAGCGAGCGGAATCACGTCGCTGTAAGAATACAATAATAAACATACAATCCTTTAGCAATAATCATATTACACACGAGAAAATGGGAAAAGTACTTATCTGCTGCGAATCAGCAAAGAAAGAGGATATGACGTTTGGATTCATGATAGTTATGTGATAGGTCACTGACAGTGATTGGTGCATGTGATGCTGGGCTATAGCACCATGGGATATGTAGTTTTTTCTCTTCTTGTTATTTGATTGACTGCTGTGATATTTTCAGTAAAGAAAGAGAAAGCATAATCCGAGCCTCCGGTCCTGAAATAGAATTGTATCAATTCAAGGCAGTTTCACTCAAAAAGAAATTAGTGTATCTCAGAGGTAAACGCAATATTATGCAAAGCGGCAGATTGTATAGTAAGTAACAGTTATCTCCAAATGGATACAAGGAGAATTATAAGCAGTAAGAAATCCGAGAAAGAAAACTTACCTATTGAATCCTTCAGAAATCGCTGCTCACCTTCCAGATCTACTAGAAGCCTCCATATGAGTCACACAAGTACTCTCTAACTAAAAAGAAACAACAGAAATTGTATAGAGTGGTTCATGAATGTGAATGAGCAAACGTAAGAAATAACTATACATGTAAGGTTGATGAACTGTGAGACCATAATAGTACAACCTCAGAGGAAGACCCAAACACAATTAAACTTACAGCAATATACATTTAATAGAAGAGGAGCTATAGCCTTGGTCTCTGGGGGAATGTAAACTTGCAAAAACTGGTTAAGCGATATATATATATATATATATATATATATATATATATATATTAGTAGTGATAATAATATACATAGAAAAGAGTGAGTAATACATTTTCGAATGTTTATTTTCAGTTTTCTAAAACTACTGCAGTAGAATATACATATAAATATATATTTACCCGTCACACAAAAGAACCAATCACATAAAGATGAGAGAAGAAACCCGAAGACCAGACAAGACAGTCTCTTCTTTTTCTCCAAATCCCCTTTCCCCTCTTGGGGCACTTCCTGTCATCCAGAATATCTTGGAGGGTAGGAATGGTTCTGGGAGGGGAACTGAGACTAGTCATCATCCTGCTCCTGTGTAAGTTACAGGTAAAAACTTGAGAACTTCCTGACAGCATGGGAGCCTCCTCACGTTTTGTTATGCCACTGCCCCAGGACTGAACTTACTTTGGGAATGGGGGAAGGGCCTAACTGTACCTCGGTTTATCCTTAAAATAGACGTGAGACCTCACACTACACAAAGCCTTTGCAACCGTGGCAGCTGTGTTGTAATGTGCTTAGTGAACTGGCTTCTGTTGCTGTAGTGCAGCTGGTCTTCATAATGGTGACATTCTTATGAATGTCAAGGACCAGAGTGCATTTATGTGTTCATTGACAAGACCTGAGGGACAGCTGTAGCAAGCTGAGTGACCTACTAACAAAAGACAGATAGCAGGAGAGGAAAAGAGGGAGACTATTCCCAAATCCACAATTTCACTGAGAACCATTGCAGGGCTCCACTACTTTGTATTTGTACTTTCTTTATCAATTGGCAGCTACAGCTGCTTCCCGAGTACCTCTATCACATACTGAACACAATATTTAGCACACAACCCTGATTTAACAAATTGAGTGCATGGTGCACTGGTCTACTGGAAGGTGACTACATTTTCTGAATTCCACACTGTATGCTATTAATGTTTAAACGTGCTCCTAATTGGCTGAAAGGAGGCATTCCAACACTAACAAAAGATTGTATGAGGTGTGTTGCAGTGCCCAGGTGAGCAAACTTTGCAAAACCTGATGGGTTGTGTAGCTTCATACGAACATACTTTGGAATTTACAAATGTTTTCCCACTAGTACACTGGGAGAGCTGTAATTGTCACAGATCGCCACTGGTACTCGTGGAAATATTTGTGAATACCTCAAATGCCAAAATAACACTCAAAGGCAAGTGTAAACCTAGGAGTGCATTTTTCTAGATTAGAGAACAGCACCACATGGTTTGGTGAAAAGAGCAGCGATCTGTTAGACCTACGTTTGCCATGTTTGTATTGGTGAAATTAAGGTGCTCCATTGCTATGCTACGCCCGAGTATTATAGCAAAGAAGCAGAAATAGAATAGGCATGCATAGAGCACTGTATTGCTATTGACAGGTGATTATTCCTAAAAAAGCAAGGATTGAATAGGGACGTCGACTAAAGTACTCTAACAGGGGAAGTGATTTAAGAAGACGCCAGAAACTGATTTGGCATGGAGCTCCATTCTTTCCTCTCGCTCCACAATGTGTTCTTCAGCAAAGGGTTAAAAAATGAAGTGAGCATGAAATCTGTATCCACAAATCTCTTCTTCATTCTTTCTGCTCGTTCAACCCTATGTCCCTCCATATGCTTGCTTGTGCAATGTCTGTTTGTTCCTGCGTGGTGTAAATTGTACATGTGCCTGTATGGTTGTTGTCTGTGAGTGTCTGCTGCTATGTGCTGGCTTCGTCTTCATATTCCTAACTCCACAACGTCCTAGCACTACTTGCACCTTTTAGTAATACCCTCTTCCCTCACCCACTCCCTTGTTTCCTGTCCTGCCGCCCATTTACCACACTTGCATCCTCTTTGCCAACCAGACACCTACGGTCAGCTTCTATCGGCCACATCCAGCACTTTGAGGTGACCTTACAGCAGCATAAGGTACTGTGGAAGTAACCAATACAACCTGTCACTGAGACTTTGCTTGTGGGCAACCGTTCTGCTGGTCGATGTGTATGCGTGCCTGCAAATCTGTGTGCCTAGGTACCTCTTTATTCTTTGGTCTATGTGCTTGGATTGCTGTAGGTGACTTAGGGCCTGGTTTAGATTCCGTCACAACGGTGAACAGAGAATATAATGGGATTTATATTTCGGCAGACAGGCTATCTGTCAGTGTTCTGCTGGAGTAACCCGTCCGCTGGAATCTAAATCAGTTCTTTAGTCTGTGCATGGAACATACATGAAAACGTTTGAGAAAAACTATGGACTTTATTACAATTTGTCCAGATGTGAAATTACTGCATGGTTTCATGCTATATCTTTGCCCACATGACTTCAAGTTTCACCACACGCAGTACTACTGTGTGTAATACCAGGTGAAAGGGGTCAGGTTTTTGCTTCAGATTCTGCACATGCAGACAAATCATGAACTCTAATTACAGGTTGTTGGGAAAGCAGTCACATGGAGAATTAGCTCCAAAGCTCTCCCGGAAGTCTGAGCAGGTAGTAAATTTTAGCAAAGTTGAAAATAACATTTGAAAGGTCGAATGACAAAACCACACAGTACAACCAGGGCTCACATAAATTAAGTGTGAAATAAAAACACACAACGTTGCCTGAAACAGAACAAGGCACATCATAAATCACCTATAATAAGGTTTGCTGTAAGGACACAAAGAAGTATAGTACTTATTTTGAGGATAAGTAAAAAAAAAACATGAGGTAGATATTCAATTGCTTATATTTATTGATCCAAATAGATGCCAACCACAGACGGTATTAACCAAACTATCAATATTGATTTGCTGTAATGGTGAAGTCAGGGTGAAAAAATGTACAGTTAGTAATGAGTCATATGGAAGAGCCTAAAAGAAGACATGTACAGCAGACATGTGTTTCGTCACAAAGGACTTTTTGGGGCTGTGAAAATATGGCACAAGGGAGAAGAAATAAGAGAAAGGAAACATTATCAGAGTTCAAAACTTGAGAAACGGACAGACCAAAGAATAAGAAGATATTCTAAAACAAAGACCTAAAGGTGTCCAGACGATGGTTCGACTTTCAGTGTGGGTCGCTAAGGCCTATCATCACTGGGGCCTATCAGGGGATACTTTAATACTTAAGACTCACCTATTCCCTGGGTTCTTTTTTTTTAACTCTGATGTTTCTGAATTATTCTGGTCGCAAACCTATCCTATCGGTGTGTACCATTATTGTGTCTCTTATTTTAGGTTTTACAGGCTATCGTACCTTTGCGTCTCTTGAGTGGGTCCATGCACAAAGGTCCCCTAATTTCTGACTTACCTGACTGAACACTACTCAACCATTGCACAATCATAAGTCATTACATACTGGTGTGAGTATCCCCAACCCTGCACTATATTTTACCTTATGCTTTCAGGCTTTAATTTATGTAATCCTGCCTTCCATATGTATTTTGTTCTGTGATATATCTTTCCAATAGTTAGATACTCGTACGCAAGACTTCAATTCTACTGCTTACCTCCAGTTCGTCATTAGATAGCTATTTGGTGCAATTGTGGGCATTCTCTTCCTGCACTATTTTTTCATTTACATTAACACACGGTGGTATGAACTCTCCCACCATCTCACCGAGCCAGTGCCCTCCAAATGTGTGTCTCACTGGATCATCTTTGTAAATATCACAACTCTGACTTTCTTCTGAGATAAGGACTCACGACCTTAGTGACTTTCACACACTATTTCGCACCACAACTAAGATTTTTTGGCTCTTATGTTGAAACACCTTCTGGTCTTTGCTTCAGAACATCCACTGTTTCTGTGATCTGTCCATTTTTCATATTTTGAAACCAGAAACGTATTTTATTTTCTCCTATTTCTTCTGCCTTGTGTCATATTTCCACAGCCTAGAAAAAGTCCTTTGTTGTGGAACATGTCCGCTGTAGCAGATGTCCATCTGATTAAGCCTACTTGTGTTCTCATCCTGACTTCACCATTACAACAATATTGATTGTGTGGCTAATACTAGCAGTGTGTAACTTTTGTTTTGATCAACAAATATATGACATTGTTTAACTACATCATTTTGTTTTCACTAATCAAGAGCAAATACTGTACATATTTTCAATGCATGGTGTGCTCCTGACAACCTTGTTCATGTTAAGAGTGATGGTCTCGCCCCATCCCTCTCGATGCACTCTTTGGTATCAGAGTGTAGTCAGATGTAGCACATACATAATATTGCTGTGATTTACCTTTATTGCATTGCCTCGAATTCAACCACCCCAATGACGTGTGCAGTTGACGGTTTCCACAGTTAACAATGTAGAGATAACTCGTAGGTGACCAAAAACAGTCAACATCTACTGTCAAGCACAATTGCATCGCCATGGGCAAAGCCCACACTGACCAGTACCTCAGGCTACATGTAATACACCTTTAGCCCTAGCAAGTCCTTCTGCTTGAGTGACAAAATGATGCAGACTAGTACCAAAGGATACTGCCACCTCCGAGGCAGAAAATAAAATATAAGGCTTATTAGAAGGTAGAAGATAAAGTTAAGCCAGATCTGCCACACATGAACATCATCCGGATCTTTTTGGCTTCTTCTGGGAATGCAGTAGAGCCTAAAACTGCCATACTGACTGCAATTCCCATCCCATGCTGTGCTGCATACTTTATTCACTGGTGTATCCCAGAGCCCACTGGAACATAGGTAAGGCATGTCTCAGCATGCCTTTTGAAGGATGTTAAAACAGGTCTTAAGTGCTTTTCTTACTTGAGTTACAAAAGCACATTCTTTTACCAAAAGATCCCCAAACAGTGAATGCTGTCAAAGGAAAGTTCATAGTTTGCATACAGTGCCATTTCCTACTCCCAGGGGTACAGAGCTAAAATGCTGCAACAGGAAGTCAGAGAATGCATCAGAATGCAGGTATGTAATTCAGTCCTTGTGATTGCCTACTGCGGTGCCTGATTTCTCGGATCCACCCAGGAGTCCATGCATTCTGGTATTTCTGGTTAATCCAGCCTTTATTCTTCATATGTGCAAAGTATGCAGGTACCCCAAGGGATTCCCTGTTGCTCTATTAACAACGATAACAACCAGAGAGAACTAATGATGGGATGTTAGCCAGAAAATAACCATGTTATCGTTCAGGAACTTAACACAATTGGTCGATCTGTGCAAATGCATCCTGCATGAATCTGCAAACTTGCAGCTGCCAAGTACACATTAGGACATGCAACATAATCTACTGCGTATTTGGGCGTTTTGAAGGGTCGTTTTTGATGACTTCACTGCACCGATGGTGACTTGACATACATGTCAGATACTTTGCATAACATTGTACGTTATGCATACAACATACAATGTATGCAATTGGGCAATACATAACAATACAATGCGGGGGGGGTGGGGAATAAGACTGATAAAAACAGCATGATGACGAGGAAGAAGTACAGCGGTACATGGCCAATAGCATGAGGGTTCCGATGAAGCTGGCGTAAGGGACATGATTAGCAAGAACTTTTCAATTAAACAAGTTCTCTATAATACACATTCGTAATGAACTGCACATTGTGCCAAACATTGGTTTTCTAATATGTTTAGAGAAACCGCTTCCCTTTCTCCGCCCTAACCTCAATTATCCCTATTTCCTGACAGTTCCATCATGCCTCCCTCTAGATCCCTAACTAACCCAATGCCTACACCCTTCCCTTCCCATCACCATAGTACAGCCATGTGAAGTGCTAAATACAGAGTGACCTTTATTGTCCATTTTTCTTAGCATCGGTTTGACTTATCCCCGACAGTCAGGCATCCCTCCTACAGGCCCTGACGAACGAGATCTGCTGTGAGGAATGGGAGAGCAGGGTGAGTTAATGGTACTACTGTTCTCACAGGCCTGTTGGATTCATGTCGGCCTTTGTCTCCTTTCTGATGTGCCCTTCTTGCTCACTTGGCTCTATGGCAGATGAAGAGGCAACAAAAGTGAGTGGATATTGCAGGTTGATTGGGGGGGGGGTGCAGTTGTCGGTGGATGCTGTCATTGGTTGTGCTTGCAGGCAACAGAGACATCAGCTATCAGGGTTAAGTGGAACTGATGCTTACAGATGAAAGAGCAAAAGTAGCAGCTGCAGTCAGGGTGTTAGTGTCGCTCCTGGTAGTTAAGGGTATAGTACAGGTGGCCCGCTCTTTGTACCTCATGAAGGTGGCGTGGCACACTCCCTTCCTACGATGTGCCATCTGCAAGAGAGTTAATTAATAAAATGCTACTCTGAACTTGCCCCCAATAGAAAGTCATTTTATGCTTCGCCTAGAAGATCACACATAGCTAAATGTGTTGACAGATATTCAACCTTAGGCAAATGCATGAACTAAAACACAGATTTAGTGACATCCATTTCAGTAATCTTCACTATACTGAGCCAATCCCCACTACAGGTTTGTGTTCATCTTTGCCATTGTCCACTCATCTTACTTCTGTCATCATAGTAGGCAGGGCGTGATGTTTTCCCTTCAACATTTCTGCACCTCATTGCTGCTTAGAGCATTTCTCTCGACTACTCGGTGGCATTCAAAATACCATAGAAAACCATGTCTATCACTTTGCTGATTATCATATGTTGGACTTGCCCCCCAGCCCACCCTTGGCTTCTGCACATCGTTTGACCCTAGCTTGTCATTAAAATGCTATATGCGTAACATACCATCACTGCTTAAGAAATCAATCCCATTCCCAGCATCACACAGACTTCACAGATACTACCTACATTTTCAATTACTAGTTTTTCTCACATTTATCGTTGGCCAACCTGTGTACAATAAAGGGGTTCTTCAAAATACTAGGAAAAATCTGTTGTTCGCTATATACTGCTTTATACAACATCAGTTTTATAGCTCGTGCTTCTTGTACATAAATGTCCCATGTCTCAATGGTTGTAACACTGATCTGGATCGACCTCTTCTGATTAGACTGCTCTAAGAATTCCCTACAGTTGCTGACAAAGCACCTGTCTCCTTCTAAGGCTGTAGATCAAGTTCAGGTGCAGTGTCGTCAGGTCCAAGGGCCAAACTCTCACGTTACAACATGGACTTTTAGTCCCATACCCTGTGATTAAGACTAATAAATCGCTTCTGGAAGAGCTCTACATTTTAGGGACACAGAATTCACTTTGCTACTGATTACCTGCCATATTTTCCATGCATTTTAGCGCTTCTTTTGGCCATTGGGTAGCCTTGCCATCAGCCTTGGCTCCTACTTCACTTCTTCCTCTCCCAGTACATGTAGGATCATTCTCACTAAACTTGACCTTCCAAGGTCTTGAGAAGGCCATTGTGTCCATAAGTTGGCAATGAGGTCTGGATGGCATCTATGGGTAGAGGATGGCAAGGAACTGTCTGCCACTATAGAAGCCTTTTACTACCCAAGATGGTTCCCTTCATGTTACAATGTCCTTTTTGCAAGGCAGATGTCAGTGGTACAAAGGCTGCTGGGTTTTCAGTGAGTCTTCCAGCTTTTCAGTTATATTTAGCTATCGGCGTTATACCATCCCAGATAGAACAAAATACGTCTGTAGTACCCAAATTAGCAATTCACTGCCACAATCAATACTACTGTATGGTTCTTCTAAGAAAGAAGTGAAAGAATAGGTTTGTGTCTATTAAGTTGGAGAAAGCTTGCTACTGCATTTTCCTGTCGCATAGGAGAAACCACTGCATCAAACAGAAAACCTAGACCCTCAACTATATTGGGTGGAGGCAAATCCAACTGAAATGAGGCTGTCCAGGGCAATGTGGAATTATCTACCCTTAACACCTAATATAATTCCATCTTGGATTAGTTAAATTTGAGAATGTTTTTTCAATCCTGGATATCAACTAACTCCTGATCAGCGCAAGCTTACACACTGTGGGGAAAAAAGGATGTAGAGCGTAGTATCATCTGCAGAAGACTAAAGTGTTACATGAAGAACTCTGGCCATGTCAAAAGGATGATGTATATGGATGTCACAAATGTCAAAAGAAACAGATGTAGGACCAGATATAAAAGGTCCCAGCTATATTTGTTGACAAAAAAAGGATTGACCCCACTTATTACCTTATTCCTAGGCTCTTCACACTGTGGACAAGTCTTCAAGAAGAACAATAATGTCCACAATGCTGAAGATCACTGAGAAGTTCAACATAACAAGAAGAGATGATGCCCATCATCCCAAAGCTCACTAGGAGTGTGTCAGTATCATGCAATTTCAAAAGCTAACAGCATAAAATTAGAGTCTAAGAAAACATCTCAGTAGTTGAACAACTATCTATTCAAGGATTTTAGCCAGCGCTGGCATGCTAGTATTGGCCGAACGTTATCTGGTCTGATGGACTTGGATGTGGCCAGAGTAATTAGCAGTGCCTGAAATTAATTCAAGCATTCCATTCATCACTCTTGTGTATCTCAGTGTGTCACACTAAGTGGGACAGCTATGCCCAGATGTGGGTCCCGTGCATACTGTTTCCACTGGAGTCAAGCTATATTCGACTGATAAGCCCCAATAAGGTTGAAATCAGTCTTGGGTTGCTTGTGTTCCAATTCAAGGAGGACCAGGCCTGGCTGGGTCCAGACTGAAGTGGCATGGTGTGCAAAATAACAATGGACTGGGATGCGGCCCAAGTACTTGGTAGTGGCTGTGATTTATTCAGCCATTCCATCCATCACTTTTTGTACACATTAAGCTACGCCAGCACATTGTCTGCTTTCTGCTTGAAGCAGCAAAATGCAGGCGAAGAGGGTTTTTCTACAGCTCCCACTGGGCCCAAAACAAAGACCCGACTTAAAGGACCATCAGCCAATCTTTTGTTTGAATATTATCCTGGCTGGGAACTTTCTGATGGATACAACTACCTGTGGATTCCTCACCTAATGAATACTCCCATGGCGCCAGCATTCGACGGAAATCTTCTTACTAGTCTCTGCACGTCGACGAGGACGTCACTGTTGCCCACGCGACGCCGTCTGACGTCATACAGGCAATAAGAGGTCCTCGCCGACGTGCCAATGACAGTTCCCTTTTTTCCGTGCATTCGAAACGGTTATCTTCGAGGGAGCTACTGTTACCTTACTGGTTACAGTGTATTGTCTGCTGCGTAGTCTTCTCTGCGGTAATAATGTCTCAGAGGAAGTCGGGTTTCAAGCCCTGTCGAGAGTGTGGGGGCAAGATGTCAGTTACGGATCCCCACTCCGACTGTCTATGGTGTTTGAGTTCCGACCACGACGTCTCGACTTGCGATTCATGTCAACACATGAATCCGAAGGCCCTCAAAGAGCGTGAGGCCAAGTTATTCATGGCAAAGTCGAAGAAGAAGGAGAAACATCATAAGAAGTCTTCTTCGCCAAGGTCTCATCGGCGTCATCGAGACTCCCGGCGCCGTAGAGACTCACGACGTCATTCCAGCAAGGAGTCTCGTTCGAGGTCACCTTCGGCTCGGCGTCGGAAGACTTGGGAGGTCAGCCCCACGGTCACGCCGCATCCTTCGACGCCGTTGCCCTCTCCGGCGTCGCCGACGTCGCCTGGTCAGGCGTCGGTGATTGAGGTGGTACAGCCTCTTGTGTTTTCTCCGGCGTCGCAGACGTCGAGGCCGGCGTCGTGGTCGCCTTCGATCCAGGCACCCCAGTACCCGGCTTTTCCCACTCCTGGAGCCGATAGTACCGCGTTTCTTAATGCGATGTATACCATCTTTCAGCAGATGGCTCCAGGAGTTGCTCCGGCTGGTCCTTCGGGGCCCTTGGCCTTTTCCTTGGGTGATCCTGCGCCTCTTCGGCCGGCACCCTTTATGCCCTTTCTCCCTTTCGGGAATGTGGGCTCGGCGCCGGTACCGGTACCGGCGTCGGTGGCCGCTCCGGTGGCTTCGGATGTTTCGGCCCCGGAGGTTGCCTTTCCGTCGAAGTCAGGATTTTGCCCTGTGACTCCGGTTGGTCCATCGGCTCCAAGACCTCGTCCTCCGGCTCCTGCCTCGGCGCCGAAGCTGACTGTGGCGCCGGACGCGGCGTCAGATGCTTCTGGCGATCGGCGCCGTTCTTCGACGTCGGCGGAGGCCATGTCGACTCCGCGTATCGAGGAGAGACTTCATTCGAGGAGGCGTGCTCTTCGTCTTTTAGAAGAGCAGGAGTACCAGCGAGTCCCAGAGGAGGGAGAGATTGAGGACTCTGGAGACGGACTGCATGGTCTGGATACAGCCAGTGGGCTGGACACTTCCCCTGAGTGGGACCTTTCATCTCCAGGGGAATATACGGAGGAGGCTGCCTCCTTTCATGCTGTGGTGAGGAAGGCAGCGAGTTTTTTGGACCTGCCTTTGCCGGTGGCAGAGGCGAAACAGAATTTGCTGACAGAGGTGTTGCATCCAGCCTCTGCTGCAGCTGAGCCTCTCTTGCCATTTAATGAGGCTTTGCTGGATCCGGTGTTGGAGGTGTGGAAGAAGCCGGTGTCTTCCTCGGCCGTTCATAGGGCTGTGGCCAGGAGGTATCGAGCTGCACCATCTGACCCTGGCTTTCTTTCTAGACACCCTACGCCGGAGAGCTTGGTGGTGCAAGCCTCCTGTTCCTCAAAGTCAGCGCCTGGTTCCTTCCCGACGGTGCCTGGAGACAGAGACTCCAAGAAACTGGATGCGCAGTCAAAGAAAATATTTTCATCATGCAGTTTGGCGTTGAAGGCCACCAACGCAACGTGCATTCTGGGGAGGTACATCCATGCTCTGATGGATGATATTTCGTCCTCATTAACGGAGCTTCCCCAGGGTCTCTTGGATGTGGTCTCGGACGCCCAGGCTGCCGCGACCCAGATTATCCAGTCTGGGCTGGACACGACCGACTCGGTGGCCAGGGCGATGGGCACGGCTGTGGTGGCAAGAAGACAGGCCTGGCTCTGGAACTCAGGGTTCTCTGCGGATGTGCAGTCGACCCTGCTGGACCTTCCGTTTGATGGGGACAGACTGTTCGGAGCCAAGGCGGATTCGGCCTTGGAACGATTTAAGGAGAGCAGAGCCACAGCCAAATCGTTAGGACTTCAAGCTCCTTCTTCCTCTGCCTCTTCTAGAATGTTCAGGAGGTTTCGGGGATTTGGGCGTGGCTCTTATTCCTCTTCCTTTCGGGGGAGGTTCCAGCAACCTGCCTCTTCCCTCCCCTATAGGTCATTTAGAGGGAGGGGGAGGGGTGGGGTCCGTACCAGAGGAGCCTCTCAACAGCACTCTGCCTCTTCCTCGTCCTCTGGAGGGGTGCAGCAGGGGAAGCAGCCTTAGGCTTCCACCGTTTCCCACTCACTCCTCTCCTGTAGGGGGAAGATTACAGCATTTTCTCCACAAGTGGAAGTCTATCACAACGGACACTTGGGTTCTCGGCATTGTGGGAAAAGGCTACGCCCTTCCTTTTCGGGAGTTCCCGCCCCTCATCCCGCCCGCCCATCTTATTGTTCAGAAGAGCACCTCCTGTTGTTAGAACAGGAGGTTCAAGTCCTCCTTTCAAAGGGCGCGGTAGAGTTGGTCCCAGAGCAGGAAAAGGGTCGAGGTTGTTACTCAAGATACTTCCTGATTCCCAAAAAGGATGGTCAGTTGAGACCAATCCTGGATCTGAGGATCTTGAATTGGTTCCTCAAACAGGAAAAGTTCAAGATGCTGACCCTAGCACAGGTGCTTTTGGCGTTGAACAAGGAAGACTGGATGGTGTCTGTCGACTTGCAGGATGCTTACTTTCATATCCCGATACTCAAGTCGCACAGGAAGTATCTCCGGTTTGTGGTAGGGTCGCAGCACTATCAGTTTGCGGTCCTCCCGTTTGGTCTTACTTCAGCACCTCGAGTCTTCACAAAGGTGATGTCAGTGGTTGCGGCGGAGCTCAGAAGGAAGGGGATAGCAGTATTCCCTTACTTGGACGACTGGTTGATCAAAGCCAAGTCCCAGGAGCTTGTGTTGCATCATCTGCAGTCAACAACCCAGTTGTTGTTCGACCTGGGCTTTTCGGTGAACGTGCCCAAATCTCACCTGGAGCCTTCTCAGCGCCTCCTGTTCATAGGGGCAGTACTGGATACAACATTGAGTCGAGCCTTTCCTCCGCCTCAGCGGATTCAAGATATTCAGGAATTGGTTCCAATGTTTCGAAATGGAGCGGTAGTTCCAGTCCTCAAGGTCCTTTGTCTGCTCGGTCTGTTCGCCTCCTGCATTCTGTTGGTCACGCATGCTCGCTGGCATATGAGGGCTCTTCAGTGGTGCCTCCGAAGGCAGTGGTCTCAACACAAGGGAGATTTAGAAGGCACTGTCAAGATCTCCAGAGATGCTGCTGTGGAATTGAAGTGGTGGATTGCGGGCAACAATCTTTCACAGGGGAAGCCGTTCGCGCAGTCGCCACCAGTGGCCACAGTCATAACGGATGCTTCCACTCTAGGGTGGGGAGCTCATCTGGGGGATCTGGAGATCAAAGGTCTTTGGTCTCCAGAGGAACAGATGTTTCACATCAATCTGTTAGAGTTACGGGCTGTACGTCTGGCTCTCAAGGCCTTCCTCCCTTCCCTTCGTGGTCAGTCGGTACAGGTCCTAACGGACAATACTACCACGATGTGGTACATAAACAAACAGGGAGGAGTAGGGTCGTACCTTCTCTGCAGAGAAGCTCTTCGGCTATGGTCCTGGGCAAAGGACCATCAGATTTGTTTGGTGGCAAATCATCTGGCCGGGGTCTTGAATGTACGTGCGGACAGTCTCAGTCGCCAATTCTCGGCAGACCACGAGTGGCGTCTCCATCCAGATCAAGTCTGTTTAATCTTCCAGATGTGGGGGTTTCCTCGGATAGATCTGTTTGCCACTCGAGAGAACGCGCATTGCCCGTTATTCTGCAGCCTCCAGTATCCGATGCAGGGAGCGTTGGGGGACGCGTTTCAGATAACCTGGTGCGACCAGTTGCTTTATGCGTTTCCCCCCATACCCTTGATTCCTCGAGTATTGAGGAAAATTCGCCAAGACCGGGCCCAAGTCATCTTAATAGCTCCGGATTGGCCAAGGAGGGTATGGTACTCCGACCTTCTCCAACTCTCACTGTGCCCTCCGCTCCGTCTCCCTCTCAGGGCAGACCTCCTCTCGCAGTCGCAGGGGCAGGTTCTACACCCCAACCTCCAGAGTCTGCACCTACATGCTTGGAGATTGAACGGGGCAACCTGAGTTCCTTCTCTCTCCCGCCTGATGTAGTGGATGTTATCTTAGCGGCCAGGCGACACTCCACTAAATCTATCTACGCTAATAGGTGGTCTAAATTTGTGATGTGGTGTGGAGAGAGGCAGATTGATCCATTACATGCTCATCTGTCACATGTTTTGTCTTTTGCACTGTCTCTAGCGCAGAAAGGTTGTGCAGTGGCTACCATTAAGGGTTATCTGTCGGCCTTGTCAGCCTTCATTTGTCTTCCAGACCAACCGTCGTTATTTAAATCCCCTATTGTTCTCAGGTTCTTGAAAGGTCTTCTGAATCAATATCCTCCAAAACCATTTGTTATGCCTCAATGGGATTTGTCCTTGGTCTTGACTTTTCTTATGGGGTCCCCTTTTGAGC
Source organism: Pleurodeles waltl (assembly GCF_031143425.1). NCBI lineage: Eukaryota > Metazoa > Chordata > Amphibia > Caudata > Salamandridae > Pleurodeles > Pleurodeles waltl. The sequence continues at coordinate 983,451,857 of NC_090448.1, forward strand.
CTATGCATTCTTGCCCCTTAAGATATTTAGTGCTTAAGACAGTCTTCCTGGTAGCTATAACATCTGCAAGGAGAGTGAGTGAGTTGCAGGCCTTATCGGTTAAACCCCCTTATATAACGTTTTATGGGGATAAGGTGGTGTTGAGGACCAAGGCTGCTTTCCTTCCGAAGGTTGTTTCACCCTTCCATTTGGCTCAGACAATTACTTTGTCCACGTTCTATCCTCCGCCTCATCCTTCCAAAGAGGAAGAAAGACTGCACCGTCTGGACCCAAAGAGGGCGTTGAGCTTCTTTATCGATAGAACAAAGGATTTCAGGCTGGAGGATCAGCTGTTTATTGGATACGTGGGCAAGAGGAGAGGAAAGGCAGTCCACAAGAGAACACTCTCCAGGTGGGTTGTTCTTTGCATTAAAATCTGTTACTCTTTGGCAAAGAAGGATCCTCCTGATGGCATTAGAGCTCATTCCACCAGAGCTAAATCGGCCTCTTCGGCCTTGGCCAGGGGTGTTCCTGTGGTCGACATCTGCAAGGCCGCAACTTGGTCGTCCCTTCACACGTTTGTGAAACATTACTGTTTGGACTCTGAGGTTAGAAGGGACGGTCATTTTGCACGGTCAGTGCTGCAGGATTTCTTGGTTTGACCATTTAGGCACCCACCGCCGGGCGTGGTACTGCTTTGGGACTCTATTCATTAGGTGAGGAATCCACAGGTAGTTGTATCCATCAGAAGAACGAGTTACTTACCTTCGGTAACGACTTTTCTGGTGGATACATTAGCTACCTGTGGATTCCTCACGGTCCCACCCGCCTCCCCGTTGCCTTTTTGGTCTCTCCAAGCAATCCTTGAGTGTGCTCCTTTTGGTCTTCAAAGTTGCAATACATTTTTGCATATATGATATTTGTATATATGTGTATATTTATAGATAAATCTATATATATTGTGTATATACATGATTCGTATGTATAAATATATTTATTTGTTTAAAAAAAAAAAAAAAAAAAGAAGGTTATATTAAATCTACAGCTATTTTATTGCAATGTTGTGTGATTTACAATATTAAGAGATGTTGCTTTGCTCTTTCATTGCATTGGGTTATTATTATTCTCATGCACGTAAAAAAATGTTGGTACTGTCATTGGCACGTCGGCGAGGACCTCTTATTGCCTGTATGACGTCAGACGGCGTCGCGTGGGCAACTGTGACGTCCTCGTCGACGTGCAGAGACTAGTAAGAAGATTTCCGTTGAATGCTGGCGCCATGGGAGTATTCATTAGGTGAGGAATCCACAGGTAGCTAATGTATCCACCAGAAAAGTCGTTACCGAAGGTAAGTAACTCGTTCATCTGGAGCATAACACCTAGATGCCAATGCTATAGAGGGAAACAAAGGCACACAGCATGTTATCACTTCAAGCAAATCTAAGCAGTAGTATAGAGGAAAGTTTTTTTACTTTGTTCAACCGCTGAATATGAGAGATATGATGCACTCGACTGGAGGAATGTCATATGCACCTGTCTGTTTGAGTATTTACAGAAAAAAAAGGATTGAATAGCACTTACCCTACATTGGGATGAGTAGTAAATTAGTATCAGAATGTTCTGCATCCCATATACACGTTATACAGAGAAAACAAATCATACAAGTGTGCAAATCAAGGTATAGAAAATGTTACAGACGACAATAAGGGTTACAATGTGTAGGAGTCACGTATCGACCTCGCTGATATGCACTGTATGCTAAGAGTGCACAGCTGACACAAAGCCAGGGTTTGAACTGTAACACAGTGGTTGGAGTTGTCTGTAAAATAAGACTTTATCACTCCCCAAAGTAATCCGTTTTAGCAAACTTAGAATAACAACAGATTGTAAAAAAAAAAAAGAAAACGCACACCTTGCAGTTGAGATGCTTGTAGCTAAATCTTTGCTCAATGTACTATTTCGGAACGATTGCAAATTATAAATTACATTAACCACGTGAGTTATCGTACCATTATTATCATCCACTGAAAATTGTTGGCCACACAAAGATCTCTGCAGTGGGTGCTTTAATCCTAGAAGTTATTTTAAAATGCAGCCTTAGGTGACCATTTAAGGACACTAGAACAGATTTACAGTCACATTTGTCCAGGCTGCAGGTTTACTTTACAGATGTTAAAAAAAAAAAAATTATATGATGACTGACAGTCTCTGCTCGACATAATTCTGACCTTGTTACTCCCCTCCCTTTCTGCTGCCACACTTAACTTGTTTGCATAATTTCTAGATTTATCAGAGTAAATGTTTTCCCAATTCCAGCACTGTTGGTAAGCAGGTAAGACTAAGTCAAAGTGTAGGAAATAATGGTCTGACCATGTGCTGGGATTAGAGTCTGTAGGTAACAGATTTTCAATAGTATTGGGAGTATGACATTTTATGTGTTTGACAAAAAGAATGCTCCTTGTATATCCTAGATCTGACAGACCCTATGCTAAGTTATCCGTGAAGGAATCTTAATAAGGTATCAAACCACACTTTGAAAACACCCTGGACAGTAAACATAGTATTTTCACTGGAAACAGACGCTATTGAACCTAGGAAATTATGAATATGTTGTTTGTTACACCAAAGAGAGCAACAGCAAAATAATAATGTTGTGCACTTATTAGGGGAAAGATTCAGATTTAAACCACATTCGGATCCTGTGCAGAAACAAGGTGACAGCCTGGACCGAATAAGGTGAGATTTATAAACACTGCTAACCATATTGCCCTAAAACTATTTCTCTGTTAGTATGTAGCAAATAAAAGTTAAGAGGTAAGAGGTAAGATCTCAGACGGTATCAGCCTCTGCATAGGTACATGTTTCTGGGGGTTAAGAAGGGGGGTAGGTCGTAAAACACACCAACTCCCTAGCGATTCAACAGGAAAACAGGGAGCTCTTAATTTCCACATTTAGTCGCATTGAAGTGCAAGATGTGTCCAGTCAGGCAAGGTGGGCTAAAATAAAAAATTTAGCTTTAAAAAAATTGAATGTCTCCTGTCTAAATGAATATTGGCATTATTGAAGGATGACTTACATAATTTGCTTTGTCTGCATACTTGCGTGAACCATATCTCGGGCGGGAAAGCACAATAACCATGTACGTTTAAGAGCAAAAGGGCACATTATTAGGACAGGTATGCAGACTCATTTAATAAACAGTACAATTCAAACAACCCTAACCTCACTAATGCAACGGAACAAATCCAGACACACCCCACCCTTAAACATTTTTCCCAAACCAAACAGTAGTCCACAGTCCTCACTCATTCCTCATAATCACCTTCCTTCTTACTCTGCCCTCCAGAACTGCACCACAACCACCTGTCTCCTGCATTCCCTTAGCCCTGCCTACCCAGACAGGCCCGCAACCCTTTCGTCCTGTCGTTCAGCTTTCCTTTTTATTGCCACCAAGAAAAAAACATGCCCCAGATGTTTTTCTTGCCACTCCCCCCTCCACCCCCTGCTTTGCTACGGGATACATCAAAACAAGTAAGACTGAAGATGTTAAACCGTGGAGACTATCACTGAACAGTCCGACAACCGGAAGTATATAAAATGGAACATGACTATCGCTCCAACAGCCATTATTGCGCCAATTAGTAACACCGACAGAAGAAAGAAGTGGTTGGGGGGGGGGGGGTGTGAGCTCGATCATATACTGCCAACTGTCAAGGCTGCCACAATAAAAGCTATTAATACCATCCCCGTATCTGCGATACACCAGTCAATGTCTCCTTGTTCTCCAAAAGATATAAATCATTTTCCAAAAATGCCAAATGTACCCCATCTTGTCCGAAAAATTCAAAGTCCTCTTTTTTAACGTCCCGATATTCCACAAATCCCAATCATCTGGCCTTACAAAATTTTAGCATGTCCCTATTTACCTTCCATCATGCCTTCTCCACAGCCGCATATTTAAGTGTTCCCCTCTATTTCTGCGTTGTAACAAAAGCTGTTCAAATTACGTGCGTACCCGACCATGACCTGCCTATTATGTCGAAATCTGCCCTCATTGCTTTAATTGACCCCAACCTGGATTCCCAAACTAGATCATTTTCCCTGAGGTGTAAGATTAATACAGACAAGTCCTATTAACAATCAGATTTAATAAACAGCAGGAGCTGCCCCCATTTCATGTCCCCCCAATCCCACCATTCCAAATGCACATCTTCAAATCAGAATCCCCAATTTTTCCCACATGGACGTTTCTCAGCATTCTTCGCCGCTCACTTCACAAAGGAATGCCCCACAATCCATAGTGAAAAGGCCACCATCAACGGTCCCGCCACACAACTTAGGGTTAAAAAAAGAAAAAATTAGCCTTCTTCCTATACCCTGTCTAAACTTCTGATGTAGCGCAGACAGCAGTTAGAAGCCCATCTACCCAACATTCTTACCTCCCTAACAAAAACCCCAACCTTGCAGCTTTCGATGCTGCACCAATGCAAAATCAAGGAGTCCCAAAATGGCCAGGTGTGTCCCCCATAAACTCTTCATCATAATGAAACCATGTGTAACCTCCAAACTCTGCGTGTGCCTTCCTAATAGTGTCGACGTATTTCAATATGGCCACTGAACGATCAGGAAATTTCTCACAATAGATGCTCACGTATCTAAAAAACACAGAGGTCCATGTGCCTATGTTTGTGGGTACGCAAGGGCACCTCGCTAACTACCACGCCTCTTCCCTGGAGCCCTCCTTTGCCTGCAATTCCCTATGCAATAATTTGTACACATCTATAAACTCACCTTTCCCTATTTTCTCCTTTGTTGTGTTAGAAAGATAAGCCCCCAGAGGCACTGATATACTCATATAAGGCAGTCGACGCACGACAGCTTTGTCTATATCACCTTTCGCCTCCCCGGGTGTGTGGTCACCTTTTGAAGAGTCCCCTTCTGGCTTGGAATCCGACCACTTATCTTACCCCAATGTTTGTGTATTTGCACACTCTTCTGTCCACACTGCATACTGCCGTCCTCCCCACTTTTCCCCAAAAGAGTCTTATCCCGAACCTCAGGATCTGTGCCCACCCCTTTTTCCACTCTCGGGGGGACCCACTCCCACCTCAACGCTGGTAGCTCGTAATCTCTGGCCAAAACCCCAACCTTTCCACCACTGCCACTCACCTGTTTGCAAACAACTTTTCTTCTGATTTGCCTCCACTGTGAAACAGCCTTTCTGGTTTGTCACTGCTGCTTCTTTACCACTTGGAATGTCCTTCTGAGTTGTTTCATGTGAAAGAACACTAAGGAACACTAGTAGACGACACATCAGTTGTCCCATCCCCCCAAACCTCTTGTTGCCCCTTATCCCAGTTTCTCCAAATAGGAATCTCACCTTCTTCAAATTCTTACTCCTCCTCATAATCTAACTTGCACTCCGTTTCCTGGTCATCCACTTCCCCACTCATACTTGGCTTCTCCCCATCCCCAATAATTCCACTGATCAATATTCTGAGCTGCTGGTAGTTGTGAAACTGGAGCACCATCCCTCGCCGTCAGGAAGGTCGGCTCAGATCTCTCCCTCTCTTCATACCGGGTAGCAGAGGCAGCAATCAACACCTCCAGTCTCAGCTTATCACAGCTTCTGAAATTATTTGGCATGGTTCCCACGATGCCCATCAGGTTGCCCGAACCTGTGGGATGGGTGGTCCTGGGCCCTACCTTGGTCTACACTAAGTGAGTATCAGCAGGGTCATCAACCCAGACCCATTTACCTGTACCACCACCTATAGGTGTTATTGGTGGTGTCTCTGTACTCCCATACTGCGTGTAATGAAACATTTTCCCATCTACCTGCATTGTACTGCTGCCTTGCCCTTTCCACTGGTTGGGTGCTTTGCTGTAATTGCACCATGCTCCCTACCTGTGATGACTTACCTGCAAGATTAACCAGACCTGCCTAGCCATGCTTTAAAAAAAACTTGCCGCCTCTAGCTTATTAATGTTTTCTCAATCTCTCGTCCCCTCAGCTGCACTAACAATGCTGCAGAAAACCCAGACCAGTGCATTTATATAACGACATTAATCCTTCTGCAGTTTCAACTGCTCTTATATCAGTTGCTTGCGATGAACTCAGTGCTCGAGCACACTGATGACCCCTGCTTACAAGGCCTTGCCTCTGCAAAGGAAGAGCAGAAGCTGCACAAGCCTTCGTTTGAACACGGCCCGCATCCTATACCTGATGCCTTACACTGGCGGATCTCTGCCACCCTGCTGCTTGTGTTCGAGCCTTGCCATGCCCTCTTTTCAGTTATTTCTCTACTTCAAAGGTAAGGGGTGGCGCTTGTGGACCCTCGTCCTCGCTACTGAGTACATGGACCGCTTGCTCACCCCACATTGCCTTAACTTTAATTTTGGACTGCGGGGAAAGCATGGCAACACCACTGCAGCCACGCCACTTGCCACCAAGTGTTTAGGGTGCATCAAACTAACTCATGTTTGCGAAAGTACATTGGGTTGTAATAAATCCTCCCTTCCAGCCTCAAAGAGAACTTTCAACGTCTCTCTTACCGCTTTATTCATATCCTCCATGACATATGCACGACAAATTTTGAGGCTATGGTGGCCACCCACAACACACAAGTAAACCCACGGCCTACCCTATGGGACACAACTTAATAGCTCCTACCTCCAGGACCACCTGTATTATGACTGAAATTTGCCTCAAGTGACAGTCACATTTAACTGTAACCCAGCCCCCAAACCTAAACCATCCAATGACCATATCCCCCTAGCCCAGTGGTTCCAACCCCTAGGGGTTCTCGAAGCCTTCTCAGGGGGTCCGCGAGAGCCTAGAAAATTAAAAAATATTAACAAATATTGACAAATTAGGTCCCCAGCTTCCAGTAATGACTCAGGCGGGGGTCCCCGGATTCCCATGATGATTCCGGGGGGTCCCTGGGATCCATTACTGTTAAAGTGGGAGTCCACAGAAACCAAAAGGTTGGGAACCACTGCGCCTAGCCTGTTTGTACCATCCACCCGAAATACTCCAGCGGCGGGCATCTTCGGGATGCCACCCCCGGGACCCCGATCTATAGTTTATGTGTACATAAACTATGTTATCTAGCACGAATGCGTGCATTGATGTCATTGTGCACTCTTTAGAGAAAAGTTAAATAACGTACTTTTTTCCCATATCAAGCTTGCGGCATACCTGTAAACCGTGTCTGGAAACACTCGGAAGTGACCAAAAAGGCAGCATACTAGTGTTCATAAGACACCTTAATAGTACTGTTTGTATTTAAGATAAAAGGTGGATATAAATACACCACCGCATCGAGAATAGGCCACACACTGTGACTCCTCGAAGGCACAGGCTCTAGTGGGCACCGGGCACGTAACAGCTCCCCTCTTCACACGCAAGCAGGTGTCAGCCAATCCGGAACCGGGTTGTGACGCGCTAGCGAGCGGCGGGCTCGAAGTCGGCTGCGGAGCCCGAAATAGCAACACCCCTGCAGCGCAGCGCGCCCCTTCTGCACGCAGATAATTATAGAGCGCGCTGTGACGCTGGCGTGCGTCGGAATAGCACGGCTCCTGGGAGACGTCGCAGACGACGTACCGTCAAACGAGGCGGGAACGAGGGGAGAGGATTATGGTACAGGTAGCAGCCTACCTCCTATTCTAGCGCCCTATTTATAGCATGTATGACAACCTCTCTAACCCAGTTATCCCCGTTTCATCCTGTGCACAGACAGGGTTAGAAGAAAGGTGTTGTTGCAACGGCTATAGGGAATGACGAGAATAGGTCACACCTCATATCTTCTTTCTCTCCGCTTACCCCCGTTACATCGAAACGATGGATAGAGTGCAGGGGCACAGGATGTACATTGTAAAGTGGGGAAAGCATACATTGATTGAATACAGGTGGAAGGGTTGGATGGGATCGACTGCGAAGATGGAGGAGATGTATGTGCAAGGAGAGGCAGAATGGCGGGTCGGATATATGGATGAGTAAAGGTGAATGCATGTGTTGACGCTCTGCTTAAATTGTTTTGCACCCTTATTAATATGTGCAGTGAACACGGCCTGGATATAGTTCGTTCTGTGTAAAAGAACGAACCACATAAAGCTGGATGTTCGGGATGGAAGAGGTGGTAGAGGGCAGGCGGGGTGAGGACGGGAAATGAAGGAGGTAAGTGTGAAGGGACTTAGGGAGAAGATGAAGGGTGGTGACCAGGGGATGAGTGGGGAATATGACGGGAGAAGAGAATGCATTTGGGGCAGTGTTGGTGTGGGAGGATTTGGGCAAATACATGGGAAAACTGGAAGAGGTTAGCTGAGGTGGGGGTCAGAGAGGCAAGAGTAGGTAGGACAGTGGAGTATGACGTTGTATGAGAGATTGGGTGCAGTGGGGATACGTGGAGGCCACAGGAGTGGCAGGGGCACATGGGAGTGGGAAAGGTTCAGAAGATACATGACGCCACCATGACGAGAACTATTGTTATAGCAGCCTTTCGATGTCTAGGATGCGCGCGACCGGAAAACTTGGGCACGTGCAAAGCAGCACATTTGAGTTGGGATACAGCGTAATACGTGGCAAAGAGGATACCAGGTAGGCTGTTGTGAGCGGTGACATAGACAGGGAGCATTGGGTGCAGATGACTAGTTCGGATACTGAGGAGCAGTTAAATATGGAAGTACACCGGGGAAAGCAGAAGAGAACGGCAGTAGGTGGAAAGAGTATGGAAATACAGAGAGGGTGCAGGCTGCATCTGGAGGCATCAGATGTCGGGATGCATCTTGACTTAGTTCAAGAATTTCCACAGCATTCATACCTAAAACTTCATCATTAACGGAGGGGTTGAATGGCTTAGAGACGTGCACACAGGAGAGAATACTTAATTGATTTCGTTCTTTCTGTTTTCTATAGACAAACCAGGCCAAGCCAGGTGTCCGAGTGCTGCCCTCGCATACAAAAATAGCATCTCCGTGAAACATTGAGCCATCCCTCTGGTTTACCTCGGGACGTTTCTGGACCGTTTTTTTCCAACTTGAAAGCGGGTAGGAAAAGCATAGCTTGGTGTTGGAGTGCAAAAGACGAAAACAAAAGAAGAGATAAGACAGTATCGTAGTGAGCGTGAGTAGAGGTAGGAAAAGAAAGCAGAGGAAAAGGAATTGAAAAAAGATCACAAGTTAAGGGGGCAGAATGGAAGAACAGAGAAGGGATAAAGTCTAGTGGGAAATATAGGAATCGAGACCAGGGAGGGGGGAGAATAAAACTACTAAAGGAGGTAGAGCAGAATGAGGACATAGAGAAGGAACAAGGATCAGAATAAAATGGTAGAGGGAGAACAGTAAGGGGAAAGTATACGGGCAAGCGAAAAAGAGTGACAAGATGATGGAGTCAAATTGAAAAACGGGGAAGAGGAAGAAAGGAACCACATCGTATAACTGGAAGAGCAAACTGGGTGAGGTAGAAGAGAAATACAAGTTGAAAGGAAAAGCATAAGGGTAAGAGATAGATACACAAGAATAAGAAAATAGAATAGATACAAACATGATAAAGCAAAGGCGAAGAGAAAGATAATGAGTTATAAGAGAAGGGAGGAGCTAGATGAGTAAGAGGTGAGAGTTTAAAGGTGGAACGAAACATGCAAAAGGGATGGGATTGGGAATGGAAATGGAGAGATCTAGAAGAGCAATGGGGTAGAGAGAAACACATTGGGTAATGAAAAAGGTAGAGGAAGAGAATAAAACGAAACAAGATATTTTCTCCAGACTCTCCCTGCGTTTCAGTGCACACATTGGAATCTGATCTTTTGATTTCAGAATACTAGCATGTAACAGAACAGGTATGGATCCGCTGGCTATGATTATCAATTTAGAGACAAAAGTGAAGATTCAGGGAGCACATTACAGAATTTCCACCCAAGTGGCAAATATTTATTTAGTCTTTTATGCATCCTATTAAAACAAAATTCTGCCAACACTTGTTTTCCACAATTCCTCTTCACATATGGCATTTTGGGAACATATTGCATGAACGTACTAGTGGAAAATACAGGGTTTTCCCGAGTTTTATCATGCAGCTTTATCAGTCAAATAAATCATAATTCAGATGATTAGCACCCCGAAGAAGAGTACTGCTTAGCTTCGTTGAAACAGCTGGCAGTCAACATACTGCACATCATTTTTAATCATAACTGTTTCGTTCAGGCAATGGGCAGAAGGCTGGGAGTCAAATTGTGAGGTCCAGGAATTTGAAAGTGTGAAAGGCAGAAGGATATTTCAGGTCCCTAACCCCCAGAATGACGATCTAAGAAATCACATATCAACTTACCCTTTATAATTAAAAACTAACTAGTAAACTTGTTTCTTTTCATGTAGACGTTTGACTTATGAATTGTTTTTTCTTTCAACTTACAAGTATCATTGGTGTGTGTGTAGTAAATAAGTCGGTTAGGCAGATATTTGTGCATCAATACCTGTAATCCATAATTTTCCTCAGTCTTTCATGTTGCGATAAGCAAAGAGAGCTTTCACAGATGTAGAAAAAGGGCTACAATGACAGCCTCCTCCACAGACACATATGAAGAATTACAGACAAAAAATCAGAGGTCTTTTATTGACTGTAAACATAGTTCCATTTTAACAGACTTTGCTTCAACATTTGCTATAGCTGGTGACTTTGGTGATTAATGTTCTGTCTGGCAAGAGATAGGATCCTCTAGTGGACATTTTAAGGTAACACAGAGAGTAAATATGCCTGCTGCAAAGAAAGTGTGCCATGTAGGTTAAGTGCATATAATGCAAATAGGTCAGTGGCTTACTACTTTTGTCAGAAAGATCCTTTTGTTAAGTTAGAATCCTAATATAGAACAGTGATCTGTCATTAAAGAGCTGCATGCAAAAGGTATAGGTCAGAGCGTTATGATTTTTTCCTAGCTTTTCATTATCCTAATGTTGCAAAAAGGGCTCATTTTGGTGGAAATCAATTGTTATTATTAAAGAGAACCCCTAACTGCGGTGTTACATTTAAAATTCAGAGTTTGTGCATTTCTACACCAAGCACTCAAACTATACTGTCTACCGGGCCCCTTTCGCCTTTAGCAGCTGCTTGATTCCGAGCTGCGTAAAAGGACAGAGCAGTGTCTCTTTTCTCTCTGGATACCCTTCATGCTACAATGCTCACCTAAACAACCTCATGCCGCAACTTCTCAAGCAGTGAAAAGTGAGCGGGCGCACATCGATTTTACAACAGTACGCATGCTCAACTCAGACACAACTGAAAAACCGGGACATTTCTATAAATAATCTAGCCACTTCCCAAAAACCAGGACATTTCTTTATTTCTGACGAAAGTGTCAGGACACCAAGACACTTCCCAAAAAACCAGGACCATCAGGGGAAAACCGGGACATCTGGTCACCCTACTTGCAGAAAGATGTGATGTCGCCAGTACCACTACAAAGGCTGGGGGCACGGACAAATGAATAAATAAAAGGGTGCGTGACCGCTCGTGATCGGCTTGAGATAGTAACACTGCATGTATGATGTTTTATTTATATATTCGTATTTCTACAGTAGATGGGTTTGTGTCCAGTGTCAAATCTACTTCAAATTTCCACCCAGTTGACAAGGGACTCGGATTTACGTACCTGGGTGTACTTGTCTGGTCTGTCCTGCCTGTGTCTCCAGATCTTGAGAGGTCGGCCTACCTGCCCAGCAAAAACACACAGCCCGATACTTCAAAACTGAACCCAGCCGACTGAGGTGGAAAGGCATTCATGAGGCTTTCCTTGCGCTGATGGCACAGGTTTTGCTATCACATGTATGGTAAGAGAAGAGCCTCAATGTGCACCACACTGCACAGTGTTCCAAGGAGGGTGGGGTGCGTCCAAAAAAGGGCTATTTATTTTTTGGCTCTCATCAATCAAGAGTTGAGACTGGAGAAGAAACTGTTCAGTTGTTTTGGCGGGAATTTCAGCCAGTCTTCGACCTTGCCTAGGAACTCAGATAAGTGGAGAAGTGTAGAGCACAGCACTATTTTGACATTGCACTCAAAAACTGGTAGGGCAGTTAAAAAGCAGTTGAGTAAGATGCTCACATTTGTTTTCCTGATCCAGTATGTTGCTAAGCTGCATGGTGCAGTCGTTGCATGACTCCACATAATGGTTGATGTTGGTGCTAAAGCCACAGGAAAACAGAGTGCCCTTCCAGGTGTAGATGCCTTGAAAGCAGGAGACTGGGCGGCCCACAGAAGAGCTTTTTAGCACATCGGGACCTCAGTGTGGTCCATACCCTCATTTAATGAGCTGACCTCTTCTGCCGCCCCAAGATGATGAACATGAGTGAACAGAATGATTGATTAACTACTTCCTTGCTACGAGAGAGGAGGGCAGGGCTGTAAAATGCCCATTGATTGCACACTTTGCAGGGGAAGACACATTTAAGCTTTTTCAAAATCTTCCGGCTCAAGGAAATGATGACGACTATGAGAGGGCAGTAGAAGTGCTAGACAGTAGCAGCTCTAGATGTTCACTTCAATCCGCAAATAAATCTCGATCGAGCATTTCAGTGTACCCCAATCCCGGTATAGAGATGGTGACTGATATGCACTTTTTTGAGACACGGCCAGCACATGTAGATTATGATCTGTCAAAGAGGTGTGGCCTCAAATAATTCATGGGTGTCTTGTTGATTCTGAGAAGACTGATCCTTCACGATCCATGGGTTACCATAGATGTGATCCTCGTTCTGGGAAAGTCTCATTAGCTGTTTAACAGACACACAGACCAAATGGAATCAGTGCATATTAAAAAATCAACCCGAACCTCAATCATTCAATATTTGTAAAGCGCAAATACTCACCCATGAGGGTCTAAGGCCCTGAGGAGGGGAGTGAGGCCTCATCTGAAGAGCCACGTCTTGAGGTTCTTCCAGAAGATGGTGAGCGACGGGCTTTGTTTGCGGTGCAGGGGGAGGTTGTTCAAGCTCTTTGCTGCAGTGTAGGTGAAAGACTGTCTTCCGGCGGTGGTTTTGCGGATGCGAGGGATGGTGGCCAGGGCCATCTGGGCGGAGCAGAGGGATCTGGCGGGGGTGTGGAAGGAGACGCGGTGGTTCAGGTAGGCTGGTCCTGCATTGTGTATGGCCTTGTATGTGTGGGTGAGAAGCTTGAAAGGTGATTCGCATCTCGACCGGTAGCCAGTGGAGGGTCCTCAGGTGTTGGGAGATGTGTTCTCAGCGAGGGAGGTCCAGAATGAGTCTAGCGGCAGCGTTCTGGATGAGTTGAAGTTTTTTGATGTTCCTAGTTGAGGTGCCGGCATAGAGGGCGTGGCTGTAGTCGAGCTTGCTCATGACTAAGGCGTGGGTGACTGTCCTGCGACAGTCTGCTGGGATCCATCTGAAGATCTTCCGAAGTTTGCGGAGTGTGTGCCAGCAGGAGGAGGCAACAGAGTTTACCTGGCGGTTTATGGGTAGGGAGGAGTCAAGGATGATTCCTAAGTTGCGGGCGTGCTCAGTCAGTGCGGGGGGGGGGGCACTGAGGGATGTGGGCCACCAGGAGTCGTCCCAAGCTGAGGTGGCATTTCCGAAGATGATGAGCTCCGTTTTGTCCGAGTTGAGCTTGAGGCAGCTTACTCTCATCCAGGTGGTGACAGCTTCCATTCCTGTGTGAAAGTTTATTTTCGCTGTGTCCGGGTCTTCTGTGAGGGAAATGATGAGTTGTGTGTCCTCTAGAATTTTAATGCACTATCCATTGCGCCACGGAGCCACTTGATGAGTTGTGTGTCATTGGCATATGACACCATGTTCATACTGTGGCTTTTGACGATGGCAGCAAGAGGGGTCATGTATACATTGAACAGTGTGGGACTCCGTGAGGATCCTTGGGGGACTCCGCAGTTGACTCCTGTGGGTCTGGAAGTGTAGGGCGGGAGTCTGACCCTCTGCATCCTCCCGGAGAGGAAGGAGTGGATCCATTCCAGGGCTCTTCCGCAGATTCCTATGTTGTGGCGTCTGGTGCGCAGAGTGCTGAGGGAGACCGTGTCGAAAGCTGCTGAGAGGTCGAGGAGTGTGAGTGCTGCGGTGTGGCCGTGGTCTAGGAGTAATCGGATGTCGTTGGTGGCTGCCAGGAGTGCTGTCTCCATGCTGGGATTGTTGCGGAAGCCAGACTGGGAGCTGTCCACGGAGTTGTTGGCCTCAATGAAATTCCGTAGTTGTGGATTGATTGCTTTCTCTAATACTTTGGCGGGGTAGGGTAACAGCAAGATGGGCTGGTAATTCTTTAGTTCTGATGGGTCGGCCAAAGGTTTATTCTGGAGAGGGCGTATTTTGGCGTGTTTCCAGCCCTCAGGGATGGTGCCCGTGCTGATGGAGCAGTTGATTGTGTTCCAAAGCTCAGGGGCGATGGATGCTCTGGCTCATGTGTGGTGTGGGCAGGAGCCCAATGGGGGTCCGGAGTGGGTGCTGTCCATGATGTTTACTGTTTCCTGTGTGGTGAGCGTGGATGATCTGAACGGGTTCTGGGCAGGTGGGTCGGTCGCAGGTTCCGGTGCCAGGAATTTCCGGGAGGAAGCTGTCGTGGATGTCCTGGATCTTGTGGTGGAGTCCCAGCACCTCATAAAACAGAATGTGCTGACAAAATTAGTAACAGACAGTGATCTTGTGGTGTCACTGCACTATTCAATGAATCCAAGCAGGCTAAGACTCTGGGAGTTTAAAGGGGATGAACCGCACCAGCGCCTATGTGTCAGACTAGAGAAAACATGCACAAATTGTGGAATACTGAACAACTTTGAACATGTGTGCAGAAGCAGCAGGTGAGTGAAATGGGCTCTCAAGGCGACTGCCTCCTACCAAATTATTATGTACCTCCTACCAGAGACAGGAGACTTGGGCAGCAGTCCTAATGATGGCTAGGTATCTTAGAGAGGAGGACAAATAAGTATTCCACATCTCGTATATTGACAGAGCAATAGGAAGTAGACGACTTAGATTGGTCTACAGTTGTTTAAGCACAGCTTAATATGTGGTGGAATACACATCTCTGAATATTTGAACAAGGCTAGTTCAGCAAACTAGTTGTTGAAGATCACTTATATATTTTTGGATTGTGGTGGGTACTCCAATCATTGAGAAATTGGGTGGTTACTGGTTGTTTATTATTTCCTTAGGAAACATTTCCCCTGAAGAAGGGCTATGCCCGAAATTCATTGAGATGAAGGAAATGTATGGATGACATAACTATATGATGTGATGATATAACATTATATATTCTGTAAAAAGGATGGTCATACACAGAAACAAGAATAAATGAAATCTACATTTTGAACTTATATGTGTAACATTGATTATATTTTGTAAGAATGATATAAGAACTGGGTACAATCTGTTGGATCACAGCTGACCCTTTTTGATGGAGTGCATGCAGGCAACGTTACTCCTGACTGGGGGAGCGCAATCAATGCATTTCAGAATGTCAGACATGAAACCTCTCTGAATTAAACAATATAATAAACATCAGGAATGACCTGATGATAGTTGCAAAGATGGGCTCGGAAAAGACACCCATCCACTCTGCAGTGGCTGTCTGAATACAGCTTCATACTGTACCACTCCAAGTGCAAGTTTCTCAAAGACAAAGTTACATTTTAATTGTTAGCAAGCACATCAGCGTCTATTTCAAGAAAGCTGACGCTATCCAGAGCACCCCTGCTCCCCACAATCCCTTTGGAGATCTGCATCTTCTTGGGCATGGGAAACTATTATGAACGTTTATTCTGAACTTAGCTACTGTGACCAAGCCACTTTACTCCCTTACACAAGCAAACTTCATATGGAAGAGGTTTGCCTCCAATCAGCCAGCATTTCCAAGCTTTAAGAACACCCTGTGCGAGCTGGACCAATGAAATATTTTGATCCACAAAAGAAACCAGACTAGTGTTTGATGCAAGCCCCGTAGGGCTAGGCTACATACTGCTTCACCACCAACTGGCGAGGCAAGGGTCCTTTGTGAGGCTCAAACATCAGCACAAGGGGTGGAGGATATGGTCGGCTGGTAGCCACCCTATCCTGCAGAGAGGGTCCTGCAGTCACAGGAGTAAAGACAAGGGGAAGAGGCTACTATAGGCAAAACAAAATGGCTGCTCCCTGACGATTGCCTGCGGAAGCACTTCCAGGGAAGAGAAACATCGCCAAGCCCCTGATGTGCAGGGGAAATTTTGGGGAGTCTGGGCGGTAGAGCGAGAAAGAAGGCCCTCTGTGTAACAGACTGGCAGCACCAAAATTAGAGGAGGCCTAGTGGGCCCGGGGCTGGCATGACCCGATCTGCCATAGGTATTTGGGCGTTAACATAGTGCACCCATGGAGGCAATATGTTAATAGTGGCCAGAGCAGAATGTATGGAACCCTAAGGAAGTTTTAGTGCCAATAGCACTTGATTGTGTTCTCCCCCCAACCAACACACACAGACACACTGCGGTAAGATAAGGGAACTGAGGTACAAGGTGACACCGGAGGGTGGTCAGTGGTGGGTGAACAGTTGGGCCTGGGTGTTCAAGCATTGACCAGAGTGGAGCCTTACTAACTGAAGCAAAGGCTGTAACAACACAGTGGGGTGCTCTTCTTGGCCTCATCAACAGATGGGGAAGCACCAACAGAAAAGTTCCTTTCCTCACAGTCGCGGCAGCTTGCACAGAAGGAGTTTGGGGCCCAATGCAAGGCCAGGTTCAGCTCATGAACTGTTGTCATAAAGACTAGTAGTGCCAACATTGGTTCTGACTGCCCTAGAAGTAAATAGGTGACAGCCAACTCTAAGGGATATTGCCACAGGGTATGGATGCGACGCACAAGAGCAGTAAGCATACAGAAGGTGGGTACCCTCACCGGACCACTGACTGTCACATGGAGAGTCCTACTGCACACTCCCCAGCGGCGAATGTTGTTTGCAGGGTGAGTTTCCAGGCCTCACAGAACTCACAAAGGACAAGAGGCACCACCAGTTTTGCTCGAGCAATACCAGACCACCTTACAGAGACATGACCTTCATCAGAAAGAAAAAGAGTTAAAAAAAACATTAAATTGTTACTGCAGCATAGAGTAGGCCACAAGACTGGAAACAACAGAAGGGGACAAACAAGATGGAACAAGAAGTGGACATAGAGGCTCTGTTTGAGACCAACCAAACAATTACCAAGAAATTATTTCTGTGGGCCTTCCAGGACATCATGGATGAGGTAAATACAGTCAAGACATACATGCAAAGGGATTTGCAGGATATTCAGAAAGACATTAACAATTTAGGAGACGAATGAACAATCTCAAAATAACCTTGACGAGAAGGTCAAATATGAGCACCTTCAAAGTTGCTTGTTCCTCTTGCCAGAACAACATGTTGCCCTGTAAAGTACATGGAAGGCTGTGCAATGCCATTCAGGTCAGCTTATTGTTTACTCCATGTTGGCATTTGACACCTGTTGAAATGCTAAGCAGTGTTTGGGAGTCGTTTAAGAGCAAATGCAAATTAGCCTCAAGGAACTTCAGAAAGGAACACAGTAATTTTCAGTTGCTTTTCCTTAATGTTTATTAATAATATGACTACACCATTGAATTGGATTTTTTATTAACTATGAAGTCTAGTTGTTTATTATTTCTTAACTAGTCCCATTCCAGAGATACAGTGTTAGTATTTTCAATCTGAACTCTGGTTTTCTAAGTAGGAGACTAGGCCTGCTAGAGTGAAAAATAGCTTTTGGGTGCTAGTCACTGTATGGAAGTGTTACGATTAAATTTCGACATGTCCTACATTTCTAAAAGTTAATTTTCCTTAATATTTATTAATAATATGACTTCATAGTTGAATTGGGTTTTTAATAACTATTAAGTATAGTTGTTTAATTATTTCTTAACTAGTCCTATTCGAGAGAAACGGCATTAGGATTTTTAATCTGCACTCTGGTTTTCTACATAGAATACTAGGCTTGCCACCGTGAAAAATAGCTTTTGTTGCTAGACCTTGTGTGGACATGTCCACATTAAATTTCTACATGCCCTACTTTTAAATACCATGCATCCTGCGTCGTGGGTGACAAGGCCTATTAAGGGGTGACTTATCAATATTTAAAAGGGAGGATTTGGCCAGTCAAGGGTGTTTATTTTGATTTTACACTGCTACAGTCAAGCTACAGTGGTAAGCCTGAAGCCATTTTTACACTGTCACTGTAGTGGATGCCACAATGGGTGCTGCTGTCCACTAGTGACATTTAACTTATAGGCCCGGGTACATTTGGTACATATACTAGGGACTTAAGTGTAAGTTAAATATACCAATCAGTAATATGTCAATTTGACCATGTTTAAAGGGGAGGTACAGGCACTTTACTACGGTTAACAGGTTTAAGTGCTCAGAGGTTTAACACCTTCAAAAATATAGGGTCCAGCAAAAGGCAAAAAATACATACAGGATGACTATGCCAGAGAGGTGGATTTCCTACAGTTGGGGAGGAACTAATTAAGCTGGACAGAACAAGTGCTGTGGTCCAGATGATTTGGATAAGCAAACACCTCTTCGATATGTTTTTGCCAGTTCATTTCCGCACTGATAAGCATAATATTCAAGGCGAGGTCGTGGGTCCTAGTTCCTCTGATGGGGCCAGATACAGCTGTCTTTCGCCATTCCTGCATAATGCTTACAAAATGAAAAGCATTCCAACCTGTCATGTATGCCTTGGTATCTAACAGCATCAAGTACCCTAGGGGCTGTATCTCTTTAGAGTAATTTTCCAGTAGGTGGGTTGGCAGTGTGTCCTTCTTGAAGGAGACCCGGCCACCCTGGATCTCGACTTGAGAGACCAAGGAAATGCCCTCTACAGAGGATTGAGAGACGTAGCCATTGCACAGAAACTCACTCCTGCCTAGGAAAAATTGCCCAGACGTGGCAGAGGCTGCAGAACTAAGGAAAGAGTGACATAGCCCTAAGACACGGTCGGCAGAGACTCAAAAGAGGGTGACTTGGCGGACTGAGAGATGTAACCCAAGCATGTGAGGTCTTAGAGGACGCTGTGCAACAGTGGAATGCAATTTGTTATTCATCTAAAAATACGAACCAGATGTCTCAAATAGAGACTGTTGCAGCGTCAACAACTGATGACATTACAACCAGGAAATACAGACTGCAGCATTTTTCTGGCCAGGATAGCTCACGAAAGAGGTGCACACGAGAAGACACAAAAGAACGACAATTCAAAAAGCCAGAGAGAGGAACCGAGAAGAAAAAGGAAGCAGCAGTTTTCTGACATGAAATTGGAAGCATTTGTTGGAGAATGTGTTGCTAACACAGACAAGATATTTGACAAATCAACCTTAACTGTGTCAGATTACGATGAAAAGGTCTAACAAGAAATCCAGGAACAAATGTATGTTGTTGTTCTCACACAGCATACCATTGACGAAATACGCAATAGCCTTAGGTCTCACAATAAATAGAAGCTTGTAACCATAAAGAGTGATGCAGATCGTATTAGAAGTAGCCATTCCACAGCACCCCCTTTCAATCTCTTGGTTGAAATGACTGAACCAGTCTTCATGCTAAAGGCAGAGACTGGAGTCAGTTCATCTGCAATTGATAGATCTGCAGATCATGCCACAGATACAGGTTAGTCCAGTGCCACCAAATCATATATTTTTTTCATTCAAGTACTGCCAACATATTGATATTGAGATATGTGTATATTTTTGTTAATTTGTGTATGTAACCTGCACAGTAAACATTGAATCCGTATGTTAAATCATTGTGTTTGGTAGTTGCAAAGTGGGATGTGGCAATGTTAGGCCCTTTTAAATGAAGACAAAATAGTTCCTATTTCAACAGAGGTACCATCACAACAGGAGGAAGAGGAAGGAGGCAAGGAGATGTAACATTAGAGATCCGAGATGTGAGTGACAGTAACACCTGCACCCGTACAGCCTACCAGAGAAGCAGTCTGGCAAAGGACGGATAAATCTACAGCACAAGCATAGACCCACACTACCATTACTACATCCTCACACTGGACAATCACAATCTGCAACTAGGTCACGTCTCCTAAGGAAGAGACTCAGTGCATGACAGAAGTATGGAATCAGTGCAAGATCACCCGTTGGGGAGGACAATACTCAGTCATACAACAGCAATTAAAAGTCTTGAGGTGGTTTGGCGAAAAGGGTAAGGAGCTTGGGTAAGATCAATGAGGGAGGTTTCAAAAGATCTAACGAAGGTCATCACGCAGTGGCATCTCAGTGGAGTCACTTAGAGAGTGGGTAATTGCTCTGTGGATCAAGCCATGAATATTCACCGACAACATCAAAGGCAACAACATCTTACAGGCAGATCTCAGGTTTTTGTAGGGTCAGTAGACTGGGCAGTGGAAATGGAGTGTTGTCTTGCCACATAGTCTACTTACAGAAACAGTCCACATTTCTAGTATGGAGCAAATAAGTGTTCTTTAGTGTGAGGTGGCACTCAGCCTGAGCAGCGGCTCTGTGCCCAATGAAAAGTATTTCTGATGAGGGTGACGATGTTATAGGCTGATGGGAGGAAGAGATACCAGAAGTTATGTTTTTGAACAAAAAATACCATATAGGAAATGCAACATTTGTTTACTTTTTCTTTTCTTTTGTAATCATGATTGTTTACATTCTTGAAATCCAAGCTGTTCACTTTTTACTTTTTACCTGTGAAGAAACAGAATATTTTTATTATCAAAAATTAAATGTATACATTTTTGTATTTGCTCATATATCTGAAGTGTTATATAGTTAACCTCAGAAATCATTATTGTTGATGTCCCTTCCATGTATCTTGCAGGCCTAGTGGCATTCTGGCCTATGTTTGCATGATGGCGAGGCGTGGGGAATAGCTTAATTGTAAGAATCATTGTAGGAAGTTGGCTCTGTATGTGCTATTTCAAAGTAGGAATAGCATGCACAGAGTCCAAGGGTTCCCCTTAGAGGTAAAATAGTGGTAAAAATAGATAATACTAATGCTCTATTTTGTGGTAGTGTGGTCGAGCAGTAGGCTTATCCAAGGAGTAGTGTTAAGCATTTGTTGTACATACACATAGACAATAAATGAGGTACACACACTCAGAGACAAATCCAGCCAATAGGTTTTGTATAGAAAAATATCTTTTCTTAGTTTATTTTAAGAACCACGGGTTCAAATTCTACATGTAATATCTCATTCGAAAGGTATTGCAGGTAAGTACTTTAGGAACTTCAAATCATCAAAATTGCATGTATACTTTTCAAGTTATTCACAAATAGCTGTTTTGAAAGTGGACACAGTGCAATTTTCACAGTTCCTAGGGGAGGTAAGTAATTGTTAGGTTAACCAGGTAAGTAAGACACTTACAGGGTTCAGTTCTTGGTCCAAGGTAGCCCACCGTTGGGGATTCAGAGCAACCCCAAAGTCACCACACCAGCAGCTCAGGGCCGGTCAGGTGCAGAGTTCAAAGTGGTGCCCAAAACACATAGGCTAGAATGGAGAGAAGGGGGTGCCCCGGTTCCGGTCTGCTTGCAGGTAAGTACCCGCGTCTTCGGAGGGCAGACCAGGGGGGTTTTGTAGGGCACCGGGGGGGACACAAGCCCACACAGAAATTTCACCCTCAGCAGCGCGGGGGCGGCCGGGTGCAGTGTAGAAACAAGCGTCGGGTTTGTAATGGAAGTCAATGGGAGATCTAGGGATCTCTTCAGCGCTGCAGGCAGGCAAGGGGGGGGTTCCTCGGGGAAACCTCCACTTGGTCAAGAGCGAGGGACTCCTGGGGGTCACTCCTCTAGTGAAAGTCCGGTCCTTCAGGTCCTGGGGGCTGCGGGTGCAGGGTCTCTCCCAGGTGTCGGGACTTAGGATTCAAAGAGTCGCGGTTAGGGGAAGCCTCGGGATTCCCTCTGCAGGCGGCGCTGTGGGGGCTCAGGGGGGACAGGTTTTTGTACTCACAGTCTTAGAGTAGTCCTGGGGTCCCTCCTGAGGTGTTGGATCGCCACCAGCCGAGTCGGGGTCGCCGGGTGCAGTGTTGCAGGTCTCACGCCTTTTGCGGGGAGCTTGCAGGGTTCTTTAAAGCTGCTGGAAACAAAGTTGCAGCTTTTCTTGGAGCAGTTCCGCTGTCCTCGGGAGTTTCTTGTCTTTTCGAAGCAGGGGCAGTCCTCAGAGGATGTCGAGGTCGCTGGTCCCTTTGGAAGGCGTCGCTGGAGCAGGATCTTTGGAAGGCAGGAGACAGGCCGGTGAGTTTCTGGAGCCAAGGCAGTTGTCGTCTTCTGGTCTTCCTCTGCAGGGGTTTTCAGCTAGGCAGTCCTTCTTCTTGTAGTTGCAGGAATCTAATTTTCTAGGGTTCAGGGTAGCCCTTAAATACTAAATTTAAGGGCGTGTTTAGGTCTGGGGGGTTAGTAGCCAATGGCTACTAGCCCTGAGGGTGGGTACACCCTCTTTGTGCCTCCTCCCAAGGGGAGGGGGTCACAATCCTAACCCTATTGGGGGAATCCTCCATCTGCAAGATGGAGGATTTCTAAAAGTTAGAGTCACCTCAGCTCAGGACACCTTAGGGGCTGTCCTGACTGGCCAGTGCCTCCTCCTTGTTGCTTTCTTTGTTCCCTCCAGCCTTGCCGCCAAAAGTGGGGGCCGTGGCCGGAGGGGGCGGGCAACTCCACTAAGCTGGAGTGCCCTGCTGGGCTGTGACAAAGGGGTGAGCCTTTGAGGCTCACCGCCAGGTGTTACAGCTCCTGCCTGGGGGAGGTGTTAGCATCTCCACCCAGTGCAGGCTTTGTTACTGGCCTCAGAGTGACAAAGGCACTCTCCCCATGGGGCCAGCAACATGTCTCTGGTGTGGCAGGCTGCTGGAACTAGTCAGCCTACACAGACAGTCGGTTAAGTTTCAGGGGGTACCTCTAAGGTGCCCTCTGTGGTGTATTTTACAATAAAATGTACACTGGCATCAGTGTGCATTTATTGTGCTGAGAAGTTTGATACCAAACTTCCCAGTTTTCAGTGTAGCCATTATGGTGCTGTGGAGTTCGTGTTTGACAGACTCCCAGACCATATACTCTTATGGCTACCCTGCACTTACAATGTCTAAGGTTTTGTTTAGACACTGTAGGGGTACCATGCTCATGCACTGGTACCCTCACCTATGGTATAGTGCACCCTGCCTTAGGGCTGTAAGGCCTGCTAGAGGGGTGGCTTACCTATACTGCATAGGCAGTGAGAGGCTGGCATGGCACCCTGAGGGGAGTGCCATGTCGACTTACTCGTTTTGTCCTCACTAGCACACACAAGCTGGCAAGCAGTGTGTCTGTGCTGAGTGAGAGGTCTCCAGGGTGGCATAAGACATGCTGCAGCCCTTAGAGACCTTCCTTGGCATCAGGGCCCTTGGTACTAGAAGTACCAGTTACAAGGGACTTATCTGGATGCCAGGGTCTGCCAATTGTGGATACAAAAGTACAGGTTAGGGAAAGAACACTGGTGCTGGGGCCTGGTTAGCAGGCCTCAGCACACTTTCAATTGTAAACATAGCATCAGCAAAGGCAAAAAGTCAGGGGGCAACCATGCCAAGGAGGCATTTCCTTACACAACCCCCCCCCCCCAAACGAAAGAGGATGAGACTAACCTTTCCCAAGAGAGTCTTCATTTTCTAAGTGGAAGAACCTGGAAAGGCCATCTGCATTGGCATGGGCAGTCCCAGGTCTGTGTTCCACTATAAAGTCCATTCCCTGTAGGGAGATGGACCACCTCAACAGTTTAGGATTTTCACCTTTCATTTGCATCAGCCATTTGAGAGGTCTGTGGTCAGTTTGAACTAGGAAGTGAGTCCCAAAGAGGTATGGTCTCAGCTTCTTCAGGGACCAAACCACAGCAAAGGCCTCCCTCTCAATGGCACTCCAACGCTGCTCCCTGGGGAGTAACCTCCTGCTAATGAAAGCAACAGGCTGGTCAAGGCCATCATCATTTGTTTGGGACAAAACTGCCCCTATCCCATGTTCAGAGGCATCAGTCTGCACAATGAACTGTTTAGAATAATCTGGAGCTTTTAGAACTGGTGCTGAGCACATTGCTTGTTTCAGGGTGTCAAAGGCCTGTTGGCATTCTACAGTCCAGTTCACTTTCTTGGGCATTTTCTTGGAGGTGAGTCCAGTGAGGGCTGTCACAATGGATCCATATCCCTTCACAAACCTCCTGTAATACCCAGTCAAGCCAAGGAATGCCCTGACTTGAGTCTGGGTTTTTGGAGCTACCCAGTCCAGAATAGTCTGGATCTTGGGTTGGAGTGGCTGAACTTGGCCTCCACCTACAAGGTGTCCCAAGTAAACCACAGTTCCCTGCCCTATCTGGCATTTGGATGCCTTGATAGAGAGGCCTGCAGATTGCAGAGCCTTCAAAACCTTCTTCAGGTGGACCAGGTGATCCTGCCAGGTGGAGCTAAAGACAGCAATATCATCAAGATAAGCTGTGCTAAAGGACTCCAAGCCAGCAAGGACTTGATTCACCAACCTTTGGAAGGTGGCAGGGGCATTCTTTAAACCAAAGGGCATAACAGTAAACTGATAATGCCCATCAGGTGTGGAGAATGCTGTTTTCTCTTTTGCTCCAGGTGCCATTTTTATTTGCCAGTACCCTGCTGTCAAGTCAAAGGTACTTAAGAATTTGGCAGCACCTAATTTGTCTATGAGCTCATCAGCTCTTGGAATTGGATGAGCATCTGTCTTGGTGACAGAATTGAGCCCTCTGTAGTCCACACAAAACCTCATCTCTTTCTTTCCATCTTTGGTGTGAGGTTTGGGGACTAAGACCACTGGGCTAGCCCAGGGGCTGTCAGAGCGCTCAATTACTCCCAATTCCAGCATCTTGTGGACTTCCACCTTGATGCTTTCCTTAACATGGTCAGATTGTCTAAAGATTTTGTTCTTGACAGGCATGCTGTCTCCTGTGTCCACATCATGGGTACACAGGTGTGTCTGACCAGGGGTTAAGGAGAAGAGTTCAGGAAACTGTTGTAGGACTCTCCTACAATCAGCTTGCTGTTGGCCAGAGAGGGTGTCTGAGTAGATCACTCCATCTACTGTGCCATCTTTTGGGTCTGATGACAGAAGATCAGGGAGAGGTTCACTCTCTGCCTCCTGATCCTCATCTGTTACCATCAACAGATTGACATCAGCCCTGTCGTGGAAGAGCTTAAGGCGGTTTACATGGATCACCCTCTTGGGGCTCCTGCTTGTGCCCAGGTCCACCAGGTAGGTGACCTGACTCTTCCTTTCTAGTACTGGGTAAGGGCCACTCCATTTGTCCTGGAGTGCCCTGGGAGCCACAGGCTCCAGAATCCAGACTTTCTGCCCTGGTTGGAACTCAACCAGTGCAGCCTTTTGGTCATACCAAAACTTCTGGAGCTGTTGGCTGGCCTCAAGGTTTTTGGTTGCCTTTTCCATGTACTCTGCCATTCTAGAGCGAAGGCCAAGTACATAGTCCACTATGTCCTGTTTAGGCTCATGGAGAGGTCTCTCCCAGCCTTCTTTAACAAGGGCAAGTGGTCCCCTTACAGGATGACCAAACAGAAGTTCAAAGGGTGAGAATCCTACTCCCTTCTGTGGCACCTCTCTGTAAGCGAAAAGCAGACATGGCAAGAGGACATCCCATCTCCTTTTGAGCTTTTCTGGGAGCCCCATGATCATGCCTTTTAATGTCTTGTTGAATCTCTCAACCAAGCCATTAGTTTGTGGATGGTATGGTGTAGTGAATTTATAAGTCACTCCACACTCATTCCACATGTGCTTTAGGTATGCTGACATGAAGTTGGTACCTCTGTCAGACACCACCTCCTTAGGGAAACCCACTCTGGTAAAGATACCAATGAGGGCCTTGGCTACTGCAGGGGCAGTAGTCGACCTAAGGGGAATAGCTTCAGGATACCTGGTAGCATGATCCACTACTACCAGGATATACATATTTCCTGAGGCTGTGGGAGGTTCTAGTGGACCAACTATGTCCACACCCACTCTTTCAAAGGGAACCCCCACCACTGGAAGTGGAATGAGGGGGGCCTTTGGATGCCCACCTGTCTTACCACTGGCTTGACAGGTGGGGCAGGAGAGGCAAAACTCCTTAACCATGTTGGACATATTGGGCCAGTAGAAGTGGTTGACTAACCTCTCCCACGTCTTGGTTTGTCCCAAATGTCCAGCAAGGGGAATGTCATGGGCCAATGTTAGGATGAACTTCCTGAACAGCTGAGGCACTACCACTCTCCTAGTGGCACCAGGTTTGGGGTCTCTGGCCTCAGTGTACAGGAGTCCATCTTCCCAATAGACCCTATGCGTTCCATTTTTCTTGCCTTTGGACTCTTCAGCAGCTTGCTGCCTAAGGCCTTCAAGAGAGGGACAGGTTTCTTGTCCCTTACACAGCTCCTCCCTTGAGGGTCCCCCTGGGCCTAAGAGCTCAACCTGATAAGGTTCAAGCTCCAAAGGCTCAGTTCCCTCAGAGGGTAGAACTTCTTCCTGAGAAGAGAGGTTCCCTTTCTTTTGCTGCGTTGCAGTTGGTTTCCCAGCTGACTTTCCTGTTCTCTTGGTAGGCTGGGCCATTCTTCCAGACTCCAGCTCTACTTGTTCACCCTGTGCCTTGCACTGTGCTCTTGTTTTCACACACACCAGTTCAGGGATACCCAGCATTGCTGCATGGGTTTTTAGTTCTACCTCAGCCCATGCTGAGGACTCCAGGTCATTTCCAAGCAGACAGTCCACTGGGATATTTGAGGAGACCACCACCTGTTTCAGGCCATTGACCCCTCCCCATTCTAAAGTAACCATTGCCATGGGATGTACTTTTCTCTGATTGTCAGCATTGGTGACTGTGTAAGTTTTTCCAGTCAGGTATTGGCCAGGGGAAACCAGTTTCTCTGTCACCATAGTGACACTGGCACCTGTATCCCTCAGGCCCTCTATTCTAGTCCCATTAATTAAGAGTTGCTGTCTGTATTTTTGCATGTTAGGCGGCCAGACAGCTAGTGTGGCTAAATCCACCCCACCCTCAGAAACTAGAGTAGCTTCAGTGTGGACCCTGATTTGCTCTGGGCACACTGTTGATCCCACTTGGAGACTAGCCATACCAGTGTTACCTGGATGGGAGTTTGGAGTGGAACCTTTCTTGGGACAGGCCTTGTCTCCAGTTTGGTGTCCATGCTGTTTACAGCTATGACACCAGGCCTTTTTGGGATCAAAGTTTTTACCCTTGTACCCATTGTTTTGTGAAGAGGCTCTGGGCCCACCCTCCTGAGCAGGTTTTTGGGGGCCTGTAGAAGACTCTTTACTATTTTTAGTTTTGGTTGTCTCATCACCCTTCCCCTGGGGAGTCTTTGTGACCCCTTTCTTTTGGTCACCCCCTGTTGAAGTCTTGGACACCCTTGTCTTGACCCAATGGTCCGCCTTCTTTCCCAATTCTTGGGGAGAAATTGGTCCTAGGTCTACCAGATGCTGATGCAGTTTATCATTGAAACAATTACTCAATAGGTGTTCTTTCACAAATAAATTGTACAGCCCATCATAATTACTTACACCACTGCCTTGAATCCAACCATCTAGTGTTTTCACTGAGTAGTCAACAAAGTCAACCCAGGTCTGGCTCGAGGATTTTTGAGCCCCCCTGAACCTAATCCTGTACTCCTCAGTGGAGAATCCAAAGCCCTCAATCAGGGTACCCTTCATGAGGTCATAAGATTCTGCATCTTTTCCAGAGAGTGTGAGGAGTCTATCCCTACA
Source organism: Pleurodeles waltl (assembly GCF_031143425.1). Lineage (NCBI taxonomy): Eukaryota > Metazoa > Chordata > Amphibia > Caudata > Salamandridae > Pleurodeles > Pleurodeles waltl. Next base: position 983,479,592 of record NC_090448.1, read on the forward strand.
CTTTCCAGTGAACATTTCCCAAAGGAGAGCACCCCAGTGAGATCTGTTCACTTTTCTGGTTACACAAGCCCTCTCAAAAGCTGTGAACCATTTGGTGATGTCATCACCATCTTCATATTTTGTCACAATCCCTTTGGGGATTTTTAACATGTCAGGAGAATCTCTGACCCTATTTATATTGCTGCCACCATTGATGGGACCTAGGCCCATCTCTTGTCTTTCCCTTTCTATGGCTAGGAGCTGTCTCTCTAAAGCCAATCTTTTGGCCATCCTGGCTAACAGGAGGTCATCTTCACTGAGAGCATCCTCAGTGATTTCAGAAATGTGGGACCCTCCTGTGAGGGACTCACTATTTCTGACTAACACAGTTGGAGACAGGACTTGAGGGGTCCTGTTCTCCCTATTTAGGACTGGAGGAGGGACATTGGCCTCCAAGTCACTAATTTCTTCCTCTGTGAGGTCATCATCAGAGGGGTTGGCTTTTTCAAACTCTGCCAACAGCTCCTGGAGCTGAATTTTGGTAGGTCTGGAGCCAATGGTTATTTTTTTGATATTACAGAGAGACCTTAGCTCCCTCATCTTAAGATGGAGGTAAGGTGTGGTGTCGAGTTCCACCACATTCATCTCTGTATCAGACATTATTTTGCTAAAAGTTGGAAGACTTTTTAAAGAATCTAAAACTGTTTCTAGAGTCTAATTCAAACTTTTAACAAACTTTTAAACTCTAAAAAGACAATGCTAAACAGGGACTTAACACACAAGGCCCTAGCAGGACTTTTAAGAATTTAGAAAACTTTCAAATTGCAAAAATGAATTTCTAATGACAATTTTGGAATTTGTTGTGTGATCAGGTATTGGCTGAGTAGTCCAGCAAATGCAAAGTCTTGTACCCCACCGCTGATCCACCAATGTAGGAAGTTGGCTCTGTATGTGCTATTTCAAAGTAGGAATAGCATGCACAGAGTCCAAGGGTTCCCCTTAGAGGTAAAATAGTGGTAAAAATAGATAATACTAATGCTCTATTTTGTGGTAGTGTGGTCGAGCAGTAGGCTTATCCAAGGAGTAGTGTTAAGCATTTGTTGTACATACACATAGACAATAAATGAGGTACACACACTCAGAGACAAATCCAGCCAATAGGTTTTGTATAGAAAAATATCTTTTCTTAGTTTATTTTAAGAACCACGGGTTCAAATTCTACATGTAATATCTCATTCGAAAGGTATTGCAGGTAAGTACTTTAGGAACTTCAAATCATCAAAATTGCATGTATACTTTTCAAGTTATTCACAAATAGCTGTTTTGAAAGTGGACACTTAGTGCAATTTTCACAGTTCCTAGGGGAGGTAAGTAATTGTTAGGTTAACCAGGTAAGTAAGACACTTACAGGGTTCAGTTCTTGGTCCAAGGTAGCCCACCGTTGGGGATTCAGAGCAACCCCAAAGTCACCACACCAGCAGCTCAGGGCCGGTCAGGTGCAGAGTTCAAAGTGGTGCCCAAAACACATAGGCTAGAATGGAGAGAAGGGGGTGCCCCGGTTCCGGTCTGCTTGCAGGTAAGTACCCGCGTCTTCGGAGGGCAGACCAGGGGGGTTTTGTAGGGCACCGGGGGGGACACAAGCCCACACAGAAATTTCACCCTCAGCAGCGCGGGGGCGGCCGGGTGCAGTGTAGAAACAAGCGTCGGGTTTGTAATGGAAGTCAATGGGAGATCTAGGGATCTCTTCAGCGCTGCAGGCAGGCAAGGGGGGGGTTCCTCGGGGAAACCTCCACTTGGTCAAGGGCGAGGGACTCCTGGGGGTCACTCCTCTAGTGAAAGTCCGGTCCTTCAGGTCCTGGGAGCTGCGGGTGCAGGGTCTCTCCCAGGTGTCGGGACTTAGGATTCAAAGAGTCGCGGTTAGGGGAAGCCTCGGGATTCCCTCTGCAGGCGGCGCTGTGGGGGCTCAGGGGGGACAGGTTTTTGTACTCACAGTCTTAGAGTAGTCCTGGGGTCCCTCCTGAGGTGTTGGATCGCCACCAGCCGAGTCGGGGTCGCCGGGTGCAGTGTTGCAGGTCTCACGCCTTTTGCGGGGAGCTTGCAGGGTTCTTTAAAGCTGCTGGAAACAAAGTTGCAGCTTTTCTTGGAGCAGTTCCGCTGTCCTCGGGAGTTTCTTGTCTTTTCGAAGCAGGGGCAGTCCTCAGAGGATGTCGAGGTCGCTGGTCCCTTTGGAAGGCGTCGCTGGAGCAGGATCTTTGGAAGGCAGGAGACAGGCCGGTGAGTTTCTGGAGCCAAGGCAGTTGTCGTCTTCTGGTCTTCCTCTGCAGGGGTTTTCAGCTAGGCAGTCCTTCTTCTTGTAGTTGCAGGAATCTAATTTTCTAGGGTTCAGGGTAGCCCTTAAATACTAAATTTAAGGGCGTGTTTAGGTCTGGGGGGTTAGTAGCCAATGGCTACTAGCCCTGAGGGTGGGTACACCCTCTTTGTGCCTCCTCCCAAGGGGAGGGGGTCACAATCCTAACCCTATTGGGGGAATCCTCCATCTGCAAGATGGAGGATTTCTAAAAGTTAGAGTCACCTCAGCTCAGGACACCTTAGGGGCTGTCCTGACTGGCCAGTGCCTCCTCCTTGTTGCTTTCTTTGTTCCCTCCAGCCTTGCCGCCAAAAGTGGGGGCCGTGGCCGGAGGGGGCGGGCAACTCCACTAAGCTGGAGTGCCCTGCTGGGCTGTGACAAAGGGGTGAGCCTTTGAGGCTCACCGCCAGGTGTTACAGCTCCTGCCTGGGGGAGGTGTTAGCATCTCCACCCAGTGCAGGCTTTGTTACTGGCCTCAGAGTGACAAAGGCACTCTCCCCATGGGGCCAGCAACATGTCTCTGGTGTGGCAGGCTGCTGGAACTAGTCAGCCTACACAGACAGTCGGTTAAGTTTCAGGGGGCACCTCTAAGGTGCCCTCTGTGGTGTATTTTACAATAAAATGTACACTGGCATCAGTGTGCATTTATTGTGCTGAGAAGTTTGATACCAAACTTCCCAGTTTTCAGTGTAGCCATTATGGTGCTGTGGAGTTCGTGTTTGACAGACTCCCAGACCATATACTCTTATGGCTACCCTGCACTTACAATGTCTAAGGTTTTGTTTAGACACTGTAGGGGTACCATGCTCATGCACTGGTACCCTCACCTATGGTATAGTGCACCCTGCCTTAGGGCTGTAAGGCCTGCTAGAGGGGTGGCTTACCTATACTGCATAGGCAGTGAGAGGCTGGCATGGCACCCTGAGGGGAGTGCCATGTCGACTTACTCGTTTTGTCCTCACTAGCACACACAAGCTGGCAAGCAGTGTGTCTGTGCTGAGTGAGAGGTCTCCAGGGTGGCATAAGACATGCTGCAGCCCTTAGAGACCTTCCTTGGCATCAGGGCCCTTGGTACTAGAAGTACCAGTTACAAGGGACTTATCTGGATGCCAGGGTCTGCCAATTGTGGATACAAAAGTACAGGTTAGGGAAAGAACACTGGTGCTGGGGCCTGGTTAGCAGGCCTCAGCACACTTTCAATTGTAAACATAGCATCAGCAAAGGCAAAAAGTCAGGGGGCAACCATGCCAAGGAGGCATTTCCTTACACAACCCCCCCCCAAACGAAAGAGGATGAGACTAACCTTTCCCAAGAGAGTCTTCATTTTCTAAGTGGAAGAACCTGGAAAGGCCATCTGCATTGGCATGGGCAGTCCCAGGTCTGTGTTCCACTATAAAGTCCATTCCCTGTAGGGAGATGGACCACCTCAACAGTTTAGGATTTTCACCTTTCATTTGCATCAGCCATTTGAGAGGTCTGTGGTCAGTTTGAACTAGGAAGTGAGTCCCAAAGAGGTATGGTCTCAGCTTCTTCAGGGACCAAACCACAGCAAAGGCCTCCCTCTCAATGGCACTCCAACGCTGCTCCCTGGGGAGTAACCTCCTGCTAATAAAAGCAACAGGCTGGTCAAGGCCATCATCATTTGTTTGGGACAAAACTGCCCCTATCCCATGTTCAGAGGCATCAGTCTGCACAATGAACTGTTTAGAATAATCTGGAGCTTTTAGAACTGGTGCTGAACACATTGCTTGTTTCAGGGTGTCAAAGGCCTGTTGGCATTCTACAGTCCAGTTCACTTTCTTGGGCATTTTCTTGGAGGTGAGTCCAGTGAGGGCTGTCACAATGGATCCATATCCCTTCACAAACCTCCTGTAATACCCAGTCAAGCCAAGGAATGCCCTGACTTGAGTCTGGGTTTTTGGAGCTACCCAGTCCAGAATAGTCTGGATCTTGGGTTGGAGTGGCTGAACTTGGCCTCCACCTACAAGGTGTCCCAAGTAAACCACAGTTCCCTGCCCTATCTGGCATTTGGATGCCTTGATAGAGAGGCCTGCAGATTGCAGAGCCTTCAAAACCTTCTTCAGGTGGACCAGGTGATCCTGCCAGGTGGAGCTAAAGACAGCAATATCATCAAGATAAGCTGTGCTAAAGGACTCCAAGCCAGCAAGGACTTGATTCACCAACCTTTGGAAGGTGGCAGGGGCATTCTTTAAACCAAAGGGCATAACAGTAAACTGATAATGCCCATCAGGTGTGGAGAATGCTGTTTTCTCTTTTGCTCCAGGTGCCATTTTTATTTGCCAGTACCCTGCTGTCAAGTCAAAGGTACTTAAGAATTTGGCAGCACCTAATTTGTCTATGAGCTCATCAGCTCTTGGAATTGGATGAGCATCTGTCTTGGTGACAGAATTGAGCCCTCTGTAGTCCACACAAAACCTCATCTCTTTCTTTCCATCTTTGGTGTGAGGTTTGGGGACTAAGACCACTGGGCTAGCCCAGGGGCTGTCAGAGCGCTCAATTACTCCCAATTCCAGCATCTTGTGGACTTCCACCTTGATGCTTTCCTTAACATGGTCAGATTGTCTAAAGATTTTGTTCTTGACAGGCATGCTGTCTCCTGTGTCCACATCATGGGTACACAGGTGTGTCTGACCAGGGGTTAAGGAGAAGAGTTCAGGAAACTGTTGTAGGACTCTCCTACAATCAGCTTGCTGTTGGCCAGAGAGGGTGTCTGAGTAGATCACTCCATCTACTGTGCCATCTTTTGGGTCTGATGACAGAAGATCAGGGAGAGGTTCACTCTCTGCCTCCTGATCCTCATCTGTTACCATCAACAGATTGACATCAGCCCTGTCGTGGAAGAGCTTAAGGCGGTTTACATGGATCACCCTCTTGGGGCTCCTGCTTGTGCCCAGGTCCACCAGGTAGGTGACCTGACTCTTCCTTTCTAGTACTGGGTAAGGGCCACTCCATTTGTCCTGGAGTGCCCTGGGAGCCACAGGCTCCAGAATCCAGACTTTCTGCCCTGGTTGGAACTCAACCAGTGCAGCCTTTTGGTCATACCAAAACTTCTGGAGCTGTTGGCTGGCCTCAAGGTTTTTGGTTGCCTTTTCCATGTACTCTGCCATTCTAGAGCGAAGGCCAAGTACATAGTCCACTATGTCCTGTTTAGGCTCATGGAGAGGTCTCTCCCAGCCTTCTTTAACAAGGGCAAGTGGTCCCCTTACAGGATGACCAAACAGAAGTTCAAAGGGTGAGAATCCTACTCCCTTCTGTGGCACCTCTCTGTAAGCGAAAAGCAGACATGGCAAGAGGACATCCCATCTCCTTTTGAGCTTTTCTGGGAGCCCCATGATCATGCCTTTTAATGTCTTGTTGAATCTCTCAACCAAGCCATTAGTTTGTGGATGGTATGGTGTAGTGAATTTATAAGTCACTCCACACTCATTCCACATGTGCTTTAGGTATGCTGACATGAAGTTGGTACCTCTGTCAGACACCACCTCCTTAGGGAAACCCACTCTGGTAAAGATACCAATGAGGGCCTTGGCTACTGCAGGGGCAGTAGTCGACCTAAGGGGAATAGCTTCAGGATACCTGGTAGCATGATCCACTACTACCAGGATATACATATTTCCTGAGGCTGTGGGAGGTTCTAGTGGACCTACTATGTCCACACCCACTCTTTCAAAGGGAACCCCCACCACTGGAAGTGGAATGAGGGGGGCCTTTGGATGCCCACCTGTCTTACCACTGGCTTGACAGGTGGGGCAGGAGAGGCAAAACTCCTTAACCATGTTGGACATATTGGGCCAGTAGAAGTGGTTGACTAACCTCTCCCACGTCTTGGTTTGTCCCAAATGTCCAGCAAGGGGAATGTCATGGGCCAATGTTAGGATGAACTTCCTGAACAGCTGAGGCACTACCACTCTCCTAGTGGCACCAGGTTTGGGGTCTCTGGCCTCAGTGTACAGGAGTCCATCTTCCCAATAGACCCTATGCGTTCCATTTTTCTTGCCTTTGGACTCTTCAGCAGCTTGCTGCCTAAGGCCTTCAAGAGAGGGACAGGTTTCTTGTCCCTTACACAGCTCCTCCCTTGAGGGTCCCCCTGGGCCTAAGAGCTCAACCTGATAAGGTTCAAGCTCCAAAGGCTCAGTTCCCTCAGAGGGTAGAACTTCTTCCTGAGAAGAGAGGTTCCCTTTCTTTTGCTGCGTTGCAGTTGGTTTCCCAGCTGACTTTCCTGTTCTCTTGGTAGGCTGGGCCATTCTTCCAGACTCCAGCTCTACTTGTTCACCCTGTGCCTTGCACTGTGCTCTTGTTTTCACACACACCAGTTCAGGGATACCCAGCATTGCTGCATGGGTTTTTAGTTCTACCTCAGCCCATGCTGAGGACTCCAGGTCATTTCCAAGCAGACAGTCCACTGGGATATTTGAGGAGACCACCACCTGTTTCAGGCCATTGACCCCTCCCCATTCTAAAGTAACCATTGCCATGGGATGTACTTTTCTCTGATTGTCAGCATTGGTGACTGTGTAAGTTTTTCCAGTCAGGTATTGGCCAGGGGAAACCAGTTTCTCTGTCACCATAGTGACACTGGCACCTGTATCCCTCAGGCCCTCTATTCTAGTCCCATTAATTAAGAGTTGCTGTCTGTATTTTTGCATGTTAGGCGGCCAGACAGCTAGTGTGGCTAAATCCACCCCACCCTCAGAAACTAGAGTAGCTTCAGTGTGGACCCTGATTTGCTCTGGGCACACTGTTGATCCCACTTGGAGACTAGCCATACCAGTGTTACCTGGATGGGAGTTTGGAGTGGAACCTTTCTTGGGACAGGCCGTGTCTCCAGTTTGGTGTCCATGCTGTTTACAGCTATGACACCAGGCCTTTTTGGGATCAAAGTTTTTACCCTTGTACCCATTGTTTTGTGAAGAGGCTCTGGGCCCACCCTCCTGAGCAGGTTTTTGGGGGCCTGTAGAAGACTCTTTACTATTTTTAGTTTTGGTTGTCTCATCACCCTTCCCCTGGGGAGTCTTTGTGACCCCTTTCTTTTGGTCACCCCCTGTTGAAGTCTTGGACACCCTTGTCTTGACCCAATGGTCCGCCTTCTTTCCCAATTCTTGGGGAGAAATTGGTCCTAGGTCTACCAGATGCTGATGCAGTTTATCATTGAAACAATTACTCAATAGGTGTTCTTTCACAAATAAATTGTACAGCCCATCATAATTACTTACACCACTGCCTTGAATCCAACCATCTAGTGTTTTCACTGAGTAGTCAACAAAGTCAACCCAGGTCTGGCTCGAGGATTTTTGAGCCCCCCTGAACCTAATCCTGTACTCCTCAGTGGAGAATCCAAAGCCCTCAATCAGGGTACCCTTCATGAGGTCATAAGATTCTGCATCTTTTCCAGAGAGTGTGAGGAGTCTATCCCTACACTTTCCAGTGAACATTTCCCAAAGGAGAGCACCCCAGTGAGATCTGTTCACTTTTCTGGTTACACAAGCCCTCTCAAAAGCTGTGAACCATTTGGTGATGTCATCACCATCTTCATATTTTGTCACAATCCCTTTGGGGATTTTTAACATGTCAGGAGAATCTCTGACCCTATTTATATTGCTGCCACCATTGATGGGACCTAGGCCCATCTCTTGTCTTTCCCTTTCTATGGCTAGGAGCTGTCTCTCTAAAGCCAATCTTTTGGCCATCCTGGCTAACAGGAGGTCATCTTCACTGAGAGCATCCTCAGTGATTTCAGAAATGTGGGACCCTCCTGTGAGGGACTCACTATTTCTGACTAACACAGTTGGAGACAGGACTTGAGGGGTCCTGTTCTCCCTATTTAGGACTGGAGGAGGGACATTGGCCTCCAAGTCACTAATTTCTTCCTCTGTGAGGTCATCATCAGAGGGGTTGGCTTTTTCAAACTCTGCCAACAGCTCCTGGAGCTGAATTTTGGTAGGTCTGGAGCCAATGGTTATTTTTTTGATATTACAGAGAGACCTTAGCTCCCTCATCTTAAGATGGAGGTAAGGTGTGGTGTCGAGTTCCACCACATTCATCTCTGTATCAGACATTATTTTGCTAAAAGTTGGAAGACTTTTTAAAGAATCTAAAACTGTTTCTAGAGTCTAATTCAAACTTTTAACAAACTTTTAAACTCTAAAAAGACAATGCTAAACAGGGACTTAACACACAAGGCCCTAGCAGGACTTTTAAGAATTTAGAAAACTTTCAAATTGCAAAAATGAATTTCTAATGACAATTTTGGAATTTGTCGTGTGATCAGGTATTGGCTGAGTAGTCCAGCAAATGCAAAGTCTTGTACCCCACCGCTGATCCACCAATGTAGGAAGTTGGCTCTGTATGTGCTATTTCAAAGTAGGAATAGCATGCACAGAGTCCAAGGGTTCCCCTTAGAGGTAAAATAGTGGTAAAAATAGATAATACTAATGCTCTATTTTGTGGTAGTGTGGTCGAGCAGTAGGCTTATCCAAGGAGTAGTGTTAAGCATTTGTTGTACATACACATAGACAATAAATGAGGTACACACACTCAGAGACAAATCCAGCCAATAGGTTTTGTATAGAAAAATATCTTTTCTTAGTTTATTTTAAGAACCACGGGTTCAAATTCTACATGTAATATCTCATTCGAAAGGTATTGCAGGTAAGTACTTTAGGAACTTCAAATCATCAAAATTGCATGTATACTTTTCAAGTTATTCACAAATAGCTGTTTTGAAAGTGGACACTTAGTGCAATTTTCACAGTTCCTAGGGGAGGTAAGTAATTGTTAGGTTAACCAGGTAAGTAAGACACTTACAGGGTTCAGTTCTTGGTCCAAGGTAGCCCACCGTTGGGGATTCAGAGCAACCCCAAAGTCACCACACCAGCAGCTCAGGGCCGGTCAGGTGCAGAGTTCAAAGTGGTGCCCAAAACACATAGGCTAGAATGGAGAGAAGGGGGTGCCCCGGTTCCGGTCTGCTTGCAGGTAAGTACCCGCGTCTTCGGAGGGCAGACCAGGGGGGTTTTGTAGGGCACCGGGGGGGACACAAGCCCACACAGAAATTTCACCCTCAGCAGCGCGGGGGCGGCCGGGTGCAGTGTAGAAACAAGCGTCGGGTTTGTAATGGAAGTCAATGGGAGATCTAGGGATCTCTTCAGCGCTGCAGGCAGGCAAGGGGGGGGTTCCTCGGGGAAACCTCCACTTGGTCAAGGGCGAGGGACTCCTGGGGGTCACTCCTCTAGTGAAAGTCCGGTCCTTCAGGTCCTGGGGGCTGCGGGTGCAGGGTCTCTCCCAGGTGTCGGGACTTAGGATTCAAAGAGTCGCGGTTAGGGGAAGCCTCGGGATTCCCTCTGCAGGCGGCGCTGTGGGGGCTCAGGGGGGACAGGTTTTTGTACTCACAGTCTTAGAGTAGTCCTGGGGTCCCTCCTGAGGTGTTGGATCGCCACCAGCCGAGTCGGGGTCGCCGGGTGCAGTGTTGCAGGTCTCACGCCTTTTGCGGGGAGCTTGCAGGGTTCTTTAAAGCTGCTGGAAACAAAGTTGCAGCTTTTCTTGGAGCAGTTCCGCTGTCCTCGGGAGTTTCTTGTCTTTTCGAAGCAGGGGCAGTCCTCAGAGGATGTCGAGGTCGCTGGTCCCTTTGGAAGGCGTCGCTGGAGCAGGATCTTTGGAAGGCAGGAGACAGGCCGGTGAGTTTCTGGAGCCAAGGCAGTTGTCGTCTTCTGGTCTTCCTCTGCAGGGGTTTTCAGCTAGGCAGTCCTTCTTCTTGTAGTTGCAGGAATCTAATTTTCTAGGGTTCAGGGTAGCCCTTAAATACTAAATTTAAGGGCGTGTTTAGGTCTGGGGGGTTAGTAGCCAATGGCTACTAGCCCTGAGGGTGGGTACACCCTCTTTGTGCCTCCTCCCAAGGGGAGGGGGTCACAATCCTAACCCTATTGGGGGAATCCTCCATCTGCAAGATGGAGGATTTCTAAAAGTTAGAGTCACCTCAGCTCAGGACACCTTAGGGGCTGTCCTGACTGGCCAGTGCCTCCTCCTTGTTGCTTTCTTTGTTCCCTCCAGCCTTGCCGCCAAAAGTGGGGGCCGTGGCCGGAGGGGGCGGGCAACTCCACTAAGCTGGAGTGCCCTGCTGGGCTGTGACAAAGGGGTGAGCCTTTGAGGCTCACCGCCAGGTGTTACAGCTCCTGCCTGGGGGAGGTGTTAGCATCTCCACCCAGTGCAGGCTTTGTTACTGGCCTCAGAGTGACAAAGGCACTCTCCCCATGGGGCCAGCAACATGTCTCTGGTGTGGCAGGCTGCTGGAACTAGTCAGCCTACACAGACAGTCGGTTAAGTTTCAGGGGGCACCTCTAAGGTGCCCTCTGTGGTGTATTTTACAATAAAATGTACACTGGCATCAGTGTGCATTTATTGTGCTGAGAAGTTTGGTTTTCAGTGTAGCCATTATGGTGCTGTGGAGTTCGTGTTTGACAGACTCCCAGACCATATACTCTTATGGCTACCCTGCACTTACAATGTCTAAGGTTTTGTTTAGACACTGTAGGGGTACCATGCTCATGCACTGGTACCCTCACCTATGGTATAGTGCACCCTGCCTTAGGGCTGTAAGGCCTGCTAGAGGGGTGGCTTACCTATACTGCATAGGCAGTGAGAGGCTGGCATGGCACCCTGAGGGGAGTGCCATGTCGACTTACTCGTTTTGTCCTCACTAGCACACACAAGCTGGCAAGCAGTGTGTCTGTGCTGAGTGAGAGGTCTCCAGGGTGGCATAAGACATGCTGCAGCCCTTAGAGACCTTCCTTGGCATCAGGGCCCTTGGTACTAGAAGTACCAGTTACAAGGGACTTATCTGGATGCCAGGGTCTGCCAATTGTGGATACAAAAGTACAGGTTAGGGAAAGAACACTGGTGCTGGGGCCTGGTTAGCAGGCCTCAGCACACTTTCAATTGTAAACATAGCATCAGCAAAGGCAAAAAGTCAGGGGGCAACCATGCCAAGGAGGCATTTCCTTACAATCATCCTCCACTCGTTCAATTGGAAGCCCTTTCTTGGTTGCTAGCTTGTGCAATATTGCACAAGTTGTAGTGATCTTAAGCTAGGTTCTGGTATGTACTGCAGTGCCACCCCGACACACCTTTATGAGACCACTGGATCTACCTTCAAGGAGTCCAAATGTACACACCACTACAGACATTGTTTGCTTATGAACCCGTAACAATATCTGAAGTTATTGAGACATGAAGTTATCTCTTCAGCTGGAATTTATGCATGTGGTTTCATTATGACACGACTTAATTCAGGGACACTTCTTCAAAAGGCTAAGTTTAGTCTTTCAAGAGAGCTGTCGGCTTATATAAAATTCACCTTTTAAAAGCTGCATTTTCCTGTTGCAAATCACGTTTCCTCCATGCTTTATTGCAGACATAAACCGCAGATACAAAATACCAGGCTGCACGAGAGAAATATTATGAAGGTATTACAAGGAACATCAGTTTGGTACGCGTCTGTAATGTGGAATTGTAGCGAGCTTTAATGTCTGATATGGCACCAGACAGTTAAACATTTCGCCTGCATGGGTCTCAAGGACAGGTCTTCTATGAAACAGTTGCTAATATACGAATTCACGTTATGAGAATAGGCAACAAATTCCTACTTGGGCATTTCTCTTCATTACCCTTCTAGAAAAAACAGCCTTATATTCTTAAATAAGGGGAAACGTTTACAGGTTTAAACTAGGCAATTATGTAAAGTAGTGATGTTTAAAAAAAAAATAGGAAACCAAGAAATGTCATCACGTGGGTTGAAGGGAAGGGTGTTTTCTATAGTGACCATGATTTGAAATGTTGGTGTTCAGGATAGTTTCTATTTCAAGTTTTGGATTTGATGCACCGGATTCAGGGCAGCAGGACCTCCGAACACCACAATACGTCCCTTAGATAAATGACTATCTTTGTTCATGTGTCACTACCAAAGATTGTGTCCTGGATCTGCTAGGTTAGCCCTATACCTTGTTTTATATAGTGAGTGAGTTACAGTTACCTGGCCGAGATTGCTGGCAAGTCTTGTTTCCTTTAGTCAATGTGTAGGGTGATGAGTCACATTGCAGACATATTTGCAGATGTCTATAGTCTGCTGAGCCATCTAGGGAATGCAGAAAGTGTCCACACAGTCTGCGCACTGTTATGTTTAGGACCAGACCTTGTAAGACCCATGTGATGTAAAGGATAGCTTCAGGACCTCTGTACCATGTAGGATAGCACATCACGAAAGCCTTGGCTCATATAAGCAATGTAACTAGTGTAAGACCTGCTGTCGACGGCCTGATGGTGCAATAAATAGGTTTGCTGTGTGTGGCCTGAACCAGGAAACCAGTGAAAAATGATAAACAGCTCTCAGCGTCTACCTGAGACAATAGGAACATGAGTCTATGAGGATAAATTTGCTAAATATGTAAGTTCATATACAACCTTTGCTTGTTGATGGGTCTATAATTTCTGCCTAGGTTAAGGCAAACATACAGACTCTGTAGTATCATCAATAAAAGCCTTAAGTTTCCAGAAAGTCTTGGAGCATTTCAATGTAGCCAGGAACATAAAGAAACAATTACCCTTGAGAAACCATTAAATGAGATAATGTTGCAGTAGTGCCTGAAAGGTGGTGAAAAATGAAAGGTTTTAAAGTAGATTTGTATAACCTCTGCACGCCCTCTGGTGTGAGGTTTGCTCAGTTTGCAAGGGGTGACTATCCAAATGCATTCCTTCTCCCCCTGGTCCACCTTCCTTTCACTCTTTTCTTATTCCTCCTTTCATCGCAGCCTCCAACTTCACTTCGTGTTTTCTGTCTTCATGTTATCACAACTCCCCAGCCTCAACAAACTGGCATGCGCCGTTTCTGTACCCAGCATACGCAGACTATGCAGTTCCCTCCCTAACTGACACGAGCACAGACTGCTGGAAATCCACTGAAAAGCGTACAGTCAGAAATACAGGAGGCCTGTCAGGGTTATCAGTATATCAAGACAATTGTAAACCATTCATTAATATGTTGTAGTAACATAATTCTTTAATGCTCTGTAGTCTTGTGAAAAACATGTGGACTCCAGTAAATAATATAAATAGAGTAGCCTCCATCCACTCGCATAAGGACAGCTCAATGAGACACATGCAAACCAAATAATTTGTACAAGAGCACACAGTTTGATCAAATGGTGAAAACAGGTTTGAAACATGGGTCTCTGGGTGCTGAAGTCTCCATTTAACCACCATATCACATCTGTTGCTTGTTACACTGGACTCATGTTCCATTAAAGGGTGTGTGCACTGAATAAAGAGTACGGAATATTGTTATACCTTAATATCATGCCAAAATATCAAGGCTAAAATTTTAGACAGGTAAGTATGTGTAGTTTTGCTATACCTAACTCCACGTATATGTACCTTGCCGATATGTATATCTTCAAGGTATGTATATGTGTAGTTAAGAATAGTAAATCTATATTTCCCTATATGCACTTATCTTTCGGTATTTTTGTCTTCAATCTTTTTGCTACTGTAATAAAGTATCACAAAATTCCTGTATTTGATAGTCCAAATTACTGTCCGATGAAAGTATGAAAGCGTTGCATTGTCTGTGTGTGTTTCTGTGTGGTACAATGGGAGTTGTGTGTGTGTGTGTGAAAATTGTTCTAATGGAGACAGTTATCTTCACAGCGCTGTCTGTTGTACCATAATATTTGTAAAAGTATTTAAAAAGGCATCATTTTTTGACACCTCAATATCTTTGACGTGCTAATATACATGAAACCACAGTTTCTCCGAGTTACCCCCTTAGAACTGCACAAAACCTCACTTTCTATTCAGTTAGAACTGGCAAAAAGTGATTTAAAATGCATCATTTGACTTTACCAAACATAGATACATTACACTGCAAAAGAAAAAACAATACTTACGATAGCGCAGAACAGTCCATCATGCATTTAATGTAAAATAGCCAACAAATTTTAGGCAAAGCAATTGCCGTTTGACCAGGGCTAGAGCCCTTGATCAGGTAGAACATGTAGTGCTAAATCTGTACGCCTGGCGGTTAAATTGACACATTTTTTTCCAACACGAGTGAATGGAAGCAGGGAATACGCGATAAGAGTGAAACTTGTAGATGGCCACTAATGAGCAGGTGCCAGGATCGTCTTGTGAGACAGAACTTGAGAAGAACTTGAAGCAGAGATACAGTTAACACGAAGGAGCTGACTACTATTTTCTAAATCCTCTCTTTGTTGTGCAAATTCAGAATAAGGCTACATTTGCTAGCCTGGTTCAGTAGGAATGTGCAGTGTACCACATGAAATAACTCAACTTTAGCTCGTCTGAAATGACTGAAAATGTGCAGTGATAACTAAGGATTTAGTGGTCTTCAAACAGGTGCAAAAACAACATTGCAATTGATTAATGAACTGTAAGCGCACTTTAGCATTTTTCAGTGGAAACCTATGTAAGCGGTACCAGTGATTGGCCTATGTGTGGTGCGGGAGTTACTAAAGTTTGTTTTTTAGTAATAATATACAATAACATTTTCTGAGTAAGCAGAGCAGACAGTGATTTGCGTGACAGGCCTGGCCAGGGGAGCGCCCAAACTGCGCATGCCAAGTGCACAGGCGTTGCGGGTGCCCCTCTGGGGCCCCCAGCACCCCATCTCTGCCAGCCTTTAAATGGCAGTGAAACGCCATGTAAACGCCGGCGGAGAAAGGGTCGTAATCCCCAGGGCAGCGCTGCTCTGGCTGATTGGGACCGCTGGCACCGCCAGGCCATTGGACGGCCGAAAAGTGGCGGTGCTCGCGGTCAGACCGTGGCAGTAATGTTGCGGTCAGACCGCCACTTTTGGCGGTGCTCTCAAGACCGCCAGTCGCGTAATGAGGGCCTGAGTGTGTAGACAAAACAGAAAAAGTCTAACATTGAAACCTCAAACAGTGGCTTAGCCCACGAGGAACTAAATGAATAAAGGTTTCTAAAGCGCTGCTGCTGCCTGATGGGCTCCTGACACTGTAAAAAACACCTTAAAATCAGACAGAGAGAGAAGGTGAAGGAAACAGACTTCAGGGATGAACAGTACTAGAGAAAATCCAGGTCTTAAGGCTGTTCCAGAAGAGAAGATGATTTTGAACTTCAAGCATGTGTAAAGGTAGACAATTGCAGAGTTTAGCAGATAGAAAAGAAAAGGATCTTTTTTCAATTCTGCGGGGTCCAACACAAGCAGGGACTGGTAAAGAACGAGTAGTACAGCAAAGCAGCCAGGCTAGTTTGTAATGAGTCAATTTATTACACAGTTAACCAGGACCAGGTTTGTAAAAGGGCCTGTAAGTGAAACAAAGGGTCTTGAGCAAAATGCACCTATGCGCAGTGGGCCAGTGCTATTCACTTAGATGAGATTTGACTTACACATGTCTAGGTAAATTGACAATGAGGTGGGCAGCAACATTTTGGACTAACTGCAACCACTGATTAAGATATTGGGCAGGGGTCTCAAATATACATTTGTTGAGTAGATCATTCTGGATCAAATAAGCTTTACTACCCCCTCATATGTTCTCTTCATTTCTGTCATTCATTTGTGAGGTGGCCCCACTCTCAAGACAGGCAGATCACCACTCTAGTTTTACCACTATTTTATGCTCTTTGTGGACCACACAAAAGGGCTCCTCCCTCCTGTTTCATTTCCTGTCTTACTAGGATCATATAAGACCGACACACAATATTAGTCTGCTTTTTTTTGATTGTACCCTTTCTGTTTAGATGGGAGAATGGTGAGAGATCTATAGGACTTGCAGGCGTGCTCACTGCTCATGTGCTAGGATCGGATGGGAGCAATTTAAGTGTGCTGCAGGCAGAACTTTCAGGGATGTGGTTCTGGTTTCTTAAGTGTGAGAGAATACACCCAACACATGCATACTTTCTGATGGCTACACCTACCTGTGGATTCCTCACCTAAAGAATTCTCCCCTCGCGCCAGCCCTCAACGGAAATTTCTTCTAGCTCTGCACGTCGACGATGACGTCACAATTGCCAGACTCCACGCAACGCCACATGACGTCATCCAGGCAATAAGAAGCCCTCGTCGACGTGCAGACGTCAGTTCCTTTTTTTCCGTGCCCGAGTAACGGTTAATTCTTCGAGGCTCACAGGGAGCTACTGTTTCCAACGACGGTTACGATGTCGCAGTCTAGAAAATCCGGCTTTAAACCTTGTAGCCAGTGCGGGGGTCGAATGTCGGTTACCGACCCCCACGAAAACTGCCTCTGGTGCCTTAGTTCCGACAATGAGGTCGAGTCATGCGGCTCATGTCAACGCATGAACCCTAAGGCACTTAAGGAGAGGGAGGCGAAATTGTACTTGGCTCGGTCCAAGAAGAAGAAGGAGAGGCGTCATCGGAGGGAGTCTTCTTCGAGATCCTCGAGGTCTATTCACCATCATAGTGACTCTCGGCGCCGATCGAGCAAGGGACGGTCCAGGTCAAGATCGGCTTCTCCGTCGGCTCGGTGTCGTCCGACGTGGGAGATAAGCCCAACCGTCACCCCTCTGCCTCCTACGACCCCGACGTCACCCAGGTCGGTTTTTGAGGTCGAGCCTCCCCAGAGGCCTGAAGGTTCTCCTGGCCAGGAGTTACCTGGATCCTCCTCGGCAGCTATGCCGGTGCAGCAGCAGCAGTACCCAGCTTTCCCGACTCCGGGATCAGATCCTGCAGCGTTTTTAAACGCAATGTTTAAAATTTTTGCTTCCATGACGCCGGGTGGAAGTCATGCAGGTCCGTCTGGCCCTCTGGCCTATGATTTGGGTGTTCCGGCGTCTTACAGATCGGCACCGTTCACCCCATTTTTATCTGCTGCACCTGAAGCGGCGCCGATGCCTGTGACGTCGCCCAGGATGACTACACCTGCTACGGCGCCGTCGGATTTGCCTC
Source organism: Pleurodeles waltl (assembly GCF_031143425.1). NCBI lineage: Eukaryota > Metazoa > Chordata > Amphibia > Caudata > Salamandridae > Pleurodeles > Pleurodeles waltl. The sequence continues at coordinate 983,496,871 of NC_090448.1, forward strand.
GGATCCGATCGACGTCTAAGAATCCTTTGGAGCCGGAGCCTCCGGCTTCGGACGGATCCGAGGTTCGGCGCCAGGCTTGGAGTCAAGACTTAAGTCAAGACGTCTGGCTCTTCGACTCTTGGAGGAAGAAGAGTACGCGAGGCAACACCTGGAGGAAGGTGAAGTTGTAGAGCCCTCTGGTGACTTCCAGGGACTGGATTCAGCTAGTGGCCTGGACACTACCCCGGAATGGGATCATCTAGCTTCCCCTGGAGAGGTCACGGAGGAAGCTGCTTCATTCCACGCAGTCATTCGTAAGGCTCCAGACTTTTTGGATCTTCCCCTTCCCACCGCGGAAGTCAAGAGAAATTTATTAACAGAGGTTCTTCACCCGGCGTCTGCTTCTGCTGAGCCTCTTTTGCCCTTCAGTGAGGCTCTGCTGGACCCCATTAAGGATATCTGGCTGGAGCCTGTGTCCACCGCTGCGGTCAACAGAGCGGTGGCTCGTCGGTACAGGACGGCACCTGGGGATCCGGTGTTTCTCTCCAGACAGCCAACTCCGGAGAGTCTAGTGGTGCAAGCCTCTTGTTCGTCAAGATCCTCTCCTGGCTCGTTTCCTGGGACCCCTGCGGAAAGGGAGTCAAAAAAGATGGACCATACTGCAAAAAAGACCTTTTCATCTTGCAGTATGGCCCTGAAATCTTCCAATGCAACTTGCATACTGGGGCGTTACATCCATGCCCTTATGGAAGAGGCGAAGGGCCACCCTAATTTGTCCCAGGAGATGTTGCAGCTGTTAGCGGATGCTCAGGCGGCTGCGACTCAGGTAATCCAGTCGGGATTGGATACTTCGGACTCGGTGGCTAGGGCTATGGGCATGACCATAGTTGCTAGACGGCAGTCTTGGCTACGGTCATCTGGCTTCTCGTCGGACGTGCAGGCCACTCTTCTTGATCTTCCGTTTGATGGAGAGAAGCTCTTCGGCACAAAGGCTGACTCTGCTCTGGAACGTTTTAAAGAAAGCAGAGCGACTGCTAGATCTTTGGGACTCCAGTCGTCAGCCTCATCCTCTTTTAGAGGCTTTCAGAGGTTTAAAGGATTTGGACGTGGTTCTTTTCGGGGAAGATTGCAAGGACCACAGCAATCTACTTCTACCCTGCCATACAGATCCTTCAGGGGCAGGGGCAGAGTCCGTACGAGAGGAGCCACCTTGCAGCACTCTGCCTCTTCCTCTTCCTCAGGAGGGGTGCAGCAAGGAAAGCAGCCGTAGTCCTCCTCCACTCCCTGTCCATTTGTCTCCGGTAGGGGGGAGACTTGCCCGTTTTCTTCCAATGTGGGAGGTTATAACATCGGACTCCTGGGTCATCGACATTGTGAAGAGGGGGTACGCTCTTCCCTTTTGGGAATTCCCTCCTACCTTCCCTCCCCGCCCATCCTTCTGTTCGGAAATCCATCTTCTCCTATTACAGCAGGAGGTATTATCCCTATTAGAAAAAGGTGCGATAGAGTTGGTTCCCGAGCAAGAGAGGGGTCAGGGTTGTTATTCAAGATACTTCCTGCTTCCCAAAAAGGATGGTCGGCTGAGACCGATTTTGGACTTGAGGATTTTGAATTGGTTCCTCAAGCAGGAAAAATTCAAAATGCTGACCCTCTCACAGGTTCTTTTGGCGTTGAACGAAGGAGACTGGATGGTGTCGGTAGATCTGCAGGACGAGTATTTTCATATTCCGATCCTCAAATCGCACAGGAATTATCTCCGGTTTGTAGTGGGATCGCAGCATTATCAGTTTGTGGTCCTCCCTTTTGGTCTTACTTCAGCACCTCGAGTCTTCACAAAGGTGATGGCGGTGGTAGCAGCAGAGCTCAGAAGAAGGGGATAGCTGTGTTTCCCTATCTGGACGATTGGTTGATCAAGGCCAAAACTCCGGAGCTCGTGCAATGCCATCTCCAGTCGACGACTCATTTGTTGTACGACCTGGGTTTTTCAGTCAATGTACCCAAATCTCACCTGGAGCCCTCTCAACGCCTCCTGTTCATAGGGGCAGTATTGGACACGACATTGAATCGGGCCTTTCCTCCACCCCAGCGGGTCCAGGATATTCAGGCGTTGATTCCAATGTTTCAAAATGGAGCGGTAGTTCCAGTCCTCAAGGTCCTTCGACTGCTCGGTCTGTTCGCTTCTTGCATACTGTTGGTCACTCATGCACGCTGGCACATGAGGGCTCTTCAGTGGTGCGTCCGCAAGCAGTGGTTTCAGCACAAAGGGGATCTCGAAGATTCAATAAAGATCTCCAGAGACACTGCAGTGGATCTTCAATGGTGGGCAGCGGTCGACAACCTGTCTCAAGGAAGGCCGTTCTCGCTGCCTCCTCCAGTGGCCACGGTGGTAACTGATGCTTCCACTCTAGGGTGGGGAGCTCATCTGGGGGACCTGGAGATCAAGGGCCTTTGGTCTCCAGGGGAACAGAAGTTACATATCAATCTGTTAGAGTTGCGGGCAGTACGTCTGGCACTCAAGGCCCTCCTCCCTTCCATTCGCGGTCAGTCAATCCAAGTTCTAACGGACAACACGACCGCGATGCGGTATATAAACAAACAGGGAGGAGTGGTGTCGTATCTTCTCTGCAGAGAAGCTCTTCGTCTCTGGACCTGGCTTCAGGACCACAAGATCTGCTTGATTGCACATCACTTGGCCGGAGTCCTGAACGTGCGTGCAGACATTCTCAGTCGTCGCAGCTCGGTCGACCACGAGTGGCGTCTTCATCCAGATCTAGTTCTGTCTATCTTCAGGATGTGGGGATATCCGCAAATAGATCTGTTTGCCACTCAAGAGAATGCGCAGTGCCCACTATTTTGCAGCCTCCAGTATCTGGTGCAAGGAGCTTTGGGGGACGCGTTTCAGATGTCCTGGAAGGGTCAGTTACTTTACGCGTTTCCCCTCATACCCTTGATTCCTCGAGTTCTCAGGAAGATCCGCCAAGACCGAGCTCAAGTCATCCTAATAGCTCTGGATTGGCCGAGAAGGGTGTGGTATTCGGACCTACTCCAACTCTCTCTGTGCCCTCCGCTCCGTCTCCCTTGCAGGGTGGACCTCCTCTCGCAATCGCAGGGACAGATTCTACACCCCTACCTCCAGAGCCTGCATCTTCATGCCTGGAGATTGAACGGGGCAATCTGAGTTCCTTTGCTCTCCCTCCAGATGTGGTGGAAGTTATTTTATCGGCCAGGCGACACTCCACCAAGTCAATCTATGCTAATCGTTGGGCTAAATTTACAAGCTGGTGTGGAGAGAATAGTTTAGATCCTTTAAAAGCTGGTTTATCTGACATTTTGTCATTTGCACTCCATCTGGCACAGAAAGGTTTTGCAATTGCCACTGTTAAAGGTTATCTGTCTGCACTATCTGCTTTTCTGTGCCTTCCTGATCAACCATCCTTCTTTAAATCACCAATTGTTTTAAAGTTTCTAAAGGGGCTCACTAATAGGTATCCACCCACACCATTCGTTATGCCTCAGTGGGACCTCAACTTAGTCTTAACTTTTCTTATGGGGGCTCCGTTCGAAGCAATGCACTCTTGTTCTTTACGGTACCTAGTATTCAAAACTGTTTTCCTGGTGGCCATAACATCTGCCAGAAGGGTTAGCGAGCTTCAGGCTCTCTCTGTGGAAACCCCATACCTTTCTTTCTTTAAGGACAAAGTGGTGTTGAGGACCAAGGCAGCTTTCCTACCGAAGGTTGTTACACCCTTTCACCTGGGGCAGTCGATTACTCTCTCTTCCTTTTACCCTCCACCTCACCCATCCAGGAGGAAGAGAGGCTCCACCGGCTGGATCCACGAAGAGCTCTGAGCTTCTACGTCACCAGGATGAAAGAGTTCCGACAGGGTGAACAGCTCTTCGTTGGATACGTGGGGAAGAGGAAAGGTAGAGCGGTCCACAAGAGAACGCTATCCAGGTGGGTCATTCTATGTATTAAGATCTGCTATTCTTTGGCGAAGAGGGATCCACCTGTGGGGCTTCGTGCACATTCCACTAGAGCCAAAGCAGCTTCATCAGCTTTGGCTAGAGGTGTTCCTGTGGCTGACATCTGCAGGGCAGCGACTTGGGCGTCCCTCCATACTTTTGCCAAACATTACTGTTTGGACTCTGAGGTTAGGAGGGATGGCCATTTTGCTTGCTCAGTGCTGCAAGATTTCTTGGTTAGACCATTCGGGCACTCACCACCGGAGGTTATACTGCTTGGGGACTCTATTCTTTAGGTGAGGAATCCATAGGTAGGTGTATCCATCAGAAGAATAAGTTACTTACCTTCGGTAACGCTTTTTCTGGTGGATACAGTAACTACCTGTGGGCTCCTCACGGTCCCACCCGCCTCCCCGTTGCCTGACTGGTCAAGCCAAGATCTCTTTGGGTGTGCATCCTTGATCTTGTATATATATATATATATATGTATATAGCTGTTTCATGCATTTAGTTGTATTCATTGTATATACTTTCCCTTTGCAAATTAAGATAGTGAAAAGGATATTTTGGACTGGAATTATACATATATATATTTATTTCGCTCTCGAATTGGGCATTCATAACTGTAATTTATATTGAGTTCTATATTTAATGTTTTATTTTCATCTATTCTGGATGAATGTGTACTCTTTAGGTTTAACCTGTTCGCCTCTATGGCACGGAAAAATAAATGGTGGTAACTGACGTCTGCACGTCGACAAGGGCTTCTTATTGCCTGGAGGACGTCATGTGGCGTCACATGGAGTCGGGCGATTGTGACGTCATCGTCGACATGCAGAGCTAGAAGAAATATCCGTAGAGGGCTGGCGCGAGGGGAGAATTCTTTAGGTGAAGAATCCACAGGTAGTTACTGTATCCACCAGAAAAAGCGTTACCGAAGGTAAGTAACTTATTCGTTGGGAAGGTTACACTCTGGTTTCAGGTATAGAAGTCTTGTGTGGGGCAAGACTTGTTCACCAAGGAACCACATAAAACAGTAAGATCCCTGCAATAATTGGACGCTAACTGTTTACAATAGAGAAGAGATTGCAGAAGCAGCACAACCAGAGGAGGAGGGAGTCCTCCACATTTCCAAGGGTGACCACCATAAAATGATTAAAGAAGCAGTGAATGCTGCTAAGAGCGAACGTCAGCCCAAGAGTCAGAGGGTGGATCTTGAGAATGCACAGTACAGTTGTCCAAAAGGGAAATATGTATAAGACAAAAATTTGCTGGATCTGCTGCTGCATATTCACAAAGTCATAGGTTTCAACTGAAACCCCAGTACGAGGAGGGGTTTTATGTGCGGTACAGTGAGACAACAGTTGATGAATTAAAACTACATGACGTGATCAGAAATATTTTTAAAGGATGGATGGATGTAGACAAGTCAAGTTTCCACGTTCTTGAATGAAAGATATTGAAAATTATGAGGATAAATTTCCTCAAACACCAAAAATTAATATTATTCCGTCTTCAATTGCCACATCCTCTTCTCTTGCATCGGAGGTACCTTCGTTGCCTGATGTGGTGGACAGAAAAGTGGAGTCCACTCTTAAACGATCATTTGCAGTGTGTGAACTTCGGGATTATGGCCAATGCGAACGCAGCATACCCCACTCAGGTTCTCCTTAAAGAGCTCCAGAAACTATGTGACTGTCTGTGGTAGAATGGAGATCCTACTTAATGTTAGCCCAGGTGGAGTTGTCCCAGTTTTATCTGATGTAAGCTTTCACAGTCTTTTGGCATCTAAATATTCATGAGAGGTCACTGTGGCAGAAAGAAGGATTCTGTGGATGAAACAATCGAAGTTGGATGCCAATCAAAGATTTTTGTTGTAAAAACCACTACTTATCAATCATAGACTCTTTGGTGAGGAGTTGAGCGAAATGGCTCCAATGATTTTTAAGCTGTTTAAGTGATTTAATGGGAAGAAGTTTCTTCAGAAATAAAGGCCGCAGATGCAATAAGATAACAAGTGTCCCTTTCGTGGCTAGGTCTGTGATTGGGAGTCACATTTGCAAATAAGTCCCAGCCGCAAACCCCACTTAATCAAAGCTATTGTCAGAAATGACTATATGGAAGTTTGAGCAACACTGAAGTAGTTCTTACCTCAATGGAGCCACTATATCACAGATTAGTAGGTGCTACCTGTAATCCAAAAGGGATATCAGATACGCTATAAAGGATCTCCTCCAAAGGACTGTTTCAGACCTACAGCGTTGTCAAAAGACGAATTAAAGAGAAAAGAGATAAAACTGGAAGTTAAAAAATTGTTACTCAAAAGGCAATACTTCCAGTTACAGCTCATCAAAACGCAAAGGGGTTTTATTCAGTACTTTTTCTAGTGCATATAGCAGACAGTTCTTATTGTCCAGTATTGGATTTGGAAATTGTGATCAAATTTGTCATGGTACAGAAAGATATTCCTTCAATTGATCATTCCTCCTTTTCTAAGGCACAAGAGGGGTGAAGATAACGACCAAGTTCCTCCAGCAGTTGATTTTCATCCTGGATATCCAGAAGTGTCAACTAATTCCAGCACAGCAGAGACTATTCATTGGAATGTTATTCAACACAAAAAGGTCATCCATGACAGGTGTTGCTCCCTGGTCCCAATTCCAGCCAATGAGGATCCATTTCTTGGAGCTCTGGGCTCCAACCTCCATTATTTACGAAATCTAGGGTTGATAACCCTCAGATAGCTCAGGAGGTAAGTTGGAGTTTGCACAATTGCAATCTAGTGAAGGGGATTCCATTTCAGTGCCCTTGCCCAGACCGGCTCACAACAGATGCCAGTGTCTAGGTGTGGGGTGCAGCCCTGGAAGATTAGGAGGGAGGGGGTCCTTGGACTGAAGAGGAATAACTTCACTCGTTAAATTGGAGGGAACCCGCAGCTGCTGGGAAGGCAATTTAGTTTTTTCACCTTCAGTTGGAGAGGAAAAATATGGTTGTCAGGACAGACAATCAGGTAACAAGCTCTTACTGGAATCATCAAGGGCTTGATGAAGGATAAAGATCTGAATCTGAACTTTGGGAGGGAGTGCCAAAGTCGTCTTGTCACCCGAGGCAAAGTAACCTGGCCCTGATGAAACCTCTGGACCCCATGGCCACCACATTTTAGGGCTAAAACATTCAAAGTTATGCACAGGATGTAGGGTCATTATCACCATAGACACCCCCTGTAATGTAATTTTAATAATACCAGTAACACTGAGAATAAAGGGATACTGTGGTGTTCCAAGGTAATTTTTATCTTAAGACCCCGGCAGGATACTATCCCAAGTGATTATGGATGAGCCCATTCTGTTTTTTAGGTACCAAGATGAGACCTGATGATGAAGCGTAACACCAATAGGGTGTGTAAGGGTTTATCAAACAACACTAAGGTTAAATGGTTAGGGTCAAGCTTCACACGGTTTTGTGAGTAATCCCCGGTACGGCTACTGGGTCAATTATTGAATGTATAGGATACCTTTAAGAAGTGAGCACCAACAGGGGGGCTAGGTCAGAGACTTCTCAGAAAAAAATAATATTGTTTTTTCCTTGTTAAGTTTCAGATAGTTTTCATATATTCAGACAGCAGTGGCAGGCATGAATTGTTGAAAACTTAAGCTTTTGTTATCTCAAGACAAATACTGTAACAGGGAAATCTCCCCCACTAACATGACAGGAGGTTTGGATTCTATCACAAGACCGGAGTCTTGATTTCTTTTTTTAAATGTATTTTATTGCATTTTTTAAACAAAATATTATATAGTTACATCACAAATATAGCCATACAATTTGCTTCGATCAAGCTTAATCTTTGGCATTGGGCATCATCTATGAGTATTTGTATACAGTCCCCTACATGTTGGAGAAATGCCAAGGAACATATTGGCCACTTGTAAACAGACAAGAAATCAAGTACTAAGAAGAGTAAATTAAACATAAGACATTATCTGAAACCGCCATCCTGAACTTTCATCAGTAATCCACATCTCTGAAAAGCTGTAGTAAAGTGAGTGAGACGACCCTTAACCCATAGAAACCTAAAGGGGATTGCTGTGTTTCATTTGCACATATCCTTAGAGTGCGTCAGGTGCCAGAAGCGTGGAGGCACTGCTGCCAACATGTGAATGGTGGTCATTATTCTTCATCCTCATCCTGGAACTTAAATTGCTCCTTTAGGTCATCCCTTACCAATGTTATAAGTCGTTTACCTAGACTTGATATTACACCCTGAGCATCACATAGCTTTCAGCTGTGCCCCAAAGTATAACTTCCACTTGCAAGCTTTAATCGAGGGACGCCTTAGGGATTTCCAGTGTCTAGTAATCTGTCGCTTGGCCAGACAGAGTGACAGGTCCACAAACCGTGCCATGGTCTTAAAATTCTTAAGCTTAGGATATGACCGGAGACTTGATTATGACAAGTTTAAAGCTGTGAAATGACATTACAAGAGATATGATTGAGTGCTTTGAAATTTAAAAAAAATTTAGAGTCGCTAGACAAATCTACTGCTTTAACTATATCCTCTAAACCTCCATCTGAAATAAATGCTTTAGATGCAATACCCCTCTAAGTTAATGGGCTCCAAACAAAGAAATATCTATGCCCTGATCCATCTAACCCATCTAGTGAGAGTGGATGGAGAAACTGGAGTGAAAGTTTGTTTGAATGAGATCAATAATTGGGATGCCCCTGGAGAATGAAAAGCAGGAGTTAGCGCTTTGTAACAATGAAGACAAGAAACCACATATAACTTTTTACACTTGTGAAAAGCGGGATAAAAAATGATCTATGGCAGCACACCATGGGGCCAACAAAATTTGGTAAAATGGTCTTTATGGCTAGTGGTTTACAAATTGCATACTGACCCTTTCAGAGCTGTCCCACACGGAGGGAGGCTTTAAGTCGCAAGGAACAGTCCGGTCTTGCTGGGATTTCAACAAGGGATTATGCACAAGGGAATATTGTAAATTCAGGCATGAATGCTCCAAGTGCGCAGGAAAACACGCAATGGTTCAGTCCTATAGGTCAGCAAGTTCAAGTTACAGGGTCAGGCAGGGAACAACAGCAACCAATGGTAGCAATCAATGGAAGGTTGGAATTTCAGGGGAGGCAGGAATGCACAGGGAGCTCAAGTGAAACACTCTTACTCCAGTAAAGTAGAAAGGCTGGAGTATTGGCTGTGTTTCTATGTGAATAAACCAGTGGGCAAAAAATTGCTACAGAGACTTAGAGAGGGGTTTAAGTTAGGTTATGAGGGTCCTAGGGAAAGAAGGTGGGCAGAAAACTTAAGGTCAACAAAAGCACATATTCAGGTGGTGTAAGAGAAACTGGGTAAGGAAGTCAGAAGAGAGAATGGCAGGCCCTTTTAGTGACTGGTCACTGACCACTATGATCATTTCTCCCATTGGAGTAGTCCCAAAGAAGGAACTAGGGCAATACAGGCTCATACAACATTTGTCCTGGCCCGAAGGGCTTTCAGCAAATTATTTCCTAAGTGAAGAGGTATCATCAGTGTGCTATTCCTCAGTGGACATCGCAATATTATTAGTGGCAGTAGAGGGACGTAAAGCATTGATTGCAAAGTGTGACATTAAGTCTGCTTTCTGGCTGCTACCAGTGCACCGGGATGATTTCCAGTTATTAGGTCTTCAATTTGAGGGTAACTTGTTTGTGGATAAGGCATTGCCAATGGAATGCTCCAAATTATGTGCCTTGTTTGAGAAGTTCAGTTCCTTTTTACAATGGTTGTTTACATGGAATATGGGACACACGTTATCTGGACGATTTCTTTCTGGTCTCAGATTCCTGCTGTGCAGACTGCCAGAGATTACTGGCAAGTTTTCAGGAGCTCATGAAGGACTTATGGTGCCGCTGGCACCAGAAAAGACAATGGGACCAGCTGAAACAATTTCCTTTTTGGGCAGTGAATTGGATTCCTTAAACATGGAGGCACGTCTTCCCTGGGAAAAGAAAATAGGGATGCAGATGTTACTGGATGTAATGCTGGCACAAAAGAAGGTCACGGTCTGTCTGGGAAGTGCAGGTTCTGTTGGTACATCTCAACTTCACATGCAGAGTAGTGAGGGCAGGCAGAACCTTTTTGTAGACGATTGAAGCTGGCCCTCTCCAGACAGTCCCTGCCGCATCACCATATTTGGTTGTCAGCAGGAGTGAAGGAGAATCTGCGAATGTGGTGAATATTTTTGCATTCCTTTAATGGGATTCCTATAAGTAAAACACAAGAGATAGAATGGGAAATTCAGATGTTTTCAGACGCATTGGAGGGTTAGTTTTGGAATTTACTGGCAGGGAAGATGGTGCACGGAGGAGTGGCCACAGACATGGAAGATGGGGGGAACGGAGCATCACTTTTTTGGAATTGTTTCCTCTAGTGGTAGCAGTACACATGTGGAGTCAGTGTTTGCAACATAAGACAATGCTCTTTAGAGTGGATAACATGGCAGTAGTACAGGTAGTAAATAGACAATCATCAAGGGACCCACAAGTTTTGAAGTTGTTAAGAGTATTTGTGTGGGCTTGTCTGAGACATGATATCCTGTTTAAAGCCGAACATGTGCCAGGAGTGGACAATGACATCACAGATGCTTTGTCTCGCTCACAGTGGAAGAGTTTCCACGAACTGGCCACAGAGTCGGACATCAGCAAGACTCCGATGCCAACAGAATTTTGGATAATAAGACACAAAGGGTGCTCCAATTGGTGGTAGACCACTGTCAGTATCCACACGGAAAGCTTATGCTCAGGCATGCATTGAGTTTCTGCAATCGGGGGCAAATATGAGGTCAACAGAGTGGGAGCGGATAGAAGATGAGGTACAATATATCATGGATCTAGTGGACAAGGGATAGACGCGAGTAACTATAGCAGGAAAATTGTTAGGTATTGCATTCATGGGGAAGATGTGCTGGGGCTAGATGCCTTTGGCATGAGAACTCAGTAAGAGGCTATTAGAAGGGTGGGTGAGAGAAAAAGGTAAGTTGGGTAAACTTAGGAGACCTTTAACATTGGTCAGATGCAGGCATGGTGTGGGGAAGTTACAGGAGATTTGTAACACACCTTATGAGGTTATACTGTTTTCAACTCTAATGTCATGGGTGTTTTTCGAGGCATTTTGAGTTTCAGAGCTACTCGGCATTCGGCGGAAACAAGGTTTGCGTCGGGAAGAAGTGAATATACACGCAGAAGGGGTGGGAGTGTATTTGCACAGCTCCAAAACAGATCAAAGGTATCAGCGAAAATGGGTATTACTGCCAAGGCAGGGAGAGGAGGCTTTTGCCCTTGGTCATGGGGAAGGCAATTGAAGCTCAGCTTATCTCAAGAGGTGGGGGGCTCTAGTCTTTTGGCATGACAACGGGGAGGGAGTCGCGTCCTGCCAACTCCTTGGGCTGTTGCAGAATGCTTTAATACAGCTAGGTCTACCAGGTGATGCTTATGGCACACATTCTTTCTGCATTGGAGTGGCTACTGAGGAAGGAAAGAGAGGTTGGTCAAAAGAAAAAACAATGAGATTGCGAAGGTGGTCTTCCAAATATGTTCAGCGTTATGTTAAAACAAAGGGGAGGGTAGAGGAGGAATGCTAGGATTAGTCATACTTGTAACTGCAGTTTCTTTTGCAGGTTCAGTTCCGGGTCTGCTGTCAGCTAGTATGATGATCTGGGTCATGGGACATTCGTTCATGAAATGGACGGCAAGAAAAAACAGCAATTTCAGCAGTGGTCAGAACTTGGGTCTACAGGAGCACAATGTTTCTGTCCTTTGGCATGGGAAAGGTGGAATGAAATGGAGGGAATTGCTAATGCCTGGAAGTTTTGCGGTGGAGGGGCAGAATGTCTGGATATTTTGGTAACTCCCTTGGGGGGGAAACAATTTAGTTCAGGAAAAAGGTTTATCTCTCCTCTGTGCAATGAAGCGGGATCTGCAAGACATAAAAAGGCAGTGGGCAGGTTTTTTTGTTTGCTGGGCAGAATTTGTCCCCAGGAGAGTATGGAGAGGTGCTCACAAACCAGCAGCAATGGATAAAGCTAGATGGAAAATCAATAGGGAAATGAGGCGGTTCTGCACGGACACAGGTATAGGTCGAATATCTCACCCAGATCTATGTGTTCATCTTTCACACTGGAATGAAACTATGGGCCACATGTAGCAAAGTCCAATATTGCGACTCGGAAATTGCGAGTCTGTCCGACTCGCAATTTCCGAGTCGCAATATCGGATGCAGAACGGTGTCTCAGACACTGTCTGCAACTCGCTATGGGGTCGCAAAGACCCACCTCATCAATATTAATGAGGTGGGTCGCATTTTGCGACCCCATAGCGAGTCCCTGTACTCACAGGGATGGTGGCATGCCGAAGTCAGCAGACCTCCATGTCTGTGACTGCTTTTTAAATAAAGCTGTTTTTGTTTTTCATTTTGCAGCCCGTTTTCCTTAAAGGAAAACGAGTTTCAAAATGAAAAAACTTCCTAAACCATTTGGTTTCGTTTTTTCAGACCACTGCCTGCTCTGAAAAAATATTTTTGTCGACATTCACAAAGGGGAAGGGGTCCCATGGGTACCCCTTCCCTTTTGCGAATGAGTTACCACCAGTGTGACGCTGGTGGTAACTGCGAGTTGCTTTGCGACCGCATTCGCGGTCACAAAGCAATTCTGAATTTCGATGCGAGTCGCAAATACGAAGGGAAACCCCTTCCTATTTGCGAGTCGCATTCACAAATTGCGAGTCAGCACCGACTCGCAATTTGTGAATGTGCATCAAGTTTGGCTCTTTGCATGGCTCAAATTGCGATTTTCGCAGTTTGCACCATGCAAACGGCTTCCTACATCTGGCCCTTAATCTGTTTGAGATCAGGGAGTTCCTCAGGGGGACCTTAAGGCTTTAATACGTAGGTAGATCACAGCAGGTTGGGGGGGAGGTGCGGTAGGGCAGCTAGTGCCTAGCCTGGTGGCGGGTGGTCCAAAGGTTTACAGGGCTTTACAGAAGGTTATTGGGGTTTGACATTGGAGAAACAGGCTGGAAGACGGGGGCTGAGCAATAGCACATCACAAACAGAGCAGAGCAGGAAGTTACCTCACAGGAGGTTCAAATGTATGCATGTTTACAGGTTTAAGGTTAAACGGGGGGAAGGTCAAGGTGTTTGGAGGCCAGTAGGTCATGATATATGCAATGGCAGGAAAGTTTATGGGGGGGGGGTTATTTATGGGTGGAGAGTGGTAGGTGTTAGGAGATTTGTTATTGTATAGTGAGGATTTTTTTTTTAGCTTTGTCTGGCCTCATGGCCAGGTGGTTATAAGTGATCCACACCTGTTTCAATAAAGTGGCCTTTTTCTCACACAGTTGGGACCCAGTGATCAATCTGTGCCATAAATTCTGCCTAATCGGCGGCTTGAGGGATAACCAACTGACAGGTCTGTCGTCCCACGGCATTTAGGCAGAGAAGGGCACAGTCTAGATGACTGTGCACCTTTGGGCTACATCCAGTAAAGGATGTAGCCCAAAACATATATATGCGCCATTTTGGGGCTGCCACCCACCATTTTGTGGTGAGTTAACCCGGTGGCAGCTATAAGTTTAGATTAGCGTTCTTTTTACCCACCCTCTCTTCTAAATAATTAGGGTTGTTTATTTTAAGGGTTGTTAAAAAGAGGGCCATTTTGGGGACCCGTAGTGCCAGTGGTTGCAACAGGTGTGCAGGGTTTGGAAGTTGTAAGAATTGTCAGTAGGAGAAGGTGTCGCATAGCGGGTGGTCCAAACGTTTGCAGGGCTTTACAGAAGGTTATTGAGGTTTGACAATAGAGAAACAGGCTGGCAGACAGGAGCTGAGCAATAGCACATCAGAAATAGAGCAGAACAGGAGGTTACCTCATAGGAGGTTTGTATGTAGGCACGTTTACAGGTTTAAGGTTAAATGGGGATAAGGTCAAGTGCCAGTAGGTCATGATATATGCAACGGCTGAAAAGTTTAAGGGGAGGGGAGGTCATTTAGGGACGGAGGGGGGTGAGGGTAGGCGTTAGGAGATTTATAAATTGTATAATGAGGTTTTTTAGTTTTGTCAGGCCTCATGGCCAGGTGGTTATTTGTGATGCACACCTTTTTCAATAAAGCAGCCTTTTTCACACACAACTGAGATCTAGTGGTCAGTCTGTGCCATAAATTCGGCCCAAAGCCTGAACCATCTGAGGCGAGATAAGCTGTCAAAATGAGGAGAGCGCGCTGAGGAAAAAACACAGGCGGTTAAGAGCGCGCATTCGGTAAAGCTGCGCACTGCTAAAATAAAACCAATGAACAACATTTGCAGAGTACTATAAAGGAAATATGATAAGAATTCAAGTATACATCAAAAATAAATAATAGACATATGCAGTAAACAATATCTGTTAAAAGAAAAATCAAAGTATACTTGTCTCTACGAGAGCAGCAAGGAAGAGGACATTTGCTACACTGCAGAGATGATTATACTTGCTGTAGACCCTGAATGGTGGACTGGACATGAAGTCATCAGCGCACTAGACTGGTGACTTCAGTTCCCTCTTTATAGTTTATATTTATTCATATTACATATATTTGTTTATTTTCTTTGCTGCTAGAGTTTTCCCAGTAAAGAAGAACATTCATAATCGAGCGTCTGGTGTTGTGATAGAATTTGTGTATTGTAAGCATAGGATACAAAAAAAACACAAATATCTGCCTAGGTTAGCTAAGTGAGGGATGAAGATATTGAGCAGCGTTGGGTTACGATAGGAACCCCCCTGCAGGACGCCACAGCCGTTATGTACGGAGAGAGAAAAGAACGTATTGAGGTGCAATGTAGTGTGTAGAGCTACGGATGTGTTTCATAACAGTAACCATCTGCTGGAATTGAGATTGTGCCTCGCATGCTTGCTAATGCTGGCAAATTTACCTGTTGCCATGCCCACGATGGTATGAACCATGGGGCAAAATTGCATTTCTATGTGTTTTGCCTGCTGTGCAGTACTTTGCATACGTTCTTGCTCTGCCATGTGGAGATTAGGATAGTTTGTGATTTCCCACACTCAAAACAGTAAATTTGTTGTGGGTCATTTTTATGTAACACATAGTCCTGCGGGAAAGGCACCCTGCGTGTTTATCGATGTATTTGTATCCATAAATAAATAACTGCTGTTACTTGTATGGTGAGGTATAGTGCAAGTGTCTCTTACCTGGCTGTGTTCAAGCACGAAACCACTTCAGGCATTTGGTCACAGGCTTGAGGTGAAGGTTGTTCTCATTAACCAGTGAATGGTATTCAGTTTGACTGTACTCAGAAGGATGCAAAGGTAAGTAGACCCTGCTTAGGTTCTAACCTGAGAACTGTGGGTGACGGTTATCTGGGGCAAGCAATTAACTTGTTAAGTGGCCCCACCAGTACAAGAGAGCAGGACCCACGTCAAAACAAACCAGATTGACTTTAGTGCATACATTTTCAGCTGCCACTGGAAGTCTAACTGGAACTTACAGGATCCACCCCTAAGTAATTCAGAGGGGTAAAGTGGGAGGCAAGGGCGTCTGTTAAGAGATTGGGATGGACTTGTGCATCCTAACTTCTATACACATTGGCTGAATTGAGAGCTTGTGATGATCTCAAAACCTTTTGTTACTCTCCAGTCATAAATGTTACACAGAAATAGGTTTCGGAAGCTGACACTCTGAAAAGGTAGATACACATATTATTACTCAGTTGTTGTGCTCAGTTCCAAAGAAGTATCACGCCTTTCCTGGTGTTTTTATGAAGTTGAAGACTACAATTTACCTCCATATCAGGAATGCAGTTGTGCCAGTCACTTAGAGCATGGCGTGTATATCCCATTTAAATGTATCTGATCTTTGAAGTGGAGGAATGCAAATAACCAATTTGTCTGTTGACAATCTATTGTTCACTCTCATTTTCCTGCAAGCCCTTTATTTTGGATATACCTAAGAGGATAGTAGATCTGCATCAGGCTATTTGCCAGAATCTGAAGTTGTAGGGATTACCAAACAGTAAAGCAGATGAGAGTGCATATGTTCCGTGCAGTCTGAGACAAAATATTGGGCCTCCAAAGCATCTATGATGCTCCTGGGTAGCTTGGTGTGTCAGTGAATGCAGAGTATATGGGAATTGGCATAGAAGTGTATATATATTTACATATAAGATATAGGGGGTCATTCTGACCCCAGCGGTAATTACCGCCATGGCGGAGGTTGGCGGTAGCACCGCCAACAGGCCGGCGGTGCTCCGCCGGGCATTCTGACCGCGGCGGTACAGCCGCGGCCAGAAGCGGAAAGCCGGCGGTGTACCGCTGACTTTCCGCTGCCCGTCAGAATCCTCCATGGCGGCGGAGCGTGCTCCGCCGCCCTTGGGGATTCTGACACCCCCTACCGCCATCCTGTTCATGGCGGTTCTCCCGCCAGGAACAGGATGGCGGTAGGGGGTGCCGCGGGGCCCCTGCCGTGCCCATGCCAATGGCATGGGCACGGCAGGGGCCCCCGTAAGAGGGCCCCACAAAGTATTTCAGTGTCTGCCTAGCAGACACTGAAATACGCGACGGGTGCAACTGCACCCGTCGCACCTTCCCACTCCGCCGGCTCAATTCTGAGCCGGCATCCTAGTGGGAAGGTTGATTTGCCCTGGGCTGGCGGGCGGTCTTTTGGCGGCCGCCCGCCAGCCCAGGGCAAATCTCAGAATCACCGCCGCGGTCTTTTGACCGCGGTGCGGTGTTCTGACGGCGGTACCTTGGCGGACGGCGTCCGCCAAGGTCAGAATGACCGCCATAGTGTCCATATATTTACAACAACATGGCAAATTATTTAAAAAAAAGCCCACCCCATGGGTTGTTGTACATATGCTCTAGCACTGAAAAGGTTAAGGAAACCCATAAGATGAGAGAGCAGTAACATGAATAGAACATTTAAACGTTTCTAGTCGAAACCAGTGGAGAGATGGCCATGAAAACAGAAGTCGGGTTATGGCCTTGTTCCATGGATTTCAGGCACACTTGATTCATTCTGTGGTTCACTTGTACCAATAGAAGGCAGAGTCTGATGGCAAAATCAATGTGTCTTTGTTTAGGTTACATTGGGCCCTACTGAGAGTTTGGCAAACTAGATAAGTTGTCACCAATGTGTTGGAGATTCTGCCCACTGAATTACAAGTACATTATAGCCTACTTCACTTGGAATATGGCAGATAGCATAGCTGCCATATTTGTGACATGAGACCACCTGTCAAACTCTTAATAAGGTCCCTAGTGTTTTAGAATTTACTGTGAATTTAGTGGATTATGTAGAACTTGGATATAAAATTTGAATTATCTAGGTTCATCTTGGAGCTTGCAGTTGGGATCGGGGGTCACTGTCAGCTATTTGTGACCTAATAGTAGCAGTAAAAAAAAAAATCATTCCTGACACTGGCAAGCCAGGCTAGACCTCAGTTACTGTCAAATCACACTTAAACTAGTGATATCTTTATATCCCTGGGTTGCAGCTATAAAATAACAACATCACAGTACTAAGGGGAGGTCCTGGCAATAAATTGCTTAGGGGGTCTTTTGACCTTATAAGCACAGTATCTCAAAAGCGTAAGTGAAAGCCTACTGATTCCAGAGGTCCTGGGTCCTAGAAGAACTCTGGGTGCTGATGGTGGCGCCTTTATTTAGCTCAAATACATACGGGTAGAATAATCACACCATAATCTCTAGGTGCAGGAGTTAGAGAAGCAAGAACCTCAATTATATCACAGGAGAAAGTGGTAATTACAGTAATTATGCCAAGTGAAATGAACATGCTCCACTTGAAACAGAGCAAGTATTTAAAGATATACCGAGACAGAGAATGCCCTAACACGGCGCAGGATCTGAAGGCTAAAGTGCAATAGGGCCACATTGTGCAGATGGTTTATGTTGGCGAGCGTTTGCGTTTAGGAGGGGACACACCCTGCAATTCTGTCCATGGTCTTCAGTTCACGAAAATGTCAGGGGTAGCGGAAGTGACATCACACGCCACGCCGTTTGATCTTTACTTTGATGCACACACACAGGCTTACGCATACACACATACACAAACACACTTTCACATCAACACACTCTCACCCGCAAGTATGTATACAATATACATTTAAAGCATATTTATCTACCTTAGCTGCCAGATAGTCATATTCCAGCTAATTGTACTCCATTTTTTTATTACACAAATTGTGAATAATACTATTCACTATTTGGGTAGTACAATACAAACTGACAGAAAACCAGGACAGTGGGCCCCAATTAACATCCATTTGGATGAGCTGCCCCTGTGTTCCAGGCACTCATATTGCCACCTCTGAGGCCAGAGGTCGCAAATGAAGTGCCAGGGGTTGCAAGGGGCAAGCCAGGGGTCGCAGTTGCGACCCCTAAATGACGTCCATGCTGCTGTCTCCTTGAAGATGAAGAGGGAAAGAATAAAGAGGCATCGGCCATTCCGTTATGTAGCGGATACCAGAGTCCCACAGACCGAGGAGTGAGATGGACCCAACCCCATGTATCCTTCTGGGAGGGGTGCAGTCTAAGAGTGTCCGCCTGTCAGTCCAGAGTCCACTCCCAGAATAGGCACAGCTGGAACACAAACTGATACCAGGTGCCTGTAGCGTGACAAGGCGTCAGCCTGTTCAATGTATAGCATGTTGCACTATTTCTCTAATGGATAGGAAAATAATGCACATTACGTATGTTTTTCTTGACTGAAGAGCGAAGAGTCCTTAAAGAGAAATAATAAAGTCTTACGCCACAAATAAGCCGAAACATTTGGCATCGGATAGATCTGCATTCAAACAAGAGTTCAGTCCAAAGTCAAGAAACTGAGTCACTAAGGTGGATCATGTTTCCTGGAATTGCACTCCAAGGACGAAACAAAGCCTGAGAAACTCCAGCAACATGCAGGAGGCCACTACAAGGTAAAGGTTCTCTCAAAAAGGTGCTTGTAACCTATAGCCTGTAGGTTTCTGTTATAGTGCCTTAAGCAAGCACATTTCTTCTGAATAGCTAAGTATTTTTGGGTAGCTGCCTCTGTTGTAAATTCTGCAGAATGGCTGCTTTTCCTTCAGTTATCCTCAGTCTTACACCATCATGAAAACAGTGCATCCCACAGTGACACGGGCCAGGTATGTGATTACTCCAGACAATGTGCAGCACCAGTTGCAATAATATCACGTGAACCACCAGCAAGAGCAATGAAGAATTATTTCCATTCAGTGTTGTTTCCATCCTGGACCTAGGACAGACTCTGAAGACTCCAAGAGTTTGGGAACAACATTGTAAGGTCTTGGAGAGTTCATTCACCTTTTCTCTGCTGTCTAAGTATTCTATCTCCTCTTCAAGTTTAACTTAGGCGTTCCGCTCCAATTTGGCGATTGGTACAGCAGTCTACTCTCCACCCGTCACCCTCTTGGGAAATGTAAGAAAACTCAAATACAAAATTGAAGCCCCTCAATAAAACTCAGTGAGAAAGCTGAAAGCTGAGGAAAAAATGGTTGAAAGAGGCAATTTCACCCCCGCATACACAAGATGCTGACACACAGATTCCTGCAGACAACCTGAACAGGCAACTGGGAGAAGAAACTCATACACATACTGCCTTGACTCAGCCCTGACAGACGGGGATTCAGCACGTCTAACATTTCCTCAGGAAGCGCTGAAACCTTTCACCATCCACTTTGTGTGAGAGAAACCACAAGAAATGCGGAAGAGTGGAGAAGGTGGCTCAGGGCACATTGCGATAGAGAACTAAAATGTCCTGTATGTCTCTTAATCGTCACACTGGGAGTTTAGGATACTAAACCCTTTGATTAAATCAGATTACAAATTTAGTTTATTGACCCTCAAATTTACTGATGGTGAAATTCTAAGTATTTGTCCCTTGACTTCATTCGCGTGGAGTATGTGTGTTGACACCAGGAGTGAAGATATTGAGAGAAGTACATTAGACCATGCACTGCACAGATATGGGAGTACCCGAGGACAGCCTCTTTTGAGAAGAGGATTAAGGAATATCTGAAGGTTGTACTATCACAGTGTCATCTGTGCTACTGCTGAGAGATACCCAGAGTTTGCCTCAATCTCTCTTTCCCCTCGGACTTTGCATTTTGGAAAACATGCTGTAGCTAGTGTTCTAAGGTGAGGCCTGCACACCATCTAGTGCTTGGGGCCATTATTCAGCCACTCTGGAAAGACAGGAAAACACAAGTGTTTTAATGGCCCTGCAAATGTTTCCCTCCCTATAACCATGCACCATGTAGAGAAGTGGGATTCAGTTGTTGAGGTTGTTTTGCTTTTTCCCACATTACTCTCCATAAGCATGTCTCTTCCAGAAACGTGTCCTCCCTAAGAAAGATTGAGGTCCTGATTTAGAGTTTGGTGGAGGCGGTACTTCGTCACACTGGTGACGGATATCCCATCTGCCGAAATATAAATCCCATTATATCCTATGGGATTTATATTTCAGTGGGCGGGATATCCGTCACCATTGTGACGGAGTAACCCCTCTGCCAAACTCTAAATCAAGCCCTCAATTCCTTGATAAACTGTGAATATCAGGATGTCTCATACCACAAGCTCTCACATCAGGCATAAGGTTATCCTGTGCCAGAGTACAATTAAATAACATTGGCGTATAATTCAGTGTTCTCTCCTTTAAGTTGATCATTGATGGTATCTTACCTGCTTTCTACCTAAGATCCACATTTATCGAAAGTGTTTGCATTGGTGTCACAGGCATTTGAAAGTAATCCTGAGGCGGTCAGCATGTAAACTGGATGATGCACTCAGAACAATGCATATATCTGCCTGCCATTCTTGGTCACGAGTCTTCACATAGAAAAGTCGAATTGACTAAAAGATAGTGTCCATTGGGCAAGTCATTGTGCCAGACATGGTGCTGTAAGTTTATGTGAGCTAGTAAAACCTCCATATTGTGGTGAACCTCTTAGAGATAATGTCAGCAGACTGAAACCATTGGCTTTGGTGTACTTTTTGGGCTCTAGGTCTGCTCCATTTAGAACTACAATGGACCCAATGTACAGGGTGAAAAGAGGTTATTTCTTGTTCAGCCTGAAAGTGGGAATGCATGGGCTTTCTTCCGATCCTCTTCCAACGCTTGCTCAGAAATTACAGTTTTTGAGTTAAACACAATTTCTTCCCGACAGACCATGATGAATTGCTCTGAATAAAATTGAAAAACAATTAAAAAATCATTTAAATGAGGTAATGGCAGTAGAAGGAAGCTTTAGAAAACAGAACCCCGAACAAAAAGAAGCCTCAATCCTTAAAAATCTGTAAACCATATTTTATTGAAGTGGCATTTAGAGAACACGTTATGCCCTTCACAAAGTGTCATAGCACGTTTTGGGCTGCTGTGCGAACACTATGTTTGTAAGATTTCTTGTCACATGGCTTATGTTTGATGCCATGCACGAGGACCAAGGTTGTGTTCTTTGGTTTGTAGTTGTGCCTGTGAGTGAACTTGAAGCGAAAAAGAATGAGAGCCCCAATGCCTAAGCAGTAGTTGCTGGATAGACAGTGTCTGATTGGAGTGTGGCCTATGCGGCAAGTGTTTTGACATCGTGGGTGTATGGCGGAGACTTTATACTGTGTTGCAGCAAACATGCAGCTGTGTATAAGCATTGGGGTAAGAGAGAAGTGGGGGAAAAGATACAGTTGTGCATGAAGATACCTAAATTGTTGGGGTGATCTTTACACAGAGTTTATATCCATGTTCAGTATGGGCATAGGGAGTGCCCAGAGGTGAAGGTGAGGAGCTACCTTATTTGTGCTCTAGAGCCCGCCCAGAAGTGAGGTGAGGGGAGCAACAGATGTCAGTGGGCCTTATACAACCTGCTGTAGTATATTTTCTGGGACTCCACCTAGGAGTGCCAGTAGAGTAATCCACAGGAATGGGCAATATACAATGTTCCATGGAATGTGTTCTATGAGGCTCTTACAGGAGCAACCCACAGATTTCCCACATATAACCAGCCATAATAATATGAATTGATGGTCCAACGTGAAATGAACAAAGCACAATCATTTTATGAGTAGCCATAGTACATGCCCAAGGAGTCAAATTAAGTGAAGATGGTGAAGCCCATTAAAATGGACACTGTAAAACAGCCACAAAATTCTCTTATGTGTCTATCATTGCCAAAAGACGAGCTACCATTGTACAACCAGTACGGTTTATGCCTGAGCATTCCACCCAGCTGCAGTAGAGGAATAACTTATAGGAAGTGGCATTATGTAACCAGGTTTAGTATATGCTCTGTAGAGTCTACTCAGAAGTGGCCACTAGTCAACTAACCCTAGTAATTACAACCAGTAAAGTACCTTCTCTGGATGTTTACACAGGAATGTCAGAAGAACAGTACTTAATACTGGTTATTCACCAAGCAGTGGCAGAGGAGAAGCCCTGGAATCAACAGAGACCTTCAACATATGGGCCTGTGTGGTCCACCCATCAACAGTGATACCACAACCCATTTGTATGGGTTGCCAAAGATATTGCCTAAATCATTGGTTCTGTGAAAGGGCTATATTTAGGTTACAGAAGAAGTGATGGGGGAAAGTGTTGTGGTTCAAGGCAAGGTGTGAAGGAGGTTGAAAATTACAGTGGTTCTTGGCCATGGCCCTTGTAGACTCAAAAGGGGAATACAACACAGGAAGATGCCTTTTACCACTCTGCCCCTAACCTGGATGTCGGGACAGGACACAATTTGTTGAGGGAATATCCCCTGCATTTTAAACGAACATGTTCCTCTGTCCGCAGTGTCCAAATGCAGGTGAAGTTGGCATTCTGACTTTTATTTTGGCCCTTGTGGTTTATTGATTGAATATGTGCATAGAGGGCTAGGCTTTCCCTGACAGTGTGAGGTCTAGGACTACTCTGTGAACTGGATGACATGTGCCAAACCTGCCCTAAGATTAGGCATTGGACTGCTGACCACGCCCTGGGTGTATCACATGAAGCAGTGGTGGCAGCTCACTCTGTTTTTTAATCTATGGTGTGGCCAAACCATTTTCTTGAGCCAGTGAGAGTGCAGTTTACTGACCACTAGCATTTAAAGTTCCTCTGTGATGTGAAACCCAGGACCTTGTGCTAACCTCCTTTGCAGATGTCAAATGCATGTGTGCGGAGTGAGTGTATGTCACATGTATGGTGATAAGACTGTTGTGTGAGTCCGAGTACTAGGGCTAGTGGAGTTCATTTTGGATGCCCTGGTTTTAGCATGGCGTAAGACGGCCACCAGACACCAAAAGTGTATTGGATCTTTTGTTGTAGTTGCAGGAGGTAGCACAGACACTGAAATGAGGAGAATAGAGACAGGGCTACCTATGCTAATTTCTATGCAATTATTGTAAGTTAAGGACTGCTGACTAGTTTTTTTTGCGCACTGCCATTTGGAAGATGCTAAGGTTGAGGGCAGGACAGGACTGCAGCATCTGTTGTTCAAGGCAAGGAAGCTTCGAGGCAGTGCCTGCTATCTGTATGTGTCTCATTACTGCGTAAGGAAGGCTGATGACAGGAAAACACTCACACTTCATTGTCCCCATGTTTTGGGTTCTCCTGATGGAGCCAGCACCATTGCTACCTGCCTGAGAGACAGTGATTTGCACAAAGGGTGTCTATGGAGAGCAGCCTGAAAGTGGCACTTGAAAGAGAACCAACTCAAACTGGTACTGCAGTCTGGACACTGTCTAGAAAAGGTATATAAACATGGGACCCAAACTATTCCACTGTGTTCTAGTCCAAAGTTCTTCTTAAACAAGGAAAGAGGTGCTCCATCTGCCAAACTCCCAACAAGGTGGCCTTGTCATTCGTTGCGACCTCCCCGCGGGAGTTATTACGAGTTTCCTGCCCGCAGGCCTAGTGGGAAATAGGCTACAACATAGTCTCTGGCTCGTAATGGAGCTGGTGGCAATGCTGTAGCCAGCAGGGTGCACTACCATCCTCGCTTTGTCGATGGTGCTGGGCAGGGGGGCCCCCTGCACCTGTTCTCTGCCAGCCTTTTTATGGCGGAGAACAAGATTGTAATCCGCAGAGCAGTGATTACAATCTCCGCTACCGCCAGGCCTTGGGGATCATGGATCCTGGTGGTCTGACCGCCAGGGGTTTAATGTGCCCATCAGACTACCCCAACAGCGGCGGTCTTGACCACCACCGCAAGTGTGGCGGTATGGAGACCGCCACACTCGTAATGAGGCCCTCGGTCTTGTCCTCAATAGGGCGCTCAGCTCAGCTGCATGCAGATAAGTTAGAAACACAGATTGCTGTGTGTCAAGTCTTAGCTTCGCTCAGCATCTCTACAGAT
This sequence comes from Pleurodeles waltl, assembly GCF_031143425.1. Classification (NCBI taxonomy): domain Eukaryota; kingdom Metazoa; phylum Chordata; class Amphibia; order Caudata; family Salamandridae; genus Pleurodeles; species Pleurodeles waltl. Next base: position 983,521,200 of record NC_090448.1, read on the forward strand.
CAAAAACGGACGAATCTGAATAATTTACAAATTGCAAACTAAAAATAAGAGGCATGGGGAGTATTGCCACTGCCAACAAGTGACTGATGAACTATATACACTACCTGACATCGTAGAAACAATAATCCAAGATTTAAAGAGGGAGGTCGCATCAAATACAACAAAAAATGCAGACATAGTGCAGTCCCAGTAGGTTGCAGATTTATTAGAGGGTAGCCCTTCGCAAAATAGACTGAATAGCACAGCGTTGACCAAAACTTCTGAACAAGCCTCTCCCCCTACCCCCAAGACCTCAGTAACGAAGATGCTGTGTAACAGGAATGGTGGTGAAGCCACACAACAGGGCCTAAACTTATCAAGAAAAACAGGAATCGCTAAAAAAATCTATAAAGAAAAGAAGGGCTCGCTAGGCCAATGAACTTCTCAGTGGCAAGAAGTTCTTCCAGATTTTCAGTCACACAAGAAAATTTACTGAAGGACAATGTTTAACAGAAGGTCTGAAAAACAACTGGCGGGCTTATAGCAAAACAAAGGAGCCAGAACTTCAAACAATTGGTACATAATAACAGAAACAATGGAGGCAAACGCCAAAGCAGCACAAAGATGTCAAGTACAATCTCTTAACTCCTCCACCCCTCAAGATGGTAGTAATGTCCTTATCTTCTTTAATCAGTCACCACAAAAATTCGTCATAGGTTCAATTAGTTCACACCAGTTTGCAAAACAACACAAACACAAATAACAGTACATCACCTTGGCCAATAAAATATGGAGTTAATGGAACAGCACCTTCCACCCATAAGGGTAATCACTCTGTAATTACAAGAGAAGATGAGGAAGTATTGACACCACTAATACCGTGAAGGCCCATAAGATGACTAAGGAAACAACCGTAAATGCCAGTGAACACGCAGCAGCATATGAAAACACACCGAATATGCATAGGCCGGTCCCCATCATAATAACTCAAATTGAGGCAGAATCAGACTCAGGTACATTGAGCGGAGCAAATGTTGTGGCAGAAGCTCCAACAGCTAGGACTCACAGTCCATCAATTCATAGTGACAAGAGCGGTGCACTGGACTTGAATCCCAATTAATGCCCTCAGGAAATCAGTGTGAGATTGTGGTCAGAGTATTGCTCTCAAGGATGGGAGGATGATCTTAACAGAGTGAACATTATCAAACTTTGCCATGCCTTCCCAGGCTTGCGTTCCATCTGCCCAATAGATTTATTAGTGGAACAATCATCTCTAAATTGAAAAAAAAACATTAGCAGTTAGCTGACTGGGGAATCAAAATAGACCTACCCCTCAAAATACCCCACAATTTCAGCCCAATTGCAGCAGAGCAGGGACAGCTCCTCCGCAATGGCAGAGGAGTGTCACCCCCTGGCTAAGAGCCAGCAGCAGAAAAATAAAACAATACTTCAATATTGTTTCATTTTTCTGCTGCAGACTCAGGCAGCAGTGCAGGGAGGGGGATGAAGAATGGAGTCTTAGGCCGGCCAAACACACATGCACATTTAGGTTTCTACAGCCCGGCTGTGTACACAGCCAGGCTGGGGAAACTGTACATGCCCCTTGGTTGTGTCTGAGCCGCTCAGACCAATCCTGGCGCTACTTTCATGGTAGGTTTAGCATGAAAGCAGTTTTGGCATTGCTGGGGAGCCTGTTCTGGTGTCCCAATGAATGCTGGGACACCAGAACAGGGAAGGAGCGACGAGTGAGGCAGTAGGAGACGGTGGAGGGAATGGTAAGTCTTTTTTTAAAATTTTATTATTTGTTCCCCGTCGTCCCCTTACCCCTCCTCTTAATTTTTAAAAAAATATATTTTTTTTAAGCAATTGCTCAACAAATACAAAAGATAAACAGAACAGCAAATTAGCAGCCGAAATTGTAGTACATATCATCTGAGGTGGGATACAGCGAAAGTGGTGCAGTGCACACAGACAAGTAAGTACAGTGTTTATTATTGATGCATATCATTGTTTGTGGTCCCACGCTCATGGCGAGAGCAACAGCGTTTCCTGTCTAGTTAGCAAATAATTTGTAAAGATGGTCCACACGTTCATGGGGGGGAATGCCAAGGGCAGTTTCTACTCTTAATCTTTTAGAACGTTCTTGCAACAAGTCACTTCTTGCAGCCATTTTGCTTGTGTGGGGTATGCTTTCCCCAATGCATGGCCACTTGATGTTCAGCCAGTAATAGTGCTATTGCTGTGAATCAACGCGCTGCAGGCTGCAATGATTGCACCATGCCCAGCAGGCATATCTGAATCGTGCACAGCATTGGTTCTTCAATTATGTCACACAGTGTACCCACCACTTCTGTCCAGAAATCCCTTATTTTGGGGGCACTCCCATGCCAGATGTATAAATCCTGCCCCGGTCGCCCCAAATCAAACACATCGTGTGTCTGTCTGTACCCCATATTGCTGCATTTTAAGAGGTGTGTAATACATCTGGTGCAAGTATCTATAGTGTATAATGCGAAGGTTGCAATTAGATGTTAGACAGCTGGTTATTAAGCAGCAGTATTTCCAGTCCTCTTGTGTTAGAGGAGCTGGGAGGACGGTATTCCAGCATGCTAAAGCCTTGTCAGTCAGTGAAGGGGCGTCTTCCAGTGCGGTTTCGTATGGTTTGGTGACTAGTTGCCTCCTATCCTTGTTTGTGAGTAGGATCTGTAATGCTCTCAGTGTTGGGGGCTCTGCCGGGAACGTCAGATATAGAGCCTTTATGGCATGTGTGAGACAGTGGTAGTAAAATTTGAAAAGTGTCGTGGCATTTTGTATATGTTGTAAGTCTGCCAGACCCACAAAGGTTCTACCCGAATAAGGATCCCATGGTGGCTATACCTACTGTTTTAATCAAAATCTGCGCTCCTGGTTCATCTGTAACTGACAGTTCCGGGTGGTTCTCTAGAGGCATTGCGGGAGCGTATAGGGGCAGTCGTCCCACCCGTGCTCCCAGCGTGTGCCAGGCCGCAACTGTGCAGTCCACTGTGCTGATCTCCATGCGAGAAGGGTCTCTGTGTGTTTGAGGCAGTACATGGCGCAGTAGCATGGGGTGTATTTCCTCCGTGTCTACAGCTAGGTGCAGTATGTATTCGGATGAGCCATACCAGTAGTGAGCGTGTTGTGCTTGAGTGCATAGATAGTATAAGTGTAGATCTGGCGTGTGAAGTTGCCTTTTTCATGTGATAGTGTCAGGATTTCCCATTTCAGCCTTGGTTGCTGCCCTACTCATATTAACTTGATTAGTTGCGCTATAAGGAGCTTGAAGAACCTGCCAGTCAGGGTGATAGGGATTTTGTTGAATAGGTATAAAAAGCGAGGTAGCACCACCATTTTTATAACCGCCACTCTGTCTGCAAAGGACAGTGGCATCACCGACTAGCGCCCCACCAGGTCTTCTAGTTTTGATAGAGCATTGTCGTAATTAGGCTGCCACACCACGTTAGGGTCTTTATGTATCCATATGCCTAAATATTTTACAGCATCTGTGCATTTTTTAAGTGGGTATTCTAGGAGTACTGGTTTTGTCTGAGTCGTCAGTGACAAGATCAATGATTTCTCCCAGTTGATATTGAGCCCAGAGTAGCGTTCGAATCATATGTATTCCCGGAGTATAGGTGTCAGTCGAGTTGATGGGTTTCTCACATATATTACCGTATCATCAGCGTAGAGCGACAGCCCGATTGGACGCTGCCTAAATCGAAACGCTGCTTCTGAATGTCTCTGCCGTATAATGCAGGCCAGTGGCTCCACCGCAAGAGCGAACAGTAGCTGAGACAATGGGCATCCCTGCCTTGTCCTGCGGTGTATTGACACTGAACTTGACGTCTGACCATTTATTTGGATTTGTGCCGTTGGACTGCTATACAGGGAGTGCAGAATTATTAGGCAAGTTGTATTTTTGAGGATTAATTTTATTATTGAACAACAAACATGTTCTCAATGAACCCAAAAAACTCATTAATATCAAAGCTGAATATTTTTGGAAGTAGTTTTTAGTTTGTTTTTAGTTTTAGCTATGTTAGGGGGATATCTGTGTGTGCAGGTGACTATTACTGTGCATAATTATTAGGCAACTTAACAAAAAAAAATATATACCCATTTCAATTATTTATTATTACCAGTGAAACCAATATAACATCTCAACATTCACAAATATACATTTCTGACATTCAAAAACAAAACAAAAACAAATCAGTGACCAATATAGCCACCTTTCTTTGCAAGGACACTCAAAAGCCTGCCATCCATGAATTCTGTCAGTGTTTTGATCTGTTCACCATCAACATTGCGTGCAGCAGCAACCACAGCCTCCCAGACACTGTTCAGAGAGGTGTACTGTTTTCCCTCCTTGTAAATCTCACATTTGATGATGGACCACAGGTTCTCAATGGGGTTCAGATCAGGTGAACAAGGAGGCCATGTCATTAGATTTCCTTCTTTTATACCCTTTCTTGCCAGCCACGCTGTGGAGTACTTGGACGCGTGTGATGGAGCATTGTCCTGCATGAAAATCATGTTTTTCTTGAAGGATGCAGACTTCTTCCTGTACCACTGCTTGAAGAAGGTGTCTTCCAGGAACTGGCAGTAGGACTGGGAGTTGAGCTTGACTCCATCCTCAACCCGAAAAGGCCCCACAAGCTCATCTTTGATGATACCAGCCCAAACCAGTACTCCACCTCCACCTTGCTGGCGTCTGAGTCGGACTGGAGCTCTCTGCCCTTTACCAATCCAGCCACGGGCCCATCCATCTGGCCCATCAAGACTCACTCTCATTTCATCAGTCCATAAAACCTTAGAAAAATCAGTCTTGAGATATTTCTTGGCCCAGTCTTGACGTTTCAGCTTGTGTGTCTTGTTCAGTGGTGGTCGTCTTTCAGCCTTTCTTACCTTGGCCATGTCTCTGAGTATTGCACACCTTGTGCTTTTGGGCACTCCAGTGATGTTGCAGCTCTGAAATATATGGCCAAACTGGTGGCAAGTGGCATCGTGGCAGCTGCACGCTTGACTTTTCTCAGTTCATGGGCAGTTATTTTGCGCCTTGGTTTTTCCACACGCTTCTTGCGACCCTGTTGACTATTTTGAATGAAACGCTTGATTGTTCGATGATCACGCTTCAGAAGCTTTGCAATTTTAAGAGTGCTGCATCCCTCTTCAAGATCTCTCACTATTTTTGACTTTTCTGAGCCTGTCAAGTCCTTCTTTTGACCCATTTTGCCAAAGGAAAGGAAGTTGCCTAATAATTATGCACACCTGATATAGGGTGTTGATGTCATTAGACCGCACCCCTTCTCATTACAGAGATGCACATCACCTAATATGCTTAATTGGTAGTAGGCTTTCGAGCCTATACAGCTTGGAGTAAGACAACATGCATAAAGAGGATGATGTGGTCAAAATACTCATTTGCCTAATAATTCTGCACTCCCTGTATAGTAGTTGGATCCTACAGAGATACGTGCCGGGCAGGCCTATCAGCTCCAAAATCATGAACATGTAAGGCCATTCTATAGAGTCGAAGGCTTTGGGGGCATCTTATAGTACCGCGGCTGCCTCTGGTTGGGTACTCCAGGTGATGCAGTAGTGCAAAGACTGTAAGCAAGTTGTGGGTAGTAGAGCAATTCGGAAGGAAGTCTGATTGGTCAGGGAGGACCAGATTGGGCAAAAGGGGCTGCAAGCGGTTTGCTAATATTTTTGCTAATATTTTTACGCCATTGTTTATTAGGGACAGGGGCCAGTATGATCCGCACTTGTCCGGTTCCTTGTCCTTTTTAAGAGCCTCTCTCAAGGATGCAGGGACTTCCCCCTTTGAGTAGGCTTCATCATACATGTTATAAAGATGGGGGATTACTTGCGTAGCATATGCCTTGTAGAATTCCCCAGTCAGTCCGACAGGGCCCGAAGCTTTCCCATTTGGTAATGTCTATATCGCATCACGTAGCTCATCTATGTCTATAGGCCTCAAGAGATACTCACGCTGAGCATTCGACAGCCAGGGCTATGTCTTTCAGGTACTCCGCTATATTGGACTTATTTGCACCTTTAGAAGAGGCATATAGTGACTCGTAATAGGTTGTGAAGACCTTCAAAATCCCTTCTGCAGTCCAGTGTTCCCGACCTGTCTCGTCTTTTATTTTGATTACTTGCTGCCTACTTCTGGGTGGTCGTAATTTAGCTGCCAATGAGCGCCCTGGGCGCCCCCCTTCACCATATGCTCTAGCCTCGTAACGTTATGACATATATCGTATCTCACGATCAGCAGTGTCCTGATATTCACTAATGTGATCTCGGATATGTGCTAATTTTATGATCTCTCCTGTGTGTTCATATTCCTGTTCTAGCCACTGAATAGCAGCCTCCGTCCTATCAAGCTGAGTGCGGATATCCCTGAGTATCCCCGCTTTTGTTCCAATGCAGACCCCGTGGATTGTGACTTTAAAGGCCTCCCAGAGGATGCCTGCACTTGTCACTGAGCCTTTGTTGGTATCAAAATACTCTCTTATGGCTTATAGTGTCTTTATAGACCTGGTCTAATAACGCTGTGTTTGGAATATGTCATATGAATAGTCAAGGGATCATCACTGGAACAACAACTTCCAGTCTCACTCATTTGTGGTCGGACAACGTGTTTGCTAAATGCTGCACCTCTGTTACCCATAGGCTTGCCTCTTCCGACATCAGCCAGTAGTCAAGTTGGGCCCAAGTCGCATGCATCGTGGACGTACATGTACCCTCCCGCGCCTCACCATTGTGCAGTCCCCAGATGTCTACCATATCGAAGCCTTCCATGGCATCTTTGAGTATTTTTGCAGAGCGGTGGTCATGACTCGCCACCCCCGTTGACCTGTCATAACCTGTGTCTAATGTTGTGTTTAAGTCTCCTCCCCAAAGGATCACCGTGGGCGGCATAGTGCGCAATGTGTTCCATAGAGAGGTATAAAATGCTGGATCATCAATGTTCGGGCCACACTCCCTTGATATTTGTGACAGCCGCTGCCGCAGAAAAGAGCTCTTCAACATGCCATAAAGCCCCATCTGACATCAGTTGTCCCGTAATTACCTCAATACTATATGAGGCTAGGGGTGTAGAAGGGAATATTAGAACAGACCCTAGGTTAAAAGTAACTACTTGGGCCAAAGATAGTATAGGAACATGTACTATAATCTTAACGACTGCCCCAGAAACATTCAGCATGGGTTCAATCCACCCTAACTGGAATGGCACAAAACAAAGGAACTGCATGTATCTGTGCTCTTAAAACATTAGGGTCATACATAAAATAAAAAATAACCTAGATGTACTGAAGTTGTTAAAGATGTCATATGCCTTCAAGAAACATGGTCAACAGGCTCTTCCCTAATAGCAGATTACACAGAGTTCTCCAGTTCTGCCACACCATCATAGTGAGGAAGCCATCCCCAGTAGCGGTCACAATATATATCCATAACTCCAGAACATGGGAATGAGCAAAGCTTCCAAAAGAAAGTGCTGAGGTCATAATGGTCCTGGTAAGTCGGGGAAAGTGAAAAGTAAATAAAAGTCAGACCCCTAATAATATTTAATATTTACATCAATCCAAATCCACTGAAAAAAGAGGAAACTACGGAAGCTTTATTAGTGTCAATCCAACTGACAATGGCAGTCCATTCGGATGCCATGTGCATTCTCACAGATGAATTAAATGCAAACCGTTTTCATCTGGATACAGAGAGCTCCATGCATCAACTAGAATATGCCCACTGGAAAGTGCAGTCACCTCAGTCAGATAAAGGATAAGGAAGTGGGAATTCTGTCCAAAAACCTAAAATAAATTGGAACTACTTTATTTAAATGGACTTCTTTGATCAAATTAACCTGCAGAGTCCACACATCTCACCATACTGATGGGCCACCTTGGATTATACCTGGGTCACCAGTATAGATTTTCAAGCAGTTAGGGATTTATCCATTACCCCATGTTTTGGAAAGTGGCCATTCCTATCAAAAGGTTGTTATTAATTTCAATTGTAGATTTTATGATGTGCCAGTCCCAATAGACTTTCAGTCAAATATTGAATCCTCGCGAAGAATTAAATCAAATGGGGGGACATTCAGCCATATCGCCGCCCTTTGTAATGGCAAGTGTTTATTGGCGGTCTTACCCAATTGTCTCCAAGGATCTCTGTCATTCAGTGTTTGAACTGCTGACAGGGTCCACCCGACTTACATGTATCTAACCCAACACAAACCAGGATATTAAACTCCTGAAAAGTCAGCTTAACAAACTAATGAGGCAGAGGAAGCACCACCCGGATGACTGTTCTTTATTGGAAGCATAAGAATTAGAGTAAATTATTAGAAAGGCTCTGTCCCTTAAAAAGAAGTATGAAGAGAGTCAATTCCTAGTGCTTCACGAGGCTAGAAAACAAAATAATTCCATCAAATTATGGAACTATATCAGCCAGTGTTTTTCACAATATAAACCAGCATAGCAACTAATATTGTACCATTAGTCTAGTCAGCCTATATAACTAGGTTATAGGTGGATAATTCTGTGCCATTAGAATCTTGAAAATCCATCAAAGGATTTACAATTGGTGGTATTGATTTCTGACCAAAATCTAATAACTAGAGCTGATGTTGAAGTTAGCATCACATCCTCTTCACTGAACAGTGCCCCAGGGCCCAATGGCATTCCTGTGGCCATTATTACATTACATGAGATACAATGGTCAAGCAAATTAGCCCCTGTATAGTCACAACGTAGTCACAAGTTTTGTCCCTGAGAGCTGGCGGGCTCACTTTTGGCACCTGTCCAGAAAAAGGGATCCCATAAAAATCTGGGTATTTACTGGCTAATCACACTCCTAGATGTCAATGGGGAATACTGTCCAAACCACCTACTCAGAGGCCTGGAGCATTGGGTGGCTGAAAAAACCTCACATCTCGCATTTCCAAAACAGATTTGAGAAAGTATGCAAAATATATGACAACCTGCTGGCGCAAGAAATCCTGGTGAATCAATCGATGAAAGACAAAGGAAGAAAACTGCATGCCGCATTTATAGACTTTACAACCACATAGGACAATGTGAATCGAGGTGCATCGTGGGCTAAACTAGTGAAATGGAAAATGCCACCTTTTTTAAAATGTTTATTTTATTGATCAGGCAGAGGAAGTTAATTGTAACACAATTGCCAGGATTGAAACTCGTAAATATTAGCATAATAGAGCACCAAAACATTCGTACAAGGAATCCAGAAGCAGTAAAAATAAGCTAAGTGACAAAAAGCTAAAAACCATTTCATACAGAGGGGGAAATTTCTCTTGTGCACTAACAAAACACATTCCTCTTATTTAACCCGAACACAGTCCGATGCCCTAAATCGTAATGCTACAGTTAGTCTGATAAATTGCCCTAATCTCCCTGAATTTTTAAGGGCCCCAATTATTTGAGCATCGAGCTTTTCATATTGCTTACCGTGAATAATTTTATTTTACCCATCTATGAATCAAAGCTGGAAACCTCAGAGGACTTCTACCTTTGTAAAATTAAAGATTTAGCTATCAAGGTGGCGATATAGATAAACGCTCGCTGCCTTAGGGTAACTTCGCTGCAGAGAATAGACATGCCAGATTGTGCCCGAGGGGGTCTCCGATCATGCAAATCTGTAATTTATCGCTAACTGACGAAAATATTTTCATCCAAAAATGATGAAGGGTAGGACAAGTAAAGCATATATGGAGCGAGTCCCCTTAGTCCTGTCCACATCTAAAACATGCGGCTGATTTGGTGGAATACATTTTCTGGAACAGTAAGAAGTGTAGTACAACATCAACTTGGAATAAAAAGCCATTCTCTTGTAGTTAGCACCCTAAAGGACTTTGTGCGAAATTTGATTTTACCATACTCAGGCGTGCTGGTCTATATTACATCCAGTGAAGGTGTCAATCTTGGTCCGTGCTGCGGGGACAGCTGATATACGCTGTGGCTGATACAGCAGGCATTACCAGTTTCCAATTGCACTTACATTGATCACTGATACTTTCCGCAAGTGGACTGGTTATCTGCTAGTTGTTCAGCATGTAATGATTGATTTGCAAATAAGAGAATGCTAGTTCGAGAGGGATAGTGGGATTACTGACAATCAGTTGTTCCCAGGATTTTACTGCCTTGGTCAGCATGAAGTCACTAAGGCCATCATTACGACCTTGGCGGGCGGCTGAAGCCGCGTTGCCAAGATCGGACCGCCGGGCGGCCGCCAATGCAGCCGCACTCCCGCCACGGCCATTAGGAGATCCCTGCTGGGCCGGCGGGCAGAAACCTAGTTTCTGCCTGGCGGCCCAGCAGGGATCTCGGCCGCAACACAGCGGTGTTGCGGCCGTGCGACGGGTGCAGTTGCACCCATCGCACTTTTCACTGTCTGCATAGCAGACAGTGAAAAGCTGCACGGGGCCCCCAGGGGCCCCGCAACTCCCCGTACCGCCAGCCTTTTCCTGGCGGTTCAAACCGCCAGGAAAAGGCTGGCGGTAGGGGGACTCGTAATCCCCTGGGCAGCGCTGCTAGCAGCGCTGCCCTGGCGGATTAAATCCACCGGGACCAATGTGGCGGTAAACCGCCAGTCCCGGCGGTGCGACCGCGGCACCATGGGAAGCACCGCCAGCCTGTTGGCGGTGCTTCTGTCAGAATAGCCCTGGTGGTCTTGGACCGCCAGGGTTGTAATGACCCCCTAAGTCTAAGAAAACCCACCTCTTCCCTGCCCCTAATGACTGCGCTCTCTAAGTGAACTCCTATACCCAGATATCAAATAGTGGGAGTGGTGGAGTAGAGTGGCCTCATTTCAACTGGTAGAACTGAGGGGTGCTATTGAACAATATTGGGGCTTCAGCCCATTTAGCAGTTTGGCCCAGTTATGAGTTTGGGGGAAAGGAACACCATCTGCCAAACTTCTGACCGGGTGGTTGCCACCGTGCTGGCTACCTCCCCGTCGGCCCCATTAAGACTTTCCCACTGGGCTGACCGGCGGAAACCAAGGTTTTTGCCGGTCAGCCCAGTGGGGCACCAAGCAGCATCGTAAAGCACACTGTCTGCACAGCACAGATGGACATGGGCAGTGCAGGGGCCCCTCTGCACCTGTTCACCGCCAGCCTTTTCATGGTGGTTTCACTGCCATGAAATGGCTGGTGGAGAACAAGGTTGTAAACAGCAGGGCGGCGATGAGTTCAGCGCCACCCTGGCTTATTCCAACCTGAACCGGCATCAGCCTGTTGGGATCTCTGATCCTGGTGGGGATTGCTGTAGGTTGGCGAGGATGCCCACCAACCTTGTAGTATGGCAATCAGACTGCCACAACCACAGCGGTCCGACAGTCACTGCAAGTGTGAAGGTAGGAGGACCGCCACACTCGTAATTAGGCCCTTAGCATGGCTTATTTTGTAGCCCTCGATCTTTGTAAATGACTGAATTTTGGCAAATGCATTAAGGATATTTTCCTCCTGTGCGGCGAGGTAGAGGATTATATAATCTGCAAACAGCTTAATTTTAGGCGCTTCTGGAAGGGGAACCCTAATCCATGGATTTTGCCTTACTGCGACAGCCAAAAGTTCTATGAAGAGAGCAAAGAGAACCAGGAACATAGGGTACCCTTTCATTGTACGTCTTCTGATGAAAACGCGCCCTACAGTTTGCGAGTTAATTACAATTGATGCCTCTGCATTTTTGTGTCCGTTTTTCAATAATTGGACCAGTTTAGAGGGAAATCCAAAGTGAAGCATTAGAGCAAACAGAACCTCCCACTACACAAGATCGAAAGCCTTTTTGGGGTCAAGCATAATGATGGCTGCTTTTAGTTTATTATTTGAGTAGAATTCAGTTGCCTGCAGCAAGAAAGTAGTTTTTGCTCAGATTAATCATTCAGGTAAGAGCCCGCTTTGATTGTGATGGATCACGGTCTGAGCTAAGGGGGAGAATCTGGCCGCCAGAATCTTTGTGAGCAGCTTGTACTCGTTATTTAATAAGCTGATAGGGCAATATTGGCCAGGTTTCTCTGATGGTTTGTCCTTTTTAAGAAAATTTATAATAAACACAACTTCAGTGAAGGAGCTCGGGGCCAGATGTAGGAAACGATTTGCGACTCGCAAACGGCAAAAATTGCCGTTTGCGAGTCGCAAATGTGAGTTTCCTATGCAGAAATGCATTTTGCGAGTCGGGACCGACTCGCAAAATGCATTTCCGACTCGCAAATAGGAAGGGGTGTTCCCTTCCTATTTGCGACTCGCAGTGGGATGCAATTCCATTTGCGACCGGGTACGCGGTCGCAAATGGAGTTGCAGTTACCATCCACTTGAAGTGGATGGTAATCCACTCGCAAATTGGAAGGGGTCCCCATGGGACCCCTTCCACGTTGTGAATGGACCCAAAAATATTTTTTCAGGGCAGGGAGTGGTCCAAGGGACCACTCCATGCCCTGAAAAAATACCGAAACTAAAGGTTTCGGTTTTTTTTTTTAAGTGCAGCTCGTCTTCCTTTAAGGAAAACGGGCTACACTTCAAAAAAAAAAAACTGCTTTATTTAAAGCAGTCACGAACACGGAGGTCTGCTGACTACAGCAGGCCTCCATGTTTGCGAGTGCCTTGACTCGCTATGGGGCCGCAATTTGCGACCCACCTCATGAATATTCATGAGGTGGGTCATTGCGACCCCATAGCAAGTCGCAGTCGGTGTCTGAGACACCGTACTGCATTCCAAATTGCGAGTTGCAATTTGCGAGTCGCTGGGACTCGCAAATTGCAAGTCGCAATTTGGAAGTTTGCTACATCTGGCCCCCGGTACCTTGGCATCCTTCCAAAATTTAATTGAACAGAGTAACTAAACATTTTGATATCAATGCCTGAAATAGCTTAGAAAATTTGTCTGGCAAGCCATCACCCCGAAACACTTTAGCATTGGGTACTAATTTAATTGCATCTTTCACCTTGGCCAGTTTAATGGGAGCTATGGCTGTGGCTTGGAGATCCTTATCTAGCATAGATAGCCTGATTGGATATAAACATATCTCGATCTGTACAGATGAAGTGCTATTAGTGGAGACATAAAGCCCTGTATAATTATCAAGAAATATTATTGCCAATTTAGTTCGGTTGAGCGACTAATTGGTTCTTTGCCTCATCGAAAATTGTTTTAATGGTCTGACAGGTCTGTTTTTAATTCACAGACCATGCCAAGAACCGCCTGCGTGCTCACTTTGCGCATAACACTGTATGTATTCTGGTTGACTAATCCCTGGACTTATAGTAATCTTCAAAATTTTGGCTTGCTTGTGCGACCTTGCCTCTTGAGGCCACAGTGTGAAGAATAGATTGTATGCGTGGGCCCGGGTCCAATTTGCGTTGTAAGGTAAATGCCTCTTCACTTCTCAATTTGTTGACTTGGGCTTTAAAAGAAATCACCTCACCCCGAACAAAGGCTTTAGAGGCCCTGCATACTGCAGAGGTGGAGGCTGTCCCTATATTTGTGAGGAAAAATTTGTCTATGGCTACAAGCATGGTCTTAACCCAGCCTTCCTCTGTTAGCAATGACTTATCGAGCATCAAGTGATTGTTCAATGACACTTCTAAAAAGGGGACAGTGTTCAGAAAAGAGATTCAATAATATACCTGATCTGTTTCAGTCCCATTTATGCGATACAAGGAAGAAATCAATTCTTGACACAGAGTTAAAACGTTTGGACAAACAAGTTTATTCTCTCCCTTGGGTGTTATCGATCCAGCGGGGGTCAACTAAAGTAAAATCGCTGCTCAGTTTTGTTCAAAAGCGTGCTGACTTTGGCTTAGTGTGCTGTTTATTACCAGGGGAGCAATGTATTCTAGTATCCTGTATAATACTGACATCTCCCCCTATTATTAAAAAGCCGTTCAATGGGAGTATAATATTATAAACTTCCTTGAGGGAGGAAACATTATCCTCAATTGGGCCATAAAAACTGATGAGGTGGATAAGCTGTTTATGGACCACCAGGCTGGCTAAAATCCACCTGAGATCAAAATTGCCTGCCCCCTGATTTCTGCGCTGGCTGATGTAAAATGTGTGTGAAATATGGTTTGGAATTTTTGTTTGCTTGGCTGAAGCCTTTAGGTGGGTCTCCTAGAGAAATTTGATCTGGGGTTTGGAAGTCTTCTGCCATACCAAAATGGACCTAAACCTGGCTTGGTTACTGATACCAAGCACAAACTAGATCCCACAACCCAAAATATTCAATCAAAACTGGCGAGGTACAATATAAACTCGACAGCGCCAAAAATAGATCTTGTAGATCCAACATGCGGTGTGTTGGGATTCCTGAGGGTCATGAAAACGGATGGATAGTAATTAAGACACTTACGGATCTCATCAATAAGCATGTGTGCCCAGAGGTTGCAGCTAAGAACCTGGATCTTACCATCTCACTGGCACACCACGTCCCTACATTTCAGCCCACTAATTCCAAATACCCACAAACTATTCTGGTCAATTTCAGAGACTTCCACATAAAAGAATAAATCTTGTCCAATGCTATTAGAGACAAAGCGTACTATACTCCAGAAAATTACTCCTTCAACATGTTCTCCAATATGTCATTGTCCACTGCTCGGCGGTGCAGGGAGTTCATAGGCTTGATCGACAACTTTAAGAACCAAGGGGTGCTGCAGGGATTGTCCAGCAATCCAAAATAAAGGTTTTGTATAAGGGACAATCGCACATTTTTCATACAGTGGAAGAGGCCTAGGACTTTCTGTACTTAATTCAAAAGCCCGAGTTGGGAGGAGGGTGGAGTGAGAGTAGGTAATCCATGAAGTAGTGCCTTCAAAGCTACTGTAGCAGCAAATTATATTCTCTGGCTTGGTTCTGACTTAGTTTACAATATATGTTGTTCGATCCATCAAGCCCCATAAGACTACGTAGTAGATTGGGATGTCCCTAATCATTCCCATTGCGGCCTCTCAAGTGCCATGTTAGGGCACTCATCTAGGGAAAGGGGGATGGGGCAGGGGAGGAGGAGGCAAGGGCATTTTGGGGTGGATGGGCAGTCACCTCCGAGGGACCACAGGACCCGGGGGTGGGAATTCTAGGGACTGAGGGAGTGGAATGAGGGATAGGTCACTTTTGATCAGAAAAGTTAGGAAGAGAAGTATGGATGTCTTTTAAATGTAGAGCTAATAGTGAAATGCCTCAGCAAACTATCAATAGTCAGAGTGGTTGTGAGCTTGGTAGAAATGGATTCAAGCCTTTATGTTCCATATCAGTAGGGTTTAGTGATCTAGTAGGGTCAGGGTTTGAAATGAGTTAGGAAGCAGCCATCCAAGTTGGTATGAGCTCTTCAATTATAAGTTCCAGGTGATTCAGAGTAGTATCCTGTAGTACCAATGGGAAATCCCACCCTTGTTGTTATGAGCAATAATAAGTTCAGATTCCGACATTTGTGTAATAATAAAATTGACTTCCAAACAGTATACATCAGAAAAAATTATAATGAATAAAGGCCTAAAACAGGGATGTATATTAGCCACCTCTTATTTAACCTATATATTGCTTTTACATCCTCTAGAGTGTAACCTGTGAAGCTGGCTGGGAAGAGTATAACATTTCTTGAATATGCAGAGGACACTGTTATAGTAGATCAGACTGCAGTAGGGTTACAGTGCTCACTGGATGATTTAGCTTGGTATTTTGCCAAGAATACTATTAACATTAATGCCAACATAATTAAGGGCCTCATTGCAACATTGGCGGTCCGAGAAACGTTAATGTCGCAGAGGCAGTTGGGCCGCTGCACACCAGGCTGTCTGACCGACACATTAGAACCCTAGCGTCGGACCACCGTCCCCGCCAAGAACATGGTTCCCAGTGGGTTGACGGCAGTCAGAGTCGTGGTCAGCCACAGCTACGATGATCACGAGTCCAGTTTCCGCCAGCCTTTTCATGGCGGGGACTCCATCATGAAAACACTGGTGGAAACCCAGTGCTGGGGGTCACTGGAGGGACCCTGAACCCGTGGGATTAGTTGCAGACAGTGCGCATTCCAAGGGTGCTGGGGGCGCCCTTTGTGCGATGACATTGGCTTTGGCTCCATGAGGAAGCGAGGCCAATGCCGCCGCACGGTTTCCACTGGGCTGACCGTCAGAAACCTCTCATATCATAGGTTTCTGCCAGTCAGCCCAGTAGAAACCTCGTAATGGGCCCCGAGTGGGGACAGGGAGACCCCCAGTTACTCAGCGGTTTCCTCTCCACTGGGCTGGTGGGCCACTGGTCGGCCTGCCAGCCTCATAATGAGGCCATAAGATAATTTTGGTTGGTCAGAAGCTCCATAGACCAGGACAGTGGTGAACAAATAATAGAACAATTGAAAGACTGGTATCCTTTAAATACCTTGGTTTGTGGTTTGATTAAAAGGACTGCTCTGCACTGCAGAAATTGGAAACTCAAAATATTACTTTGTGATTGAATATATCCTTCATGAGAACTGCTAAACAGCTAAAGGCGGCTGATCCTGGCAAATTATGCTAGGTTATTGACTGCAAATTAACTCAAACCTTGCTATATGGAATGGTGACATGCAGGCATACCATTGCAAAGAGGCTTGATAATATCCAGTGCAGCGCATGCTGCTACATATTTCACGGACCTCATGCAACCTCCCAAGCTCAAATGCCAACTGATCCACCAAACCAGATTCCTTTCATATTGTTTTAAACTGAAAGGGATGCATTCAGATACTATAAAAAGCACCTTATGGACCTGAATAACGAATAGATCTTTCCCTTGGAAATCATATTTGGAGGACTCATTACGGACACTAAAAGTGGAAGACTTTCGGAACAGTATCCTGTCCAGTAAGCTGTTAAGCAAACTTTTGAATTAACAAGGAAACCTGTTATCTGATATTCAGGATAGGAAATAACTCGGCAATAAGTTGCACTGTAATCTTGCTCTTTCCCTTGCACTTTTTTGACTACACCAATATTACACACTATTTTAAACAGCCTATGTCATTGGGACTAAAAAGGCAGCTGATGAACTGTAGATTTGGCCTAATTCCTCAAAGGGCCTATTGGTATGGTAGATGAAAGTCGGGCCCAGTGACCTTCTTGGCTATATGCGGCAGAATGAGATTCATGATGCCACATTGTGTGTATCTGCCCAACCTCCTGGTGCCAGGAATATTTGGACTGAAGCCCATATTTAGGGCCTGATTACCAGTCTGGCGGTCACAAGACCACCAGACTCGTAGTGGAGGCTGGACTGCGCAACTGTGGTGGTCCGACAGCCACATAATAAGTTTGGCAAGTGGACCCACCAACAGACTGCCATCTCTGCCAGGATCCAAGATCCTGATGGGCTGACGGCGGTCCTGGTTGTAATCAGCCAGGGCAATGCTGAGCTCAGCGTTGCCCTGCTGATTACAACATTGTTCTCTGGCAGCCTTTTCATGGCGGGTTCCCCTCCATAAAAAGGCTGCCAGAGAACAAGAGCTAGGTGCCACAGGGGGCCTATGCCATGTACAGTGCAGGGGCCCCCTGCCCAGTACCCCCGGAATGCACAATGACAAGGCAAGAAACCAAAGGGAATGCAAAAGTCTTGAAAATGGGATGGGCCGGAATTTTAATACAGGCTTTTGAAGTCAACAATAGAAATGTTTAAGCAATCTGTGGCACTCACACAGGTTATTTTTGCAGATCACAAATGCAAATACTTTAGGTGATACTTCAAAAGGTTACTTCTGACCACTCCTACCTTGGATCTATACAGTGGTCAGAGCTCTGAGATCATGTCCATGCCAGTTGCTCTTCCGGAAATTTGTACTTGTTGTACTGGTGATCTTCTCTGAGTCCCTGTCAAAGACAGAGAGGTAGACTGTCCTGAAGGGACCACAGTACATCTGACCAGCCCAAGAGCAACTGTAGGCCGTGGCAGTGACCTAGTAAACAAGGAGAAAAGGATAATGGGCAAGGAAACAATGTTAACAGGTCACAAAATAAAAATAATGCAGACATGAGGGGCAGCAACATTTACATTTTAACACAGTGAGCATATGCATTTGAATTCAATTAGGCAACAAGTCTATACTACAGAACTACCCGATCTGTCTGCACCTCCTACTTATTTCACATAAGTAAATATTTTGGGTGGGCATTTGAGAAGCATACTATTCAATGATAGCACTTTGTGCCCCAGTGGTCTGCGGTCACATTCCTGCCAGTTATCCTACAGGAAACAGATGCAAGAGAACCAATTAATATGAACAACAGTGACAGGAATCTTTTCACACCTCCTGAAGACGCGTTATCCATATATTACTGGTTAAATCCCAAGCTGTGATGCCTCTTGAGTGTAAGGGGCAGTGGCAGGTGTGGAGGAGGTCCTATTAAGGCAGAGGCATGAAGATACTGAATGAAGTGTTGAACCATTACAGTGGAGTGGGGCTAGTCCAGCCTTCTGTAGCCAAGGTGAAATCGCTCTCTTTGTCTCAAAAAAGCATAGACAACATTAAAGCTGGGCCCATGCAAACCTCCGGCATGGGCAAATGTATATGATGGAGACAAAGGGCCTTATTACGAGTCTGGCAGTCTTGCGACTGCCAAACTCACAGTGGCAGTCGGACCGCCGCACTCCTGGCTGTCCGACTGCCAGATTACAACCCTGATGGTCAGACCGCCAGGGGACCAAAGCCCCGGCTGGGATCATGGATCCCGATGGGGTGGCGGTGGTCAGAGTTGTGGACAGCCACGGTGGTGCCCATGGCAGCACCTCCGTGCTTATCACAAGTCCACTTTCTGCCAGCCTTTCCACGGTGGTTTAACCGCCATGGAAAGGCTGGTAGAAAGCTAATGCTGGGGGCCACATGGAGGCTCCTGCACTGCCCATGCCCTTGGCCCTTGGCATGGGCAGTGCATGCTCTTGGCATGGGCAGTGCAGGGCCCCCCTGCCAGCACCCTTGGAATGCACATTGCCTGCATTGCAGATAGAGCGCATTCTGAGGGTGCTGTTGTGCGATGGCATTGGCCTCATGGTCCCTTAAGGAAGCCGAGGACAATGCCGTGGCACTGTTTCCACTGGGCTGACCGGCAGAAACATTGTGATACAGTGTTTCCACTAGTCAGTTTGCTGGAAACATCGTAATATGATTGGGGGGAGGCCGCCAGCCTGACGACGGCTTCCTCCACGCAGCTTTGGTGGTGAACTGGTCCGACCGTCAAAGTCGTAATGAGGCCCAAAGACACTGAGGGAGGACGGAGAGTAAGCAGTGGTCCTAAAGAAGCATAAGCAGGTGCCAGACTGCCATGCACAAAGTGAGTGACATGCTGCCTGCTGAAAGAAAAAAGTAAACCAAAAAATACAGCAATCCAAACTAGATATGGGTCACCCAAACCAAAAAGTGAAGTGGAACTAGCCCGGAAACAGACACAGGATTCGACAAGAGCAAAACCATCAACTGCAGAAATACCTACAGTCCTTACACACCTGCACACAACACAGGAGAATAAAAATATAGCTAACAGAGGAACAGATGTGTCTCTGATAGATACGACCACCTGCAAGGACCAACTACAGCTAGTGAAGTGAAAAGGGGTTTAGAGTACAAAGGACACTGCCAGCACTATGAAAATGTATGTTCAAGAGCAGAGCCAAAAAATGCAACCCTTCGAGGTCAGTGAGAACAGAGGATATGGATGGCAGGTTCAGAAGATGCAATATATGAGTATTAGGGATACCTGAAACTGTATAGTGGAAGAAGCCAAGTAGAGGTTTTACAGAAGGAATGGTTCTGAAAGCTGGCAGATCTTGGAAATCTCTCAAAAGGGTTCAACATTGAAAGTCCACATGCTGGCCAGGAAGCATCTGGCAGGTCCACCTCCTAAGGCTTTGTACCTGAAGTATAATCACACGCTTATAACACTCCAGCATGATACTCACCTTATGCCATTTGGGCACTGGAAACGAGCTAAGAGGAGACAGATACTTGTGTAGGCAATATTACAGTGTACTCCAAAGGATTGCCAATGTGGATAGGAGGGACTTTGCCTTTAGACCAGGCAAGGTCCTCATGGAAAAGGAGCACAAATGCATAGCGGTAGTGGGGAAAATGGCAGAGAGATGCTGATAGTCAACATGTATGCTCCTAACAGTGACAGCTAAAATATTATTCCCAACACATTGAAGAAATGCAAGAGTACAAGAGGGGAAAGTTTATTTTGGGATGGGGAAGTTATCAGAGTAACATGCTTGGAATTAGAAGGGTTCTTCGTTTGAGCAACATTGGCAAGATCAACTGTCTCTCTAGGGAAACCTGCAAAGTTGACAAATGGCAGACCTACTTATAGAGCAACATGGGTAAAGCTGTGTGTTTGCTCAATAGAGGATTACTAGATGGTGGAGAGGGAAAGTGTCCAAGACTTTAGAGTATACTCCCCTAAAATGTGTGCTAGGTGCTCAGTACTATAAGGCTAGAAGTGCATATTAGACTATGGCTAACATAAAGACTTGGCTGCAAAGGGTTTATAATGAGAGCAATTACTGATTTAATCAAATGTGAGTATAGACAATGAAAGGCAATTAACACGGCGGTCCCCTCAGGCAGGCATCAGGAATGATTGGTAAATAGGGTACATGGAATTGCTATGCATCATTTGCAGTTCTGAATTGAATAGATCTAATAATTAGATGCCAGCTCGGAAAACGCCAAGTAGAGAAATGGTTCCTGAAGAGTTCTATCAAACATACTCTCAACAAATAGCTTTCATGTTACTTTTGGCAAGGTGATGCTTTTTTAAATGAGAGGCATCTGTTAAACTAGTTCAATATACAGTACATTGGGCTGTCTTATACAAATATCAATGATACCGTTTTTGAGTAAAATTATACTCTTGAGAAGATTTCGGTTGGTTTGTTGTCTGTAGTGCACCTGATCAGCTTGGCTTTACTCCAGAGAGAAATATAGCTATTATCTTCAGGGGAATGATTGATTAACAAAATGTAGATATCTGCAGATAGCCTGGCAATGGTGTCAATAGCCAATAGCTGCAGAAAAGGGCTTTGGTGCTGTAGGCCGGGAATTCCTGTTTCATATTCTACTTGCAAACCTTTTTGAATTGTGTACAACCACAAGGCTCAGATTACTACACAGCAAATCAATGTAGAGAATTAGAATAGCAAAAAGAAACTGCGAGGCTTGATAATGGGAAATGCAGCTTCAAACCAGGCAATGATGCCAATTGTCCCAAATACTAATACTGTTCCCCTAACAGTAGAACAACTGGCATGCATGTTGGAGAAAGGGGATTACAGTGACAGGTTAGCGGCCTCGGTGTACTCAGTAGAATTATTTCACCTGATGGCAGCCTACTAAGTAAACTGAGAGAAATCCTGTATTTCCAGGTGGCGGCATTGAGAGGGAGATCTTCAACAGAGCAACCAATGAATGATACCTTTAAAATAAGAAGTAAATATGTTTGGCTATTAGTAGAGATATTTTTCATATTAAATATTTTGCATTTATATCGGCCTTAACATATAACAGTAACATGTATTGATTGTGCATTAGTCACGTTTAGACGTACCATAACTGATGTCATTTTGCACTTTATGCTGGCTAACGTCTGGTTGCTACTTTGTTTCGTGTCATGTGTCTTTATTACAGGATAAGATGACTCCACATTTACAATTTCGGTGTGTCCTTGTTTACGTTCTCGTGTGTAATGTTTTCTTTCATGTGATACTTGTACTAACAAGCTGTTTTAATGCCCCTGCAGACTACAGCTTGATCGAATGTATCTCAGTATGTTTCAAATAACTGTAAATTTGAAGGACACTTCAAGTAGCTTCATTGTGTAGGAGCTTGAGAAAGTCATTAGTTTGTCCCATCTGTGCGATCTAACCTGATTGGTTCGTTATAAGGGAACCATTTGTACGCAAGCTAAGCTAAGGCGAAGCAGGACTTATTTCAGACAATGTTTTGTGTCCTTGCAAGACGACTGAGATTAGAGTAGGGTGCTCTCTTGATGAAAGAACTGATTTTACTTAACTTTCCTTTTTGAGACAACTGTATTACCTTTGTTTTATGACTTTGAATTGTTTGGAACTTTAAGATGACCAATGTATTCACGTATTAATTATTGATTTATAACTGATTTTATTATTTGAATTTATAACCCTGTTAATCCTTTAATAAATCTTTATGGTTTGAAACCTGACAGTTCCCTATTTTCCTTGTGGAGCCTAATGTGCATCACGTTATTGAAATGTATTGATTTTGGTCACTAGTCTCAGCTGGAAATTAAGATTCATCTGAGAACGCTTAATGGGCCCTGAATTTGTACGAAGCAAAGAGCAGCAACAGTACCAGGGCATTATTGTAGACCATGAAGACTGAAACATTTGTGAAACAAAACAAGAGCAAGGTAGTGAGGGCATAGGCCCAGGTCTCTGAGTTATCCCATTATGGGCCAGATGTACAAAGCGTTTTGCATGGTGCAAACAGCGAATTTAGCTGTTTTTTCGCCATGCAAAACGCGCATCGCGATGCTCATTCCCATTTTGCGAGTCGGTAACCTGGTTACCGACTCGCAAAATGGGAATGCGACTTGCAAATAGGAAGGGGTGTTCCCCTTCCTATTTGCGATTCGCATCGTGATGTAGAATTGCTTTGTGACCGCGGTCGCAAAGCAATTCGCAGTTAGCACCTATTTCAAATGGGTGCTAACCCATTAGCAAAAGGGAAGGGGTCCCCATGGGACCCCTTCCCCTTTGTGAATGGCTCAAATTAAACAAAAACGTTTAATTTTCTCGAGTGTATTGCAACTCTTTTTCCTTTAAGGAAAACGGGCTGCAATACAAAAAAAAAAACTGCTTTATTAAAAAGCCGTCACAGGCATGGTGGTCTGCTGTCTCCAGCAGGCCACCATCCCTGTGAGTGCAGCGAATCGCAAGGGGGTTGCAAATTGCGACCCACCTCATTAATATTAATGAGGTGGGTCTTTGCGACCCCCTTGCGATTTGCAGATGGTGTCAGGGACACCATCCTGCTTATGGGTTTGCGACTCGCAAATTGCGAGTCGCAAGCACCATTTCTTGGTACATCTAGCCCTTAGTCAGTAAATTCACAGGTGATCGATGCTACTGCAAACTCACTGAATTCCTAAGTGCCTCCCTTTTATTATTGATTTTGAGAGGTAGTGAGTTTGCACAATCAAGACCTGCTCTTTAAGGTTGGTTGAGAGGTTGGGAGCTTTGCTATAGCCAATACTTAAATATTACGAAATAAATGAGTTAGTCCAATCAGTTCTACTTCTTTTATAAAAGAAACAGGATTTGTGTCTCCTAAAGTTCAACAGTTCTGTGAATATGCTATAGTTTGCAGTTCGGAATGAAGAATACTAAGGAAATAAGAGTACGGGCGTGAGAAGGATAGGAAAGAAGGGTATAAAACTTGGGTAGCCCAGCACCTGGCAGTTGGCACAAGATGCAGTGCAACATTTCAATCTTTAATTCAAGCTGGGGGACAGACTGTCGTTGTTGAGATTTGATGAGATCGAGGAAGACATAGTGGAGTATGTCCCACAGGGTTGAGCACTTGTGATGTTCTTGTGAAACATGCGCTTCACAAAATGGGGAAAAGTGAGTTAATGCTCAGAAACAACTACCAAGCAACCCATTCAAAGAACATTTTCATACTGGAGGTCGAGTTCAGCAATCTGTAGTAGATACATTGGCCTGTGCGCTTGCATGACTGAAAAAGCCCTCTCCACTCACTATACCTGAAGAAAGCCTTCCCATGTAATGTGACTGAAGAGCTTTTCAACTCATTGTAACTAACGAGACCCCTCCACTTATTCCACTTATTGTGACTTTTAAGAGAGCCTCTGTACTCACCTTGACTGAAGAGATACTCTAGTCACTGTGAGTGAAGAGAGCTTTTCCTCTTGAATATACCTTGTCCTCCATCATGGATGACGAGTCCATCTCCTCTACTCTCAGAAAGGACAGACTCCCCCACACAGGTTTATGATCATACCAAGACGATCTCCTCTGCGCCCTAATTGGTTTATCACATGCTGGTCACGAGACACTGATGTTGATTCTGATGGATCTCATGGTTGTTTGCATATGGCTCGTCCCAGTCTGTGGTGGCATGGTCAATCAAACCACCCATCACTTTTTTGTTTTCCTCAGTTGCTTCTTGTGGGCATTTTTAGGACTTTTATGCCCCCGCTAGGCCTGTCAACCCTACTTCAAGAAATGCAGACGCTGCCCCTGTTTTTGCAGAGCTAGCATTAACCAGACTTGGCACCGATCCCACAAGCGTACATAAACCCCAAAGATAAACATCAGTGTACTGCGGGAGGAAGTCCGGGGAAAAGAGGAAGATGAGGTCCTTCTAGAGGTTAGTGTGCGGTGGGTGCCTGTGGTCTAGACACACGTGCCAATGAACTTAAAGGCTAGCAACACTCAGTGGAAAACCCCTCAATCCCCCTGCACCAGTGACTCATGTTGTTACTACTTTTGTTATGCGATGAATAGTACTGTCCTCCGCTCAGCACCATGCTCATTAGTAGGCAGATGGTGCATAACCTGGATGTGAGGCATGGCAATTGCAATAGTGCAGCATTTATAACACCGCCTCCTGTCTTCCACCACGGGAAGTCTTCGACTTGAAATATGTTTTATGATTTTAATCTCTGCATAACATTTTCAACAGTCGAGTTCTTTGATTTATTATACAAGTTCATGTATGCATGACTTTAAGTCGATATTGTTTATTCCAAGTGAGTAGGAATAAATATTGCCTAGTCGTTTTTAATGTTGTCACTGATACTCACAGTTATCTGCTAGGGAATCGGAGCAACATGCTGGAATCTGGAGAATTTAGGATACCTCTTCTGGATATTGTTGCCACTGCTGTTCATATTACTGCAAGAGAAAAATGCAGGTGCTTATTCGTGTAATAATCAGATTAAGAATGGCACCGAAATATGTAAAATTACGAGTGATATAATCTAACTCCGATCCAAGATGGCCGCCAAGATTTATAAACCTGTAATTTCTTCCTTTTTCTCTTTGTGAGGAATCAAATCCGTCTGCGTGTAGATAGGCAAACAAAGGCGACTTTCACTAGGTTTTTCTTCCTGGCAGACTTTTGCAGGGATACTTCCAATGCCTCTCTCTCAACTCATCAGTCCCCTTTCCATAGCAAATACCGAGTAGCACGTTGCAGTTTTCTGAGGCAATGGTCCCTAATCCCTTGAGAAGCTGGCAATCAGAGACTCCAGCCTTGGATCACAGAAGACATCTCATGCCCTGGTAAATGGTCGTTTCAACCACTCTTTATACAGTCCTTCCAGGCATTCTTTGTTGAATCTGTGTCTCTGCCCACCAAAAGATTGCTAGAGAAATACACAATTTGGTGTAATAGCTCCACCCAAGTTAGACACAGTCTTTATGTTCAGGTGACCGCAGGAAGGAGAATGGACATGATAAGCACTTTCTCAGAACTACCCAAAACACTGGCACAAAGGAGGTGGTAGCCTTTACAATTTCCAATAAGCTAGCATTTGTCTTGGACACTTCTGCGGGACCACAAGGCATACCTAAGGAAAAGCCTTGCACTTTAAAGACACCACTGTTTCCCTAAATCTGCAGTAATAAATTGATGTGTGTCTGTCAGAAATACTTTTGTGAATACCTGGAAGGCCTAAATAAGGTATTTTCGAGCGGGTGCATTTAATAACATCATGACGTTTCCGTTCAATACAATGAAGCACTTGGATACACTGAAAAAACAATTAAGCAAAAAAATCCCCAGTGGTACCCAAAAAAAGAAGAGCTGGAGAAAAGCAGGCTAAATAAAGTCCTGGAGAAACGAAGAGAATGACTTGTTTTGATACCAATGTAAAACAATATGGCTTAAGTGAGGCTGAACCACAGTGCAGGGAGTAGAAAGGTTCATTCATAAAAAAAACAGTATGGAACGTCCATGGAGCATTCCCTTTGCAAAGGAGTCCAGTGTGTTGGGATGAAACGAAAGCTGGAATATTTAAGGTAAGATTGAGGGCCGATGGTTGGTTATAAGTGATGAGAATTTGGATGTGACTGGCCCAGCATTGTCACTGATATGACAGGAACAACTGGGGCCACAATTGCAGTCTGTTAGGGCGTTAGCACTTTTCCCTGCACTGTCAGTGCACACATGAGAAGATACATGAAAGTTGGAGCATGGAGCTTTCCTTGAAATATCTCATGGCTAAACACGGAGAGGGACTAGGAGCGCTTAAAGGTCCAGCATACAAACTCCATCATATGCTACGTAGTACTGTTGTGTAGTCATTTTAGTTATAGCTCCATGCACGTTATTTTAGCACACTAGGCCTGCCGCTGTGCACTTTAACCTAGATATATTTTATTCAGCTTCGTTTATTATTTTAACAATAGCCACATTTGTGGACTTGTTTTATTTTTCTCTATCTAGCTGTTCTTTGCCTGCGTTCTTAAACAAGACATTTCTTTCACTCTGTGCTTTTCTCAAGGCTGCAGTAAGATAGGTTGCCGGTAAACGTGGTAACGCTTTGTCTCTAGTGTTCATAGAAACATACACACTCTTACATAGAGATTCTTTCTTGGAACATCAGTTGTTTTATTATAAAAACACTTTTCTGTCCCGTACACTTTAGAGGGAAATTCCAGCCAGATGACCACAACTGTATGCTGATTGCTAAGTGCTTCGCTACAGCTGCATATGTAGACTACAGGCATCTTGCTCAGGTATGAGGGATGATGTCTTCCCAGGGGAACCTGAAGGGCAGAACTAGAGCTTAACTTGCTCTGCTCTAACATAGCCTAGGTAGGAATTATTGTAATGATTCTAGTGACAATATGGTAGCGCTATGTTTATGCTTTACTCTCTTTGTCACAATTTCAATCCTGTCATGCTTCATTGTCCTGGTTATTGCAGTACATGCTTTATTATCTAAGATGCAGTTGCTTCATTAAAATCTTATTGAAATATATACTGCCTCTGGTTATCCTTGTATATGTGAGACTAATGTAAATGAGAGAAATGGATGTGATCTGAGTGACCACGATTTCCTTGAGGAATCAATTGTGTCATGCGCTCGGCTGCCTAGTCATCCCTGTTCTTGGGTAGAGATGATGCACTTCTAGTTCGCTGGAGCAAAACCCGGATTAGGCCGACAGATGTCACCTGTAGTGGGTTAGACTCAGTCCCCCATAGTGCAAGTGATTCTGCCGCCCAAATCCAGTAGTCTCATTAGAATAATGAGATCCTACACGACAGTACAATAGGTATGAAGTACCTAAGAAGGGAGAAAGGGAAGAGGAAGAGAAAGAGAAAGAAAGTCTAGACCAGGAGAAGTAAGGCAACAGATCGAGGGATACGATCGCTCAGAAGCAAGAGCCCTCACCCATCCAGGTGGGTGTCATGCTTCATCATCGGGCAGCTCCTCGTTGGGCTGGTGCTGCAATGCCCAGTGGGCCCCTCAAGGGGGCTCTTTGCTGGAGGTCTTTTGAGCACGAGATGCTGATATGAGGTGTAGGGTGGAGGTCCTCTAGATGTAGATTGGTGTAATGTGAACAGTGGATTACAAATAGCTAAGAGA
The DNA here is from genome assembly GCF_031143425.1 of Pleurodeles waltl. Classification (NCBI taxonomy): domain Eukaryota; kingdom Metazoa; phylum Chordata; class Amphibia; order Caudata; family Salamandridae; genus Pleurodeles; species Pleurodeles waltl. Next base: position 983,548,840 of record NC_090448.1, read on the forward strand.
TACCCAATTACATTTATTGGGTGGGTTTTCTTGTTATGGCTAAAAGCAGTTGGCGGCTGAATGTGGAAGTAATAGTCCCATCCAGCTCATACATTAGTGTTTGTAAGGGTCAACATGTTTCTTGCTTCAAGTGTCGCTATCAATCTGGGCAATACTTTAGGACCAGAAACTAAAACCAAATGCACTTGTGCTGGGGGAGCATAGGTGAAGCCTTAGCAAGAAGTACCCCAATCACGCAAATCCAAATCCACACAGTAAAGTATACCTGGGGATGTCTAACACCCAAACAAAGTTCGGTAAGCTACCGACCCCTTAGGTGATGGCAGAGACCATGCTAGCTGTGGAACAAAAGTTTTCCAAGGCACTGATTCAGCAGTGACTTACCTCTTCCTTGCCACCCTCGAGGTCGACCTCCAGGGACATGGGGCTCAGCATGTGGTTAGGGCCAAATTATGTCTCTCTTGTGGAATGTCATCACATTTGATTCTGGCTGCTTGCATATCTGTGTGAGTAAGTCGCATGGGTCAGACAGGGATAAAAAAATAGGCCCAGACACCAAAATCTAAGTAGCCCTAATTAGCGAAGCAGATAACTAAAAAAGTAGTAATATCAGGGAAATCAACAGTAAAAACGTACACACCTAATCATAAATCCGGTCCATAACTGCTTAAAATAAAAGGGCTCACAAACTGATCTGTCAGAGCAGCCCATTCGGCACTGCCTGATTGCCCTATAGGCCAGTCCAGCCCTGCACATGGAAGGAAAAGGATATCCCACATGTTTGACACACCTGTTACGTGTTATCTCCAGGCACAGGAAGACCCTGGAACTGAGTATGATTAAACTGACATCTACTTAATTTGTGAGCAAGAAGACCTAGTTTGCTTTATACACTGTGACATGAACCAAGAACAGCACTTTGTGCTTGATCCTTAAGTGGACAAGCAGCCATTGAAAGGAGGCTAGGTCATTGTGGATATGGCCTTGGTCCCCTTTTTTAGTGAGGTCCAGGTGGAGCCTAAATTGAGGGCATGTAGAACAAGCATTGGAAAATCCAACTTGTCTCACCGATGCAAGAGCTATTGACTTTGACAATGTGTTTATTCATGTTTTACACCAATGTGACTGCTGTTCAGCATGGCTAAAAGTTAGTGGAGTGGAGTGGAATGGGGTTGGGTGAAGTTGGGCAGATTGCAATGGAGTAGATTGGGATAGAGTGAAGTGGTGTAAATTAGAGTAGAATGGACTGGGCTAGATTGGAGTGGGGTATACTGTAGTGGAGAAGGGTACACTGGAGTAGATTGGGGTAGAGTACAGTGGAGTAGATTGTAGCGGGGTAGATTGGAGTGGAGTGAAGTGGGGTAGACTGGAATGGAGTGGGGTAGATTGGAAATGAGTGGGATAGATTGGGAGAAATGGGGTAGATTGGAGTGGGTTACATTGGTGTGGGGTAGATTGGGGTGGAGTGGTGTAGGAAGTTGGCTCTGTATGTGCTATTTCAAAGTAAGGAATAGCATGCACAGAGTCCAAGGGTTCCCCTTAGAGGTAAAATAGTGGTAAAAAGAGATAATACTAATGCTCTATTTTGTGGTAGTGTGGTCGAGCAGTAGGCTTATCCAAGGAGTAGTGTTAAGCATTTGTTGTACATACACATAGACAATAAATGAGGTACACACACTCAGAGACAAATCCAGCCAATAGGTTTTTGTATAGAAAAATATCTTTTCTTAGTTTATTTTAAGAACCACAGGTTCAAATTCTACATGTAATATCTCATTCGAAAGGTATTGCAGGTAAGTACTTTAGAAACTTTAAATCATAAAAATTGCATGTATACTTTTCAAGTTATTGACAAATAGCTGTTTTAAAAGTGGACACAGTGCAATTTTCACAGTTCCTGGGGGAGGTAAGTTTTTGTTAGTTTTACCAGGTAAGTAGGACACTTACAGGGTTCAGTTCTTGGTCCAAGGTAGCCCACCGTTGGGGGTTCAGAGCAACCCCAAAGTCACCACACCAGCAGCTCAGGGCCGGTCAGGTGCAGAGTTCAAAGTGGTGCCCAAAACACATAGGCTAGAATGGAGAGAAGGGGGTGCCCCGGTTCCGGTCTGCTTGCAGGTAAGTACCCGCGTCTTCGGAGGGCAGACCAGGGGGGTTTTGTAGGGCACCGGGGGGGACACAAGCCCACACAGAAATTTCACCCTCAGCAGCGCGGGGGCGGCCGGGTGCAGTGTAGAAACAGGCGTCGGGTTCGCAATGTTAGTCTATGAGAGATCTCGGGATCTCTTCAGCGCTGCAGGCAGGCAAGGGGGGGATTCCTCGGGGAAACCTCCACTTGGGCAAGGGAGAGGGACTCCTGGGGGTCACTTCTCCAGTGAAAGTCCGGTCCTTCAGGTCCTGGGGGCTGCGGGTGCAGGGTCTCTCCCAGGCGTCGGGACTTTGGATTCAAAGAGTCGCGGTCAGGGGAAGCCTCGGGATTCCCTCTGCAGGCGGCGCTGTGGGGGCTCAGGGGGGACAGGTTTTGGTACTCACAGTATCAGAGTAGTCCTGGGGTCCCTCCTGAGGTGTTGGATCTCCACCAGCCGAGTCGGGGTCGCCGGGTGCAGTGTTGCAAGTCTCACGCTTCTTGCGGGGAGCTTGCAGGGTTCTTTCAAAGCTGCTGGAAACAAAGTTGCAGCCTTTCTTGGAGCAGGTCCGCTGTCCTCGGGAGTTTCTTGTCTTTTCGAAGCAGGGGCAGTCCTCAGAGGATGTCGAGGTCGCTGGTCCCTTTGGAAGGCGTCGCTGGAGCAGGATCTTTGGAAGGCAGGAGACAGGCCGGTGAGTTTCTGGAGCCAAGGCAGTTGTCGTCTTCTGGTCTTCCTCTGCAGGGGTTTTCAGCTAGGCAGTCCTTCTTCTTGTAGTTGCAGGAATCTAATTTTCTAGGGTTCAGGGTAGCCCTTAAATACTAAATTTAAGGGCGTGTTTAGGTCTGGGGGGTTAGTAGCCAATGGCTACTAGCCCTGAGAGTGGGTACACCCTCTTTGTGCCTCCTCCCAAGGGGAGGGGGTCACAATCCTAACCCTATTGGGGAAATCCTCCATCTGCAAGATGGAGGATTTCTAAAAGTTAGAGTCACCTCAGCTCAGGACACCTTAGGGGCTGTCCTGACTGGCCAGTGACTCCTCCTTGTTGCTTTCTTTGTTCCCTCCAGCCTTGCCGCCAAAAGTGGGGGCCGTGGCCGGAGGGGGCGGGCAACTCCACTAAGCTGGAGTGCCCTGCTGGGCTGTGACAAAGGGGTGAGCCTTTGAGGCTCACCGCCAGGTGTCACAGCTCCTGCCTGGGGGAGGTGTTAGCATCTCCACCCAGTGCAGGCTTTGTTACTGGCCTCAGAGTGACAAAGGCACTCTCCCCATGGGGCCAGCAACATGTCTCTAGTGTGGCAGGCTGCTGGAACCAGTCAGCCTACACAGATAGTTGGTTAAGTTTCAGGGGGCACCTCTAAGGTGCCCTCTGTGGTGTATTTTACAATAAAATGTACACTGGCATCAGTGTGCATTTATTGTGCTGAGAAGTTTGATACCAAACTTCCCAGTTTTCAGTGTAGCCATTATGGTGCTGTGGAGTTCGTGTAAAACAGACTCCCAGACCATATACTCTTATGGCTACCCTGCACTTACAATGTCTAAGGTTTTGTTTAGACACTGTAGGGGTACCATGCTCATGCACTGGTACCCTCACCTATGGTATAGTGCACCCTGCCTTAGGGCTGTAAGGCCTGCTAGAGGGGTGTCTTACCTATACTGCATAGGCAGTGAGAGGCTGGCATGGCACCCTGAGGGGAGTGCCATGTCGACTTACTCGTTTTGTCCTCACTAGCACACACAAGCTGGCAAGCAGTGTGTCTGTGCTGAGTGAGAGGTCTCCAGGGTGGCATAAGACATGCTGCAGCCCTTAGAGACCTTCCTTGGCATCAGGGCCCTTGGTACTAGAAGTACCAGTTACAAGGGACTTATCTGGATGCCAGGGTCTGCCAATTGTGGATACAAAAGTACAGGTTAGGGAAAGAACACTGGTGCTGGGGCCTGGTTAGCAGGCCTCAGCACACTTTCAATTGTAAACATAGCATCAGCAAAGGCAAAAAGTCAGGGGGCAACCATGCCAAGGAGGCATTTCCTTACACAACCCCCCCCCAAACGAAAGAGGATGAGACTAACCTTTCCCAAGAGAGTCTTCATTTTCTAAGTGGAAGAACCTGGAAAGGCCATCTGCATTGGCATGGGCAGTCCCAGGTCTGTGTTCCACTATAAAGTCCATTCCCTGTAGGGAGATGGACCACCTCAACAGTTTAGGATTTTCACCTTTCATTTGCATCAGCCATTTGAGAGGTCTGTGGTCAGTTTGAACTAGGAAGTGAGTCCCAAAGAGGTATGGTCTCAGCTTCTTCAGGGACCAAACCACAGCAAAGGCCTCCCTCTCAATGGCACTCCAACGCTGCTCCCTGGGGAGTAACCTCCTGCTAATGAAAGCAACAGGCTGGTCAAGGCCATCATCATTTGTTTGGGACAAAACTGCCCCTATCCCATGTTCAGAGGCATCAGTCTGCACAATGAACTGCTTAGAATAATCTGGAGCTTTTAGAACTGGTGCTGAGCACATTGCCTGTTTCAGGGTGTCAAAGGCCTGTTGGCATTCCACAGTCCAGTTCACTTTCTTGGGCATTTTCTTGGAGGTGAGTTCAGTGAGGGCTGTCACAATGGATCCATATCCCTTCACAAACCTCCTGTAATACCCAGTCAAGCCAAGGAATGCCCTGACTTGAGTCTGGGTTTTTGGAGCTACCCAGTCCAGAATAGTCTGGATCTTGGGTTGGAGTGGCTGAACTTGGCCTCCACCTACAAGGTGGCCCAAGTAAACCACAGTTCCCTGCCCTATCTGGCATTTGGATGCCTTGATAGAGAGGCCTGCAGATTGCAGAGCCTTCAAAACCTTCTTCAGGTGGACCAGGTGATCCTGCCAGGTGGAGCTAAAGACAGCAATATCATCAAGATAAGCTGTGCTAAAGGACTCCAAGCCAGCAAGGACTTGATTCGCCAACCTTTGGAAGGTGGCAGGGGCATTCTTTAAACCAAAGGGCATAACAGTAAACTGATAATGCCCATCAGGTGTGGAGAATGCTGTTTTCTCTTTTGCTCCAGGTGCCATTTTTATTTGCCAGTACCCTGCTGTCAAGTCAAAGGTACTTAAGAATTTGGCAGCACCTAATTTGTCTATGAGCTCATCAGCTCTTGGAATTGGATGAGCATCTGTCTTGGTGACAGAATTGAGCCCTCTGTAGTCCACACAAAACCTCATCTCTTTCTTTCCATCTTTGGTGTGAGGTTTGGGGACTAAGACCACTGGGCTAGCCCAGGGACTGTCAGAGCGCTCAATTACTCCCAATTCCAGCATCTTGTGGACTTCCACCTTGATGCTTTCCTTAACATGGTCAGACTGTCTAAAGATTTTGTTTTTGACAGGCATGCTGTCTCCTGTGTCCACATCATGGGTACACAGGTGTGTCTGACCAGGGGTTAAGGAGAAGAGTTCAGGAAACTGTTGTAGGACTCTCCTACAATCAGCTTGCTGTTGGCCAGAGAGGGTGTCTGAGTAGATCACTCCATCTACTGTGCCATCTTTTGGGTCTGATGACAGAAGATCAGGGAGAGGTTCACTCTCTGCCTCCTGATCCTCATCTGTTACCATCAACAGATTCACATCAGCCCTGTCATGGAAGAGCTTAAGGCGGTTCACATGGATCACCCTCTTGGGGCTCCTGCTTGTGCCCAGGTCCACCAGGTAGGTGACCTGACTCTTCCTTTCTAGCACTGGGTAAGGGCCACTCCATTTGTCCTGGAGTGCCCTGGGAGCCACAGGCTCCAGAACCCAGACTTTCTGCCCTGGTTGGAACTCAACCAGTGCAGCCTTTTGGTCATACCAAAACTTCTGGAGCTGTTGGCTGGCCTCAAGGTTTTTGGTTGCCTTTTCCATGTACTCTGCCATTCTAGAGCGAAGGCCAAGTACATAGTCTACTATGTCTTGTTTAGGCTCATGAAGAGGTCTCTCCCAGCCTTCTTTAACAAGAGCAAGTGGTCCCCTTACAGGATGACCAAACAGAAGTTCAAAGGGTGAGAATCCTACTCCCTTCTGTGGCACCTCTCTGTAAGCGAAAAGCAGACATGGCAAGAGGACATCCCATCTCCTTTTGAGTTTTTCTGGGAGCCCCATGATCATGCCCTTTAATGTCTTGTTGAATCTCTCAACTAAGCCATTAGTTTGTGGATGGTAAGGTGTAGTGAATTTATAAGTCACTCCACACTCATTCCACATATGTTTCAGGTATGCTGACATGAAGTTGGTACCTCTGTCAGACACCACCTCCTTAGGGAAACCCACTCTGGTAAAGATACCAATGAGGGCCTTGGCTACTGCAGGGGCAGTAGTCGACCTAAGGGGAATAGCTTCAGGATACCTGGTAGCATGATCCACTACTACCAGGATATACATATTTCCTGAGGCTGTGGGAGGTTCTAGTGGACCAACTATGTCCACACCCACTCTTTCAAAGGGAACCCCCACCACTGGAAGTGGAATGAGGGGGGCCTTTGGATGCCCACCTGTCTTACCACTGGCTTGACAGGTGGGGCAGGAGAGGCAAAACTCCTTAACCATGTTGGACATATTGGGCCAGTAGAAGTGGTTGACTAACCTCTCCCACGTCTTGGTTTGTCCCAAATGTCCAGCAAGGGGAATGTCATGGGCCAATGTTAGGATGAACTCCCTGAACAGCTGAGGCACTACCACTCTCCTAGTGGCACCAGGTTTGGGGTCTCTGGCCTCAGTGTACAGGAGTCCATCTTCCCAATAGACCCTATGTGTTCCATTTTTCTTGCCTTTGGACTCTTCAGCAGCTTGCTGCCTAAGGCCTTCAAGAGAGGGACAGGTTTCTTGTCCCTTACACAGCTCCTCCCTTGAGGGTCCCCCTGGGCCTAAGAGCTCAACCTGATAAGGTTCAAGCTCCAACGGCTCAGTTCCCTCAGAGGGCAGAACTTCTTCCTGAGAAGAGAGGTTCCCTTTCTTTTGCTGTGTTGCAGTTGGTTTCCCAACTGACTTTCCTGTTCTCTTGGTAGGCTGGGCCATTTTTCCAGACTCCAGCTCTACTTTTTCACCCTGTGCCTTGCATTGTGCTCTTGTTTTCACACACACCAGTTCAGGGATACCCAGCATTGCTGCATGGGTTTTTAGTTCTACCTCAGCCCATGCTGAGGACTCCAGGTCATTTCCAAGCAGACAGTCCACTGGGATATTTGAGGAGACCACCACCTGTTTCAGGCCATTGACCCCTCCCCATTCTAAAGTAACCATTGCCATGGGATGTACTTTTCTCTGATTGTCAGCGTTGGTGACTGTGTAAGTTTTTCCAGTCAGGTATTGGCCAGGGGAAACCAGTTTCTCTGTCACCATGGTGACACTGGCACCTGTATCCCTCAGGCCTTCTATTCTAGTCCCATTAATTAAGAGTTGCTGTCTGTATTTTTGCATGTTAGGCGGCCAGACAGCTAGTGTGGCTAAATCCACCCCACCCTCAGAAACTAGAGTAGCTTCAGTGTGGACCCTGATTTGCTCTGGGCACACTGTTGATCCCACTTGGAGACTAGCCATACCAGTGTTACCTGGATGGGAGTTTGGAGTGGAACCTTTCTTGGGACAGGCCTTGTCTCCAGTTTGGTGTCCATGCTGTTTACAGCTATGACACCAGGCCTTTTTGGGATCAAAGTTTTTACCCTTGTACCCATTGTTTTGTGAATAGGCTCTGGGCCCACCCTCCTGTGCAGGTTTTTGGGGGCCTGTAGAAGACTCTTTACTATTTTTAGTTTTGGTTGTCTCATCACCCTTCCCCTGGGGAGTCTTTGTGACCCCTTTCTTTTGTTCACCCCCTGTTGAAGTCTTGGACACCCTTGTCTTGACCCAATGGTCCGCCTTCTTTCCCAATTCTTGGGGAGAAATTGGTCCTAGGTCTACCAGATGCTGATGCAGTTTATCATTGAAACAATTACTTAACAGGTGTTCTTTCACAAATAAATTGTACAGCCCATCATAATTACTTACACCACTGCCTTGAATCCAACCATCTAGTGTTTTCACTGAGTAGTCTACAAAGTCAACCCAGGTCTGGCTCGAGGATTTTTGAGCCCCCCTGAATCTAATCCTATACTCCTCAGTGGAGAATCCAAAGCCCTCAATCAGGGTACCCTTCATGAGGTCATAAGATTCTGCATCTTGTCCAGAGAGTGTGAGGAGTCTATCCCCACACTTTCCTGTGAACATTTCCCAAAGGAGAGCACCCCAGTGAGATCTGTTCACTTTTCTGGTTACACAAGCCCTCTCAAAAGCTGTGAACCATTTGGTGATGTCATCACCATCTTCATATTTAGTTACAATCCCTTTGGGGATTTTCAACATGTCAGGAGAATCTCTGACCCTATTTATGTTGCTGCCACCATTGATGGGTCCTAGGCCCATCTCTTGTCTTTCCCTCTCTATGGCAAGGATCTGTCTTTCCAAAGCCAATCTTTTGGCCATCCTGGCTAACTGGATGTCCTCTTCACTGGGGCTATCCTCAGTGATTTCAGAGGTGTTGGTCTCTCCTGTGAGGGAACCAGCATCTCTGACTATTATTTTTGGAGTCAGGGTTTGAGGGACCCTGTTCTCCCTAGATAGGATTGGTAGGGGGGAATTTTCCTCCAAGTCACTATCCTCTTCCTCTGAGTTGCCACCCTCAGAGGGGTTGGCCTTTTCAAACTCTGCCAAAAGCTCCTGGAGCTGTATTTTGGTAGGTTTGGGGCCCATTGTTATTTTCTTTATTTTACAGAGTGACCTTAGCTCCCTCATCTTAAGATGGAGGTAAGGTGTGGTGTCGAGTTCCACCACAGTCACATCTGTGCTAGACATTTTGCTTCTAAAAGTTGGAATACTTTTTAAGAATCTACAACTGGTTCTAGAATCTAATTCAAACTTTTACAAACTTTTAAACTCTAAAAGAAATGCTAAACAGGATCTAACACAAGGCCCTAGCAGGTCTTTTAAGAATTTAGAAAACTTTTCAAATTGCAAAAATCAATTTCTAATGACAATTTTGGAATTTGTCGTGTGATCAGGTATTGGCTGAGTAGTCCAGCAAATGCAAAGTCTTGTACCCCACCGCTGATCCACCAATGTAGGAAGTTGGCTCTGTATGTGCTATTTCAAAGTAAGGAATAGCATGCACAGAGTCCAAGGGTTCCCCTTAGAGGTAAAATAGTGGTAAAAAGAGATAATACTAATGCTCTATTTTGTGGTAGTGTGGTCGAGCAGTAGGCTTATCCAAGGAGTAGTGTTAAGCATTTGTTGTACATACACATAGACAATAAATGAGGTACACACACTCAGAGACAAATCCAGCCAATAGGTTTTTGTATAGAAAAATATCTTTTCTTAGTTTATTTTAAGAACCACAGGTTCAAATTCTACATGTAATATCTCATTCGAAAGGTATTGCAGGTAAGTACTTTAGAAACTTTAAATCATAAAAATTGCATGTATACTTTTCAAGTTATTGACAAATAGCTGTTTTAAAAGTGGACACAGTGCAATTTTCACAGTTCCTGGGGGAGGTAAGTTTTTGTTAGTTTTACCAGGTAAGTAGGACACTTACAGGGTTCAGTTCTTGGTCCAAGGTAGCCCACCGTTGGGGGTTCAGAGCAACCCCAAAGTCACCACACCAGCAGCTCAGGGCCGGTCAGGTGCAGAGTTCAAAGTGGTGCCCAAAACACATAGGCTAGAATGGAGAGAAGGGGGTGCCCCGGTTCCGGTCTGCTTGCAGGTAAGTACCCGCGTCTTCGGAGGGCAGACCAGGGGGGTTTTGTAGGGCACCGGGGGGGACACAAGCCCACACAGAAATTTCACCCTCAGCAGCGCGGGGGCGGCCGGGTGCAGTGTAGAAACAGGCGTCGGGTTCGCAATGTTAGTCTATGAGAGATCTCGGGATCTCTTCAGCGCTGCAGGCAGGCAAGGGGGGGATTCCTCGGGGAAACCTCAACTTGGGCAAGGGAGAGGGACTCCTGGGGGTCACTTCTCCAGTGAAAGTCCGGTCCTTCAGGTCCTGGGGGCTGCGGGTGCAGGGTCTCTCCCAGGCGTCGGGACTTTGGATTCAAAGAGTCGCGGTCAGGGGAAGCCTCGGGATTCCCTCTGCAGGCGGCGCTGTGGGGGCTCAGGGGGGACAGGTTTTGGTACTCACAGTATCAGAGTAGTCCTGGGGTCCCTCCTGAGGTGTTGGATCTCCACCAGCCGAGTCGGGGTCGCCGGGTGCAGTGTTGCAAGTCTCACGCTTCTTGCGGGGAGCTTGCAGGGTTCTTTCAAAGCTGCTGGAAACAAAGTTGCAGCCTTTCTTGGAGCAGGTCCGCTGTCCTCGGGAGTTTCTTGTCTTTTCGAAGCAGGGGCAGTCCTCAGAGGATGTCGAGGTCGCTGGTCCCTTTGGAAGGCGTCGCTGGAGCAGGATCTTTGGAAGGCAGGAGACAGGCCGGTGAGTTTCTGGAGCCAAGGCAGTTGTCGTCTTCTGGTCTTCCTCTGCAGGGGTTTTCAGCTAGGCAGTCCTTCTTCTTGTAGTTGCAGGAATCTAATTTTCTAGGGTTCAGGGTAGCCCTTAAATACTAAATTTAAGGGCGTGTTTAGGTCTGGGGGGTTAGTAGCCAATGGCTACTAGCCCTGAGAGTGGGTACACCCTCTTTGTGCCTCCTCCCAAGGGGAGGGGGTCACAATCCTAACCCTATTGGGGGAATCCTCCATCTGCAAGATGGAGGATTTCTAAAAGTTAGAGTCACCTCAGCTCAGGACACCTTAGGGGCTGTCCTGACTGGCCAGTGACTCCTCCTTGTTGCTTTCTTTGTTCCCTCCAGCCTTGCCGCCAAAAGTGGGGGCCGTGGCCGGAGGGGGCGGGCAACTCCACTAAGCTGGAGTGCCCTGCTGGGCTGTGACAAAGGGGTGAGCCTTTGAGGCTCACCGCCAGGTGTTACAGCTCCTGCCTGGGGGAGGTGTTAGCATCTCCACCCAGTGCAGGCTTTGTTACTGGCCTCAGAGTGACAAAGGCACTCTCCCCATGGGGCCAGCAACATGTCTCTAGTGTGGCAGGCTGCTGGAACCAGTCAGCCTACACAGATAGTTGGTTAAGTTTCAGGGGGCACCTCTAAGGTGCCCTCTGTGGTGTATTTTACAATAAAATGTACACTGGCATCAGTGTGCATTTATTGTGCTGAGAAGTTTGATACCAAACTTCCCAGTTTTCAGTGTAGCCATTATGGTGCTGTGGAGTTCGTGTAAAACAGACTCCCAGACCATATACTCTTATGGCTACCCTGCACTTACAATGTCTAAGGTTTTGTTTAGACACTGTAGGGGTACCATGCTCATGCACTGGTACCCTCACCTATGGTATAGTGCACCCTGCCTTAGGGCTGTAAGGCCTGCTAGAGGGGTGTCTTACCTATACTGCATAGGCAGTGAGAGGCTGGCATGGCACCCTGAGGGGAGTGCCATGTCGACTTACTCGTTTTGTCCTCACTAGCACACACAAGCTGGCAAGCAGTGTGTCTGTGCTGAGTGAGAGGTCTCCAGGGTGGCATAAGACATGCTGCAGCCCTTAGAGACCTTCCTTGGCATCAGGGCCCTTGGTACTAGAAGTACCAGTTACAAGGGACTTATCTGGATGCCAGGGTCTGCCAATTGTGGATACAAAAGTACAGGTTAGGGAAAGAACACTGGTGCTGGGGCCTGGTTAGCAGGCCTCAGCACACTTTCAATTGTAAACATAGCATCAGCAAAGGCAAAAAGTCAGGGGGCAACCATGCCAAGGAGGCATTTCCTTACAAGTGGGAAATATTGTGGTAGACTGAGGTAGATTAAAATGGAGTGGGCTAGCTTGGGGTAAATTGGTCTTGAGTGGAGTAGATTGGATTGGAGTCGGGTGGATTGAAGTACTTAGGGGAGTATGGAAGCTCAGAGTGGAGTGGGTAGATTGGAGTAGGGTGGGGCAGATTGGAGTGGGGTGGGAGAGACAGGGGTAGAATTGAGTGGTTTGTATGATGGATCCACGCATGCTGGAACCATGCACGCCTTTACAATGTGGTTGGAACTACGACCTTGTTGTTTCCACGCATGCCTTTACAATGAATTTTCGTTGTAAATGCATGCCTAATAAAGGCATGTGTGGGAATGGCATGCAAAACGGCATGTGTGGTTCTATCATACCACCCTGAGGCCCCAAACTACCCCCACCCCTAAACTACCCTGTCATGAGCCGTAAAAAAAACTATCCCAAATTCCACACCCCGCCCCATAAACTAAAGTACCCCGACCCCCACACCCACCCTAAACCTACAAAAAACCTACCCGACCCCACCAAGCTTGCCTCATAAAAGTAAACTACCCCAACATACCGCACCCACCCTCAGCCCTAATAAAAAAAATTGCCCTACGCCCCACCACTAAAAGCTAAAGTATCCCGACCCCCCACCCACCCTGAGCCCTAAAAATAAAAAACATTACCCTAACCCTCCCACTCCTGAAAACTAAAATACCTGGACACCCCTCACCCGCTCTGAGTCCTAAAACCTTCCCCACTAATAAGTAAACTACTCTGAGACCCCCCCACCATAAGCCCTAAAAAAAACTATCCCGACCCATCCACCCCAGCCTCTAAAAACTAAATGACCCCGATCCCCCCCCACTCACCCTGAGATGTAAAAAAGATACCCGACACCCACCCCTGCCTCTAAAACCTAAAGCTAAAGTACCCCAACACCCCCACCCACCCAAAGCCCTAAATCCACCCCACCATTAAAAACTACCCACAAACCCTGCCCCAACCCCACTTAACTCGCTGCATCCTCCCCCGATTCTTCCTCCTCTTTTCTCCTCCCTTCTCCCTCCCTTCCTTAAACCTTTCACCACCCCTTTAAAAATAAACTACCTCACACCCACCCTAAATAAAAAATATATCCAAACCCCCCCACTCCCGCCCCTAGAAATAAAAAAATATCCTGAATCCCCCCCACCCTAAGCCGTTAAAAAAATACCCAAACCCCCATCCTGCACCTTAAAAATATTAGCCCGTCTCTGTCCCCCGGGCACCAACTCCAAGCCCTTAATTCAACCCCTACTCCTGCCCCAGCCCCACTTATCTCACTGCATCCTCTGCATCCTCTCCTGAACAAGCATGGATTTTTCTATGCCTTAACCACGCATATGCGTAGTTCAGCACATGCGTGCTTAAGACACAGAAAAAGCCATGCTTTCTTTAAGCAAAAGTGGTTGCACTTGCATGGGAAACGTCTGCGTTGTTTACAACGCATGGTTGAGGACGTTTCCCGAGTTGAGTAGAGTGGGGTGGATTGGGGTAGAGTGCAGTGCGGTAGAGTGCAGTGGAGTGGGGTAAACTGGGATGGACTGTAGTGGGGTAGAGTGGTAGAGAGGCTAGATTGGGGTGGAGTGAGGTAGATTGATGTGGAGTGGAGTAGATTGGGGTGGAGTGGGGTAGACTGGGATGGGTGGAGGGGGTAGATTAGAATGGAGTGAGGTAGATTGGAGTGGGGTAGATTGGAGTAGAGTGGCATAGGTTTGGGTAGACCAGAATGGAGTAGAGTAGATTGGGTTTGATTAGAGCGGGACAGATTGGAGTGGAGTGGAATGAAATGCGATAAGGAGGGGTGGATTGGAGTGGACTGGGGTATATTGAGGTGGAGAGGTGACTAGATTGGGGTGAAGTGGGGTAGATGGGAGTGGAGTGAGGTAGGTTGGAGTGAGTACAGTGGGGTAGATTGGGGCAGAGTGGAGTGGATTGGGCTAGAGTGGAGTGAAGTGGGGTATATTGGGGTGGAGTGGGATAGATTGGGGTAAACTAGAGTGGAGTAGATTGTAGAGGGGGTGTGGAAGATTGGAATGGGGTAGATTGGCGTGGGGTAGATTGGAATGAAGTGGAGTGGACTGGGGGAGATTGGATTGGAGAGAGGTAAATTGGAGTGGACTGGGGTAGACTGGGTAAAGGGGTGGTGTAGGGGGAAGTAGGTAGATTGGAGTGGGGTAGAGTGAAGTAGAGTGGAGTGGGGTAGATTGGAGTTGAGAGAGGGTACATTGGAGTGACGTGGAAAGGGGCAGATGGAGTGAGGTGGAGAGGAGCTCATTAGAATTAGGAATATTGGAGTTGGGTAGATTGGGGTGGAATGGGGAAGATTGGGGTAGATTGGGATAGATTAGAATGGAGTGGGGTAGAATGGAGTACATAGAAGTGAAGTGGGGTAGATTGGAGAAGGTAGAGTGGAGTGGTGTAGATTGGGGTAGAGTGGAGTGGGGTGGATTGGGGTACTGTGGAGTGGTGTAGAGTGAAGTTGGGTGTAGTGGGGTGGAGAGGAGTGGGCTAGATTGAAGGGGACTGGAGTAGAGTAGATTGGGGTGGAGTGGGTAGATTGGAATGTGGTAGGTTGTAGTGGGGAAGGGTAGACTGGAGTGGGGTAGAATGAATTAGGGTGGAGTGGGGTAGATTGGTGTGAAGCGGGGTAGATTGGAGTGCAGTTGGGTCGACTAGAGTGAAGTGGGGTGGATGGGAGTGGAGTGGGGTAGATTGGGGTGGGGTTAGATAAATTGGGGTAGACTGAAGTGGAGTAGATTGGACTGGGTGGTGTAGATTGGAGTCAAGTGGGGTAGATTGAGGTAGACTGAAGTGGGGTAGATTTGAGGTAGTTTGGAGTGGAGTGGGGTAGATTGGGGTGGAGTGGGTTTGATTAGCATAGATTGGAGTGGAGTGAGGTAGAATGGAGTGGATTGGGTAGATTAGAGTGGAGTAGGGTAGATTGGAGGGGAGTGGAGTGGAGTGTAGCTGTATCTACTAGGCTACATCTCTTGCCACCTAAGTGTATACTTGTAGGGTGCTGAAAGCTCTATTCGTGGAATACATATAAGAAAGAGGATTCAGGCACAGGTCTTAACCACTTTGCTGCCAGGCCTTTTCCCCCCCAGGTGCCGAGCCTTTTTTTGGCTGTTTGGGGCAGTTCGCGTTTAGGCCATCATAACTTTTTGTCCACATAAGCTACCCACGCCAAATTTGTGTCCTTTTTTTCCAACATCCTAGGGATTCTAGAGGGACCCAGACTTTGTGGGTTCCCCTGAAGGAGACCAAGAAATTAGCCAAAATACAGGGACAATTTCATTATTTTCAAAAAATGGGGAAAAAGGGCTGCAGGAGAAGACTTTTGTTTTTTTCTCCTGAAAATGGCATCAACAAAGGGTTTGCAGTGCCAAAATCACCATCTTCCCAGCTTTCAGGAACAGGCAGACCTGAATCAGAAAACCCAATCTTTTAACACAATTTTGGCATTTTACTGGGACATACTCCATTTTTATTATTTTTTGTGCTTTCCGCCTCCTTCCAGTTAGTGACAAAAATGGGTGTGAAACCAATGCTGGATCCCAGAAAGCTAAACATGTCTGAAAAGTAGACAAAATTCTGAATTCAGCAAGGGGTAAGTTGTGTAGATCCTATAAGGTTTTCCTACAGATAATAACATCTGAAATAAAAAAATATTGAAATTGAGGTGAGAAAAACAGCCATTTTTCTCCACGTTTTACTCTGTAACGTTTTCCTGTGATGTCAGTTTTTTGAAAGCGATCTACTGTTACAACTGCTGGACTGTTCTGGTTGCGAGGATATATAGGGCTTGTAGGTTCATTAAGAACCCTAGGTGCCCAAAGCCAATAAAAGAGCTGCACCTTGCAATGGGTTTTCATTCTATACTGGGAATACAGCAATTCATTTGCTGAAATATAAAGAGTGAAAAATAGGTATCAAGAAAAACTTTGTATTTCCAAAAAGGGTACAAAATAAGGTGTTGAGAAGCAATGGTTATTTGCACATCTCTGAATTCCGGGTTGCCCATACTAGCATGTGAATTACAGGGCATTTCTCAAATAGTCGTCTGTCCATTCGGAAGGAAAAAATGTAGAGAAAGGCCAAGGGCAATAACACTTGTTTTGCTATTCTGTGTTCCCCCAAGTCTCCCGGTAAAAATGGTACCCCATTTGCGTGGGTAGGCCTAATTCTCGCGATAGGTAACGCAACAGAGACACATCACATTTTTACATTGAAATCTGACGTTTTTTTTGGCAAAGTCCCTAGCTGTGGATTTTGGCCTCTAGCTCAGCCGGCACCTAAGGAAACCTACCAATCCTGTGCATTTTTTAAAACTAGACACCTAGGGGAATCCAGGATGGGGCGACTTGTGGGGCTTTCACCAGGTTCTGTTACCCAGAATCCTTTGCAAACCTCAAAATTTGGCCAACAAAACACTTTTTCCTCACATTTCGGTGACTGAAAGTTCTGGAATCTGAGAGGAGACACAAATTTCCTTACACCCAACGTTCCCCCAAGCCTCCCGATAAAAATGGTACCTCACTTGTGTAGATAGGCCTAGTGCTCGCAACAGGAAATGCCCCAAAACACAACATGGACACATCACATTTTCCCAAAGAAAACAGAGCTGTTTTTTGGAAAGTGCCTAGCTGTGGAGTTTGGCCTCTAGCTCAGCCGGCACCTAAGGAAACCTACCAATCCTGTGCATTTTTGAAAACTAGACACCTAGGGGAATCCAGGATGGGGCGACTTGTGGGGCTCTCCCCAGTTTCTGTTACCCAAAATCCTTTGCAAACATCCAAATTTTGCCAACAAAACACTTTTTCCTCACATTTCGGTGACTGAAAGTTCTGGAATCTGAGAGGAGACACAAATTTCCTTACACCCAACGTTCCCCCAAGCCTCCCGATACAAATGGTACCTCACTTGTGTAGGTAGGCCTAGTGCTCGCAACAGGAAATGCCCCAAAGCACAACATGGACACATCACATTTTCCCAAAGAAAACAGAGCTGTTTTTTGCAAAGTGCCAAGCTGTGGATTTTGGCCTCTAGCTCAGCAGGCACCTAGGGGAAACCTACCAAACCTGTGCATTTTTTTAAACTAGACACCTAGGGAAATCCAGGATGGGGTCACTTGTGAGGCTCTCACCAAGTTCTGTTACCCAGAATCCTTTGCAAACCTCAAAATTTGGCCAAAAAACACTTTTTCCTCACATTTCGGTGACAGAAAGTTCTGGAATGTGAGAGGAGCCATCAATTTCCTTCCACTCAGCATTCCCCCAAGTCTTCTGATAAGAATGGTACCTCACTTGTGTGGGTAGGCCTAGTGCCCATGAAAGGAAATGCCCCAAAACACTATCTGGACACAACAAAATCATAAAATACAAAACTACCTATTTTTGAGGGGGGACACCTGCGTTTTTGGTCCTGCGCTCAGCAGCCATACAGGGAAACCTACCAAACCCAAACATTTCTGAAATCTAGACACCCGAGGGAGTACAGGGAGGTGTAACTTGTGTGGATCCCACATAGTTTTCCTATCCAGAATCCTCAGCAAACCATAAATTTAGCTGAAAAATCTAATTTTTCCCACATTTCTTTGTGGGATCACCTCACCAGGACAAATTTCCTACCACCCAACGTTATCCTGAGTCTTCTGGTAAAAATGATACCTCACTTGTATAGGTGGGCCAAGTGCCTGTGACAGGGAAGAGCCAAAAACATGTCGAAATTGAGGGGGAACCAAAGCGGGTCCAAAAGGGCAGTTTGAAAAAAAACATTTTTAGGCTGACAAATGGGGCAGAATTGTTATCAGTATAGATGAGACAATGCTACAGATTCCATAAGGTTCCATCACAAAAATGTGGAAAAAATGTGTGATTTAAAGCAAAGTTGGAGGTTTACAGGGCATTGTGGGTAAGAAAATGATGAGGGGTGCATGTGAAGCACACCACCCTAGACTCACCCAGATGTTTAGTTTTCAGATGTGTCTAGGTTTTGTGGATTTTTCTATATGGCCGCGTCCCAAAGTCCAAAAAGTGCAGCCCTCACCATTCCAAGTGGGACGATTTTGAGAGTTAGCCAAGCTCTCATGGCCCAAATGTAAAACCAAAACCCAAAATAATCAAATGTCCTCTTGCTTGCCATGGGATAAGATGTTTTAGTGTGCGGGGAGAGCTGAAAGAGCTGAAAGACTGTTACCCCCTTCAGTTGGGGTGGGGGCATAACTCTCTGGCATCTAATAGACTCTCTGAACAACTTTGGCCCCATTTATTTGGGGTGGGGGTATGGCTATGCCCCACCCTCTTATTTTGAAAAAAAACATCTTCCCTGGTCTCTGGTGGGCTTTCAGCCCCCTGGGGGGCAGATGGGCCTTCCAAAAATAGACCGATGTGCCCCCAAAGGGGGAAGATATGGCCAGCAGTAATGTGCCCCCATGGGGAGCAATCCTTGCCCAAGGGTCTGCCCCCACAAACAAAACACACACAGACACACACACACACCAATCCCTAGTGCTGAAGTGGTTTCTGCCCCCCCGGGGGCAGATTGGCCTATTAGAAATAGGCTGATCTGTTCTCAAGGGGAGCAGAAATGGCCTAAAATAAATTTGCCTCCCCCCCAAGGGAGCGACCCTTGCCTAGGGGGTCGCTCCCCTTGCGTGAAATTGTCGCAAAAAACAATTGGGCGCAGATTGACCTAATGGCCTAAAAATAATTTGCCCCCCTGGGGAGCGGCCCTTGCCCAGGGGGCCGCTCCCCTTATGCGTAAAATACAAAAAAAACTCCCTGGTGTCTAATGGCCATTTCTGCTGCCCGATCGCATCGTGATCGGGCAGCAGAAATGCTGAGAAAGACATCAATGGAAAGAAAAGGCCTTTCCTTTCCTTTGATGCCTCTCTTGGCCCCTCCACGTGATTGGAGGAGAAATGCAAAAGCGCGGAGGGGCAGGCAGACGCGCACTGATGTCATCAGATGCCACAGGGGGATCGGGGGTGGAAGGGGAAGCGATTCCCCTTTCATCCCTGGGGAGCGCTCCCCCCATGAGCCAGTCCAAGGATGTAACCGTTACGTCCTTGGCGCCTCAGCGCTACAGCCAAGGACGTAACTGTTACGTCCTTAGCTGGGAAGGGGTTAAGGAGGAATGGAATGTAGATGCTGCGTTGCCTAAAACTGAAGTGCTTTAAACAGACACATACTTTGTATGCGCAAACAGGAGCTGGCATACATATGAGACTAAAGACACGGGGTTTAAGGACAAATTAATTAACTTGTTCGCTGCCAAAAATTAAGGCAGTTTAAAAAGCCACATACTTTGGGTTTGAGAAAGGCACAGATGTGTCCAAACTGTTTATGTTACTTTGTGGCAGCCTGGCCTGAAGCATGTGACTGGATTGCATGTCTGTATAAACTATGGGAGTCTGGTTCCAGACTAGTGTATGCTTTAAACAGACACATACTTTGTTTGCACAGGGAAGAGATGCAGCCCACGAACACATGCAGTCACACAGACTGCTTAAACATTCCATGCCATTTGTTTGGTGCTATAAAAGGAAGTGCAGAATTCCGAAACATTCAACTAACCGGGATAAACTAATCCTTATTGGTAGAGAGGAAGGAAGACACTGCAATTCTCCCTTTGCAGAGGATGAAAAGTATAACTAGGGGATAGACAAGTATCAAACAAAACCACAACAAAGGGATACACATATATATATATATATATATATATATATATATATATATATATATATATATATATATATATATATATGTGTGTGTGTGTGTGTGTATCTATATGATCCTAAGAAAAAAAGGGATTCATTTCAATGTAAAGATACTGTGGCTTTATAACCACTCTATCACTCCCACATACTGCAACATCTGTCCTTGCTAACTCACCAGTCTGAATGTCTCTCATTATTTCTACTAACCAGATCTGAACTCCCCTCTCCATTGCACAAAGGGCATACTACCACCTCTTGGCTCTTGTCCCAAATACACCTATCTTCTGTTTTATGGCTTTCCTAACCTTTTTAATAAATTTTGTCATCATAAATGTTGACCAATATGCACAAGCAACATGAACTCCTATCTTAACCTGATCTCCCACCACCACTTTCACATC
The DNA here is from genome assembly GCF_031143425.1 of Pleurodeles waltl. Taxonomy (NCBI): domain Eukaryota; kingdom Metazoa; phylum Chordata; class Amphibia; order Caudata; family Salamandridae; genus Pleurodeles; species Pleurodeles waltl. The sequence goes on from NC_090448.1 coordinate 983,568,911, forward strand.
TAATAAATTTGTTCTGTGGTCGAACCTGGCCTTTTTCTTAAACTGCAGTTTCTCTGCACAGTATCTACATGCACCTGGAACACTGTCCCCCAAGCCTTTATTCCACTCCATCCTACCTGGACAAACCCAGGTAGACAGCATGCTTCTACTGAACAGTTCAAACAGGGATTTACCTGTTGTAATGTGTGGAGACATACAAAATGCTTAATGACTTTAGTTCTTGCTTCCAGTATAATCAATTTGCTCTGGCTAATCGTACTTCTTCGTTAAAGTCTTGTTCATTTGTTCAGTTGCTTCATTTGTTTCTGGATGACATAAGAAAGACTTCTTATGTCTAACTCCACAATATTTCAGATATGATTCCATTGACTGTAAACAGCATTTCACTCAATAGTCAGACAATATACATTTTGCATTCCTTTCACACCTTAAATGTTCTTCAAGATTTGATAACAGAGTTGGTGCTGATATTTCATACACAAGAAACGTCAAATAATCTGTAATATAAATGCATTAGGACAATCAAGTGAGGAGCTGCATGTTCTCCTCTAATTAGCCCTAACGTATCAATGACTAACTCTTCCCTCCGATAATGAGGCAAATGTCTGACTTTTGGTGTTTTATCACTATTTCTACACTCCACACATTCTTTCACTATATTCTCCACCTCATTGTAAAGCACAGTCCATCAAAAATCACAACAAAGTCTTTCTTTAGTCCTCACAATGCACATATGGCCCCATGTGCTGAATTCATCAACTTACTACTTACCTCTTCAGGAGGTAATAATTTGGTGCCACACAACAGTATACTATTGTCCATAGCTAGCTCGTTTCTTACCATCTACCATAAACTACCCAGGTTTTTAAAATTGTGTTTAGTTTACTATCCTGAAGAAATAATGCGACTTTGTTCAAAACCTCATCCTTAGAAAATAATTCTCTCCATTCTTCTGCCATCAATGCCCCTTGAGTTATTACAAACACTCTAATTTCCCCTTCTACCCATTCAAGGTTTTCAGCCTAATTTACATTACTTGCCTCGTCATAATTCTTCCTCACCTTAACCGTTTGAAATAAACAATTAGCCGAACAGCTGTGTACCCCTGGTATGCACTCCACAATGATGAAATATTCTTGTATTCTAATAATCCAGCTTTGCATCCTCGAAAACAAATAATTTAAACCTTTTTTGACTTGAAAGTCTTTCTGTCATTCTTCATCCCATGTAAACATCACCTTCTTGACTAAGTCATCTCATGCTGTCTTACTGGCATATTTTTTAATAATAATCTTTCCATAGCCATCTATGATCTCAAGAAAAGAGATCACCATCACGTTTTTGGAATTCACTCTATTTCTCATGACCAAATTACCCAAATAATTTACTTCTTTCACTCTAAAGTTATACTTTTCTGCCTTTAGAGCCAAACAAGACTACATAAACCGTAAAAGACCTTTACATAGTGTTTTATCAGGTTATTTTACCATGCTGCTGATAACCCACAAATCATCTTGATAGCATTTTATCACAGAAATTCCTTTCAAAACTAAGTTGACTCTTTGAATCACTAATTCAATGGCAATCAAACTAAACAGAATTCTCTTGAATTTAAAGGTTCCACTTAGGGTAATAAAAGCTGTCAAATCCTGTGAGCTTTAATCTAATATCACATGATGAATGACCAATGCAAGATCTACTGTTGAAAAATATCTTGCATCGGACAATATCAACATCATCTCTTCAATTCTTAGAAGATTAAAGTTCTTGACTTATTACTTCCCTATTTAACGCCCTGAAATCAATGCATAAACTGATTGTTCCATTGTGTTTATTGGTTACTACTATGGGTGCAAACCATTCAGTTGCTTCTTCTGGTTCTATTATTCCCATTCCACATAACCTGCCCAGCTCACTACTCCCATTTTACACACTCAAGGCCAAAGTCTCACCTTTGAGCATATTGGGACAGCATTTTTTAAAGTTTCATCACATGTTTTTAACATTTTAAAGAACTTAGATCTACTTTGAACAGGTCCTTAAACTCAATCTGAAGCCTGTTTCCTTATATGTCACTCCAAACAACTCTTGGTGAGGCCATCCAAGAATGTTGTCACCTCTGTGTGACACACACCTTTTCCACAGCATATTTTCCTTTCATTTCCTGTATCCTCCCTGCTTTATGTCCACCCTATTGAGACTCTTTCCTTTTCCAAAAGACTTTTCAAACGTTTGTCTAGATAATATTGTCAAAGTAGGAACAGGAATCAATACAAACACCATCCATATGTACCTCTTCCGATGGATGATCACAAGCCTTTCCACCTTTCCACCTACCTAATTAATCGTGAGGCCACTTTTTATCATTCTTTTATAATTCTGTATTATGATACTAGTAGTAGTTTTACCACTTGTATTTTTTGCAGCAAATTTAAATAATTGTGCAATAAATATTACTTACTTCTTTCATTTGTTCGCATTCCTTCTTTATGTCCTTGCTTCTGCAGCATCTGAAAACATTCCCCTTCTTTCACAACTGTTGCATATACTTTTTAAAGCAGGACAACTTTTCACATTAGTTTTATTCCCTATATTTCTGCAGCAATAACACTCACCTTTGAACTCACTTTCATTGCCGCTTAATTCTTCTTTTCCACACATTCTTTTTCATCAACTTTCAGCTCTGTTATGGTTTTCTACTCTTTGGCTCATTGAACTCTAAACACACTTAACCATGTTTTCCACTCTTTGTGACACCAATATCACTTCATCCAACAAAGCTTATCTGTTATCCATAATTGCTCTATGGTTTTATTTCTATGCATTTCAACAGCTATTCATCCTGTATTCCTTCTTCCACCCTGCCCCAAATTTGTAACTTGGTACCAAATTTCTAAAATTCGTCACATATTCCTCCACAGATTCTTTTATTCCTTGTGCTCATAATTCAAAATGGTATATTTCTAAAATTGTGCTCACACAAGGTAAATAATGTTTGTCCAATTTGTTAATTGTAAAATTAACACTGTTTCATCCTTCTCACTCACATTTGGTGAGTTCTCTGATACTACATGCTCTCTTATCCCAAGACTATATAGTAACAATGTTTGTTTTCTTTCTGCACTAAGTTTTGTCCCACACACTCTTGGGTAGCTCGTAAAAAACATTTTTCCACAACTTCTTTTGTATACAAGGTTTTCCAGGTGAAGAAAGATAAAATAGAGGTGTAATACAGTTCTGCATTATACAATCATAAAATGTACCTCACAACCTTACTATGTTAATACAAATTATATCCAATGTCATAAACTTTCTTATTTCCTCTTTCTGCTAGAAACATTCTTAGAGAAGTTGGTTCTGCTTTGTGTTAAAGATTCTAATAAGTGAATGGTTTATATAATGTTGACAAAGGTATGCTTATCACCATTTTCCAGACAGCTGAAAACATACCTGTGTGTAATTTGTCAGGCACTACAAGTTCTCTCAAAGGTTGTGTTCTAATATTATTCTTAAATTCTCAGCAGATCGATTTCTCTTCCATGCATTCTCAAAAAGTGTCGCTTAATTTGATAGAGGTGTCCCTGTCACTGAGCTGCAGGTGCTTATGGACAGATCTCTTTCCCCACAAAAATTCAATTTTGTGGGTAGTGATCTCTAAGATCCGGACACCTTAGATGCATACTACTCAACACTCACTCCCTTGTCAAACACACAATAGAAGTACAAGACCTACTTGACTACATCGCCCCTGAGTCACCTTCTTCACAGAGATCTGGACAACCACCTCCTCAGCCCCGACATCACCACTGCGATCCCTGACGGCTATAAGATCATCCATAAAGACTGCGCAATCAACCAGGAGGAGACATCGCCATCGTCCACAAAAACACACTCCGCCTCTTGATCAGAGTCGATGTCCAAACCCCATCACCGAACACCTACACTTTAAGATTCAGACCAATCCAAACACCACCCTCTGCGGTAGCCTCATCTACAGAGGCCCCAGACCCTGCTCCCCTTACAGCAAAGCCCTGGCCAACCTCATTGCTCCCCAAGCCCTCACCCTAACGTACTACATCCTTCTCGGTGGCCTCAACTTTCACCTCAAAAGCAACCCAAGCTGCAGCAACCCAAACACCTCATCCCTCATAGAGTACCTCGACACCCTTGGGCTCTAACAACTGATCAACCTCCCCACACACTCAGCAGGACACACCCTCGACCCTGTCTTCCCTTCTGAAACAACACCTCCACTGGACCAGCTACCACTGCATCCATTTTTCCTTCACCAAGACCACCGGACATCACCACGCCCCCCCTGCAGAAACTGGAGCAAGCTCACCAAAGCCCATCTCACTGTCACACTCCGCCACTCCCACACCACCGCACACCGGAAACCTCCACCAATGGATCGCCGACTGCACCAACTCTCTAGCCCTCCTAAGATACCCACCGGTAACTAACACCACAGGAAACCCAGCTGGTTCTCCCCTGACCTCCAAGAATCAAAGCACACCTGCAGACGTCTCGTGAGAAAGTTGAGCAGCAGCAATAGCACAACAGACCACAAAGCCTTCAAAGACGCCGCCACATCCCCCCACCAGCTCATCAGATCAGCTAGAAATCAGTCATTCGGGAGTGCATCAATGCCAGCCCACACAAGAGCAAGGAACTCTTGACCATAGTCAAAGAATTTGCAAAAACCTGCACGGACACCACAGACATCCCCCCTCCCAAGATCTATGCAACAACCTCGCCATCTTCTTTCACCAAAAAATCCAGGACATCTATGAAGGATTCGCAAGCCAATACACGCCCCCCCCACCCACCAGCACCACCACCACGGACTCTGACCCACTGCCGACCCTGAACCACTGGACCCTCCTCACCCCGGAAGACACCCTGAGGCTCATGAGTTCCATCCACTCTGGGGCACCCTCAGACCCATGCCTCTAACACATCTTAAACCGAGCTGGCACCACCATCGCCCCCAAACTATTGCCGTACCATCAACTGCTCCATCAAGACTGGCACCTTCCATGAATGACTGGAAACATGCGGGGGTAACCCCTTGCTGGGGAAGTCCTCTGAAGTTCCGACAGAGATGAAAAACTACAGACCTATCTCACTGCTTCCTTTCCCAGCCAAGGTAATGGAAAAAGCAATTAACACACAGCTCACCAAGTTCATCCAGACAAACTACATCCTAGATCCCTCCCCAATCCGGATTCAGGAGCAACCACAGCACAGAAACTGCACTACTACAGCCACAGATGACTTCCCCACCCTATTGGACCCCGAAGAAACAGCTGCACTCATCCTCCTCGACCTCTCCACCGTGCTTGACACCGTCTCCCACACCACTTTATGCACCAGAATACATGACACCGGTATCCCGAGCAAAGCCTTGGAATGGATCTGCTCCTTCCTCACTGGCCAAACCCAAAGAGTCAGGCTCCCACCTTTCACCTCAAAACCGATAGAAACCAGCTGTGTCCCCCAGGGCTCCTCTCTGAGCCCCACCCTTTTCAATGTCTATATGACCCCGCTCGCCAAGATCATCAGACACCACAGGCTCAACATCGTCTCATACGCCGACAACACACTCCCTCACTGATGAACCATCAACAACAGAAAGAAACTTTCACAATGGAATAAAGGCAATTGCAGACTGGATAAAAGACAGCTGCCTTAAGCTCAGCTCAGATAAGACAGAGATCCTCATAGTGGACCCCACCCCTATCACCTGTGATGACTCCTGGTGGTGCACTGCCCCATCTCCCACCGGCCATGCACACAACCTCAGAATCATTCTCGACTCCTCGCTGTCTGTGGCCCATCAAATCAACGCCGTCTCATCCTCATGCTTTCACACACTGTGCCTGCTCCGGAAGATTTTCAAGTGGGACCCCATCGATGCAAGAAGAACAGTCACCCATGCACTTGTCAGCAGCAAACTTGACTACGGCAACACACTCTGGCCCTCATTCTGACCCTGGCGGTCTTTGACCGCCAGGGCGGAGGACCGCGGGAGCACCGCCGACAAGCCGGCGGTGCTTCAATGGGGATTCCGACCGCGGCGGTAAAGCCGCGGTCGGACCGGCACCACTGGCGGGGTCCCGCCAGTGTACCGCGGCCCCATTGAATCCTCCGCGGCGGCGCAGCTTGCTGCACCGCCGCGGGGATTCTGACCCCCCCTACCGCCATCCAGATCCCGGCGGTCGGACCGCCGAGATCCGGATGGCGGTAGGGGGGGTCGCGGGGCCCCTGGGGGCCCCTGCAGTGCCCATGCCACTGGCATGGGCATTGCAGGGGCCCCCGTAAGAGGGCCCCTAAATGTATTTCACTGTCTGCTGCGCAGACAGTGAAATACGCGACGGGTGCAACTGCACCCGTCGCACAGCTTCCACTCCGCCGGCTCGATTCCGAGCCGGCTTCATCGTGGAAGCCTCTTTCCCGCTGGGCTGGCTGGCGGTCTGAAGGCGACCGCCAGCCAGCCCAGCGGGAAAGTCAGAATTACCGCCGCGGTCTTTCGACCGCGGAACGGTAACTTGACGGCGGGACTTTGGCGGGCGGCCTCCGCCGCCCGCCAAGGTCAGAATGAGGGCCTCTATGTCTACATCAACAAGAAACTCCAAACTAGACTCCAGAGAATACAGAACGCCATGGCCAGACTCATCCTGGACATCCCCCACTACAGCCACATCTCCACCCACCTGAGAGACCTACACTGGCTCCCTGACAACAAGCGCATCACTTTCAAACTCCTGACACATGCTTGCAAAACCCTACACAACATCGGACCTGCCTACCTCAACCACTGCCTCTCCTTCTACGTACCCCCTAGGCAGCTCTGTTCTACTTATCCACGTCCCCCACCAGCGTAATGGGACACCCTCAGGTGATAAGCCACACTATACAAATATCTGATTGATTGATTGATTGATTGAAGATCTGAAGATCACTCGAGTCATCGAGTGGCAGGCACATATGTACCTGCATAAATCCTGCTGAGTGTGCCTGTAATGTATTAGGCTTAATCACCATAACTTTGCTCCTGAGTGTGAGCTCTGCATCCTTTTGAGGTTATGACTGATGATATATCTGCAATAATAAATATGTGTTGTCTCCTACTTTCAAACTGGTGTCTGTATATTACGTTAGGCTTTAAAACTGAGAAGGAACTCACCGGTTCATAATGCAGTTTGTGCAACTACATGAAACTCCTCCAGACTCCTATCAATGACAAGAGTTGTTTAACAAGCCATCACTGATAGTTAAAAGCGTAGATAATTCACACCTAGACGTATCGTTCCTACTGTCAAATGGTTTTGCGCTCCACTGACAGCTTCTTCCACAAGAGTGTTCTCCCCTATTCAGACTTCCAAACTCCTCAAATTTCTTCTTGTAATTCTTTCTTTTTATTTCTGCGTTGAGGTACTCAAATTATGTCATCAAATCAATTGCAGCATGATGATGTAAATGCACTGATAAGTTCAAGAGATCTTCATTGCAGCAGTCCATCCACGGTACATCAGCAACTGTCATTACTTTGAATCCTATAATTAGTTACATCATAACGTTCCACTAACAGGAATAAACCAATACTCGCAGATCAAGACGAAGCAAGACGCCGCAGTCCCTTGCAAGACTTTGTGTACTCTTCAGTATTCAGATTGCCAGTGTTAACGCGCAGGCAACCAATCCCCTATGCAGGTGTTTTGCTTGGACCAATGCCTAAAAGTATAAGAGCATCCTTCTCCTGGGCGGGGTTTTCCATTGTCTTTTGGTGATGTCAGGAAGGGCATTCAACACTAGAAAGCTATCGGGTCAGAGTTCTTTGTCAGTGTCATGTCCCCCTCTCTACTGGTGAAGCCTACGCTAGAACACTGCCTCTCTCAGACACAGTATCAAGTAGATGACCTACCTACCCAGAGAGCTACCCTGGGCTGTAGACCCCTGGTTGATTATCACAAATATGGGCTTCACTCCATAGGTCTGGGGTTGCTTGTGTTCTCTTGCATAGTGGATGTGGCATCGGAGTTTTGGGCTTGACTATTGATATTAGAGCAGAAGCAAAATTGATTGACATACTATTGCTTCCTGTCTGGAGTTGCAGTTGGCAAAAACATTTGCAAGCATTCCATACATCACATTTTGTTGTTTTTATGTCATACCCTTGGTGCACAGAGTATGTTCACACGTGAGTACTGTGTTCCACTGTGCTATAGGATCTAGGGTGCACTTCACTGATAGGCCCAACAAAACTGAAATCGTCTGGGATTGCATATGTCCCTGCTCAGAGGAGATGTAGGCTGGGCTGTTCTTACAGGCCAGCCTGTAGCAGGATCAAAACTGATTTGCATATGGTTGCTCAATGTCTGGAATAGCACAGTGGGCAAAAACAAGATGGACTAGAATGCTGTCCAAGTAATTGCCAGAGACCGAGACTTAAGTAAACATTTCTAACCATTACCTTTTGTTGTGTAAATGACCTGCTCCCTATGACCCATGCAAGGTGGTGTAGGGATCTCATGTTTAGACCAGTGCTATTTTGAAAAGCCTGGCATGCAAGAAGAGCTGTACAGCTGTCACCAGGCAGCCAGCAGAGTGGACGCATACCATTCCTGTCCTAATGTAGTTAACCGTTATTGTTATCCCCCTGTGATGGAGGAGGTAGCAACATAACCCTCACTGCCCTACATCTGAAATGCAGAGCCTAATTGTTTATCACCTTTTACTGTCCCTGAAGTGCTGACACCCGCTGATGTTTCTGGTATTGCATAATAAAGAAGGTACAAATGCAGATGCTGAGGACATTGGACCTCATCTAGGCAAAGAAGAGAGGCTTCAGACTTAAGACATTCTGGTTGGAGAGATAATTTTGGAACTGGCTGAGGAGGTGAGAGAAAAAATATGTTTGAAAGTGGTGAAATTCTGTTTTTGTTTTCCTGGATTCTGTTCAGCGCTACTAAAACTTTCATAGTGTGTACCAAATACAGAACCCTTCCTGGGATTGTTAAGTGCATTGCCTTTGACACTTGAGCAGCCATGTGCAGAGGAAGAAGGTCCTAACTTATAAACAGTTGTTTAATGACTTAGAGTGAAGCAATGTTTGAACTCCTGTCATGTGAAGCTGCAGTAGCACTCCATTGACTTGCAAGAAACTAACCTGGAAAAAGCTTGCAGCAGCTGATCGCAAATGGGTAGTCAACACAGGATGGCAGAAGGGACAGGGCTCCAAGCAAGTGAAGCTCACTAGGGACCAGAGCCACCAGCAACAGGCCAGAGCAAAGCAAATGACCATGGTAAATCCCAGGCATGTCAAGGAAGAAATGCAAATAATCAGTTTCAGACTCAGTGCTCTCAGGTGTGAAGCACAGGTCTCGTTGGTTCTTGGGTTTAGGAGAGCCTCTGTGAGGTGTGTGGCAGTGTTAATCATAGAATTACCCTGTGTGTATGTTGGTGACCACCTTTTCACCCGAGATGTGCCACCCTACCAGCTGAGGAAGTCACAAGTTTGTCATATGGGTATCGGACACTGGCAGGCTCTGTTATAGCCCAACGACCCTGTGATTTGTTTCCTGAGAACCTTGCCTGTTTATTACCCCACATTACATACAGCCGGTCACAGGCGTTGAGTGATCAGCAATGAGATCATCTTACAGAAACCCATTTACGTGTCCAAGCTATATATGGATGAGCGTGTTAGGGACATTAAAATCGGTAGAGAGATATCTCAGCAGGTATTCACTTTTGGTGAAATTTCTCAGAGAACTGAGGAAGCGGATGCTGTGGCGACTTGGTCTCAGACTGTCCACGGAGGAACCGTAACAGCTCTCCAAAAAATCTGTCAAGAGTCTTCCTGACACCAGTCAGAGCAGCTTACACCTAAATGGTCAGAGTCTCAGGTGGCTGAGGTGATCTGGTGATGTAGGAAGGGGCCTTCCAAAGCTGCAAGAGTTGCTAGCTGGTGGAGATCCCAAATGTCTGAGTTTGTGAAGGCTTTAGTAACATTTCCCACTGTCAAGGATCTGCCCAGGTAAGCTGTGTACATTCAAAAGGTGAGGAAAAAGGGCTCTGCGAGGTGTGTGGGAAGATGAGCTGCTTCAACAGCTGCTTCTCTGATACAAAGCCTAGAGCCAGAAACTGGCAGGTCACCTGGTGCACTTGAACTTCCTGCTGCAACTGGGAAATGAGGTTACCCTCGCAGGCACTCTTTAGTTGTAGAGTTTTGAGGGACCAAAGGCTGCAAGACTGAGGTAAAGCAAAGTGATAGTTTGATTTCCACTTTATTTGAAGAGTTGTGGATTCTCACACTACCATTAAAGCATGTCAACACTACAATATATCCATAACAGTCCCTTGGATAGAGTTTGCATCCCAATCCTTTATGGTAGTGGTTCCCAACCTGAGGTCTGGGGGCCCCTTAGTTCCGCAAAGTCTCATCAGGAGGTCCGTGACTGCTTAGGAAATTCACCAATATAAACAGATTAACAAAGTGTGTATAAATAAAGTGGCTAAATATACAGTTGAACATTTTAAAACATACTGTAAATGTCAAGGAAATTGAAATTGGAGCCTAAAAATTAAATTTGTATCCTCAGATTGATTCGTGGGAGCAGTGCAAGTGCATCCAACAAAATATACTATGGACGATGTGTGGCTTTAATGGAATTTAGTAAACCTCCAACCTTCCATTAAAATGTTTATTTTTTTATTTTATTTGTTTGCTAATTAAATAAAATGTGTCATTTGTGTATGTTTTTGATGGAATGCTTTTTCTGTATTGTTTGTGTATTGTTTTGTTGTTCAAATCATCAACAATGTTTAGGCCTGGCTCCCCGGCTTCCAGTAATGACACGGTTGGGGGGGTGGGTCCCCGGATTCCAATATTTATTCAGCGGGGGTCCCCGGGTTCCAACAATGATAAAGTGTGGGTCCACAGAAGTCAGAAGCTTGGGAACTACTGCTTTATGGGACAAAAGGATGGTTATAGTTCCTTTTTTCTAGTCCTGCTTAATGAAAGGCTGTCAGGATGGTTCTGAAAAAGAGAGATGAAACTGGTCAGCTTGCTATCATGGAACCATGTTAATACCCTCCTCGTTGTATCTCTTTCCATTCCCTCTTTCCTCCCCTTGAACAGTGCTTAATTTGTGCTTGTTGTTTCTGGTGCTGAGCACCGGCACTTATTTTTGACGGCCGGGGCTTACTCTTCAGCGTCAAGCATTTGCTGCGAGCAAAAGACACATATGGTGAAAGACGGATGAAGGGAAAAACGAAAAATCGTCAGAAAGGGAGAAATTAGAAAGCTGCAAGAGTGAGCTGAAGGGACAGGGAGTGGCTTTCTATGGATTAAAGAGCCCGAGATGGCTTCATGATTACGCCTCCTCAGTATTCCATGTTCACACATTTAATTGCAGCAGCCGCGTGTTTAAGAGGTGGGCTTTGGGCACCGGCACCTTTTTATATAAAAATTAAGCACTGCCCTTGAAGTGCTCAATGGCGTTCCCCCGGACCCACATCCGGGATATTGCCCTACAGATGACTTGCCTGATGAAGAGACCTATGCCTGTCCTTGTACATCCTCTTAGTCTCTCCCTCTATACTGCCCTTATATCATGTTAAAGGTGGGCATCGCAATCTTGAGCTCTTCCTGTAGGTTCCTGAGAGGCTCCTGTTGTACGATCCTTATTCGAAGAAACGCGCAAATCCGAAGTCTTGTTATATTTATTTAAGAATATTTTATTTCCAATTAGCATTAATTACACAAGACGACATCCGACAGTCCTTGCACCTCGGGCAGCCAGGGAAACTGACTAAACCAAAATACAAATAGCGCCAGCAGAACCCGGTACAGCTCAAATAAAAGCATTTGAGCATGTTGAGCACGAGAAATAACACATCATCACTGTAAATTAAATAACAGCATATGTGCGTGTTGAGCACGAGAATCAGGTGAGTACAGGCATTACAGCACAAGCATGCAAGGCCTGCATTCCAAATAATGACAAAGTGCATGTCACATGAGACAAAATAAACAGTACAATAGAACATAACGTGACATGCCAAAGAAGCTTAAAGTACATATATACATATATAACACCTTTCCTCTTTTAAACAAAAAAGCATTTTTTAATCGATACAATAATCCTTATATTTGACAGGCATACCTCCATTACGAGTTACCTTTCCAGCAGTAGGTGACTGATTGACTCGGTGATAGGTATTCTCTGAAAACCTCACACTTTCTGCGTTACTGGCAAAATTACAGCATCATCATCAGATACACTCTGCCCTAAATCAACATTATTGCGCACAGTAACAGCAATCTGTGACCTTGAAGAATCAATATTACATTTTTCTTCCACATAACTGTACATCATTCAACCTTATCATCAATTGTATTTTTTTCGCCTGATTAGCTGACACTTTGACAATATCTCTTTTACTCCACCACCCTTTCTTACGTAGAAGAAGATAATCTTTCGAGACCCTCTCTGGATGTTGTGGAGCAGAAAAATTGGATTCTCCTTTTTTAATTCTACTAGGCACCCTCACATAAGCCAAATCCCATGTAGACAAATCTATGTATTTAACTCTATGTTTTTTATCAAATAAATCCTCAGTTTGACTTTGTTTGGCTGCTACTGTAGCTGGATCAGAAGATAAAATTACTGGTTTGCCTTTGCACACTTCTCTAATCCAGTCAGGACTCATGGAGTATCTGGAGAACCTTTTGCGTAATAACACAAAAGGACTAACACCAATGGTCTTATCAGATGTAACCAAATATGACCAAGCATTTTTTTAGAAAATATTTCATATCATGGTCCATCATTAATGCAGTTTGTACACCTTCCTTTGAAAACGTATTCATGCGCTCCACTAGACCAATAGATATGTGCAAGTTGAAACTCACTTACAAAATTCTTCATGTGAAAAGATGTGAAAAGATGTGAAATATGTCCCATTATTGGTCACAATTTTCTTTGGAACACCTTAAATAGCAAAAATATCTTGTAAAAACCTGATAACTGAATCAGTGTTAGGACTTGGTATGAAATCGACATAGACAACCATAGGGAAATAGTCCAAAAGTGCTATCATGTATTTTTGTGACATGTGTAGTAACTCAAATAGTCCTGCTAAATCTAAAGCAACTTTTTGCCAAACTTCTTTAGGCAATGGCACTGTATAAAGAGGTGTTTCATGCATCCTCCAGTGTTTATCTGAAACCAGACAGCACAGTCCCTCACCAATTTGCTAACTTGGGACTCCATGGCTGGCCACCAATAAAACTGAGAGCTTTACATGTACTGCTGATGCCCAAATGACCCTTGTGAGCTTCATCAATAAGAACCTCTCTCAGTAATGCAGGTGGTACACATACATCAGCACGCACTAACACACCATCAATTATGGAAACCTCTTCTGAAGCATGAGGTCTTAAGGAAGGCTCTACATTTCTCTTCCTTGCCCAGCCAGTTTTGATGTATGAGCACACAGTTGAAAGAATATTATCCTTACTTGCAGCTTCCAATCATTCCTTTTGTGTAATGATACTGGAATCACCAAGAATCCACTATTGCAATCACACATTCATCCGCAACAGTATTGTTCACAAATTCATTCAACCCAGGCAACCTAGTTAAGCAGTCAGCCCACACATTCCTCCCACCAGGAATATATTTTAATGTAAAGTCAAATTCTTGGAATTTGGAAAGTAGTCTAACAAGACATGCAGATGCTTTTCCTGAACTATTACCATTGACTAGATGCAAGAATCGTTTTGTGGTCAGGATACATATCAAAATGAGCACCTCAAATGTAACATTTAAACCTTTCTACAGCCCAAGAACAAGCCAATGCTTTACGCCCAATCGTGCTATTATTGGATTCATGGGAGATAAGTGTGCGCAAAGCAAAAGCAAGGGTGTGTTCTTTATCCTGAGAAAGCTGAGCTAAAATAGCCCCAATACCAATCTGACTGGTGTCTACTGTTATCAGATATTTGTTTCCAGCAACAAATGAAGATAGTGAAGGTGCTGATATAACCAATTTCTTTACTTTCTGAAAAGCCTGCTGAACCTCAGCTGACCAAATGTATTTAACACCTTTCTTTAGAAGATTTATCAAAGGTTGTACCACAAATGCATAACCTTCAACAAAATATGAGTAATAATCACTCAAACCCAGGAAGGAACGAAGTGTGTCATTGTCTCTGGGTGATGTAGCTTCTTCAGTGGCTTTAATGAGTGAATATTTTGGTGAAATTTCATTCAGTCCAATTGAATCCCTCAAATAATCAAAATACTGTGCAAGAAACTTTTACTTGTCAGTGCACAAAGTGATGCCAAATTCTTTAAACTTTGACAACCTGTGCTCAGCACTTTATTGTGTTCAGCCAGTGTCTTTGCTAAGATAAGGACATCATCCTGGAAGGCCTGAATACCTACCACATCTTCCAACATGGTGTCCATCAATCTCTGAAAGACACTGGCTGCCGAAGCCAACCCAAATAGTAATCTTGCAAATGTATACACACCAGAAGAGGTTACAAAAGTCGCAAACTCTTGTGATTTATCATCTGATGGAATTTGGTGATAAGCTGATTTCCATCAGTCAATCAAACAGTATTCGTAAAGCGCAGCTACTCACCCGTGAGGGTCTCAAGGCGCTGGTGGGGAGGGGACGAGCCTCATCGAAGAGCCTCGTCTTGAGGTTCTTCCTGAAGATGGTGAGCGGTGAGCTTTGTCTGAGGTGCAGGGGGAGGTTGTTCCAGCTCTTTGCTGTAGTGTAGGTGAAGGATCGTCCTCCGGCGGTGGTTTTGCGGATGCGAGGGATGGTGGCCAGGGCCAACTGGGTGGAGCGGAAGAATCTGGTGGGGGTGTGGAAGGAGACACGGTGGTTCAGGTGGGCTGATCCTGCGTTGTGTATGGCCTTGTACGTGTGGGTCAGAAGCTTGAAGGTGATTCGCTTCCAGACGGGTAGCCAGTAGAGGCTCCTCAAGTGTTTGAAGATGTGTTCTCGGCGAGGGAGGTCCAGAATGAGTCAGATGGCAGAGTTCTAGATGAGTTGTAGTTTTTTGATGTTCCTGGTTGAGGTGCCAGCATAGAGGGCGTTGCCGTACTCGAGCTTGCTAGTGACTAATGTGTAGGTGATTCTCCTGCGACAGTCTGTTGGGATCCATCTGAAGATCTTCCAAAGTTTGCTGAGTGTGAGCCAGCAGGAGGAGACGACAGAGTTTACCTGGCGGGTTATGGATAGGGAGGAGTCGAGGATGATTCCTAAGTTGCAGGCGTGCTCAGTCGGTGCTGGTGGGGGGGGGGTGCTGAGGGATGTGGCCCACCAGGAGTCATCCCAAGCTGAGGTGATGTTTCTAAAGATGATGAGCTCAGTCCTGTCGGAGTTCAGCATGAGGCAGCTTTCTCTCAACCAGTTGGCAACGACTGCCATTCCTGAGTGGAAGTTCCTTTTGGCTGTGTTCGGGTCTTCGGTGAGGAAAATGATGAGTTGTGTGTCATTGGCATTTGACACGATGTTCATACCGTGGCTTCTGACGATGGTAGCGAGAGGGGTCATGTATACGTTGAACAGTGTGTGACTCAAGTGAGGATCCTTGGGGGACTCCGTGGTGGATTCCTGTGGCTCTGGAAGTGTAGGGCTGGAGTCTGACCCTCTGCATCCTCCCAGAGAGGAAGGAGGGGATCTATTTCAGGTCTCTTCCACAGAGTCGGGTGCGCAGAGTGCTGTGGGAGACCATGTTGAATGCTGCTGAGGGGTCGAGGAGTAAGAGTGCTGCGGTGTGGCTGTGGTCTATGAATAATCTGATTTCGTGTGGGGCTGCCAGGAGGGCTGTCTCCGTGCTGTGGTTGCTGCGGAAGCTGGACTGGGAGCTGCCCAGGGAGTTGTTGGCCTCAAGGAAATTCCGTAGTTGTACGTTGGTTGCTTTCTCCAGTACTTTGGCGGGGTAGGGTAGCAGCGGATGGCCCGGAAAGTCTTTAGTTCTGATGGGTTGGCCGAAGGTTTCTTCAGGAGGGGGCGTATTTTGGGCTCGGGGAAGGTGCCCATGTTGATGGAGCAGTTGATTGTGTTGCGGAGCTCGGGGGCGATGGATGCACTAGCTCTGATGTATATGTGGTGTGGGCAAGGGTCCGAGGAGGCTCCGGAGTGGGTGCTGTTCATGATGTTGACTGTTTCCTCTGTGGTGAGCGTGGTCCTGCTGTGGATAGTCTGGGTGGGTTCTGGGGGGCTGGGTCGGTCACAGGTTTTCCAGATTTTCAGATTCCAGATTTAAGATCTAACAGTGAAAATCATTTTGCCTCACCAATGTTGGCCAGAACTCCTGTATTTTAGGCATTGGATGGAACTTCACAACAATATTTTTCTTCAGACTGCGCAAATCAGCAGACAGTCTGATGTCACCATCCTTCCTGCTTTCTATCACTATGGGACTTACCCACTCAGATGAAACTGCTTTTTTGATTATGCTATCCTGAACCACTATTTCTAAAAGCAACTTCAACTCCTCCCTTACCCTCAACTGTACTGGCCTTACTTTATGGGCTAACAGTACATCATTTACCCTTAACTTAATAGAATGCACATAGTTCTTAACACAACCAATTGTATCTTTTAAAATGTCAGGAAATGCTTTGACAATTTTTTGAGTTGCTTGCTGATCAGACACTTTTACCAATGACACAGATACATTAGAAACTCTCAGAGGCAGATCAGGCCCAGATACTAAATGAGGCCTGACGTGGCTAGATCTTGCCATCTCACAATGTGCCTGCCTTTAAATGCCACATAAACTTTGGTGAACACCTTCCTTCCAAGGCACATGATAAGCTCCTCAAAGTGCCTCAACATATTGATGTCCTGATCTCCATAAGCCTTGGGATATCAGTATCTCTCAAAACCACAGATGTCCTCCAATGTGCATTAAACAGCACATCAGAAATTATGGTGAAGGGGGCACCCGAATCACACATCATGTCAATTGTAAACATTTCCCCCAAAGTTACTTGACACATAGGATCCTTAACTTTCTCAGACATAAGGGAGTTAATTTCAAGATTCAACACCATGTTACTAAAATCTAACTCTCGTTCAGTTCAACGCTTCAAAATTATTCACATCCGCTGGCTCCACACTGTTCTCCCTTGTTCATTTTTCCCATTTTGCACACATTGTGAAAATGCACTAATTTCTTAAATTTGGTGGAACGTTTACCCACAGTATGACAATAAGTAAAGTTGTTTAAATGCTTCCTGGAACCACACCTGAAACAAAACTGATTAGATTTAGAAACATATTTTTTTTTTTTTTTTATCTCTTATACGAATAGCATCTTCATGTTCCAGTGTTTCTAGGGCAATCACCACAGAAGCAAGAGATAATGATGATTACTGATTCATCATTCAAGTGGAAACATAAATAGTTCAATACTTTTAGCAAGGTCAAGTACTTCAGACAATGAGGGATCCCTGCAGCTGAGTAGTCTCTCTTTTTTTAAACAGATTTTATTCGTTTTGCATATTAACAAACAGCATTGTTATTGAGAGTTCAAATGCAGATTCCACATAGGCAGTATGATATATTGTTCGTTATCTCTACAATGCCATAACATCAACCCCCCCTTTTCTTCCCCTTCTCCCCATTATGCTCCCAGGCTGATGTGAGTGGCTGTCTAGGTGCATCATCTGATGGATCATGGTTTGCTCCTTTTTCTGTGTGAGGGACACCTGTCCTTTAGGTTTATGTCAGTCCTCAATTATTCCGAGGTTTTAATCATCCGGGAATGCTGAGCAGGGATACTGACAGAGGGGTATCAGGATGCTTCAGGTCCTCCACAAGTCCCTCTCATGCTCTGGCCATGTTCAGGGAACGCTGATCTCAGCAGAGTTTGCAAAGCAACACTTCTTCCTCATAGCCAGCCCATCTCTCCAGTTCCCGCCTCCAAGTGGTCAATTTGGGTCCACTCACCACTTTCCAATTTCGAATTATTTCTCTTTCGGCCAGGACGAACCCTAAGTCTTGGAACTTATTTGTTGTTTTCGTCATAGCCCTGGGCCGGAAGTTGCTCAACAGGCAATAGGTATGGTCATATGGAATATCCTTATCCACCCCCTTAGCCAGTGTATCTTTGACCCCACTTCCAGTATATTACAAAGGCCGAACAGGTCCATATCATTTGGAAAAATTCAGCCCATAGTAGTCCACATCTCGGGCACTTCGCATCAGTGAAGCTGAAAAACGTATTGATATGTTCTGGTGTGCAGTATGCCCTGTGCACTAAATAAATTGGTTAGTTTGAATCTAGCATTTCTGAGATTTTGGGCACCCATTCTAGAATGGTCGTCCAGCTTTTGTAGTCTATGAGGGACCAAAGGTCTGTTTCCACTTGGTTTGTTGCGGTAGTAGTGATTGCTTGATATCTGCCCGTGTTGTTCTATATAAACAAGTGACTGCTTTGAACGTCCCTTCTGCTATCAGCTGATTAGTCTCTCTTGAACCTTTTAATGGGCGAGCGCAAAGCGCTCCGTCCATGATGTAATCTCTCTTTGGGCTTCAAACTACGCCCAGGTCACGTCAGTCACTTTCATTGGCTCCTGGGCTTGCTCTTTAAAATCTGCTTGCTTTCATTTGTTAAAGGCAGGCATTTTCCGGTGTTTAGCCCACCTACACAGCACCGGTAAAGTACTGAAACCATTTGAGGCTCAATGTTTTCAACCCGGGTTTCGAGAATACTGTAGGCGGGTGTCGCTCACCTCGCCTACCGCCGAACCACAATGGCGGCTACCGCACATCTCCGCCGGCCCCAGTTCGCGTCGTCAAGGAGACGCGTGGGGGCGGAGACGCCAATCAGCACCGGATTTCCGGGTTGCCGCGTCTCCACAAAAGGAAGACGTTACAGCCGAAAGACGCGCAGCAGAGCTGGAGGAGCAGGAGGCAAGCCGCGCAGCCGAATCCAGGAAGGAGGAGAAGAACAAGGACGCCGAACGGGAGGAGACGGGCCCCATCAGACCGGAACAGAGTGCTGAGACGAGGTCCCGCCTTGACGCTGGAGCCAAGGAACAACAGAGAGGAAGAGAGACATCCTGCCACGACCCAGGAGGGTCGTGGCTGTACAAGGTACGTGCCCTCTTCAGAGGCAACCCCAATAAAAGGGCAAGGGGGAGCTGGAGGGAGGAAAAAGGAGACTGGGGAGGGCCGGAGGAGAATAGAAAAGGCTATCCTGGGCACGGGAACTGGGGGAACTCACAGACCACCCTCCCACCCGGTCACTAACTTGACAGAGCACAATAACAGCCTGCTTCTTTAGTCCTAACCCCCCCAATCAAAACATCACCTCCTATAACTCTTATCCCCACACTCCCCCTGCACTAACAAATTAATAAGAGATAATAAACTACCGTCCCACTTACCTGAACCTATCCTTTTTGTTCTTCCGAGAATCCGCGAGACCCAGAAGACGCCACCTGAAGGTCGCCACCTAAAAAGAAGAAAGGAAGACTATTAAAAGACCCTTATAAGACCATCCTCACCTAGAACAGAGAAGTGCACGAAGAAAAGAAGACGTACCGCCATTACTATTATAAAAACCTGTCCCATACTAAATAAACCACGTATACGCCCTGTTAAGGGCTCTAAAATCCGAGTCCGTGTCCTCTGTCCCACTGAGCCCAACCCCACAAATACTTTATCTGTTTATTTTCCCTGCAGCGCGATCGCGCTGGGGTTTCATAGCGTGATTGCACTCCGTTTTTAAGTTTTCAATTTCAGCGCGATCGCGCTGCATTTTACATAGCGCGATCGTGCTGGTTTTTTTTCTTTTAATTTGTTTCAAGAAAAGTCCAGTTAGGAGTTTACAAAGCAAATAGCTCTAACGCGAGCAAATGCGAGCCCCGTTGCATTGAAAATACTTGTTTGAAAAAGCAGCTGTATACAAATTGATCACAGAGATAAGTAGGAGGAGATGCCCCAAAATTGCAAATAGCTGCCAGTAACCTCAAAGCCAATATAAATTCCTCTACAGATTCACCAGGAGCTTGTTTTTCCTGAAAGAAATTGAATCCTTAAAGGAGTACACTAGGTTCCTCTGCAAACTTGCGTTGGGCGACTAACAGCCTCATGGTATTTATTTAAGTCTCCACTTTCACCAGCTGATGTGATAGCCTTGAGTAAGTTATCAAAGACTTGTTGGACCTCAGAGCCTAAATCACTGAACAGTATAGCAGATTTGCGCTTTGGTTCAAACACATCTGCTCCCACTGCAACCAAATAATTCTCGAATTATCTAAACCAAATGCGCCATTTTATAGGAGGCTTCTCAGGAGATTAATGTTCTGATTTGCGCAAAGCTAGTAGAGGAAACTGCAGCTATAGCTAAAATATAAATAAATGAATACTTCTGCCAAGATGAGGATTGACCATTACATGAAGCTAGCACAAATCTTAAAAGTCAACAACAAATACATGTAAATATAATGCTCTCTGTAGACGCTTACTGCCACCTTGCTTAAACTTGAAAACAATATTACCTTGCAGTCCAAAACTGTATTAATTTGCTGCCCAATTAAAAGTGCCTTAAAACAGTAAGAAGTTGCCAAACTGGTTGCCCATCAACAAAGTTGCAGGCAGGACAGTAATTATGGTTACATTTAAATCAGCCAGGAGAAAATAGTTTTTTCCAGAAGCAAGTATAAGCGACATCAAATATAGCGGCTACATCACACTTTTTAGGTAGAAAATTCTTGGCACGAATGCTAGCAAATGTTTTATTCTATGTCAGGACCAGTGGCTCTGATTATGCTAGTTTAAAGCTGATTGAACACCACAGAGGCAATATCACCCACAGGTTTATAATAAAACTGTTTAAAAATTGACTCAGAAGATTAATGTGCAGATTTCATGATATCCTGAACTGTTTTGCCTAACTCCAAAGACTTGGATGCCATTGCTCCCGGAACTGAATGAGCCCGAAACGTTTTAACATCAATGCCCGCTTCAACCATTACCGATCTTAACCATCTGGCAATGATCGCCGCCGACAACGGTCTGAAAGGTTTTTGCAGAAAAATCAATAACTGCTCTTAAAAATAAGTCTCAATGCCTTAGTACACTCCTCATATGCTTCCAAGCATTTAACTAAACACAATTTAAGGTTACACTGGAAAGCATGATAATCAATACATTCTGACAATGTTTTTGTTCTTTTTGTGATTTTAAAAGAAACACCTTCAGGAGTAATCACTCTACTTGTGAGATCCAGAGCTTTCACATCCAAAGACCTTCTACAGGCAGTGAGACATATTAACATGGCTAATTTAGCAGACAATTGCCTTCTAGTCAAATGTACATTATCATGACATCTCTTGAATAAATTCAGAACCAGGTTGGCATCCCGCAAAAAAGTATATTTCGGTTTGGGGGGATTAGAAAATGGTATGCTTTTAAGAAGTTTGCAAAAGACAGGGTGCATACCAACTGGGCTATTATTGACTTGTGCATTTCCCGCTGAAATAATAGATGGAAAGTTGTTTACCGACCTGTAAGAAAGTCCTTCCGATGCCTTTTAAGACAGAAAATGTACTATTTCAAACACTTCTGCTGCCATGGAATCCACGTGCCTTTGCAGGCACCAACTCCGCCAAGATCTCCATGCTGAGGAATATTGTTCCAAAGCGGAAGGGGCCCATGCCTTACTAATGAAGTCCGAAGCCACCTCCAAAATGACTTGCAAACACCATTGTTGCCTGAACGTGGCCAGGCCATCAGAGAAACCTGCCCTAAAACCACCAGAGGGTGTAATTCCCATTGGGGTTCCAAGAGCATCCTGTGACCACAGGAAAAGAAGGGGAGGATCACATGCTAGTTACAGGAGGAGAGGGAACCAAGGTAGCGCTTTCCAGACCGGGGTGATCAACACCACTTCTACCATCTGTCTCTTAATCTGGGTTGGCACCCTGGCAATCATGGAGAAGGGTGGAAAGGTGTAATTCAGGTCTCCTGACCAGTCCTGAGAGAAGGCGTTGGTCACCTTCACTAGAGGGTCTGGCCTCCAACTGAAGAATTTGCCCAACTGACGATTCAGTCTGGGAGCTAACAGGTCTATCCTGCAAGGACCCCACACATTCTGGATCAACTGGAACATCTAACGAAGGACTTTCCAGTCGTTGTAGTCTACCAGGTACCTGGAATTCCAGCCCACCTCGACATTAAATTGTCCTGGGATGTATTCTGCTATCACTGAAAGTTTGTAAGCCAGGCAATAATGCCGGAAATCCTTGGCTATGTCCACTAGAAGGGAAGATCTGGCACCCCTTCAATTTGTTGAAGACCCGGACCACCGATATACTGATAACAAGATACTTTCTTGGGAGGTAGGGTCCTGATGGCAAACGACCCCACTAACAAATCCAAGCAATTGATGTGTAATAGATGCTCCTGCTGGAACCATCTCCCCCCTGTTGAGATATTCCCTCAATGGGCTCCCCAAGGGCTGTCGTCAGACTCTATTACCACCTCTGGTTGTGAACTGAATATGGCCCTGCCATTCCAAGCATCCACGTGCCACAGCCACCTTCTGATCTCTGTTCTTTTCTCGTCTGTCAGAGGGACCTGATCGGAAGAGGCAAGGCCCTTCTACACATGCTGAATCTCAAGCCTCTGCAAGGCTCTGTAGTGTAGGGGACCTGGGAATATCATCTGTATAGAGGAGGCTGACAGGCCCACTAGATGAGCAATCATTCTTAGGGACACTGAGGTGCGAGACAGAACTGATTTCAGTTCCTTCTTGATGTCCCGTAGTTTGATCTTGGGGAGTAACAGCTGAGACGTCTCCGAATTGCCTACAAACTCCAGGAACTCTATGGTTCAGGATGGACAAAGATTTGAAAAACTAGGTCCTGAAGAAGAGAAAGAGTCATCTGAAGATGTTGTATAACTAATTGTTGGGTTTGTGCCATGATAAGAACATTGTCAAGATAAATGACCATGCAAATTCCTTTCTCTCGAAGATGGGCCACCATGGATTTGAGCATCTTGGTGAAGCACCACAGTGCTGACAAAAGTCCAAAAGGCAGGACCAAATACCCCAGCCACCTATCCTTCCACCTGAATTGGAGGAATCGCCTGTGTGGGTAAAAAAATGGGAATAGTCAGGATTGCATCCTTCAGGTCTAAGTGAACCATCCAGTCCCTTTCCTGAAGTAAATCTGGCAACTGGTGGAGGCCCTCCATCTTGTAGTGTTGATATATCGCATAATAATTGAAGTCTCTCAGGTTTAATACCAAGCAGTGTCCTCCACCTTATTTCTGGACCAGAAAGATGTTGCTGCAGAAACCTGCGGGATAAGTTTCGCAAAACGTTATGCCGTATTTCTGCAGCAAGTCTTGAATTTCGGTATCTATAAAGTTGGATTCTTGAAGGGAAAATGCAAGCGTGGAGGGGGTGTCTGTTGTTGAGGTGCCTCATAGAATTCCAGATGGAAACCTTGAACAGTTTTTAACAACCAAGCATCTTGAGTCAATTGACCCCAATTGTGAACAAAATAATGAACTTGGCCCCTCAAATGAACCTGAAACGGGTTGAGGACCCTTACCTGAAAACAAAGCTGATTAGTAGCTATTCCTGGAACCTCCTCACTGGAATCGATGCCTGGGGAATTGGCTCTGTGAGGGAAAGAAGGTTCCTCCTTTGATGGAGTTGTGCCAGTCTTCCTACCCACGACTAACAGATCTCTTTGAGGGCCTTGGAAATATTGGCGGCCTGGCGAGCAGCTCCTACCTCGCCCGGCTCGCCCAAAAAGGCAACAATGAAAAACCTTCTTCAGGTTAACCTGCACCTTTTCCAAAGTGGTGAAGGTTGTGACATACTTAGCGATGTCCTTTCCAAATTTGTTTCCGAAGAGACGTCGTGCTCTAGAGGACCTGCGTCCGCTAACTCCGTCAGGTTGGAGTCTATACACATCAAGAGGGACCTGTGCCTTTCTGATGACAGGGCGCAATTGGCATTTCCCAAAAGGCATATGACCCATTGAGTCCTTTCGGCCAATATATCTGGGTCAATTGTGATGCCAGTTTCCTTGGCAGTTAGGGCCATTTCAAGAATCCTGGCCAACGTGCCAGTTAGATCTAGCAACTTGTCTTGACAGTATTGCAAAGCACGGTCGATTCCTTTTTTCGGATATTTAGCAAACCTTTTTAAAAAAGGTCAACATGCTAGAGTCAATTTCTAGGGTCTCCGCAACCTTACCGGGGATATCCTGACTAGGGCACACGGCCCAGAGTCTGTTGCACACATCCTTGTCAAAACTTTTTTGTGGCTTATTGTCGAGATAGTCCGCAACCACCAGGGCAGGTGCCAAATTAGCTGACGTGGGATGGATAATGTCTTCAGGAATTTATCGAAAGGGGTTGGAAAGTGATCAGGAGGGATCTGACCGTTTAGGACAGGACTTCATAGCTTTTTTGCGTTTGGGGAGGACATCTTGGTCTGATTGGGACAAGTCTGAATGGGACAAGTCCGAATCGGAAAGGTCTGAGTCTGTGGTTGCATTGGCCCTTGAGAAGGACTCTTTGGAAATGGAGTGGGCCAAACAATATTGATGGTCTCTAATGGGACCCTGGGCTAGGGTGGACGTGGCGTCAGTGTGAGGCTAAGTGGATGATTTGGTCTTTGCCTTCGCAGGATGGCAGGAACCTCCTTCCACTGGTTCTGGGTCAACCGATTGAGCATACCCCTCGCTTTTGGTGAACATTTCCAGCTGGGCTGTGATAGGTTTTAAAGCAGCCTTCAAAGCCTCATTGACCGTGTGAGGGACAGAAGACTCCAGCGCCCTGTTAAGGTATTGCTGCTCTGATGCATCAATTGCATCAGACAAACCATCCTCCAGAAGATAACCCTGAGAGTTATCCCCATAATAGTGCCCATATTCCTCCTACTCAAAAGGCACCCACTCGGTCATCTTGTCAGTACCTGTGTACTTAAATGTGTATTTAACACACCTAGTATGCAGCCAAGTGCACCCACTGGGAAAATAGGAGGGAGCTACTCCTAGTGCAATAAACAGATGCTCAAGCTCCTCAGCGTAAGCTGTTTAATGAATTATTGCAGCCCTTGAGATTTTATTAAGGGCATCATAGAGAGCCAAGACAGAATGAAAATGACCATGCGCACTGCTCTAATAACAGGGCTCACTCTGTTATTGCAGCCTGAGCGTAGGCATCTCCACCGTTTTGACAGGGATTTTTAAAAATGCGTGCGGTGCTAAGTGTTAAAAGAATGCATTGGCTAGGAGGAGGACAAAAGAGGACTCTGTGTAGCCCAGTTGCCTAACAAATGTAGCCCAACTGTCCTACACGCGCACGTCCTCAGCTCTCGCCTGGGCCCGAAGAGGGGAGGCTCCAGGCCAGTGCATAATTTGTAAATTCAGAGGTGCCGGTGCTGAAAGCCCATCTCTTAAACACGAGGCTGCTGTAATTAAATCTGCCAGCACTGAATACTGAGGCAGCGTAATCCTGAAGCCATCTCGGGCCTCTTCAACCCATTTACGGCCACCCCTGCCCCTTCAGCTCATCCTGCAACTTTCTACTTTCTCCCTTTATGACGCTTTTTAGTTTTTCCTTCTTCCGTCTTTCACATATGTGTCTTTTGCTCGCAGCAAATGCTTGAGGCATAAGAATAAGCCCCGGCCCTCACAAATGAGTGCCGGTGCTCAGCACCGGAAACAACAAGCACAAATTAAGCACTGCTCCAGGCAAGCTGCAACTCTAATGAGCCTACAGCCGCCAGTAAAGGCTGGGATGAGAAGGCCAACAACAGCACTACCTACCTGTAATTGGCACTGCGCGCGACTGAGGAATCTCGCCTGGCGGAGCGCTGAGGCTGGGGACGGCCGCTTGCCCTATACCCTGACAGGAATGGAGAAAAGCAAATGTGCGTGGCTGAGCGGACCTCGCCTGGGGTAGCGCTGATACTGGGAGGCCACTCAACTCACCAGGTGTCACTCAGCCAGTAAGCTGTCAAGGACTTAGTGGTAGATCGCTCCTGCCATCAACAACACCTATAAACAGAAATATGCATAACGGAATGTTCACTATAAATGGAAAGGCACTGATCTTGTTCTACATGAGCGGCAAAGAAAGGATTACAAGATGGTGCTGATCGAATTAATAGGGCTTTGTGGGTTGTGATTGGTGGACATATTGGACTAAGCATTTTGGGATATGTAGTTGATGTTTACTGTTTTTTAATTGGCTGCTGTATTATTTCAGTAGTAAAGAAAGAGAAGCATACTCATGACATAGAATTGCTAGGCAATGGCTGAAGACATGCACGCATAAACTTCAATGAAGATCCGGGTAATAAATTCCAGGTTAATTGTAAGAAGCAGTCAACAAAACTCCTCCCAAAACATCCGTCAGCAGTCACAGCTTCACGGCAGAGCAGCCCTGTCAATTAGAGACTGCAATATAGGTTGAGGTAAAACATGTAAAATTGTTTAAAATTGCTCCTCACAAAATTGTTGTACAATCCTTATTTGTAGAAACAAACAAATCCGAAGTCTTGTTATATACATTTAAGAATATTTTATTTTCAAGTAACATAAACAACAGGAGCCCACAACCTAAACTCCTTGCACCTCGGGCAGCCAGGGAAACTGACTAAACCAAAATAAAAAACAGCGCCAGCAGAACCCGGTACAACTCAAATAAAGGCATTGAGAGCGCTGAGCACAATAAATTACACAGCACCACTGTACAAGTTAAATAATAATATATGTGCATGCTGAGCACGGGAATAAGGTAAGTACTAACATTACAACATGAGCCGCAAGGCCTGCATTCCAAATAATGACAAAGTGCATGTCACAGGAGAGAAAATAAACAGTACACTAGAACATAACGCGTGACATGCCAAAGAAGCTAATAGTACACATCTTCCTTTGCTAAACCTGTCTCTCAATTGAGTGGTGCTCTTTGCTTCCACCTCCTGATTCTACCTCCTTCAAAAAACTGGCTCCGCCCCACAATTCCACAATGGCAGCCTTAATGTGTGGGAACCAGGAGTAGAAGTCATTATTCATCCTCCAACAGGTTGCAACTGTGTCAAAACATGAGGGAATAGAAATCAGTGTTACAAAAGGTCAGTTCTCTGACCCACCTATAAACACCAGTACCTTGCTTGCAGCAGCGTTTGTTGCTTATATCATCCATACAGACTCTGCTGCACATGTGAGACCTGTGTAGCAGTAGAAGTGTAAAGCTGCAACTGTCAGACGTTGGTGTTGGATCCCTGCATAACTGGTATGGAGGGAATTTTTTAAACAGTACTTTGTTTCCTGCACAATTACGTATAGATTTACAAGTGAGGTACCAGGGTCAGTTAACCTGGTCACAGTGGCCAAGGAGGCCAAACAGCGGCACTTCCATTTTTATTGCCTGACATGAGCATGGAAGGTGATTGTTTTAGTCGGATCTGCTTAACTTGTCAAATGTGTAGCAAGTGAAGAGAACAAACTCTTCCAGCAGTTGGGTTTACTCTCAAGAAGGTAGATATTGTCAATTTTTGTTCCCTGGCCCACCTACCATCAAGCCCTAGAAGAAAAACATCTTGGTGCATGTGAACCGTACCAAGAGTTATCCTAAAGATCACTATTGTGTCTTTGGTGCCTAGTCCTCTCCTTGGGACAGCTTCCTGAGTTGTGTTCCAGAGGTGTGGTTTGTAATAGAGGGATCATATTCATATCTACAGCCATACTCCCACCTGATACACTGGAGACTTGAAAATAATTTTCTTGAATATGAGCAGGTTTTTAAAAACACACTTGCTCATATACAAGAAAATTATTTTTAAGTCTCCAGTGGATCAGGCGGGCGTATGTCTGTATATAAGAGACCAAAACCGGATTGACCATGAAGTGGATCAGACCTCTGGCATGATCAGCTCGCTGATACCTGTCATCTTTCCCGTGAGGGTAGATCTCTTTTCACGGTCGACCTGGGGTTCGACGACCTGTTGCTGGCTGAAGAGATTAAGCAAATTCGACTGTGCCCCATGGTGATACAGTTTTAATTCTTATCATCTGCTTTGCATTGTGCATGTATATATATATATATATATATATATATATATATATATATATATATACTGTTTATAGATTGAAGCTAAATATTCAGTACATGTTCCTATTTCATTGCTGTGTCCTTTTTTAAACTTGCACTTTCAGTTGTACACTTTTGACCTTTCTTAGTGGTTCAATAAATGTATTTCTTAGACTAAGACCTGCATACCAGAAATTCCTTTCAGTGTGTGTGTTTCAAGTCGGTCTGTAGTGAAGCAAAACAGTGGGGTGGAATAGGTTAGTGTGGATTGAGGTAGTGGGGTGGATTGGAGTGCTGTTGGGTGGATTGGATTAGGGTGGAGTGGGGTGAAATGGATTAGGGTGGAGTGGGGTGGACTGAATGGAGTGGGGAAATTGGAGTAGGGTCAATTGGATGGGAGTGGGGTGGATTCAAATGGGGTGAGGTGGATTGGAGTGGGGTAGATTAGATTGGATTGGGGTGGATGGTTTGGATTGGAGTGATAGGACTGCAGTGTGGTGGAGTGGATTGCAGTGGGCTGGATTAGATTGAACTGGAGTGGGGTGGACTGGACTGGAATGGGGTGGATTGGATTCACTGTATTGGAGTGGGGTGGATTGGACTGAAGTGGAGTGAATAGCACTAGAGTGAGGTGGACTGGATTGGATTGGAGTGGATGGATTGGATTAGAGTGAGGTGGATTGGATTGATGTGGGGTGGATTGGACAGAAGTGTGGTGGACTGGACTGGAGTGAGATGACCTGGATGGACTGGATTGGAGAGGGATGGATGGAACTTGAATGGGATATGGTGCATTGGATTAGGGTAGAGTGGGGGGTGGTGGTTTGGAGTGGGGTAGGGTGGATTGGAGTGGGCTGGATTAGATTGGAGTTGGGTGGCTTGAAATGTGGTGATTGGATTGGGGTGTGGTGTGGTGGGCTGGAGTCAGATGAATTGGATTGGAGTGGGCTGGGGTGGATTGGATTAGGGTGGGTGGGTTGGTTTGGTTGATTTGGATTGGGGTGGGGAGGATTAGGGTGTAGTGGAGTGGAGTGCTGTGTATTGGAGTGGGGTGGCTTGCATTGAGGTGGGGAGGACTGGATTGAGTGGGGTGGATTGGAGTGAGGTGGGCTGGTTGGGTGGATTGATTGAGTGGGGTGGGGTAAGTTGGGATTGCATTTAGGTGGATTGGATTTGAGTGGAGTAGGCTTGATGGATTGGATTGGAGTGTAGTGGACTGAACTGGGATGGGGTGGGTTGGATTGGGGTAGAGTGGGGTGGATTGGAGTGGGATGGAGTGGAATGAATTGAAATTGGATGGAGAGGACTGGGGTGGGGTGAACTGGAGGGGGTGTATTGAATTGGGGCAGGGTGGCATGGGGTGGAGTGGGTAGGGGGCATGGCCAAGCCACTAAACATGGCGGACGCGAGCTGCTAGAGCTCCGCGCCGCATTTGGCCAAATCAGCTTCCCTAAGATGGAACGGGGGCACAATGCTCCTTACAAACTGCGCGGGGGCTGAGAAGACGCCGGGACCGCCTGGGCTGGGAGCAGACTCCCAGTGATTTGCTTCGGCGGACCCGTGCCGCGACCGCATGGGCCGAACTTGAGGACCGGGCCGCGAGGCGGTGAACTCACGAGAGGGGGAGCGGCAGGTGCGGCTGGAGCCGTACGTCGGAATCAGGGTACTCCCAGCTCCCCCTCAACAATCGGCTGGTGCGCCCTGTTGGGAGGCGGCGCCCCCCCTCCTGACGGCTAAACAGCAGGGTGTGCGCGCGTCCCACGAGGGTGCAGCGCCAAAACTAGCGGTGGGCCCAGGAGGCACTCGTGGGCCCTTTTGGGAGCTGGCGAGGCCTGAGAGACCTGGCCTGAAGAGCGACTGCAGGGCAGTGCGGCCGCAAAGAGTGAAGCGACCGCTGCGGCCGGGGCCGCGCATTGGAACCGAGGCGTCCCCAAGCCTTTTCCTCCTCCCTGCTGACGATCGCGCCCCAGAGGCGAGGATTGACCCACCTCCCGGCGGCAGGGCAGAGAAGCAGACACGTGGCCCACCCGGAACCTGCGCTGCGGCTGGAGGTGAGCCCTGGCGGTGCACGCGAATCCTCAAGTGGTCTGGTGGAGCCTGGAGGACCTCATCCCCCGCCTCTGGCTGTGGCGGTTGAGGGAGGGGGAAGCCTCCCCCCGTTAGCCAGAACTTTGTGCTGGGGAATGACTGGAGAGCTGTGGGGATGTGGCACTCTGGACGTCTGCTGGGCCGATAGGGGTCGGCAGACCTAAACCTACACTGGCGCTGAACCCTCCCGACCTGCCAAGACCTAGCGATAGCCTCAGAGCGCCACTAAGACAGAAGTAGGAGGCGCAGGACCAGGGGAGAGGAACTGTTTAGCCGGGCTGCTCGTGCTGTCGCAAGGAGGCGGTCCGCTGCCCCCGACATTCGGGCCCGACCCTCCCTGACCAATATGGGCGCCTAAGTGAGCAGAGGCGGCGCTGGAATTACGGGACCTGCTGGCGGTCAAGGGCACGCGAAGCGCTTAGTGGGGGACTCCACCAGATGTAGTTCCCCACAGGACTGACCGCAAAGGGAGATCCGCAATGAGTAATCAGGAACGACCGCCGGAGGTGGGTCCCTGCGCCGGGCTGCTCGGAACTGCCGATGAACAGCACACCTGCCCCACACCATCCCAACTGAATCTGAACTATAGTGCGGCACACACACAGAGACCAATAAGGTGGAGAGCATTGATCTGGAGCCAGACAGAAGCCCCCAAGGATTTGGACCATGGTCGGAACAGGGTGCCTACGCTCTGGAGCTGGAGCCGGGAAAACACAAGACTCGCTAACCCAAGACAGCCAAAACTAGATGCGGTACTTGCCACAGTGAAACGCATCGGAGACTCACTGGAGCGTGCCCGCACGTCGCTGGAAGCTAAGATAGACACGGTGGCGAGTGACCTTGTCCTACTACACGCGGACCACCGGAAACTAACGGACAAAACCAATGAGATCGAAGCCACAGTAAAAGAACTAACGCCTGCGACCGCCCAGCTGAAAACAGGAATGGAAGACATACAGGCCGGGGTGGCGGAGCTGGAACGCCGAGCTAAGGACGCGGAGGGCCACTCCAGAAGAAACAACATCTACGTAGTGAACCTACCAGAAGGCACTGAAGGCCGAGACCCAATGACTTACTCGGAGAGTTGGCTGCGGGGGCTGGTACCGGAGGGAGTACTACCCCCTTCTTCTCCGTGGTGCCCACCGAATTCCGGCTCGGTCAAGACCGCCAGGGAGTGCTCCACGCCCATTCATCATCCGCCTCCTCCACTACGCAGAGACATTATACTACGAACGGTAAGAGCTGCGCCACTGCCCCGGATAGATGACGTGCAGATCTTGCTATTCCCAGACTACACCTTAGCGGTGCAAAGAGACTGGGCCTCCTACCTCGCTCTGAAACGCAAGCTACGATCACTTGGCCTAACTTATTCTTTGCTGTTTCCTGCCAAGCTACGAGATGTGGCGGAAAATAAAACCACTTCTTCCCCACACCGAGGCAGCTTGGGAGTGGCTTGAGTCGTGGGGATTGTCTTCTAGCGGTGCGCCAGAACGGGCTGGGCCGAAGCCCGAGCCAAGCGCAGTCAAAATAGGCGAGACTGGAAAAGAAACACAACTCACGCAGGATTAATGAAATGCGCCCCAGACCTGGAACAGCTAATTCAGGAGAGAATCAAATCAAATCAAATCATTAGCATTTATAAAGCGCGCTACTCACCCGTGCGGGTCTCAAGGCGCTAGGGACAAAGGGGGTGGTTATCGCTGCTCGAACAGCCAGGTCTTTAGGAGTCTCCGGAAAGCGGAGTGGTCCTGGGTGGTCCTGAGGCTGGTGGGGAGGGAGTTCCAGGTCTTGGCCGCCAGGAAGGAGAAAGATCTCCCACCCGCCGTAGAGCGTCGGATGCGAGGGACGGCGGCGAGTGCGAGGCCAGAGGAGCGGAGGGGGCGGGTGGGGACGTAGAAGTTGAGCCGTCTGTTGAGGTATTCCGGTCCCTTGTCGTGGAGGGCTTTGTGTGCGTGGGTGAGAAGTCGGAAGGTGATCCTTTTGCTGACTGGGAGCCAATGCAGGTGTCTCAGGTGTGCGGAGATGTGGCTGTTGCGGGGTACGTCGAGGATGAGGCGGGCTGAGGTGTTTTGAATGCGTTGCAGGCGATTTTGGAGTTTGGCGGTGGTCCCAGCGTAGAGGGTGTTGCCGTAGTCCAGGCGGCTCGTGACGAGGGCGTGGGTCACGGTTTTTCTGGTGTCGGCGGGGATCCAGCGGAAGATCTTGCGGAGCATGCGGAGGGTGAGGAAGCAGGCGGAGGACACGGCGTTGACTTGCTTGGTCATGGTGAGAAGGGGGTCCAAGATGAAGCCGAGGTTGCGGGCGTGGTCTGCGGGGGTCGGTGCGGTGCCGAGGGCCGTGGGCCACCAGGAGTCGTCCCAGGCGGACGGGGTGTTGCCGAGGATGAGGACTTCAGTTTTTTCAGAGTTCAGCTTTAGGCGGCTGAGCCTCATCCAATCTGCGACGTCCTTCATACCCTCTTGTAGGTTGGTCTTGGCGCTGGCGGGGTCCTTGGTGAGGGAGAGTATAAGTTGGGTGTCGTCGGCGTAGGAGGTGATGATGATGTCGTGCTTGCGTACGATGTTAGCGAGGGGGCTCATGTAGACATTGAAGAGTGTCGGGCTGAGTGATGAGCCTTGAGGTACGCCGCAGATGATCTCAGTGGGTTCTGAGCGAAACGGAGGGAGGTAGACTCTTTGGGAGCGGTTTACGAGGAAGGAGGCGATCCAGTCCAGGGCCTGGTCTTGGATCCCGGTGGAGCGGAGGCGGGTGATTAGGGTACGGTGACAGACGGTGTCAAAGGCAGCCGAGAGGTCAAGAAGAATGAGGGCGACTGTTTCACCGTTGTCCATCAGGGTTCTGATGTCGTCTGTGACTGAGATGAGGGCGGTTTCAGTGCTGTGGTTGGTTCGGAATCCGGTCTGTGAGGGGTCGAGCAGGTTGTTGTCTTCCAGGAAGGTGGTCAGCTGTTTGTTGACGGTCTTCTCTAATACTTTGGCTGGGAAAGGCAGAAGGGAGATGGGGCGGAAGTTTTTCAGGTCGCTCGGGTCAGCCGTAGGTTTCTTTAGTAGGGCGTTGACTTCGGCGTGTTTCCAGCATTCGGGGAAGGTAGCAGAAGAAAAAGAAGAGTTGATGACGGTCTGGAGGTGCGGGGCGATGATGTTGTCGGCTTTGTTAAAGATGAAGTGCGGGCAGGGGTCCGAAGGGGCGCCGGAGTGGATAGAGTTCATGATGGATTTGGTTTCTTCCGTGCTGATGTGGGTCCAGTTGTTGAGGGTGATGGTCGGGGATGTGGGTTCGGTGGTGTTAGGTTGGGTCTGGTGTCCGAAGCTGTCGTGGAGGTCGCTGATCTTGCGATGGAAGAAAGTGGCGAGGGATTCGCATAGATCCTGTGAGGGCGTGACGGCGTTGGCGTTGGCGCTGGGGTTGGAGAACTCCTTGACGATGCTGAAGAGTTCTCTGCTGTTGTGGCTGTTTTTGTCCAGTCTGTCGGTGAAAAAATTCCTTTTGGCAGTGCGGATCAGGTGGTGGTGTTTGCGGGTAGCGTTCTTGAGGGCGGTCATGTTGTCAGCGGTGCGGTCCTTGCGCCAGGCTTTCTCAAGTGCGCGACAAGTTTTCTTTGAGGGTGTCAGAGAACCAGAGGGGTTTCTTGGTGTTGTTCTGTCGCTGCGAGCGTTTGAGGGGAACAAGGTTGTCTGCGCAGTTGGAGATCCAGTTTGTGAGGTTGAGGGCTGCGACGTTGGGGTCGGTGGTGAGGGTGGGTTGGTTGGTGGCGAGTGCGGCGAACAGTTGCTCTTCAGGGATCTTGTTCCACTGTCGGCGAGGGATGGGTTGAGTGCGGAGGTGGCGGGTCTCGCGTCGGAATGTGAAGTGGACGCAGCTGTGGTCGGTCCAATGAAGGGCGGAGGCGTGGCTGAAGAAGACGTGTTTGCTGGCGGAGAAGATAGGGTCGAGTGTGTGTCCGGCGATGTGGGTGGCAGTGTTCACCAGTTGTTTGAGGCCGAGGTTGGCGAGGTTGTCGAGCAGGGTGGTGGTGTTGGGGTCGTTGTTTTGTTCCAGATGGAAGTTGAGGTCGCCTAGGAGGATGTAGTCCGGTGAGGCGAGGGCGTGCGGGGAGATGAAGTCGGCGATGGTGTCGCTGAAAGGGGCGCGAGGTCCGGGAGGACGGTAGACGAGGGATCCTCTGAGGGTGGTCCTCGGGTCGGTGCGAATCTGAAAATGCAGGTGTTCAGCGGCAAGAGGGGAGTCTTCAGTGGAGGTGGTGACGCTGATGGAGTCTTTGAAGACGATGGCGATGCCTCCTCCTACTTGGTTGGTGCGGTCTTTCCTGGAGATCTTGTAGCCTTCGGGGATGGCGGTGGCGATGTCTGGAGCAGAGGAGGCGTTCATCCAGGTCTCCGTGATGAAGGCGACGTCCGGTGCTGTGGAGTCTAGGAGGTCCCAGAGTTCAACGGCGTGTTTGTGAACGGAGCGAGCGTTGACTAGGATGCACTTGAGGTGGTTGATGGCGCGTGAGCTTGTGGTCGTAGTTGTTGCGTGGTGGAAGATGCGTTTGCAGGAGTTGCAGGCGAAGGGTCCATGGGTGCGTTTGGGGTGAGCTTGGAAGCAGGTGTTGGAGCGTCCTGGGTTGAGGGCATGGAGGGTGGTGGGGTCATAGCGGATCATCGGGGCTTGGGAGCGCTGGGGACCAGGGGTCATGGCGCTGGGCGCGGGCCAGGCGCAGACGGGCGCAGACGGGCTTGCCTCTGGTGCGCCTCCGGCGCGCCAGCGGCGCACCCGCTGCACGCGCCCGCTGCGCGGTCGCACAGCGGCCGCCATATGAGGTAGGAGGGGGGGAGGGGTCAGCTGGGGGCGAATGGGAGCTGGGGGGCGGGGGTGTGCAGGAGGTCGAAGCGGGAAAGCGCGAGGGAGGGGGGGACAGGTAGAGTGAGAAGAGCTGGGGGAGGGGGGTTTAAGGGTGGAGGGGGGAGAGTGTTAGGAGGTTTAGGAGATTAGGGAGAAAGATAGGTGTAGGGTTGTGAAGATAGGGGAGGGGGGGTTGTAGAGGTGGGTGAGGGTGAGAGGTAGAGTGAGGGGATAGGAAGATAGGTAATAGAGGGGGTGGCGGGAGGGGGGGAGAGATAGAGAAATAGGTAGAGAGAAAAGGTAGATAGAGAAATCGATAGATAGGGAAAAAGATAGAGAGATAGGAAGATAGGAAGATAGGAGGAGGTGGAGAGTGAGGGAGTTGGATAGTGGGATAGAGAGATGGAGAGATAGGTAGATAGGAGGAGTGAGGGAGGTAGAAAGTGAACGGGTTAGATAGGGGAGATAGAGGGGGGGATGCGAGTGGGGGAGGGGGATGAGGCAGGAGCAGGAGGGCAGGCGCGGGGAGAAGAGGACGGAGGAGGCAGAAGAGCCGAAGGCAGAAGACAAGAAGAAAAGAAGAACAGAAGAAAAGAAGAACAGAAGAAAAGAAGAACAGAAGAACAGAAGACCGGAAGGACTGAAGACCGGAAGAGCAGAAGACTGGAAGAGCAGAAGACACACAGAAGAACACAGAAGAACAGAGAGGAGTACAGAAGAACACAGAAGAATACAGAAGAAGACAGAGGAAGACAGAAGAAGACAGAGGAAGACAGAAGAAGACAGAAGAATACAGAAGAACACAGAGGAAGACAGAAAAACACAGAGGAAGACAGAAGAAGACAGAAAAACACAGAGGAAGACAGAGGAAGACAGAGGAAGACAGAGGAAGACAGAAGAACACAGAAGAACACGGAGGGAGATACAAAAAACGAAGAAACAGGGTGCAGAATACCACAGCAGAAGATGAGGAAGAAGAGAAGAGGAGAGAAGACGGGGAGAAGAGGAGTACAGAAGAAGAATACAGACGAGGAGCGAGGAGGAAGAACAGAGAAGAAGGAAAGAGGAAAAGAAGCAGGAGCAGGAGAGAGGGTGAGTAGCGCGGGGCAGAACGAGGGGCTGGGAGGTACTTACTGTGGGGTGGGTCTCAGGAACTCAGGAACCTGGAGGAGCTGCAGCGGCAGGGGGAGCGACCTAACCTTGGGTCAAAGGTCGCTACCACTGTCGCGCAGCGGCCGCCATATGAGGTAGGAGGGGGGGGAGGGGTCAGCTGGGGGCGAATGGGAGCTGGGGGGCGGGGGCGTGCAGGAGGTCGCGGCGGGAAAGCGCGAGGGAGGGGGGGACAGGTAGAGTGAGAAGAGCTGGGGGAGGGGGGTTTAAGGGTGGAGGGGGGAGAGTGTTAGGAGGTTTAGGAGATTAGGGAGAAAGATAGGTGTAGGGTTGTGAAGATAGGGGAGGGGGGGTTGTAGAGGTGGGTGAGGGTGAGAGGTAGAGTGAGGGGATAGGAAGATAGATAATAGAGGGGGTGGCGGGAGGGGGGAAGAGATAGAGAAATAGGTAGAGAGAAAAGGTAGATAGAGAAATCGATAGATAGGGAAAAAGATAGAGAGATAGGAAGATAGGAAGATAGGAGGAGGTGGAGAGTGAGGGAGTTGGATAGTGGGATAGAGAGATGGAGAGATAGGTAGATAGGAGGAGTGATGGAGGTAGAAAGTGAACGGGTTAGATAGGGGAGATAGAGGGGGGGGTGCGAGTGGGGGAGGGGGATGAGGCAGGAGCAGGAGGGCAGGCGCGGGGAGAAGAGGACGGAGGAGGCAGAAGAGCCGAAGGCAGAAGACAAGAAGACAAGAAGACAAGAAGACAAGAAGAAAAGAAGAACAGAAGAGCAGAAGACCGGAAGGACTGAAGACCGGAAGAGCAGAAGACCGGAAGAGCAGAAGACACACAGAAGAACACAGAAGAACACAGAAGAACAGAGAGGAGTACAGAAGAACAGAGAAGAATACAGAAGAACAGAGAAGAACACAGAAGAATACAGAAGAAGACAGAAGAACAGAGAAGAATACAGAAGAACACAGAGGGAGACAGAAGAAGACAGAGGAAGACAGAGGAAGACAGAGGAAGACAGAAGAACACAGAAGATCACGGAGGGAGATACAAAAAACGAAGAAACAGGGTGCAGAATACCACAGCAGAAGATGAGGAAGAAGAGAAGAGGAGAGAAGACGGGGAGAAGAGGAGTACAGAAGAAGAATACAGACGAGGAGCGAGGAGGAAGAACAGAGAAGAAGGAAAGAGGAAAAGAAGCAGGAGCAGGAGAGAGGGTGAGTAGCGCAGGGCAGAACGAGGGGCTGGGAGGTGGGGGGTACTTACTGTGGGGTGGGTCTCAGGAACTCAGGAACCTGGAGGAGCTGCAGCGGCAGGGGGAGCGACCTACCCTTGGGTCAAGGGTCGCTACCACTGTCGCGCAGCGGCCGCCATATGAGGTAGGAGGGGGGGAGGGGTCAGCTGGGGGCGAATGGGAGCTGGGGGGCGGGGCGTGCAGGAGGTCGCGGCGGGAAAGCGCGAGGGGGGGGGGGACAGGTAGAGTGAGAAGAGCTGGGGGAGGGGGGGTTTAAGGGTGGAGGGGGGAGAGTGTTAGGAGGTTTAGGAGATTAGGGAGAAAGATAGGTGTAGGGTTGTGAAGATAGGGGAGGGGGGTTGTAGAGGTGGGTGAGGGTGAGAGGTAGAGTGAGGGGATAGGAAGATAGGTAATAGAGGGGGTGGCGGGAGGGGGGGAGAGATAGAGAAATAGGTAGAGAGAAAAGGTAGATAGAGAAATCGATAGATAGGGAAAAAGATAGAGAGATAGGAAGATAGGAAGATAGGAGGAGGTGGAGAGTGAGGGAGTTGGATAGTGGGATAGAGAGATGGAGAGATAGGTAGATAGGAGGAGTGAGGGAGGTAGAAAGTGAACGGGTTAGATAGGGGAGATAGAGGGGGGGATGCGAGTGGGGGAGGGGGATGAGGCAGGAGCAGGAGGGCAGGCGCGGGGAGAAGAGGACGGAGGAGGCAGAAGAGCCGAAGGCAGAAGACAAGAAGACAAGAAGAACAGAAGAGCAGAAGACCGGAAGGACTGAAGACCGGAAGGACTGAAGACCGGAAGGACTGAAGACCGGAAGAGCAGAAGACACACAGAAGAACACAGAAGAACAGAGAAGAATACAGAAGAACAGAGAAGAATACAGAAGAACAGAGAAGAATACAGAAGAAGACAGAGGAAGACAGAAGAATACAGAAGAACACAGAGGGAGACAGAAGAACACCGAGGGAGACAGAAAAACACAGAGGAAGACAGAAGAAGACAGAGGAAGACAGAAGAAGACAGAGGAACACAGAAGAACACGGAGGGAGATACAAAAAACGAAGAAACAGGGTGCAGAATACCACAGCAGAAGATGAGGAAGAAGAGAAGAGGAGAGAAGACGGGGAGAAGAGGAGTACAGAAGAAGAATACAGACGAGGAGCGAGGAGGAAGAACAGAGAAGAAGGAAAGAGGAAAAGAAGCAGGAGCAGGAGAGAGGGTGAGTAGCGCGGGGCAGAACGAGGGGCTGGGAGGTACTTACTGTGGGGTGGGTCTCAGGAACTCAGGAACCTGGAGGAGCTGCAGCGGCAGGGGGAGCGACCTAACCTTGGGTCAAAGGTCGCTACCACTGTCGCGCAGCGGCCGCCATATGAGGTAGGAGGGGGGGGAGGGGTCAGCTGGGGGCGAATGGGAGCTGGGGGGCGGGGGCGTGCAGGAGGTCGCGGCGGGAAAGCGCGAGGGAGGGGGGGACAGGTAGAGTGAGAAGAGCTGGGGGAGGGGGGTTTAAGGGTGGAGGGGGGAGAGTGTTAGGAGGTTTAGGAGATTAGGGAGAAAGATAGGTGTAGGGTTGTGAAGATAGGGGAGGGGGGGTTGTAGAGGTGGGTGAGGGTGAGAGGTAGAGTGAGGGGATAGGAAGATAGATAATAGAGGGGGTGGCGGGAGGGGGGGAGAGATAGAGAAATAGGTAGAGAGAAAAGGTAGATAGAGAAATCGATAGATAGGGAAAAAGATAGAGAGATAGGAAGATAGGAGGAGGTGGAGAGTGAGGGAGTTGGATAGTGGGATAGAGAGATGGAGAGATAGGTAGATAGGAGGAGTGATGGAGGTAGAAAGTGAACGGGTTAGATAGGGGAGATAGAGGGGGGGGTGCGAGTGGGGGAGGGGGATGAGGCAGGAGCAGGAGGGCAGGCGCGGGGAGAAGAGGACGGAGGAGGCAGAAGAGCCGAAGGCAGAAGACAAGAAGACAAGAAGACAAGAAGAAAAGAAGAACAGAAGAACAGAAGAGCAGAAGACCGGAAGGACTGAAGACCGGAAGAGCAGAAGACCGGAAGAGCAGAAGACACACAGAAGAACACAGAAGAACACAGAAGAACAGAGAGGAGTACAGAAGAACAGAGAAGAATACAGAAGAACACAGAAGAACACAGAAGAACACAGAAGAAGACAGAAGAACAGAGAAGAATACAGAAGAACACAGAGGGAGACAGAAGAAGACAGAGGAAGACAGAAGAAGACAGAGGAACACAGAAGAACACAGAAGATCACGGAGGGAGATACAAAAAACGAAGAAACAGGGTGCAGAATACCACAGCAGAAGATGAGGAAGAAGAGAAGACGGGGAGAAGAGGAGTACAGAAGAAGAATACAGACGAGGAGCGAGGAGGAAGAACAGAGAAGAAGGAAAGAGGAAAAGAAGCAGGAGCAGGAGAGAGGGTGAGTAGCGCAGGGCAGAACGAGGGGCTGGGAGGTGGGGGGTACTTACTGTGGGGTGGGTCTCAGGAACTCAGGAACCTGGAGGAGCTGCAGCGGCAGGGGGAGCGACCTACCCTTGGGTCAAGGAGGCGATCCACACTGCAGCAGTGATGGGTACACCCCCGGGCTCTGGGTCAGACACAGAACTCTCACAGTCGGCCAGGGACCGTCCTCTCACACTGGATCGCTCATCGGAGTCGGGCCTTACCGGGGAGCCCCCTGTGATGCCGGCCACCGTAGATTAAGGGGGTTATTACAACTTTGGAGGAGGTGTTAATCCGTCCCAAAAGTGACGGATATACCACCAGCCGTATTACGAGTTCCATAGGATATAATGGACTCGTAATACTGTGGTATATCCGTCACTTTACCGTCACTTTTGGGACGGATTAACACCTCCTCCAAAGTTGTAATAACCCCCTAACTCTTTTAAAGGGACCCCTGAACAATGTAAAGAAACTATACGCCGCAGGAACTACCCAATTGGAGATGCCTACGCGGATGTGCCCTAAGAGATGAGCAAACAACAAAACTGGCTGTGAAACATGCGTGTTGGACTCTATGGAGTTATGAGCACATTGGCGGGTGTGGCACACTGCGCTTCTTGGTGATTAAATACAATGAGACCCCCCTTATATTCCTCTCTATCCTCTCAGTTATCCGTCACAGCCAAACAAAATGGCTTAAGACTAAATTACCCCCCTATAAGTTTGGCCTACCCCCACCCTCCTACCAGTGGAGGCACACAATGTATAGATGTGTGATCGCACGTTATTGTTTTGGTTGTAGTGTTTGGGCGGTGACCCGTTGTCTAACCGCTCTGATGGCATTAGTTATGTTTTGTTCTTGCCGGTGGACACCTACTAACTCTCTGAATATTAGCTGGGAACGGAAGATTGACGGAGTGGCGCTACATGGGGGGGCTGGGCGGCTGGAATTGAAAAAAGACCCAACACCCATGAAATGGCTACATACACAACAATCACCTGGAATGTAAGAGGCATTCACACCCCCAAGCAGCGATACGCTATTTACTCCTACCTTAAAAGACACTCAATCCAATTAGCATTTTTACAGGAGACACACCTAACGGGCCCTGAGATTCCCCGACTGCGCCAGCGCTGGAGAGGACAATTGTACAATTGTACGCGACAGGTCACTCAGCATACGCCAGAGGCACGCTGATTTGGATTAGAGCAGGCACCCCCTTCGCGGCGGAGGAGCAGGTTGTAGACCCACAGGGTAGATTTGTGCTAGTCAAGGGAAAGGTGGCAGGTCGCACAGTTGTATTGGGTTCCATATATGCCCCAAACACAGACCAGACTACCTTCCTACATAATCTGTCACACCACCTGGCGGGCTGGAGTGCCCTTCTGTGGCTACTGGGGGGAGATTTTAATAGCGTGCTTGATGTTGAACTGGACCACTCCTTTCCCCGTTGCCCACATCACCGGTGGTAGCTGCCTCGCGCGGTCTGGTAAACTGGACCCAACAATGGCACTTGGTGGATGTGTGGCAGCAGCGACATAGGGAGAACAGAGTCTACTCCTTCTACTCTTCCCCACACTTCCTGCATGTGCGCCTAGACCATATACTTTGCACTGCAAGCTTCGCCCCGGTGGTGGTGAACTCGGAATGACTGGGGCGCACACACTCGGACCATAACCCACTGATAGCACGCTTATGCTGGGGATCTCCTCGCTCAGCTGTGCCCACATGGAGACTGAGGCTGGAACTACTAGAAGATGCTGCTTTTAGAGCGTCATTGAGTGCTATAATCCCAGAATTCTTTGAGCAAAACAAGGGCACGGCTGCTTCGGGGTTGATAGAATGGGATGCATTCAAGGTTTTCATCCGGGGACACTGCCTGGGAGCTCAGTGTAACATGTGCCGTTCTGTTGAACGCTACCTGACCCGGGTAGAGCGGGCCTTGCTGCGGCCAGAAGAAGAAAACACTAATAATCAAACTGAAAGGTCGAGACTGCCAGCAATACGCGCAGAACACCTGTCACTACTAGAGCATCTGAGATGTCTAAATTACACTACACACT
Source organism: Pleurodeles waltl (assembly GCF_031143425.1). Classification (NCBI taxonomy): domain Eukaryota; kingdom Metazoa; phylum Chordata; class Amphibia; order Caudata; family Salamandridae; genus Pleurodeles; species Pleurodeles waltl. Next base: position 983,610,806 of record NC_090448.1, read on the forward strand.
CCGCGAGAACTCATGCATCAGCGGATAAAGCAGGCAAACTATTGACCTGGCTGATATGTCGGGATTGTGAGAGGAAACCCCTCACAGACAGGGGAATTGGCATATACACCCGTGGAGATACAGGCCGAATTCACGAGACATTATGAGGCACTCTACACTTCAAGGGCAACTCCTGGGTGTAATTCTAGCGCTGAATTCTAGCTGGAGTGTAGCTCCCACACTTAGAGGACGACCAGATTGAGACGCTCGAAGCACCTCTCGACCTTGAAGAGATCAAATCTAGCATCCAGGAACTTAAATCTGGCAAAACGCCGGGCCCGTACGGGCTACCAGTTGACTTTTACAAAGCCTTTGCGATATAGCTGGCACCCAAGCTACTTCAGATATATTAGACAGCTGAACAGGAGGGCCACTTACCAGCCACACAGAGGGAGGCGCTACTGGTCTCCCTTCCCAAACTTGTGAGGGATCCAGTGGATATGGGCTCATATAGACCCCTGGCAATGCTAAACACTGATTATAAAATATTAGCCAAGGTATTGGCAACACGCCTTGCGCCAAGCGTGCCAGATCTAATACATCCCGACCAAAACGGGTTTGTACCAGCCAGAGACACCTCCCACAATATCAGAAGACTATTCCGGGTTATGCAATATGCAAGGCGTGATTGGCCACGAGCGGGCTGCCTTGTCCTTGATCTAGAAAAAGCCTTTGACTCCCTGGAATGGCCCTACCTCTTCAAAGTGTTGCAACAATTCGGCATGGGACCATTCTTTACTCGTCCAGTTAAACTATTAGACACCAGACCACTGATCCGGGTGAGGCCGGGACCCGAGATATCGGAACCAATCCAGGTGTGCAGAGGCACGAGACAGGGCTGCCCTCTTTCACCGTTACTATTCTCACTTGCTATGGAACCCCTAGCAGTGGCCTTGCGCAGGGAGGGAAGTAACTGGGGATTCCCTCTAGGGGATGACCTACACATAGTGGCACTGTACGCTGATGACCTCTTACTATATTTTAGAGATATCACGCAGATCCCACCAGTAGCCGGTTCGCTCCTACAGAACTTTGCGTCGATATCGGGCCTCAAGGTCAACTGGTCTAAGTCATGCCTCTTTCCATTCGACCCGGACCTTCCGGATCCGGTCCCGTGGCAACCAAGCCCATTCAGATATCTGGGCATCCGAGTCTACCACAGCGAGGAAGATATATTCGAAGGTAACCTTGTAAAAGCGGTGTCCTCAGTCAGGTCCCAAATGGCATTTTGGAGGACGCTGCCACTATCGGTGGCGGGCAGGATAGCACTCCTAAAAATGGTGGTTCTCCCGCAGCTCTTGTATTTCTTTTTAAAACTCCTGCACTATGTTCCCCCCAGCTTCTTCAGGGCGCTGGAGACGGGACTGAGGGAATTTGTTTGGAACGGCCGCCACTGCAGGGTTGCCCTAAAAAAGCTGTACCTGCCGCCTGACAAGGGCGGACTAGCGGTCCTCAACCTAGAACACTATTATCTGGCAGCCCAGCTTCAGTGGATATCCAGGTGGTTGGCCGGCATACAGCTTGCAGACACAGCATCGGTGAAAGGACCATGGGCGCTCCAACAGATACAGCATTTATTCCACCCACTCACACATGCACAAACCCTGCGGCAGCTGTTCCTCAGAATAGCCCATAAATGTTTTCGCATATCGCTCCACCTCACAAGATCGGGGATCCCCTTTGCACCTGCCCTGGCGCTATCGGGCACACCAAGGGGACCCAGGGTCATGTCAGACTCCGAGTTATGCACATGGCATGAAATAGAGCTATACACACTGGGTGATCTCTACGAAGAAACCCAACTACTGTTGTTTGCTAGGCTTCAGGAAATGGGACTTCCGCCTGGCCAATTTCTTTTATACTGCTCCCTGGTGAGGACTCTGGGGTCCAAGAGGGGAGACATCACAACGGTTCTTCCTACCCACTTGCTGGTCCAGTACCTGCAGGTGGTGGGCCGTGACCAACACCAGGTTAGCTGGCTAGCGGATGCCTTGAGAGCCCAGGTCGCCCCTGAAAACGATGCACTGCGCGTGGCATGGGAGACGGACGCTGGCGATTCAATCGCGATGGAGGTCTGCTCTCTCAGGTCACCTTAGCGTACCACGTAACTCTCAATTCCGTCTAATCCAATACTATATAGTGCACAGAGCCTATCTCAAACCAGTCCGCGTGAATAGATACTTTACCCGTCAAGACGCGGCCTGTCCCCGATGCCGCAAGATTGGAGCGGATTTGTTACACATGGTGTGGTCCTGTCCTAGCTTGAGCCCCTACTGGAGGGTGGTGATTGACAATTTATCTAACTGCATAGCACAACAAATACCCTTCACGTAGGAGGCATGCATCCTGGGACTGTTCCCTAGAAGCAAACAACGCAGAGCAGAGGCACACTTTACAGACCCAGGACTCATTGTGCGAAACGATTAGTGACCCGCAGGTGGAAGTCACCAGATCCTCCGTCGATACAGGCCTAAAGGGGCTCGCTCGAGGTGTGGGTGGGAGCAGAGGGCTCAGCACTGAGTCGAGAGAAAGTCCTAGGGCTGCAACAGTTTCCGATTTCCACCTGCTGGGAAGGGCTCTTGCTGCAGCTGCAAAACACAGAAGCGCACCCAGTAGAGGAGGGACTGGACTAACGTGTACGAATATCTGTGGGCGAGAAAATGCACCATATAAGGGGACTGAATGCGGAAACTGGCTAGACACACTATGGCATTATGGGGCGGGAAAACTACACGCACCAGACCTGACAACTGACCCAGCCCCTCCACTGGCAAACCGATCTGTTGTAATCGATTCCCACCCCGACATGGAAATAGTCACATGTGAAATAACCACACAAGTGACTGATCCTGGCAAATGTTATTTTTGTTCTTTTCCATTCAAAGGTCTTTTATATTCAAAGGTTAATCTATTTAAAATTTCATAATGTCTGCCCCCTTAACAAAAGCGCCATAACTGAACATTTTTGACTGAAACAATGTTATACCAACGTGTGCTCCCAAACGATGCGCCGACTAAACAGACGCTAACATACTAATGACCACCAAAGCTGCACCCACAGAACAGAGTAACAAGAGCATAACACACTAGAAAATAAAGGCTATGCAAGGTGAAACACAAAAGTAACACAGCGATTGCAATGAACACTTGAACAACTGCAAAAATATGCTGTAAAATATACTACATTACTGTGTTGCCAATGTACTAACCACTACTTAATACTGTGAGCACTGCACATCAGATTATGTTAATCTGAAAAAAAAATGCCAAAACATGAAGCAATGTAAATTTTAAAAATGTTAATAAACAGATTTATGAAAAAAAAATGGGGTGGAGTGGGTAGGATTGGAGTGGGATGGATTGAAGTGGGGTGAACTGAAGTGGGGTTGATTGAAGGGGTGGGGTGGATTTGACTTGCTTGGGGTGTATTGGACTGAATGAGGTGGATTAGATTGGACTGGGGTGAGCTGAAGTGGGGTGGACTGGAGTGGGCTGGGATCCATTGGATTAGGGTGAATCGGATTGGCTTGGGGGGGGTGTGTCGGATTGGATTGAAGAGGATTGGATGGAATGGGGTGGATCGGACTGAGTGGGGTGGATTGGATTGAGTGGGGTGAATTGGATTGAGGGTGGTGGATTGGATTGGGGTGGGTGGATTGAATGAGGTGGATTAGATTGGTCTGGGGTGAACTGAAGTGGGGTGGACTGGAGTGGGCTGGGATCCATTGGATTAGAGTGGATCGGATTGGTTTAGGGAGGGTGTTGTGGATTGGGATGAAGAGGATTGGATGGAATGGGGGTGGTTCGGATTGAGTGGGGTGGATTGGCTTGAGGGTGGTGGATTGGATTGGGGTGGGTGGATTGGACTGGAGTCAGGTGGATTGAAATTAGTGGGGGGGTTGGATTGAGCGGGGTGGATTGGAATTAGTGTGCTGGATTGAATTGAGCAGAGTGGATTGGGGAGGGGTGGGGTGGATTGGGGTAGGGTGGGGTGAATTGGAGTGGGGTGGATTAAGCTGGAGTGGGGTGGATTGGACTGGGATGGAGTGAATTGGATTGGTGTGGGGTGGATTGACTGGAACACGGTGGATTGGATTGGATTGGATTGGAGTGGGGTGGATTGGACTTGAGTAGGGTGAATAAATATAGACTGAATTGGACTGGAGTACAGTGTATTAAAGTGGGTTGTATCAGAGTGGGATGGATTCGGGCAGTGTGGGTGGATTGGATTGGAGTGAGGTGGATTTGGTTGTGGTGGACTTGATCGGAGTGGGGTGGAGTTGATTTGAGTGGGTGGAGTGGGATGAATTGGCATGCAGTGGGTTGAAGTGTGGTTGGTTGGATTGGAGTAGGGTGGGTTGGATTAGAGTGGGGTAGATTGGACTGAACTGGGGTGGATTGGACTGGAGTGGGGTGGGGTGGACTAGAGTGGGGTTAGGTGGATTGGACTGGAGTGGGGTGAACTGGATTACAGTGGATTTGAGTGGGGTGGATTGGAATGGGGTGATGTGTATTGGGCTGGGGGGATTGTACTCGTGTGGGATTGATTGGATTAGAGTGGGGTGGATTGTGGTGGATTGGATTAAGGTGAGGTAGATTGAATTGGAATAGGGCAAATTGGAGTGGGCAGATTGGAGTGGGTTGTTTGGGATTGGAGTGGGGCAGATTGGAGTGGAGTACACTGGAATGGGGCAGGCTGGAGTGGGGCAGGTTGGAATGGGGCAGGTTGGAATGGGGCAGATTGACATGGAATGGAGTGAGGCAGATTGTTTTGGATTGAAGTGGGGCAGATTGTTTTGGATTGAAGTGGGGTGGATTGTTTTGGATTGGATTGGGGCAGTTTGGAGTTGAGCAGATTGTTTTGGAGTGGAGAGGGGCAGATTGGAGTGGGGTAGATTGTTTTGGAGTGAGGTAGGTTGTTTTTGAGTGGGTAAATTGGGGTGGGGTGGATTGGAGTGGTTTAAATTTGATTGGGGTAGATTGGTTTGTAGTGGGTGGAGTGGATTGAGTGGATTGATTAGTTTAGTGCAGGGTGGATTGGATTGGAGTGGGGTGGAGTGGATTGAGGTGGGGTGAACTGGATGGGAGTAGGATGGATTGCAGTGGGGTGGATTGGGATGGAGTGCGGTGAATTGGATTAGAGTGAGGAGGATTGGATTGGGGCGTATTGGAGTGCGGTGGATTGTTGTGGACTGGAGTGGGTCAGATTGGAGTGGGACAGAGTATTTCGATTGGAGTGAGGCAGACTGGAGTGGGTCTGATTGGAATGGGGCATATTCAAGTGGGGTAGATTGTTTTGGGTTGGAGTGGGGAGGACTAGAGTGAGGCAGATTGTTTTGGTTTGGAGTTGGGCAGACTGGAGTGGGGTGGATTCAAGTGGGGCAGATTGTTTTGGAGTGGAGCGAGGCCGATTGGAGTAGGGCAGATTGGAGTGAGGCAGATTGTTTTAGATTGGAGTGGAGCAGATTGTTTTGGATTGGAGTGCAGCAGATTCCAGTGGGTCAGATTGTTTTGGATTGCAGTGGGGCAGATTGTTTTGGACTTGTGTGGGGCAGATTGTATTGGGGTAGATTGGAGTAGGGCAAATTGTTTTGGATTGGACTGGGGCAATCTGGAGTGAGGCTGATTGGAGAGGGGCATATTGTTTTGGGATGGTGTGGGCATATTGTTTTGGATTGGGGCAGATTGGAGTAAGGCAGATTGTTTTGGACTGTAGTGGGGCAGATTGTTTTTAGGTGGTACAGATTGTTTTGGATTGGAGTGGGGCAGATTGTTTTGAAAAGGAGTTAGATGAATTGGAGTGGGGCTGATTAGATTGGGATGGGTCAGAAGGTTTGGAGTCAGGTTAGTTGGAGTGGATTGGATTGGGTGAGTGGTTTGTTGTGGGTTTAGGTAGGTTGGAAGGGCGTAATTGGAGTGGGTTGGATTGGGGTGTATTGCAAGAAACAATGTTGCTTTGAAATATTTAGAACAAGATAATCATCATCTTCTGAGAACAGAGCCCACAATAAAAAAACAAAAGAAAACATAATCCAAAGTGAGAAAAGACAACTTAGCAAAATAAAAGAAAGTTAGCTATAGAAAATAAAATGTTGCAATTTTGTTTGTCCTGCAAGCCACTTTTTTGCCAGTCATATGCCTTCTGTTTGCAGTGCACTAGAAGTTCAAAAGAACAAAATAGTAACTCAATCACATTGGGAGCAGCAGAGGGGCACTAATTAAGTTGAATCAGTCAGTGCTTGGTCCCAGCTCCACAGAGAGGAACGCAAATGATGCTAGGGCTGCCGTGACAAATTTCAAGGCTGTAAATAACAGTGCCACACTAGCCAACAAATGGTAAGTAACGGGGGGCTCCAAGCCCTTTACTATAAAAAACAGAGGACATGATTTAGAATTTGTCAGATGGGTTACTCCATCACAAATGTGATGGATATTCCGTCCGCCTTATTATGATCTCCATTGGCTTTAATGGGATAATAATACGGTGGACTGGATAATCGTTACCTTTGTGACAGAGTAACCCCCTCTGCCAAACTCTAAATCAGGCCCTGAGACTCGCAAGTGAGACACATGCACTAGTGCATACACTCGCAAGCGAGACCCTAAAAGGGCTTTTAGCTTCTATATTGGTCGTACCAAAGAACACCAGGTGAACTATCAGCTCTTTATTGGATTTGCTGAAACGAAGAAAGGCAAGGCAGTGCACAAGGAGACTACCTCTTGCTGGATTATGCTTTGCATTCAGACCTGCTACGCAGTGGCCAAAAGGCTGCCGCTGGTGGGCTTTCTGGCTCACTGCACAAGAGTCAAGGCTGCTGCCACTGCGCTGGCATGCTGGATGCCTGTCTTACCTGTTTTCCAGATGGCTATTTGAGAATCACTCCATACATTCAAGAAGCTTTACTGTTTGGACAGTCCGATCTGTTGAGAGGGGCACTTCACCTGCTCAGTCCTGCAGGACTTTTCGGTTTGAGTCCATTCACAGTCCCACCACTTGGGAGGTAATGCTTTGGTATATATTCAAAGGGTGAGGAATCTGCAGATACAAGCCTATATCAGAAGAAGAAGTTACTTACTTTTGGTAACTCCCTTTCTGGTAAGGACTCTATTTAACTGCTGATTTCTCACCGACCCTCCCAGCCCCACTGTTCTATGAACAGGCCTTTTCTCATTTTAAAAGGTTTGAATTAGAGATATGCACACTGCTCACTACCAACCTGGAAAGTAGATTCCATATCTGAGGGTCGAGGCAGTTCAGAAAGCAACTGATTTCAGCACGCATGGGTGGTGCTTATATAGGGCCTCATGCATCACTTCCGGGGTGGAGAGACATTGGTGCAGAGCCTCAAGGTATCAGCTGCCTGCACAAAGGGGTACTGCTTAAGATTATACTGATTCAACCTGACACCTGGAGGAATATTCAGATGGTGAAGAGTCTGTACTTAGAGAGAGTCTCTTCCAGAAAGAGTGTTGCTTAAGGTAAGTAATTTGTTCTTTAGGTTTAAAAATAACTGGTTATTTTTTCCTTATTGCTTTTAGGCAGTCTCTTAAGACTGATGGAAAGGGGTGCCCTCCAACCACATATAGGCCCTCATAATGACATTGGCGGTAAATGCCACTTACAGCCTCGGTGACAGCCGCCAACATACTGCCGCGGTGGCGAATATCCATTCGCCTTATTATGACACAGGCACACCAATCCGACAGAATAATGCCACATACACAAATCCGCCAGACCAAAGGTCAGTGCTAAAGTGGTGGTACCAACACCCATACCGTTACGCCAACAAAACAACACCCACTACATCATGACGCACGAATCACCATGGCAGACATTCAACGGCGGCAAATCATTGGCGGTACACACTGGGGTGCTCAGAATGGACACCCAAATACTAAACTGCACAACATTGGCCAATACCAAAAACACACACCTGACACTCAAACACACACCACACCCACCCACCCACATCCCTTTATGAATACAAATCGTTGCCACCAGACTGACACCAAGACAACTGCGACAACTAGACACACACACCACATACACCCATACATCCCTCACGCACCCCACTATGAACACCCAACCAAATTACCCAACACCCACACACAATACCCATGTCCCCACAAAGGCACCCCGTTTCACAGATGAGGAGTTGAGGGTCACGGTGGAGGAAATAGTCAGTGTAGAGCTCAGCTGTTTGGAGCACAGGTATAGCAAATATCCATTGCAAGGAAGATGGAGCTATGGCGGAGAATCATGGACAGGGTGAACGCTGTGAGACAGCATCCAAAAATAAGGGACGACATCAGGAAGAGGTGGAACGACCTACGGGGGAAGGTACCTTCCATAGCAGGAAGGCACTAGCTCGCCATACAGAGGACTGGCGGTGGACCCCCACTTCCTCCTCAACAGCTCACAGCATGTTAGGAACAAGTCTTGGCAATACTGCATCCTGAGGGACTTACTGGAGTTGTCGGAGGACTGGACACTGGTGAGTCAGTATGTACTACTTATCACTCCCCATACCTGCATGCCATCTCACACCTTCACCCTCACTCCCATCACTTCACTCCATCCCACACACTGCACCTACACATATGACTAACCCCAATGCCCAGCTCTGCATGCAATATCAATGCATGGACAGCTCTCCCAGCCCTGCATGGACAACCATCACTAAAGCATGCATGGCATAGGGGAACTAACAATCCCTAGAATACATCAATATACACAAACCAAGGTGGCAGGGCAACAGCAACAATAGAGGGGAAGCTAGGGATGTACAATATGTCACAGGCATGAAGCATAATACATCACTTACATCCCCGCAGGTGCCCCAGCCAATGTCAGCAGAGAGGAGGTGCCATGACTATCCAGTCCCCCAACAGAAGATGCCCCCAGTGATGACAGTAACTCTGGAGTTCAGGATGTGGATCAACAACCTAGCACATCAGGGATCACTGGCCAGTCGGTCACCCCAGCCCACCCACAAAGCCTCCCCCATCAGTATCCAACACCACAGCACCATTCCAGCATCCCCACACCTCTGTCCCCAAGACACGTCAATCAGCAGTGTGCCCACCTGTAAAGGAACCCCATTCCACACCTCACACCCAAGACAATCAGGGACCTGGGGTCAGTGGCAGTGGGCACACCATTCAGGGGAGAGAGGCACAGGGGAACAGGGACACTGGGAGGACCGCTGTGTGCCAGGGGGAGTACAGGGCCAGGGAACTGACTTTCCAGGAGGCACTCACCAAGATCCTGAGTGCCTACCAAAAATCCCAGGACACGATGGGCCAGATCCTTGACAACATGCAGAACAAGCGGCTGCAGGAGGAAAACCATCAGGAGAATAGGGAGGACTTGCAGGCTCTCAACACCACCATGATCTCCATAGCAGGGGTGCTGGCAGACATGGCCAACATCATGAGGGAATCAACAGCACACTAACGGGCCCCTACCACTAGCCAGTCTATTGACCAGCCCACCACCTCCGTTGCAGCTAGAGGGCAGGAGATCCCACCACAGGACCCACAGGCACCAGCTCCCCTCCCCCTGCAGAAGGTGAACCACCCCGCAAACGTTCCCTGCGACCCAGACAGAAGCCAGAGACATTTGCCAAGACTATGACCACTGCCAGGAAATGAAACTCTCCTGATTGTTCCCCTTGTGTCCCACACTGTCACCTTGTCCACATTGAACTGACTTTGCTCCCCTTCATATGGCCCCTTGGACACTGCACCTGTGCTACAAACAGACTGGAACAATACCCTGGACTTTCCTCTACGTCACCCCATTCCGCTGCACTTTACCCTCAATTTTATAGCACTACAATAAACACCCTTGAATACAACTTAACTGATAGTATTTTATGTGTTGAGGATGTGCATTTAGGGGAACAGTCACATCTGGTGCGAATGATATGGACACTGTGATAGCATACAATTAATGACCTGTAACTGTCTGTAGTATTCACATCAGGACACTGTTGTCATATCACCAACATCTGTTAAATGACAAGCCATAGGTGACAGTAAGTTTAGATGCAAAGGAAGCGAAAGCCATTATGCCACAGTCACACAGATGAAATCAATATTCAGAGCAAAGATCAGTTCCATTGTCTCACCTGTGTGTCATTGGGAGTATTGACGTATAACTGATGTTCTGTTGTCCACATCCTCATCCTCTGCTTCCTCATCCTCACCGTCCTCAGGGTCCACTGCTGCCACAGGGGCATTTCCAGTCTCCTCCTCAAGCAGATAAGGCACATGTCGTCTGAGGGCCAGGTTGTGCAACACGCAGCATGCCACTACTATCTGGCAGACCTTTCCGGGTGAGTAGCACAGGGATCCACCTGTCAGATGGAGGCACCTGAACCTGGCCTTCAGGAGGCCGAAGGTCTTTTCAGTTATTCTTCTGGTTCGCCCATGTGCCTTATTATAATGGTTCTCAGCCCCTGTCCTGGCATTCCTCACATGGGTCAGGAGCCACGATAGGTTTGGGAGGCCAGAGTCACCTCCAAATAGTGAGGGTCAAAATTTACCTTACAGCCTATGGGGATAACACCTGAAGGCATACACTGACATACAGTGGGTGGGGACTGACTCACCTATTAGCCACACCCTGTGCCTCCTTAGTTGGGACATCACATCATTTGGAATACTGCTATTCCTCAGGGCAAAGGCGCCATGCATCGACCTAGGATACTTGGCAGTGACGTTGGAGATGCACCTGTCTGCCAGGCACACCATTATTGAGCAGAAACTCTTCTGGCTCTTGAACACCTGTTCATTCTGGCGGTGGGATGAACACAATATGTGTACAGTCAATCGCCCCAATAACATTGCTGCACATGTGCTTCACCAGGGTAGACAGTACCCTTGCCAGCACAATTGAGAACACTGGCTGTGACATTCCTGCTGCCAAGCCTACTGTCACTTGGAGAGAACCAGTTGCGAGGAAATGGAGAACTGATAGCACTAGCACAAGAGGGGGATCCCAGTGGGATGACAGATGGCTGATATCAGGTCAGGTTCCAATTGGGCACACAGCTCTGCGATTGTAGCCCTGTCCTGTCTATAGGTGAGAATAATGTGCCTGTCCTCCAGCTTAGTCAATTCCACAAGGGGTCTGGTCACAGGTGTTTGTCTTCTCCTATTCATCCGCAGCAGGTATCTAAGGGACACAAGAGGGAGTAGGCTGTCACAATTTGAACAATGGAACCACCACCTGTGTACATGCAGCATCAATGTGATGGGACAGTGGGAATGGCAATGTATGTGCTATTTTAGGCAGTGACGCAATTATAGTTTATCTGATCGTTGTCCACCACCATGAAATGTTGACCGCCTGTCCTGTATCTTGGGACAGGTGGAAGCGAGGTAACTCTGCCGACGTTGGGCGTCGTGGCAGAAGGCGGTCTTGCCGCCGTGCAATTCCTCATTGGCTGATATGGGGCTCTAAGGAGTACAGTGGCCAATTGGGATCAGTGCGGACGGTGATGGTGTACACCGCCACGGACGTGACTGCCATTTTCTATCCAAATCCTCACTTGTTTCCTGACTTTCCACAGGTCAACACCTACACTGGGTGTGCTGCTCTGACCTGTGTCTGGAACCTACTATGGCTTGTGTGTCTGGGGTAAGGGCCCCTGCCTTCACTTCGGAGGAGTTGGAGCGACTGGTGGATGGGGTCCTACCCCAGTATGAACTTCTGTATGGGCCTCCAGACCAACAGGTGAGTACACCCTGTGCACAATGTATTTGGGAAGGATGCATGGGGATGTGTGTGCAACCATCGTGTCATGGGGTGGGTGGATGTCTGGTGGTAGTGTACATGGTGGGTGCCGGACGATGTGTGTGCCAATGGTGATGGAAACGGGATTGGTGGGCCATATGTGTGACAGGCTGGATTGTATGTGTAATGGTGTCCTCCTTTCTGCATTCCTTCAGCAGGTCAGTGCCCATCAAAAGAAGAGATTGTGGCGTGCCATCGCCAAGGACGTGCGGACCCTGGTGGTCTACAGCAGGCGGAGCACCCACTGCAGGAAACGATGGGAGTACCTAAGACGCTTGGCACGGAAGACTGCATAATCCCAGCTGGGCATGGCCTCCCAACGAGGAAGGGGTGCCTGTGGGAACCTGACCCCCCTGATAGCTTGCATACTGAAGGTGGCCTACCCAGAGCTGGACGGGTGCTTGAGGGCATCACAGCAGCCACAAGGGGGTGAGTTCATGGGTGTTACTACAATAAATGGTAGGTGGTATGGGATCCGGGTGCTGTGTGTGAGTTAGTGTGTGCCCTTTAATGCCAGGCCAGACATTGCAGCGTGATCCAGCTCAAGGGTAATGGGTGTATGGCAAATGCAGATAACCTAGCTTGTTTGCATTCCATCTCAGTCAGGGCTTTGTGGGTCCCAGGAGGTGTGCAGTTGGTGGCGTTTGGCCCTCAACTTGCTGTGGCATCTACCCAAATCAATGGCAGTGCAATGCATAGTGCTCAATCCTGATCCCTGTGTGTGACGGTGCTGTGTTTGCCAACTGTGATGTTGGTGCAGTAATTGATCCAGTGTTCCCTTTCTCTCTCTCTCCCCCCCTTTTTCTTTCTGTCATCCTGTCCATGTGTGCATCAGAATCATCTGGTGGAAGAGCAGGGGCACCGGCGACAGAGGGAGCTGCATCCTACAGGACCCAGGTGGCAGAGTCCACCGACGCCGAGGGAACCAGTGGGACGGAGGGCGAGGGGAGCACCATGGCAGAGACAGGAAGTGACAACACTGACTCAGATCCCTCCTCCGATTGAAGCTACCTGGTGGTGGCGGACAACTTTGTGACCACCCCATCTGCAGGTACAGCCGCCACCCCACACCAGCACTGCCCTCCCAGTAGCTGCGAGTTGCCCATGCCCGCTCACCCAGGAGGGTGGGCATCTCCTTCGCCCCAGGCCCCTTAGGCCCTGCCCCAGTGAGCCATGCTGCCCTGAGTAAGGAGGCTATGGACCTCCTGAGATCCATCTCTGTAGGGCAGTCAACCATTGTGAAAGCCACCCAGGGGCTGGCATCCCAGATGCAGCAATGCATTCCTGGAGGGCATCCACAGTGGATTGGCGGCCCAACAGAGATCGATTCAGGCTCTGGCCTCCTCTCTGATGGCAGCCATTGTCCCTGTTCCTACCGTCCCCCCTCCAACTACCACTTCCCAGCCTCCTCAACCCCAACCCATCCCATGCACACATACAGACGAGACATACAAGACAACACACAAGAGTGGCACAGTCAAACACATGCACCACACTTCAGCCCACTAGCACTCTCGCAAACGCAAGACAGTTGCACACACAACATCCACTGTCTCCACTGTCTCCCCCTCCTCCTCATTCTCCACCTCCCTCAGTCATGTCCACACTCACACCTGCATGCACTCCTTCAACATCCACCACCAGCATCACACCAAGCAGCACACACACCTCACTTGCAGACACCTCCACAACATCCATCCACACGTCCCCTGTGTCCTCTCCCACCCTGTCTGTCCCCCCTCCTAAAGGATGCAAACACAGGCACCCACCTCACATCAGCACAATCCCCATGCACCTGCACCCAAGTCCAGGAGACATACTCTTCCAACAACCCCTCCCTCAACCTCCATTCCCATCCCTCCTCCCTCATCCCGCCCCACCGTACCCAAAAAATGTTTCCTTGCCCAACTTGACCTCTTCCGTCCCTCCGTCCTGCCCATAAGAGCAGGGTCCCTACAGCCCAGCCCAGCACGGCACCTCAGCCAAACAGACCACGGGGACAGGTGAGGCAACTAGTTGTGGAGGCAAGACAGTGAAGGGTCCCATTCCACCAGCCAGGAAGGGGAAGTATCCCACTCCACTAGCCAGGAAGGGGAGGGAACTCTCACCTCCTGCCACGACAGAGAAGAATCCCTCACCTCCTGCAATGAAAGTGAAGAAGCCCTCACCTCCAGCTGAAACACAGCAGCCTTTGCCTCCAACTGAGGCTGCCCAGGAGGCACCTTCCGCAGCTGAGAAACAGCAGCCCTCGCCTCCAACGGAGGCTGCCCAGGAGGCACCTTCCACAGCTGAGACACAGAAGCCCTCACCTCCAACGGAGGCTGCCCAGAAGGCACATTCCACAGCTGAGACACAGCAGCCCTTGCCTCCAACGGAGGCTGCCCAGGAGGCACCTTCCACAGCTGAGACACAGCAGCCCTCACCTCCAGCAGAGGCTGGCAGGGTACCACCACCACCACCAGTGGTCACGGAGCCCTCACCTCCAGCTGAGACAGTGGAGCCCTCACCAACAGTAGCGGACATGTAGGCCACCCTCCAGGGACTGCTGTGCATGGAGCCCCCTCCAGAAGCAGTGGACAAGTCCCCCACCTCAGAGACTGTGACCTTGCACTCCCCAGCTTATTGTAATGGGCATGGAGCCCCCTCCAGAACCAGTGGGCAAGTTCCCGACTTTGGCTGATGTGCCCCCACCCCCTGAGGTGCCTTCCCACTTAAATAATGATGCCCCTGCACAGTTCTGTGAGGGTGTCATCAGGAACCGAGTTGGGCCTTGGACTGTGCCCTGTGGCCATGTGAGCCCTTAGTACTTTGGACTGGGCATTGGCCCTTTGTGGACAATTGTACATATCTGGTTCATGTGGTGGCTTTTGCCTTGCTAATACATTTTCAGTAGTTCTGAACTCTAGTCCTTGTATTATTATGCTGTGTGTCGTGTGCCATTGGTTTACGCCTGCAGCCGGTTGTGTGTATGGTGTGTGTGTGTGTGTATGGTGTGTGTTGTGCATGTGTGTGTGTCACTTTCCTTTTCCTCCCGCCCTCCCTGGTGTGCTAGGTGGCTGTGCTCACCTTCGTTTTCGTCGGCGTTAGTGTTCCAGGTAGAGCATGACGTAGAAGAGCATTGGAAAGA